>NC_143055.1:25084500-25704166 GCF_052426305.1 Pelodiscus sinensis | reverse complement strand
TGTCCATATCTTTTCTGAAATGTGGCACCCAGAACTGGACACAATACTCCAATTAAGGCCTAATCAGCACAAGTGGAATTATTTCTTCTGTATTGCTTACAATATTCCTGCTGTATCCCAGAATGATATATATATACATATATATATATATATTGCAACAGTGTTATGCTGTTCATAGGCAACGCATGGGTGGTGCATACAGAGCCACATGTACCCCCCAATGTGCACATGACATGAAGGTCTGGCTAAGAGCTGGAAGGGGGGCTAGTAACCATGGGGTCATGCTGGTAGCAGGAGCCCATGCTGCTCCTCTTCCCCCCCCCCCCCATATCCACTGGCAGCACCACCCTGCAGTCCCAGCATAGCTAGAGAGAGCGGTGTCGTACAAGCTGGAGCCGCCCAGCTTGCACCCTCCTTGCAGTTGCCAGTGAGTGCAGGGGGGACACAGTGCAGACCCCTGTTGCCAGCACCAGGGGTGGAGCAAGGGCAGGGCGGGGCAGAACTGGCTGCCCCCCCTCCTTTCTCTGTCACTGGTCATTGCTGCAACTGTAGACTCATATGTAGCTTGTGATCCACTATGGCCCCTAGATCCCTTTTGTCAGTGCTCCTTCCTTGGCAGTCATTTCCCATTCTGTATCTGTGCAACTGATCATTCCTTCCTAAATCGAGTACTTTGCATTTGTCCTTATTGAATGTTTTATCCTATCCTCCAAAGCACTTGCAACTCCTCCCACCTTGGTATTGCCTGCAAACTTTCTAAGTGCGCTCTCTGACAATATCTAAATTACTGATGAGACATTGAACAGAAGCAGACCCAAAACTAATTCCTGCGGGACCCCACATGATATACCTTTTCAGCTTGACTGTGATCCAATGATTACCATTCCCAGAGAGTAGTTTTCTTGTGGTCCCTTCTGGCCTTAAACTCTGTGACTATGACTAACTGCAAAAAAATGTTGTACAGACCTCCTGCCTTCGGCACTTTCTTTCATTAGTGGCTTCATGAAGAAACTCTACCCTGCTCGTGAGTAGAGAGCCAGGAGTCAGTACTAGTGCACAGTAGGACAACCCCAGCAATAGACATATGTAGCATATTTGGTGAAGTAGGCACATACATTACACAAAATAGAATCTTATAAGAATTCCTTTTTTAGATAAATCTCAGCTACTGTGACAGAAAGATGTTTGATACAGGTCTGTGCAATTTCAGACTCAGTGGTACCATAATAGATAGGGGGTATGTTTTCCAGGACTGTATATCATTGTAGCTCTACTAATTTCAGTGGACCCTATCTCTGATATACACTAGGTGTTGCCAACAATGTCTGTTTCTCTCTTGATTTGCTAGAATATGGCAAATATATGTATATAAACATCATTTATATGTTTGATTCCTTATAAAAATGTCCTTGTCTTAGCTTGGGCCATGCTGATTGAAATATCAGAGTTAAAGAACAGTTACTAACTTAACTGCTCTGAAACAAGAATACCTAAGAGTTAAAGTTACATTGTTCCCACGGTGACAAGATAATGCAGTGTGCATATGTTACGCATATCTTCAACTCTACTTTCCTTCAATAGCTCCTTCATACACACCAGCACCATAAGGGTGTGTCTAGACTACAGGGTTTTTTTAAAAAAACTTCTCCTGCGTCTAGACTGCTGCTGCATTCTTTTGAAATTAAATCGAAAGAACGCGACTTTTTTTTTTTTACCATGGTAAACCTCATTTTACGAGAAAGAACGCCTTTTTTTTGAAAGTGCTCTTTTGAAAAAAGACGTTCTTGAATGCAAACAGGGCTTTTTCAAAAGAGAGCATTCAGACTGCCTGGGTGCTCTTTCGAAAAAGCAGCTCGCTTTTTCAGAAGAAGTGGTTGCAGTCTAGATGCTCTTTTGAAAAAGCCTCTTTTGAAAGAGGCTTGAAGTCTAGACACAGCCTAATATATATTCATGGAAAATTGGTAAAAAAAAAAAGGTGTCCCCTGCTTCTATCTTTGCCTATCTAATATAGGGTGATAGCAAGTATGAAAAAGGGATGCTTTTGTGAGGGGAGGCTAATTGTTTATATAAGATTTAAAAAAATTAGACACAGAATGTACACATAGGACAACCTTGTCCTGTAGTGCTCCTTGAATGAGCCTAACTCTGACCCCCTCCGGGTGGCATGGCTCAGGCTCCTTCAGAGCTCCGTGAAAAATCTGGACAAATGACATGCCAACAGGACTTTGATTGGGATGGGGAGAAAGCCCCTAATATCAGGACAGTCCCCATTTTCTCAGGACATCTGGTTACCCTAGTTGAATATTAACCAGTGTACATTAACTGGTGAGTTAGAAGTCCCTTAGAAAATAGGATTAAGCCCAGAAATGCAGACTGACCCTTAATAGTGGTGCCAACAGGCATAGCTATGACGGACTTCTATTCAACACAGTCAAAGATTGCAAGCCACGCCCCAGGAAACCTCCTGTGGCTTCCAAATACAATGTGACACAGTCAGGTTGGGAGGAGGGAAAATTAAGCTATTTATGTGCTTTATTTTAAATAAGCCTCTCTTTTTTTTAAAGTATAACCATTAGTTTTTATTGATGGGACTAAAGCTTTGCATTCAACCTAAATTATAATAGGAAAGGAGATGCTTAAGGGTAACTGGGTGATGAAAGGACTACATTAGTGTACACGTCCAAAGGCTGCTGTTTCTTATTTGTAATGCTGAATCCACATGCAAGTCAAATTTAATCTATAAATGGTGGTGCCTAGGGAGCATACACTCAGAGTGCCTTGAGAAACTAAATACTTTTATCAAATCACCAGATGGCCCAGTATTCAAAAAACATTTTCCTGAACAACATTGTTTTTAATAGGTCTATCCTCAGTTAAGTTCATGGGCATTTCATGGAGGGCAAATAAGCTAGCATATTTAGATTTAATTTTCATATTTTATTTAGGCATTTCATTATTTATTTATTTCTATAAATTCCTTATACAACTGAGTCTTCATGGACCTAGCATATTTAAGAGCGATATTGTATAGTTCATATAGCATCAAATTTGCTCCTCAGAAATGCCATCATACTCAAACTCCTGCATCTTAGAAAAAATAACTTTGGCTAATATTCTGGCTTCATAAAGAAGTTTGGAATATTGCCCGGATAGCTATTGAGAAAAGGTAGCAAACCAGATGTGGACGGCACAGAAAAATTATGCCCCCATATTTGAGATGTTAGGGTGTTACAGAGGAGCATTTTAGATTCATGGATCATTGGAATGGCTTCTGTGATGACAGCTTTAAGAATCTAGCTAGAGATCGAGATGGGTGGTGCTAAATCTGCAAGGAGGGTTGGGATTTGCCATAATGAGGATAGCTTTTTTTGCATTAAAAAATCTTCACTTTAGCATCAACATCCTAGAGGCAAACCTTTTGGATCTCTTTAATTATGCTTTAAACCCATAGGAGCAGAAGAGAAGGGAAAGTTGTGTTTGTTCAAATGATCATGTAAGTTCTTGCAACATACAAAGTAACTTGGAAAATAGGATTTTCTGAAATAAAAGATGAAGGCAATTAAGACGAGTGGGTGAGTTTCACAACTAGAATGTCTGTTTGCATGCAAGGAGCACGCAAAACAAGCAGGATGACCTAGATATATTAGATGATGGGAGTTATGGCTTAGTGCGCATTGCTGAAACTTGGTGGATTGATTCTCAAAGAGAATGGCAGCACAGCCATATGAAATAGGTCCAAAGAGCAGAAGAGGTGCACTCTATGTCTAAAATATTTACAGTGTTAGCAACTACAGATTAACAGTGAAGTGGGTGATGGTACTACCAAACATATTGGACTAACATTTAAAGCCTGATTCTCAGAATTGCTAAATGTACAATATCCTCCCCTCCATTAAAGTCAACATCTGCCTTAGCTCATCTTTTTCTTTTCTTTTCTTTTTTTTTTTTAAGTCAGACTGTTAATCTTTCTACATATGTATAGGTATATTCCTAGTGCACCAGGGACCATGTACTAGCAATATACCTGGGATGCTAAAGACCTCTAAGCTGCATGACACTAAACCTTTCAGTCTGATGTTTACACCCAGGACAGTTCAAGCACAATCAAGGAACACCTTGCTCTGCCATTGGGAATCCTCTGTATGGACAAGAGGAAATTAAGCAAGAGAAAAGGCCCAAAGTTAGCAACAATGCTGGCTGTTACAGGCCCCCAATCACTAACCAAGGGATCAGCAACCTTTGTCTCTTAGCCCATCAGGGTAATTTGCAGGTGGGCGAAGAGACAGTTTTTTTTAGTGTGTGAGGGCACAGCCCCATGCAACTTCCAATGGCTGCTATTTCCCATTTCCAGCCAATGGGAGCTGCAGGAAGCAGCAGCTAGCATGTCTCTGCAGCCCACTATAGGCTTTATTTTTCTATTTATAAGTTTAGTTGACCTGATTTAAGGTTCTGAGGTAAGGGCCTTATGAACTAGTTTAAATGGTTCTTACACTGACCTGGTGGCTAAGGGAAAGGAAGCTTATCTCCTGAATGATAGGGGAGCTAAGACTTCTGCTAGTTGCAGTTGGCTTGGAGGCCTTCCCAAAGAGGGCATGTGTTGTTAGTTGGGTTTTGGCTTCCCCCTTCTTGAATTCTTTACACACACAGCTGTTGAGTAACAAATACAACCAAATATACTTTCAGGACTAGGGATATGATGTGAGCCATCATAAATTAGTTCATATAGTTCCTATGGAAGTTAAAAAAATGAAGGATAAGTAGCCAAGTTCTCTTCCTGAGGAGCTTGGGAGGTCTAAACTGGGAAAAGAAAGTGAGACACAACCCTGGTGGGGGAAGTCACAATGAGTTTTCTGCCAGCCAAGGAGAAAAATAAACTTTGTACAAATACAAGTACTAGAAATAAAGAACATACAAAAATGAGACATTAGAAATGGGATTAATACAATTAATTTAATTTTCAGATAAAATGGGATGAGTGAATTCTAAGGCAGGAACTCTTGGTATTTACGTCAAGCACACTGTCAGCCCTTACCTGATAATTACTAAAACAGTCATTGAGCAAAGAAATATATTGCTGTGGGATCTAGAAAGATTAGAGACATGGGGAAAACATTATATGAAATTTAACTAGAGAAGAAACCAAACTCCCCATCCAAAGAGCTGGATAGAAAAAGACATTAAATTGCAACCCCGGCATAACCTGAACCAGGAATACCTATATAAACTACCCATCCTTCCTCTCTCTCCCTTCAGCTATTTCAACATTTTGATATTTAAGGATCTAGAGCAAAAATTCTTTGCTTTTTTATTAACAGTCCTCAGTGCCATTCCATCTCTTTAGTATTATTCTTCATTTAAGAAAGGACCTCTTCTATACAGAAGGGGACTGTGGTAGAAGGAGAGTTTGAAATATACGATAGTGAGAACTATTCGGAACTTTCCTTTTTGGCTAGACATGTGTGGTATCTAAGCCAACCATCTAATCAAGATTATTTAATAAAACTCTCACTGGCGTGATAGAAACAAACACTTTCCTTTTGGTTTTCTACAGCCTCTCTTGCTGCTTTCTGAACTGATTGTCTTTCTGCTTTGTTACACAATTACTTTTAGTGAATCACCTTTTTAATGAGACCAGAAGGGAAACAGCCAAGCAAACATTTCTCCAGAAAGGCCCACTGGAATTTTAAATGATTCTTATTTTGTGTACTTTGCATAATTTGTTACACTAAATATGAAACAGATTTCAGCTGCAGCTGTCGTGCATGTGTTGGTATTCAGAAAAGCTCAAGTCTCATAGAACACCATTGCTGGCTAATTCCGAGTTTGTTAAAATTGTAATCACTGGGCAGAAGGACACTAACTAGAAATGCCATCCAATGATGAAACAAAACAAATAATTATGGGTAGGCGAGATTTAGCCTAGAAAATACGTAACATTTGCTTGACCCTCACCTTCCTTCTTGACACTGCATTATAACTTAAGGTTATATGAAAACATCAAATCTTTTACCAAATTGTTTCATCAGTATTATCATTGTCAGGAGAACATGTAAAAAGAGAAACATGGGGCTTGTCTGAACTGGTGACTTGCCCCAGTTACATCCATAGGGGGGCTGGCCACCAATATAGCTGTAGAAGAGCAAACCATGAATGCAGACAGGCAAACCTGAATAAATCACAATTTGTATCAGGCAGCAGTTTTAAGCAGAGACCAGCTGCACTGGTGCAAATCCTTGTTTATAACAGTTTTTCCTGTGTCAACTTTGGTGCTTTATGTAACTTCAAAACCAGCCACCAGAGGCTGGTATTGACTGTAGCTCCCTACACGCTAATGTTTTACTTTTCAAAATGGATGATCTTCAGTGTGCAACAACACCTGTATCCTGACACATCAATCACAGCTGCTCCCTGTAAATTAAAGATATGTCTACGTTACAAGTGTTATGGGGGCATAGACATAGCAATGCAGCTATGTTGCATAGTGTAAACATACCAAGAAGAAAGGGTTTTTCCATCACTGTAGTCAGTCCATCCCCTTGAGAGGTGACAATTAGGTTGATGGAAACCACTAAGAGCAACAAGATTATTTAGACAATCTTCCACCTGAAAGTCACCCATTCACACCAAACTCCATAATCTGAGGCATCCCGTTCACAAGGGATGGCCCTGTCAATAATGACAGGCTGGTTCAATTGTAGGGCTGTAATGTAAATAAACTCCAGAAAAATCATTTCTGAGCTTTACTAGGCCAAAGTTCTGGAACTGCCTAGCAATTCAAAACCTGAGAAATATCTACATCGAACCTAGTCTTACTCCAAAATAATTCAATGACAAAACTGTTGACTTTCTTGGCAGCAAAATCACATCCTTGATTTTTTTTTCAAGCAAACTTAAGTTCCTGCCTCATCTCTACCCCAACTTCTCATGAGGTAACTCCCTTTGTTCTTCTTTCTTTGTCCTAATCAAATTGTAAAGGCTTTTGGTTTGTGTGATGGAAGGGTTTGAATCTTTGTCATTTATATTTAATATCAAAAAGAAAAAACGAGAAGATGAAATGATCCAGATAGTCTGAGTCAAGCTCAGTTTGCCTTTAATGCATCAGGATTTACAGTGCACTAACACCTTCAGGTAGGAATATCTGACATGGAAACCAAATGCCAATCACTTTGGGCAAGATCAAAAGGGGCATTTGAAAAGTTAGGCTTTCAAAAAAAAATTGGGAAATGCTTCCAGACCCTAGGCTATGTCCTAACTATAGACCTTACAGTGACACAGCTCTCCTATTTATGTCTCCTATTTAGCTGCTCTACACAGACAGAGAAGGCTTCTGGGGGAATAATTAATACCCCCTCCCAATGCTCTCACTGACATAGTGACCAAAGCAATGGTGTATACACAGCACTAGGAAAAGAGGGGCTAATGTTGGAAGGTGAAGGAGACAGTAGCCATTGTACAGGAAGCAGAGAAGAAGGCAAAGAAAACAGATGGGGTCAAATGTTAAGGAGAGAGAGTTTCAACCACACAAACGATAGTTAATTAAAACGTAGCAGTCTTCCATTTAAAGTCAGTAAAATTGGATGCATAATGCCAACACACCTGTAAAAGTTCCCTCACATGTTCCATCACATGAAGGCAGACAACTAAATATTGACATGCTTAAATACAAATATAAGACATTTAAATACAAAGATGGGTGAATGAGTGCCTGGTATTACATGAGAATATTGATAAAATAGGCCTCTCAAACTTCATGAAATGATGACACTCAACGGGACACAAAATATACAGGAAAGGCAAAGTCATGCAGGCAGAGGAGTGGCACTATATCTAAAGCAGTGGTTCTCAAACTTTTTGGCCTGTGGCCCACTTGGCTCAATGCAAACCTTTCCATGGACCACCAGTTGCTAATGGAAACTCGCCGTTAATTACACAGTTACACCCGAGCCATTTTGCTAGTGCTGCAGGGAGGAAGAATGGTTTAATTGAACCAGTAAGAAAGGAAATATTAATTTAAATTATTAAACAGATTAAGTACTTTAAGAGCTTCGGGGGTAGCCGAGTTAGGCTGTTACAGGAAAAAAAAAAGCAAGCAAATGGTCTGGTAGCACTTTATAGACTAACAAAACATGTAGATGGTATCATGAGCTTTTGTGGGCACAGCCCACTTCTTCAGATGACTGGAGTTATGACTAGAGTATAAGAAATAAATAGGAGAAGGGAAGGGGAGGGGGGGAGAGGAAGAGAAAGATGCTCTGTCGTCCACCCCCGTACTTCTATACAGTGCTACCAGACCATTTGCTTGCTGTTTTTTAAGTGCTTTAACTTTCTCATGTTAGTTTATCAAATGTCATTTAAAATAAAGTAACATTAATTTATGTTCAACACACAAAGTTCCCATGTTTTCTTTATTTATGGCAAGGATAGGGAACCGTTTTTGGGTAAGGGACCACTGACCCACAGAAAAATCAGTTGAGGAACACACAAGTGAGCAGCAAAACAAAACCTAAAAACCACTCTCCAAACCCCCCAACCCTCATTGATGTCACCCCCAATTGAGACACTTTACTACTCTCGCACTCAGGGCTTCCCATAGGCCAGATATACTCTTCTGAGGTTCCAGGGTTAGTGGATTTTGTGGACTCCCCAAGCTCTGGAGTTGGGACAAAAATGAGGGGTTCAGTATGCGGGCCAGGGCTGCCAATGAGAGGGATAGGGATGCTTGATTTGGGCAGGAGGTGGGGTGCAGGTAGGGGTGAGGATGCAAGGTCTAAATTGGAGACAGGGTACAAGAGCAGATTGGGACTAGGATGTCTGGCCAGGGGGAGGGGACAAGAGCAAGGGAAAGTGCAATGTGTGGCCAGAAGGGAGGGTGCAGGAGCAAGGGAGGAAGCAGGATTGGGTTAGGGTGTCTGGCCAGTGAGGAGGGTGCAGTAATAGGCTGGGGGCATGGTGTCTGGCTAGGGGAGAGGATACAAGAGCAGGCTGGGAGTAGGTACAGGGGCAAGGGAGGGTGCAGTAGCATGCTGGGGACAGGGTGTCTGTCCAGGAGGTAGGGTGCAGGAGTGGGCTGGGGTAGGGTGTTTGGCCAAGGGGGAGGGTGCAAGAGCGGACTGTGGGGTGGGGTCTCGGCAGGCAGGGTGGGTGTGTGAGAGGGCAGCGAGTGTGGGGGTCTGGGCATGAAGGGGTGGGGAGGCATGCACTTGCCTTTTCACCCCAAACTGTTCCTAGGCACGGCCTCCTGCTGTTCCCATTGGCTGGATTCTGGCCAATGGGAGCAGCAGGGAAAGCCTCCTAGCAGTGTACCCATAAGCTGTTCCCCCAGCTGGTGGAGGTGAAGGTGCAGGGGCAGCACTTCATCCCTGCAAGCCGGACCACGCAGCAAAGCTCGGGGCTTTCCCTCCCTGCCACTCCCCAGCGGGAACCTAGCACTGGTGCTCCAACCTCACAGGGGAGGGAGGACAAGGCTGAAGCGCCAGCACGGGTTCCCTGCCACAAGGGTGGCAGGGAGGGAAAGACCTGAGCCTTGCTCGGATGGCAGTTTTAGAACTATTGATCTAAAAGAAATGTTAGTCAAATATTGTAGAATTCTTAAATTAATCAAGCAGTATGTTAACATTTATATGAATAGAAATTCCATGCTTGAATAATAAATTTATAGCAGTAGGACTACAGTATTGACCACATGACTAAGATGGTGAGGGTGACTTTGAAATATTCGGGGAAAACAGAAAGGTTCCAAAATCAGAAAATCTGGTAATAATGAGTGATTTCAATTATCCCCATATTGACTGGTACCTCTCATCTCAGGATGGGATACAGAGATACAATTTTTAGACATCATTAATGATTGTTTCTTGGAGCAGCAAGAAACCTACAGTGGGAGAGGCAATTATTGATTTAGTTTTAAGTAGAGAATAGGAATTGGTCCAATAGTGAATTTAGCTGAACCATTCATTAACAATAACCACAAAATGTAATTACATTCATCACAATAGACGCTCAAATTAAATATATACCCCATTTTTAAAAAAAGGCCCAAAAGAATGCAACCATGGATAAACAGAATAAAGAGGAAGTTAGAAAAAACACATTTTAAAAACTGGAAATAAAATCCTACAATGGAAACTAAAAAGGAACATGAATTCTTGGAAGTCAAGCAATTGCTGGAGCCACTAGACTAGATAATCCAGGTTCTAAAGGAGCACTTAAGGAAAACAAAGCCATTGTGGAGAAGCTAAACGAATTCTTTGCATTTGTCTTCACTGCAGAGAATGTTAGGGAGAATCACATGAGCCATTCTTTGTAAGGGACAAATCTAAAGAAGTGTCTGAGATGTAGGTCTCAGTAAAGGAAGTTTTGGAACAAATTGATAAATTAAACAGCAGTAAGCCAGAACTGGATGGTATTAACCCAAGAATTCTGAAGGAACTCTAATATGAAATTGTAGCACTAATAACTGTGGCATGTAACCTATCATTACAATCAGACTCTGTAACAGATGACTGGTGGATAGCTAATGTAAAACTGAGTTTAAAAAAAAGACTCCAGAGGTGATCCTTGGAATTATGGGCCAGTAAATCTAATTTCAGAGACAAACTTTTAAGCTTACACAGAGCAGCAGCAGAGTTCCGTGTAACCTCACAAGCGTGTTTCTTTCACCAACTGAAGTTGGTCCAATAAAAGATATTACTTCACCTACCTGTCCCTAGAATCGTCAGGAATATCAATGGACATGATTTGTTGGGGGAAGAGGTATAGAGTCTGGGGGAGCAGTTAGGATGGGGCTGGGCAGAAGGTTGGGGTGCAGAATGCTTATTGAGACAGTTCCTGTTTGAGGGGGACTGCCCCTTGTAGCTACCATTGGCTATAATTCCTGGCCAAAGGGAGCTGTGTGGGCAAAACCTCCAGACAAGTGCAGTATGGGGACAGAGTTTCTTCCAGCACTCAAAGTGATGCGTCTCTAGCCAGGAGGGAAAGGGTGGTGGGACATGAGACAATAATGCATAGAACCACTGCCTCCCACCACCAACAGGAAGAGCTAGTCCAGAACAGAGGGACTTTTGGAGCTGCAGCCCAGGGCCTGAGGCTATGGGGGGGGGGGGGGGGGCAGGGGGGGGGGGAGGGGAGGGGCAGGTGTCTCAGCCCAGGACCCTGGGATGCAGCTACTAATATCCCTTTCTTACTCTGGACCTGGTGGGGAAACTGAAAAGGTCAAGTAGGAAAAGGAGAAATGTTACTTTTTAAATGCAAGCGATTATTTTTTCAGGCGATTTAAAGCTGTGGAAGACTTGGCTGGGTGAGTTTTGCAAACTTTAAGATTCATACATTCAGCATGCTTTTCTCTTGTGTTTTACGCTGATCTCTCTGGCTATGTCTAGATTACAGGGTTTTTTTTTTTAAGTGTCCTTTTTTCGAAAAAATGTCACTTGTGTCTAGACTGCCACCGTGTTGTTTTGAAATTAAATCAAAAGAACGTGGCAGTTTTATTGACAGCAGTAAACCTCATTTTACGAGGAAGAACGCCTTTTTTCAAAAGAGCTCTTTCGAAAAAAGACATTCTTGACTGCAAACAGGGCTTTTTCAAAAGAGAACATCTAGATTGGCTGGGTGCTCTCTCCTGAAAAAGCGGATCGCTTTTTCGAAAAAGTTGTGGCTGTCTAGACGATCTCTTTCGAAAGAAGCTTTTTAAAAAGCTTCTTTCAAAAAAGCTTCTTTCAAAAAGCATGTAGACTAGACGTACCCTCTCTGTCCTTTAATTACACCTCAGGAGACTTGCTGTGGACTGGGAATTTCCTGCAGACCTTGAAATTCTGTTAAAACAGCACAAATGAAGGAGTCACCTCCCCCTACCATGTCACTCTCTCAGGACAGTGTTCCGCTGACCACATGAGAAATGCTGACTGAACACAGATGACGACTCACTGTGAAGTGGCTCAGATGACAGTGTTTGGAATAATTTGTCACTCACAGCCACAGATAAACAGTACTATGTCTGTGACTCAGGCCAACTCTACACTGGCAAATTACTGTGCAGTAAATCAGCCCCCAGATCTGTAACTTCCATGGTGTCCACACTGGCAAAGCACTTAGCTCTGCAGTTAGTTCTCTCTTGGTAAACCACCTCCATGAGAAGCATAGAGCTTGCTGTGCTCTGGATAGCATGCTAGGGTGCCAGCGTGGACACCGTGGTATTCAGGCAGTCCCCGAGTTACGCGGATCCGACTTATGTCGGATCCGCAGTTACGAACGGGGCCCTCTCCCTGGTCTCCAGCAGACCAGGGAGAGGAAGCAAAGCGGCGGAACACGCGAGCAGCGGACAGCCCAGATGCATCTGGGCTGTCCGCTGCCCGCGTGCTCGGCGACTTTGCTCTGCTTTGCTCCCCGTCCCCCTGGTCTGCAGACCAGAGGGACGGGGAGCAAGGCGGCGGAACACGCGGGCAGCGGACAGCCCAGATGCCTCTGCCCAGCCCAGCGGACAGCCCAGACATGTTCCGCCGCTTTGCTTCCTCTCCCTGGTCTGCTTCCTCTCCCTGCTCCCTCTCCCTGGTTCCTCTCCCAGGGGGATGGGGAGCAAAGCGGCGGAACACGCGGGCAGTGGACAGCCCAGAGGCGTCTGGGCTGTCCGCTGCCCGCGTGCTCGGCGGCTTTGCTTTGCTTTGCTCCCCGTCCCCCTGGTCTGCAGACCAGGGAGATGGGGAGCAAAACAGAGCAAAGCCGCGGAGCCTGAGGGCAGCAGGACAGCCATGGCGCGTCTGGGCTGTCCCGCTGCCCCCGTGCTCCGTAGCTTTGCTCCGGACGCCTGTGGTACAGCAGCTGGAACGCTGCCGGTTGGTCCCGTAGCGCTGCTCTGGGCGCTACAGGACCAAACCGGCAACACCCCAGCTGCTCTGCCCCAGGCATCCTGATTCAGCCACTGCTGGTCAGTTTCAGCAGCAGCTGACCACTTCCTGGAATCAGCCGCTGATCAGTTTCAGCAGCAGCTGACTTGGGGATGCCTGGGGTTCTTAAGTTGAATCTGTATGTAAGTCGGAACTGGCGTTCAGCAGCGGCTGAATCTGGACGCCAGTTCCGACTTACATACAGATTCAACTTAAGAACAAACCTACAGTCCCTATCTTGTACGTAACCCGGGGACTGCCTGTAGTACTGTGTCCTGACTGACCTCCAGAACCCTTCCCACAATGCTTGTTTTGGACTCTTTGGTCAGCTCTTTGAAGTCTACGACCTTGCTTAGGTGACCAGCACCCACCTGTGCATAATCTTTGGAATTTGAAAGTCCCCTTTCTGTTTGTGTGGTGACTCATGGTGAGTTCTCAGCACCTCTCTCCAGCTGGCCATGCCTGCCCCATGCATCAGGAAATCCCAGCTTGAAGCCATGCTGAAGTGCTGGACCTCATCAGTATTTGGGCACAAGAGTCTATTCAGTCTCAGTTACCTTAATTCCTGTAGCAGGAGTGTATCTATGGGCACTTCTCCAGGTGCATGACTGAAAGAGGCCATGAACAGGATGCAATGCAGTGTAGGGTCAAAGTAAAGGAGCTGCTAAATGCTTACCACAAGATGCGGGAAGCAAACCACCACTCTAAGGCTGCATCCATGACCTGCAGGCACTACAAAAAGCTGGGTAGTTTACTTGGAGGTGACCCCACTTCCACTCTGAAGATCCCCATGGACACCTCGGAGCTCCGGGACCATCCATCTGGCAGTGGACTGAGACAGGAGGAGGAAGTTGTGGCTGAGTGTTCAGAGGGGGAGAGGGACCCTAGTAATGCAGCCATTGCAGTGCTATGCATAGCAACAAGTTTTACTGACTTTCAGCATCTGCTGCCTCAAGTCCTCCCTGATCCTTATGCACCCGTACTGTGCTCCTCTAATATTCCTGGTCTTAGACTGTCCAAACTTGGCTGTCAGGTGTTGTGCCTCAGCAGTCCAGCTCTGAGCAAAGCTTTCACCTTTCCCTTCCAAATATTATGGAGGGTAGAGCATGCAGTGATAACCATAGGGATGTAATCATTGGCCAAGTCAAGCTTCCTTTACAAACATTGCCAGTGAGCCTTCCAATGGCCAAAAACACACTCCACAGTCATTCTGCACCTGTTTAGCCTGTTACTGAACTGCTCCTTGCTGCCGTTGAGGCTTCCCCATGGACAGCTCTATGAGCCATGGTATTAGGGGAAGGCAGGATCTCCAGTGACCGCAATGGACATTTCCACTTTCTCCACAGTGATCTTCTGGTCTGGAAGAAAGTCCTCCACTTGCAGCTTCCTGAACAGGTCAGTATTCCAAAAGATGTGTGCATCATGGACCTTTCTGGACCAGCCTGAGTTAATGTCAGTGAAATGCCCATGGTAATCCACAAGCAGCAGTACCATGGAGAAATACCCTGTGTGGTTAATGTACTCGGAAGCTCAGTGGCCAGGTGCCAGAAGTGGAATATGTGTGCCATCTATTGCCCTTCCACAGTTTGGGAAGCCCATCTGTGCAAAGTCATCTACAATTTCATGTATGTTGGCCAGAGTCACAATCTTTTGAAGCAGGATGTTATTGATGGTCTTGCACACTTCCATCAGAACAAGCCCAATGGTTGACTTTCACACTTCAAAATGATTGGTGACTGAGTGAAAGCTGTGTGGAGTAGCCAGCTTCTACAGTGCAATCTCCAGGCACTTCTCCACTGGCAGGGCAGCACATTTTTGTGTCCTTGCACCACAGGTTGGGGGTGAGCTCAGCACATGGTCCCATGAAAGTGGCTTTCCTCATCTGAAAGTTCTGCAGACCCTGTTCATCATCCCAGGGCTTTGTGAAGCCAGGACTGAAAAATCCCTTTCTCCATTGACTTCATTGAAATTTGGATTAAGCTACTTGTTCCTTAGATTACAGCAGCACATAGAGTTTCAAGCATTTCTACAGTAGTCAGCCATGTTCTGATTCACTGAATCTAGAAGAGCCTTGGGGACATACTCCTATTTAAGTATTTGTACAAAACAAAACCAAGTAGTTGTGCATGTTTATAACCACCCGCAGGTGGAAATGAACCTGGGATCTCTTGAATTTAGCATAGGAGCCTTTACAGCTTGAGCTACAAAGCCCTCAGCTTGTCATGTTAGGGCAGGCGGAGGAGCTCACTCGATCTTATCTCTCTGCTGTAAGTGGTCTAAGTGTCATTACATGAAACAATGAACCACACCCCATAGGTGTGTGTGTTACATAATCTCTCTGTTTACCATATAAATACAGGCAGCCCCCAGGTTACACGGATCTGACTTACATCGGATCCCTACTTACAAACGGGTTGAGGCAACCCCGCACTAGCTGCTTCCCCCCAGCAGACCAGGGAGACACGAAGCTAGCACCCCCCCCCCCCAGAAGACCAGGGAGATGCGGAGCAGCTTTTCTCAGCAGACACCTCAGCTTGAGAATAAAGGACTGAGGGAAGTGAGGTGTGGGAGAATAAAACTGAGCTCTGGAGAAATGTTTGGCTAGAGTTTCCCCTACAATATGTACCAGTTCCGACTTACATACAAATTCAACATAAGAACAAACCTACAGTCCCTATCTTGTACGTAACCCGGGGACTGCCTGTAGCTTACTCCACTGTGCATCAGGGCTGGAATGACCACACTTTTGTAATTTATCTGTGCAAAATACCATGTTCATCTGTGATGCCATGTCCAAATGTGGATGATAATAGTTATGCTATCTTACCAAGCAGGGTAGTGATGATTTATATCTTCCTTATGGCTAGACGATCCAAATATCTGTGCATCTCTGGAACTATTGGCAGCCACTTTAAAAAGAAAAAGAAATAACATTGTATTAGGATTGAAAAACCTGGCATTTGCTTTCATATTTAAGATAGATTTCCTTACCCTCACTCCAAATCATCACTACCCTATTTATATCCTTTTTATAAAGTTTGCGGTATGGTTAACTCTAATCAGATTAAATGTTGCCTATTTTTAAACCACTGCTGATCTAGTTTGATCCCAATGAACAGGCTAAAAATGCAGTAATTTGTACAGCTGGCAACACTTTTAGGAGCAAATACAGGGTTTTTTTCCCCTTTGAATTTAGGAGGAGGTAAAGAGCAAAGGAAAGGAGCATGAAATTTCAATAGTTTAATGTTGCTTCAGTGCTGAATTCAAGTATAAAATATTCTCTGAGGCTGTTCAAGATGTGCCAACAGGTCAAAACAGGTTTCTAGTTCATCTAACTACTTTTAATAAAGTAGTAACTGTTTGAGGATTTGACAAGTCCCATGAGTCAGGAAACACACATTAAACAGCCTTACAGCGTTTTCCCCCTTTAGTACTGAACTGATATTGTATGACGTTAAAGGAGAGCTTGCATTCTTTTACATGCCATAAAGTGATCTCTTTCAATCTCTTTTTTGAGTGCTAAGATGTAGGGACTTTTTATCTTAAATATAAATCAGGCCCAGTTATTCTACCAAACAAAAAAAAAACAAAAAAAAAGTGGAGGCTGAATATGAACATTTTAAGTGAAAGAGGGAAGAGGAATAAAAGGGACTAAGAGAAAAGAACAGTTAAAGAACTAGCATCCTTCTTTTCCTCTACCTGGTTTTCCTGCTTTCCCTATTAACTCCTCTCTCTTCTTTCTCCTTCATTCCCCTTTTCACTTTTTTTACTATCTACTTCTCTTTTTCCCACCCCTTCTTTGTCTTCTGCCTTCTATTATTTTATGTAAATATATTAAAATGAGCCTATTCAAAGTTCTAAATATGTGTTCCTCAGTCCCAAAGATATCACTACAAGAAGTCATGGCTTCCTGAAAGAAAATATGTCTCCCAAGTGGACTTCACCAGCATAGAGGTACATTGGTACAACTTACAGGTCATAATCCAAAGGTCCCCAAACATTTCCAAAAGCTCAGTATGCGACACCATCCAAAACTTAAACAGAGAACTCCATATATTTCCTGTCATCATCTGGCCATCATAGAAGACAGAGGCTGATCACAATCAATGTTGTCTTATGCACAGCTAGGCTAAACATGCTTCACAGTGAGAAATATTTCACTGCAAACAAGTAGAGACTCCTTGGGGTTCATCACAATGATCACCACTTAGAACAGCTACATGTTAAATATTCTGAAGTCTCCCTGTCTTGCCCCTTTTTCCCAACCATTTTTTTTTAATCTTTGTGTTCAGGACTTTGTATTTTATTTCCATCTATCTTTTCTGCTATTCGCATCTTCTCCATCAAGTTTTGAATTTATTTTTATACTCTTCAAAGTCTTTTGATTCATCACTCTAAGAAATCTCATCTCCCCAGCTTTGCTTTCCTATCCTTTTTTGTACCTAAAAAAGTTAGCTCAGGTGTTCTGATAAAGTTCCAGTTGGGTTTTTACACTCTGTCTCCCTCATGTGGCCAGTAGGAAGGAAGGCTGACAGACTTGCCAGGCTCGTCCTGGGCAAGGTGGAGAGGGCCTAGATCTGTACTTCCAGGCTATGTCTACACTGCAGAGTTTTTGCGCAAAAACTCACAGAGAGTCCACACTACAAGTGCGTTTTTGTGCAAGAAAAAGTATGGTAGATCGTCAGAAGACAGGGCTTTTTGCACAAGAGTTATTCCCCTTTCTACGAGGAATAAGACTTTTTGCGCAAGAGCTCTTGCGCAAAAAAGCATGTGTAAACAGACAACAGGCGTTTCTTGTGCAAGCAACCCCTATCAGAAAAAACGCAGGTGCTCTCATTGTTATTCTGTGAATGGCCATCAGAGCTTTCTTGAGCAAGAACGTCCATGGCAGTGTGGACGCTCTCTTGCGCAAAAGCACATGGCAGTGAGGACACGCTCCTGCGCAAGAACTTTTTGCGGAAGATCTCTTCCACAAAAAGGTCTTGCGCAAGAAGCCTGTAGTGTAGACATAGCCCCCAAAGGGGCAGGGTCTTGGGCAGAAAGGGCAGCCTGAAACAGACAGCCTTCAGCACCATTTGGAGCACACTGCACTGGTCCCCTCATTCCCCCACAGTCCTGAAAGCCACCCAGATCTCGTTGTGTGGCACTCTGCTGATGATTTAAAGGGCCTGGGGCTCTGGCTGACACTGCTCCTGTGGTCGCAGTGATGGCAGCCAGGAGTCCCAGGCCCTTTTGAATTGCCGGGCCCTCAGGCAACTGCCCCCATCCTTACACCCCCCAGTCAGTGGGCCTGCCAGTAGCTCAGATAATCTTCATAAAGTATTCTCGGTTTTCTACCCTGAACACTCATGGAGTTTTGTTGTGCTCTATTAAGCAGGTGCTGCTTCTGAATGAAATCAACACACACACACACACATACACACACACACACACACACACACACACACACATCTCATGCTTTGCAGCAGTTTGATCTAAACGCTGTCCCAAAACTCATATTTATAGCTATCCACGGTAGTGGACTGGAAATTCTGTGGTATCTGCAGTTCAGTGTTTTATTAGAGAGTGTCAAGTGTCCGCATTTTTGTACATGTAGCAGCAGATTCAAATACTCTGTAATATGTCCCAGAGGAGGTGAACATTCTCTTTTGTTTGGTTTACCCATCTATGGATATTATTATTGCTGTCATATAAGAGAGCCTGGGTTCAATGGCCCCTTACATTTTTTTCCACCCACATGCAGAATAAATTTTGTTATGTGTGCAAGTGCATATGTGTACCACCAAGAGAAACAAATGCTGTCTACTGTGAGCAGCTATGATCACTCTGCTAATCAGTTGGGCAGCACCTGGATGGCCTCCCAAATACTCATCTTACAGGGAATGCTGCTTGGGTTCAAAGATTTTTATTTATTTATTTATTTTTTAAAGGACAGGCTAGATGACCCTTCTTGGCCTTAAGATCTGTGAATAAACTAAAGCCCAGAGCAGAACTGGTTAAAAACATTAAAATTTCAATGACACATTTTGCTGAAATTTCAAATTTTTACGGAAAAAAATCAGGACAAATTATTTACAACAATTTTCATTCCAGTTTTTAACCAGCTAGAAAACTGAAATGTATTAGTGAAACAAATATGAATTGTTATCATATAATCAAAGGAGATCTGGTGTTAATCAGATATTCTACTCGTTTTACACTGCCTCTGGATTTTTTTAATTTTCACTATGTATTGAAAACAGGGCAAGATTCCACATATTTTGGAGGCCTGTGAAACATGTTGCCTCCATAACTGCTCCACCCTCAAAATACTGACTCCTGTACTTTTAGAACTAGTTAAGATATCCACATGTCCCCTGAAAACTGGGAGTATTTTAGCCCCAAATCTGCCTGCCAATGCACACAGCTCTATTGCCAAAGTTGCAGCTGTGATAAGGTCATTCTACATTCTAATATTTTTAGGGAAGAATTTTCTTGCATTTCCTTTGTCTACTAGGGACTTCTGTGGTCTATGCCTCAGGCTTATTGTGGGGATCAGAATTTGGCCTATTATTGTTAAGGGAGAATCGCTGTTGCTTTGTACTCAAACAATAAATGACTTTGATGGCTAAAGCAAAGATGAGACTTTTATTCCATTTCCAAATCTGTTAATTGTGAGCGTACTAGAGGGCAATGTGGTGGGACAGACACAATTACACAATAAACTATAGAGCAAAAATGATAGAAATGTGCTTTTCTTCCATCAGGATCTCAGTGTAGTACTCAATATCTATCTCAGATTCTAGTGACAGAGCTACACACTTTGGGACATGGGCATTAATAACTTAGCATGAGCAAAGCTAGACCTGATTAATATCCTCAAAGCACACTAGGTTGGGCCTTCTTTAAAAGGACTATGTGATCACCTACATCCTGTATGAATCAATGAGGCTTTTCGTTATCATTTCTGAGATCTGCAACCATATTATATCTATCAATTCCTCTATTTTTTAACAGTCACCACTGTATCTGTTTTCTATATACAATCTATCAGCAACACTCTAGATACCAAAATTGTTACATGGGGTCTGCAGGGTTTGTAACTCAATTTTTAATAACAAAGGGCCAAATCCTGTATGTCCCAGGGGAAAATATGATATTGACTTCAACTGGCATTTTGCCTGTTTTAGCCCAGGATTGAGTAATTACGAAAATACACATCAGATACTTTCCATAGCATCATCTTGCTGATGTCCTTTTGTGACACAGCCCAGAAAATGTATTGTAATAAATAAGTGAGCAAATACATTGCCATTAATTGGCATCCCATGTATTTACTGATAGATGAGTCCCTGAGAATCAGTTTCATTTATAGCATGTGGCTTAATATGATAATATGTAAAGGAAATAATTTTGGAAAACAGATGCAAACAAAGCCACAGAGTAACATTTCCTTTTGATGTGTGGTGCCATATCACAACCATTTAACTTAATCCCACTAATAACAGCCTTGTAGTTGCATATTGAAACCACATAAAACTTTACCTAATGCTGTAACAATAACGTATTTTAACTGTTTGTAAACTTTGTAATGATAAAGTATTTTGACTGTTTAAAAAAAATAAATTTACTTTACAGTTACTAATAACAGCCATTTACTAAGATATCAACATTAAAATTGACATCTTACGTTTATTATTTTACACAGATGCCAGATTCATTCGTGCTCCAGAGCTGTCACTGTATAATTTAATCTTTCTTAAAACAAAATCAGTATCGTTTTCTGGTTTGCGCTATATCTTACACTCAATGCAACAATCACGTCTTCAAGACTTTCTGAAAATGATCCTTCCCTCCCCCCAAAAACCCCTCCCTGTGCAAGTATAATTCTGGAAAGCTGTATTTTATTTTGATCTGTTCCTTTTTTCCGTAGGAAAAAAACCCTGAAGCATAGACAAGCAAGTGTAATATATTACCTCTGTTGGCTTAGCTGGACAGCAGCGGGGGCTTGTAATAAGGATGTGGTAATACACCACAAGGAATCTGTAGACTCATAAAACCTGACCTTATAAATCTCAATGTTTATCAATTCCATACAGCAGCCACTCCCTGCGGTGGAAGTCTCAGACCAATAAACCTGCAGTTGATAACCATATAATTTATCCTCTGTTTTCCCTCCACCAAATCAGCTAATCATGCTACATTAATAACGTTTGAAAAAAAATTGAAATGTCATTTTAAAATAAAGATACCATCTGATCATTCTCGTTATCCGACATACAATTAAAATGTTAAGCAAATGAATTTATATGGATACCAAAGCATCCTATAAATGCTTAATTCACTTGTGTGTGTCTCTCTCTCTTTAAGTGCCTTCACCCATGACATACTATTTTTCTGTTTTCTCTGTATTTGGCTTTCTATGCTAGGTCAATTTAATAGTTTCTCTCACAGAACGATGTAAATTCAAGAAACAGGGACACAGGTTTAGATTGCAAGTATACTGTAACTATGGAATATGCTTTCTTTTTGTTAAGGCTGGCAGTACCTTTAAAACACTGTGATTCCTGGTTACACATCTTAAGAGCATTAAGGAGCAAACCCTATCCCTGCACCAAAGCAGACTTCAGAGACTTGGCACAGGGGAGCTCTGCAAGGGTTTGGGTGGGGGGAATGGGAGGAGGAGTAATCCTCCCACCAGGCCTTGGAATGGCAGCAGAGTGGCAGAGGCTGCTTATTGAAGCCTCATGACTGCAGTAGGTTGCTCCCTTCCCAACAATGGTGGAGAGGAGGCAAGCTCAACCCATCATCAGGTCATTTACTATTCATATTCCATCAGGGGCCTAGAGGCCTCAGCCAGGCTGGATACTGTGCAACCCTACCTTGCCTTCATCTTTAGAGCCCGAGCACCTGTACTGCAGAGCTCAGGTCCACAGGCCACTCAGGGTGTATCCCCCTGCCCTTTCTCAATGTCCTGATTCCTGCATAATGAGACAGGGTTTGCCACTAAAGACCACGTTCCTAAATTCTTTGTGCAGCCAGTTTTGGATGCACGAGGGCTGGCGCTGCTGGCTTAAGTCCTACATTTGCATGTAGGCAGTGACTAAACAAGCATTCGTTCTTCTCTGTTTCCCAAGCCCATGCCCTCCCACACAAGGTTTCCATTTGCAGCTACTCACACGTGATGTGCACCAACAAAACTGCCAGCCTACTTATGACATTCAGACAGAAAATCTGGTGGCCAGCAAGAATGAGGATGAAGTTTGGTTTATTCATTTGATATTCATGCTACACTTAAAATGCATTGTTCTCGCACAATGGGTCCAGCTCTGTAGCAGATCCGCATGCTAAATGCCTATTAAAGTTATTTAATTTCTTATAGCTGCGAAATCAGGCTCAATGTAAGATATTTATTCTTTTAATGCCATAAGAGTTAATAGTTGTTGTTCAAATGAATCTCTTATACTCTGAAAGGAAATGTGATCCTGACTTGTATCTATTGAGATTCAGCTCACATTGAGGCTTAACCTACACTACATCCCTCCCCGCTGGTTGATCTAACTTATGCAACTTCAGCTATGCTGATAACATAGCTGAAGCTGATGTACTTATTGTGGTGTCTTCCACGCATTAAAGTCAGCAGGGACTGCTCTCCTGCCAACTCCAGCTATTCTTCTCATCCTGGTGGAGTACCACAGTTGACATTAAAGTGCTCCAAGGTCAATTTATCATGTCTAAGCTGATGTAATAAATGGACTACTGGTGGATCGATTGCTGCAATGCTGAGTCACCAAGTAGTGAAGTCAAGCCATGAGTGACAGATAGGGTTGCCAGGTGTCTGGTATTGACCCAGACAGTCTGGTATTTTCGCCTCCTTTCCAGTAAAAAAATTCAGAAAATACCGGACACCTAAAAGATGGCAGATGGCTGCTGGCAGCCTGCTAGGGCCAAAAAGCCTCAAAAGTGTTTCTTAAAGGGCCCATGCTGTTTAAAAACAAAAAAAAAATTGTAATTTTTTTTGCTTAACAAGTCTCAGGATCCTTCTTTTTTTTTTTTTTTCTCAACAACTTTGGTCTCCTCTTTTTTTTCCTCAACAGAATTTCCTCCCCCCACCAGGTAGGTTTTTTTTTGGGAGGGGGGAGGGTGTTCGGTATTTTTGGTTAAACCATCTGGCAACCCTGGTGACAGACCACAGTGCAACACTTGTTATATATCTATATCTTACAAGTATCCTGTGAATTCAGTTGGCTGGTATGTGTTTAAAAGGGACAATTTTGTATCCTATCAGTCTTTTAGTTTGAAATGAGACCCTCAATATTAAAAAAAAAAAAAATCAAGGTCTGGTCTGATCTGCATGGTTATTGAAGGTCCCATTTTTCCTGTGTCCTCAGCCAAGAAGTTACTCTTTATTCCTATTGGCTTGCAGTGTTGTGTGCGTGGGTCTTGGCTACCACCCCCACCAAAGTAGGCTACATGTTAATAGCTACTGTATATGTAGTTTGCTAGGTGCACAGGAATGAAAGAAGCCTTAGAACAGGGATGGGCAAATTCCAGCCTGTGGGGCTGGACTAGTCCATAGGGTTAGTCCCTAGTTGGCCCCCACCTCTATATTTACCTGCGCCTCCACAGGTATTGGGGCAATCACAGCTCTCGGTGGCCACAGACAGCTGTTCACGACTAATGGGAGTGGCGGGTAGAGGTGTCTTGAAATTAATCCTGTAAGGAGGTGTGCAGTCAACTTCTTCCTAAGAGTAGTGGGGGAGAAAAGGAGAAATTGTGACTCTTCAAGACACCATTTATTCCTGGGTCTAAGGCTAGGGGAGTAGCTATATGTTACCCCTCAGTAGCTACCCCTTTAGTCAGGGCCACCCTTAGACTACACATCCTTACACAGCCCCTCCATGGGGAGGGAGAACCAGCATTCACAGGGAGGAGGAGCAGTGCTCAGGGCCAGGGAGACAGGAGCTGTGACCTGGCCCCGCCCTCTTTGCTCTCCTGTCTCCTCCACTCCCCCCATACTCACCAGTGGCAGGAAGTGGAGAGATATGGCTGGGAGCTGGGGGAGCAGAGCAGAGCAGGCTGGAGCCAGGTCTCTCTTCTTCCTCCTGTTGCTGCTGCCGGTGAGTTTGTGTGTGGGGAGGGAAAGGGGGTTTGACCTGACCCCAGCTGCTGACACCTGGCATTCCGCTAGTCTCCCAAATTTTGTGGTGCCATACAAGGCTGCGAACTTTGCCTGTTGGTAGGGATGGCCCTGGCCCCGTTTAGTTCTTTCGGTTTCTGTGAATTTAGGGCCAGACTCTGAGCAGTGAAGGCACTCAGCAATGTGCAGGATCATGCTCTGAATTGTTAAGGGGTTGCAGGAGTATAGGAGTATACAGAACAGGACCAATAGTTAGTCAAACATTGCAAACATAAACCTTGATGTAGTAGTCTGATACAGTGTTAAACAAACACGCCAACAAAAATGTCTGGGACAAAAAGCCCACACTAAAAACAAAAATTCCAAACATAACTATTTTCCTGCATATATATCAGCTCTTTTCAGGAAATCAATCCAACCTGACTATTAAACCACAAACAAGAATAAGCAGAGTAATAGCAACAGCAGCAGGCTAATATAAGAATTCTCTTTCCAGGATTATTTTTTCCCCATAGGCAATCCTGAAAAGCAAAAGCAGACAGTTCTCATTTTCCTGTAGCTGGGGAGTCTAATATATATATTGTTTTACGATTTTTTTGTCTTTACTGTACTGCACATTTGCAGCCAAGATTTACCATATTCTTGTCTCTGAATCAAATGATCATTTCAAAAATTTGTTTGAAGACTTCATCAATAAAGTATGCTATTATATCTACTAAAAGTATGGGTCTTCCTATTGAAGAAAAATTGAAGTTTTGCCACTAGCTGCAATAGGGTCAGGATTTCACCCATCAAATTTACTAGTTGTATTTTATTGGTAAAGTATGATAAAGCAATTCTGAATTTAATTTACACATCTAATAAATTAGTTAAAATGGACTAAGTGGTGTATTTTAAACAAGTTTTTGCTTGCCAGAAATTATTTTTATAGTGTTAATATTTGTTTTTACTGTTTATCGGGTCCATCGTAACGAGGATCAAGTCTAAGTGTGTATGTTTATATACCAAGTAGTTAGAGTGAAAAACTTTATTAACTCTCCTCTCCCCTCCCCCCCTCCCCCAGCAAACTAACAAAAGAAAAAACTTCACTCAAGGGCAGCAGGTAAAAGCAAGCCCAAACCCTGCTCCTTCCACCAAAAGCCACATCCCTTCCCCACCCCCAGCCAAGCTCTACCCAATCCCTGCCTCCAAGCCCAATTCTTCCTGGCCACCTGGAGGGCTAGGGCTGCCACACTACGGCCCAGCTCTCCCAGGCACCTGGACAGCGTAGGCAGTTTTGGGATGGCACTGCCTTCCCTTGCCTATGTCACTGCCACCTATGACCCCACAACACTTGTGCTGCATAAATGAAGCCTAAAGAGTGATTGGAACATTGAAATCAATGGCACTGAGCAAATCATGAAATCATGGCAAAAAATGCTTACTGCTGTCAATGGGGCCAGGATATCACTGCTGTGTGCTGATTGTTACCTACCAATAAGGAGAAGAAAAGCCATTCTCTTTGGCTCAGATCCTGCAATTTGGGCTAGACCTCTGCACCTGTGTGCTGCTGCATTTGTTTAACTGGGATGCAGGCCACATGAACTAGTGTGTGGAAAGGGCCCTTTTGTGGAGGACGTATTGTGTAGTCCATAGGGCACTGGACTAGGGCAGGACATTAGGGTTCTGGTCCCAGCTCTTCTAGTGGCTTATCTTGGGTAGTTGCTGTTCTACCCTTTCCCATCTGTAGAATGAGGATAATGATACCAACCTACTTTGTAAAGCATTTTGAGATCTGTAGTCTGTGGATAAAAAATGCTGTGTAAAAGCTAGGTATTAGGATTTGGAAAATGCAAGAACAACTGTACATATGTGAGCGATATGTTCATAAGAAATATAGAACTGGTTAAATCTTAGTTCTGATTATTACTAAATGAGTTAATATACATTTAGATACCTTGCTAGGGATATATTCCCCATAACAACATTTGATATGCACAGGACACTATTCTGAAGGTCCGTAAAACAGGAATAGTCTCTTCATCCAAGTTTGTACAGTGTCCATTGGGAAGAGGCTGCAATCCTGATGAGGCCTTCACACAGTACCATAATATAACTGATGAATAATAACAGCAACAGGAAAATTCTGTATCTGTGCAATCTATGGATGGTCTATTAAAGCAAACAATCATGATGAACTTTTTATTGATAAATTAAATAGACTAGTAGAAAAGATTCACTAGTTACTATTCCTTACATGTGTTACTGGTTTTTGTGACTTGTGGTGGGGGTGCCTAGAGTCTGGATCAAGTCCCCTTCTTGTTTTGTGCAAACCTTGACCCTGGTTCAGAGGTACTCAAGCATGTTCTCATTTCTAAGAATGTGTTTATGTCCCATTGATCTCAAGAGAATTCAGTCATGTACTTAAAGTTATGTACTTAAGTACTTTGCTGAATCGGGGACCTAAGGAAAATTCATTAATTTTAATCAATATCTAGCCCAGTGCATTTTATTTTTAGGAAACAGGCATCTAATTAAATACAAATTCTGGGTTGGTTCATTGATCTGCAATCTCGCCCATTGCTGGGCTGGCTCCGGAGCAAGCCCCCAGGGAGATTGTGACTTGGGGACTTACAATTTTCCTCCCAGTCCTCTCACGGCTCCAGTGAGGAAGTTAGTGGTGACAAGACTACATCCATCATATTACATTATACAGTCCTTGATGCCCTGGCATAACTACACCATGGGGCAGATTAGGGGCACAGCCAAGATAGTCACCTCCTCACCCCTTTCTGTCCAACTGCACAAGGGTGAGAACAGCAGTTCAGCAGAATGCTTCCCCTCGCCACACAGGAAGCACCAGTACAAGAGAATTCCTTTCACCTCATATTCTCCCTGGAGCCAGCATGCAGGATAGGCCATGATTTTGTTGGCAAATATCATGGCTACAGCAATTTGCACCACTTCATATCACATAATCAAATAGTCATCTAACTGAGGTGCAAAAACTGCCTAGATTCTGAAATCTTAAAGGTATCAATCTCTTTTCTGTCCTCCAAAAGTGCTTCCAAAATTTAATTGCACAGGTCAGAATTTTAAGGGAGCGTTGTTTTTTAAGCACCACTGAAGAAAATTGTTATACCACAATGAAAGAAGGGTTAGGTCCAATTCATGCAAGAGAGTATTTAACTCCGATGAAAGGACTAATTTATTCAACATATTTCTGTAGGATCTGCATTTTATCCCTTTTTAATTAACTCATTTCAAAGCTTTCAAACTTGTACAAAAATATTTTATTGGAATTTCATTACTATTGTTTTCCTTGGGAAGGCATCCTATAATCTTCATGATATTATTGTAAAGCCATCACTAAGCAACATGCTTTGGCATTTGTATAAGCTTTTGTCCTCCTCCTTCTCCCCATCCAAATGCAGACATTTGCATTTACTGTTAAAATATTACAGATGCTGACACCAGTTTAGCCTCAAGACCTGGTGTTAGACTGTCTCTAATTGATTTAATTATTCATAATTGCTCAGTTGGGGCTTATGAGTACTTTAGCATGATTAAAGGGGAACATACAAGTCTGCAGTTAATGATGTGTTCCATCATAATTTACAACCGTGAAGTTGATGGAGTTAAATTGTATAGGCAGAGTACACTTCTAATCCTGTTTTAGAATGGTTTTTCAGACCTAAAGTTAACCCTTCCTCCCCCCAGCACACTAACAACTCCCCCCCCTCACACACACACACTTGTGCTGCATAAATGAAGTTTAAAGAATGATTGGAACAACTTGAATTCTCTTTTAGTTTGTTTATATTAAAAAGACACCAGATAAAGTCATCTGTATCTGTACAGTGTATGATTCCATTGTAATGCATTCCTTTTGTTGTCTCCACCTTTCTATTTAGTTGTATTTACTAATCTGGTGCTAAAACCAAAGTGGTGTTATTTTATTTGGAAAATAGTAAGGCATCTGTGGTTACACAAATGTAAAAGTATCTTCTGTCAACACAATGCATCACCATGATCATACATGGTGGTTTTCCTAATAGTCACCATCACCAAACATGTTTCTCTAATTAGTTCAAGACAAGCAATTTAGACAACATGGTGTACATTTTATGAGACAATGTCCTTAAAAGCTAATGTTGAGAGACAGTGGCTTGCACACTGTGGAAGTTACTGGACTACAAGACTAAATAATAAAACTATATATTGAAAATTGTTGATTTATTGTGTTCTTCAGTAGCTGACTTTTAAAAAAGCTTCCTCTGAACAGAAGTGCATCTTATTTTCCTAAAGGGTATGTCTGTAGTAAACACACACACACACACACACACACAGATACAGTATAAATGATGATGAACTTTTAAAAAGATTTATATATCATGGAATTATTAGTTTCAAGTTAAGCCTTTCTGTTGAATTCACTTAAATCAGAGATAGCCACAGAAAAAGATTTAGCCTTTTTAAAGGATTAGGTTCAATTTGATGTTATGTAGACGGTGAAATGATGCAAACCAGAAAAGGCACCACTTGCATCTTAATATTAGAGGCAGTGTGGTTTTGTCTGGAATAAACCCTAAATGGTAGCATGGCGTTAACTTTATATAGAGCTTTGTATTTGTAACTCCTCTGAACAACCCAAAAGGAGTATTTTCCCTCCAATCATTACATAGCATGGTTTTGTGGATCTCTAGATAGACACAACATGCAGCAGTTAGAACTGAAATGTATTATCAGAAGGATGTAATTACAATTATTTATTTAAGCTGGTTCTGAACCAGAGAATTCTGATATGAAGCTGGAGCCAGTAAAGGCTTGAAAAACTACTGACAATAAGCAATTCTTCATGGAACAAAACTATTACAATAGAGAGCCTTTGATCTTGCCTGTCTCCTGTTGCCAATTGAACTTTGTCACCATGCACTGTCATCCACAAGGGAGCACTTTTGAATTAAGCAGTCTACAGCAATTTAGTCTGTTCTAGCTTTGAAGTGCCAACATCAGTCAGGCCAGTACTAACTTTTTTCATTAATTTTTTTTTTTGAGTTCTTTTAGGAGTTGTGTAGCCCTGGCATTTAGATAACTAAAGTCAAGAAACTAAGGCACTAAGACATCAAAAGCAAAAGGGGCCCCTAAAATACAAATGTGAGCAATCATTAGGCTCTAATGGTGCACTTCATTAATGTCCAGTTCAAAGCAAAAGTTTACTGACTTTGGGATTGACTAATTTACACATTGTGGGAAATTGCTGCCAGCCATGCATGTAACCACTAAATGTTTCTGAAATAAATAGAAACGCCCTCTTCCTTCAGAAATCAGGAACTGCAAACTGAGCCTTTAATTGCAAGAAGGCTTTTCATTTGAATTGGAATGGATACCCTGCCTAGTGCATAAATCACTAAAGCTGTGTGTAGTTAATCAGACGCCAATCAGCACCTTTTTGCAAATTCCTACTCCCCCTCCCTACACCCAAGAAGAAAATAGTACTGATCCTTTCCTTATGGAAATGTTCATCTGTTTGGAACATTCATTGACAAGGGCTAAAATTCTTTAAAATTTTAAGTGACTTAGGAGCCTAAATTCCATTTTTTAAAGTGACTAAGGCTCTCGGAAGACAAACGTCTAATTGAAAGTCAATCAGACCAAGGGTATGTATATGCTTCAGCCTCTACAATGGTGTGGCTAGGTCCTGCAGCTGTGGGGCTGTAGTGAAGATATTTCCTCAATAGACAAAAGAGTTTTTTCCATCCATGGAGGTAATTTTGTGCTCTAGGAAACTGTACCTAGATTAATGGAAGAATTCTTCCATCAGCCTAGCTATACCAGAGTTAGGTTGACCTAACTACAGAACTTAGGCAAGACATTTTTCACAGCCCTGGTTCACATAGCTAGGATGATCTCAGTTTTATGTGTTAGACCAGGCCTTGGGCTCTTAAGTGCCTACAGCACTTTTCAAAATGTGACTTTATCTCTAAGGTCTTGTCTACACACAAAAAGTGCATCACTTTAAGTACATTTATATACAAGGTATTTAAAGGGGTACAACTCTCTCAAGTATAAATGGTACCATAATACTGTTATAACTGCATGCACACTGGAAGTCTCACAGTATAATTATTATGTGGTAAAAATCACACCCCTAATTGACATACTGGTCAAAAAACTGTATATAGATGAAGCCTTTGGAAAATGGTACACAACAACTTCACTTAATAGTGCTAACAAAACAAATTTACACAATACATTGTCCAAGTTATAGAATTGGCAGGGATCTTCGAGATGTGTTTTTCAGATTGTGATCAATCAGGTTGGATGTGTCACGGAGGAAGGTGACCATGACTTTAGATGTCAGTATAGCCCAGGAAAAGTGGTATTCAGGGTTGAATCATTGTTTGTTGATACTATTATGCTAAATATAATTTGTTGTGGTCTACGCTAACCACTGTCATAGTAATACCCAGCTATCTAACTGAACTGTTCCCAATCTTTTTCAAACAATCAGAGCTTGTAATATAGATGAGCCCCATAGGAACAATAAGATGATCAGCATCTTTGAAAACCAGGCCATTGGTTTTTCATTAGCAAAAGAGTTGAAAATAGCCTGCAAAACCAGTATTTGGACAAAGTTGTCAGAGATCTACACTTACTCATGCATTTTTGGAAAAGGAAAACTATTAGACGTGGATTAGCCAAAACACACAGAGAGGCTGCCAATTCATATGATAAAAAAGGAGGAGGGACTGTAACTCTGCTGCTTTGTATTTCAACTAACTTCCTTAATTATAGAAAATTTTTTGCAATTACCTCCTCTTTGCAACATTTCAATAAAAGTTCTGCCTTTATGCCTGGCAGAGAAACTGACTTGCCATGGGCAAGAATGGCAAAAAGAAGAAGAAGCAGAAGAAAAAAAAAACCACTTAGCAAACCACAAATTTCAGAGACCTAGTCACATCTGCATTTTATCAGCTTTTTCCGGATAGTATTACACCAAACAATTGTCTGCAGATCGGTAGACAGCTGAGACTTTAAAGTGCTGAATTACTGAGAAAATGCTAGAGATAAAAAACAGCACATGTATCCTATCAGTATAATGAAACCAACCTGCTCCTAGCGCCGTAGTGCCTTAGTTCTAAGTACCCTGTAGAGGAACGGAAGGCTTTCATTTAACTCTTAAGAGGAAAGTAAGGGAAAGAAGAGTAAAGGTCATCTAATACCCAGACTTAATCACAGAACAGAAATACTTTTAGATATATGAAGGGAGGAATGCTTGGTGTTCAAAATTAAATGCCAACAGCAGACAACAAGAGGGAGCCTGCTCATACTGGGGTTAGCATTTCCTGTTCAAAATTTCCAAGCTTTACCTTGATGTCAGCTGGAGTTACATCTCCATGGAACACAGCAAAGGATAAAACTAAAATCAAACATGTAGGTACTCAGGCTCTGCTACATAAAGGATTAATTCAATCTACTTTGAAACTTTCAAACAGAAGGTAGATTGAGTTGATCAGCCAGAAGGTACTTCGGAAGCGAATAATGGATATTTCCTGAACTGAGCATGGTTATTTTGCATCAGGGCTACTATCTTTGTGGCAGATGTCTAGGTAGAAGTCATGTTCAGAAATCCAAAAAGGGGAATCCATTAGTCATGAAAAAGGTTTATTGTAGTTTTTCTCACTGTTTATTGTTTAACATCATGTAAGGATTGCATGGTGGATTATATCTGAGGTTATACTGCTCATCCTAGCCGAGAATAACATTTAGACAGATGTCAGAGGTGGATTTACTCATAAAAGGCACAATCCTGCACCCACTGAAGTTAGTAGTAAAACTCCTGAGGTGAAATCCGCATCCCATTGAAGACAATGGGAGTTTTGCCATTGGTTTCAATAGGTATTAACTCCATGGTCTCCCACAGGAATAGGATCAGCCCTGCAGTGACTGCACAGGAGAACAGAGATGATTATTCTCAATCTTACTAGATATTTTAAAAATGTGTGTCTGTCCATTCATCTGTGAGACCATTTGTTCAAGAACTGCTGAACAGCAGGAGGCAGGACCACCAAATTTGGTATGCCGCTTCCTCTTATCATAACTTAAAGCAAGAGAAGGGTTTGGTTGTGCCAGGGTAACAGGAAGTGCCTGGAATTTGATTGTTTCTCATAAAATGGAAAGGGAGTGGACTGACAGGAGGGAGAGTTATACTGCAGAATAATCACAGAGGGGGCAGCCAGGGACCAGAGATGGGAACTGGGACAGCTATAACCTCATTGGGACCCCAGCGCACAGGAGAAGAGAAAGTGATAGCAAACTATTATATATTTCAGAGAGTTTGTGTGTGTCTGTCGGAACACATTTACCTCTCCCCTGGCTGTGCCTGCTGGAGCTGCAGAGGCCATGGACAGATGCTTCTCACCTGGCCTCAAGCTGCTATGGTGAGAGAGGGCTGGGTTTGTTCTTTTTCCCTGAGGCAGCATGCACACTGAACCCCTAAGCCCCTATCCCTATCCCTATCCCTATCCTGGAATAATAATTTAAATGATGAAAAACAAAATTTATTTGCGTTAAAGACCTGAGCAACGCCAGGTAAATCTTCTAGTATTTAATATTTCTATTACAGCAAATCTCAGAAACACCAACAAGAATCAATCCCCTTTTATACTAGTTGAATAAACATAAAGGTAGGAAATAATCCCTTCAGAGATTGAAAAGCAGCAACACAAGAAGAATGCTGGAAAGGGAAATACAGTATTTTATATTTATATGCAATTACATTTGATTAGTTTTTAAAACTAACAGAAATACCCGGCATCGCCCAGGGAAAATATAGTAAAAGGTGTGATGAATGAACTACATCGATGACATTAACATAGCATATTTTATTGGAAATACTTTTCTCTTATATATTACTTTAAGAAATTAACATAGCTAGTACTTTTTCTGTTATCATAGGGAAAGGATCTCTTAGTTGCAGTTTATGTGACAAGCTTAAGAGAAGAGTCCAGCAAATGATCAGGCGCTACTAAAAGCTAATTAGTGGCCCAGTTGGAGTTCTGGGGGGCCCAATTGGGGCTCCACGGGAACCAATTTTGAGATATAACCAATCCAGTTATTTAAGTTAGGAAATCAATAGTATCAGTGAAAATTTTGGTGTTTCTAGCTCTTACCAACTGGAGCTCTGGGGGAACCGGAGGAACCAATTTCAAGATATAATCAGTCCAGGTATTTAAGTTAGGAAAACAGTAGTATCTGTGCAAAATTTTGTGTTTCTATGATCAGGCACTACTAAAAGCTAATTATCAGTGGGCCCAGTTGGAGCTCTGGGGGAACCCGTGGGAACCGATTTTGAGATACAGGCAGTCCCCAGGTTACGTACAAGATAGGGACTGTAGGTTTGTTCTTAAGTTGAATCTGTATGTAAGTTGGAACTGGCATCAGCCGCTACTGAAACTGATCAGTTTCAACCGCGGCTGAATCTGGACACCAGTTCTGACTTACATACAGATTCAACTTAAGAAACCCAGGCATCCCCAAGTCAGCTGCTGCTGAAACTGATCAGCGGCTGATTCCAGGAAGCCTGGGGCAGAGCAACTCTGCCTCGGGCTTCCTGTAGTCAGCCGCTGGTCAGTTTCAGCAGCGGCTGACTTGGGGACGCCTGGGGCAGAGCAGCTGGGGTGCTGCTGGGTTGCTCCAGTAGCGCGGCTCCTCGGCGCTACTGGAGCAACCCAGCAGCACCCCAGCTGCCCTGTCCCAGGCGTCCTGATTCAGCCGCTGCTGAAACTGACCAGCAGCGGCTGAATCAGGACGCCTGGGGCAGAGCAGCTGGGGTGCTGCCGGGTTGGTCCGGAGTGGCGCTGCGGGACCAACCCGGCAGCCCCCAGCTGCTCTATCGCAGGGGTAGGCAAGAAATCCTGGTCTGCTGGGGGGGGGCACTAGCTGCACACCCCCCCAGCAGACCAGGGAGACGGGGGTGGCGGGACCGCCCAAGTCCTCCACGGCTTTGCTCCGTCTCCCTGGTCTGCTGACCTGGGAGATGCGGAGCAAAGCTGCAGAGCACGTGGGCAGCGGGACAGTCCAGGCGCGCCGCGGCTGTCCCACTGCTGGCGTGCTCCAAGGCTTTGCTCCCTGTCTCCCTGCAGACCAGGGAAACGGGGAGCAAAGCCGGGGAGCACGCCCGCAGGAGGACAACTCAAGCGCGCCCGGGCTGTCCCGCTGCGGGCGTGCTCCAAGGCTTTGCTCCCCATCTCCCTGCAGACCAGGGAGATGGGGAGCAGCTTTTCTCGCCCCGGAGGACAGGGGCGGCGGACCGCGGCACATCTGGGCGTCCCAGCGCTCCCGTCCTTCGGTGCGAGAAAAGCCCCGTTCGTAACTGCGGATCGTCGGATCCGCGTAACTCGGGGACTGCCTGTATAACCAATCCAGTTATTTAAGTTAGGATATCAGTAGTATTCGTGCAAAAATTGGTGTTTCTAGCGCTTACCATTTCGGAGATCTTTCGGGACAAACAAACAAACTTTCAGAAATACATAGAAGATGAATTTTTTAATGCGGTATTACCCCATCATAGGTTTGGCTCTGGTAGTTACACGTTCTAGATCAACAGAATGAAAGTCACCTCTACTATTTGCTTCCGATTTAGAGTCTCTAGGACAGTGGTTACCAACCAGGAGATCGGGATCTACTGGTAGATCTTGGAACCATTGACAGGTGATCAGAGCCGGCTTTAGGAAGTGCGGGGCCCAATTCGAACAATTTTGATGGGACCCCACAGCAATTTTGGTTGATCAAAAAAAAAAAAACGCACGCAAAAAAATCCCCAGCTACCTCTCCTGCAAAGCCCGGGAGGTAGCTAACTCCTCCAACCCCCCGTGGTGCAGGGAAACCCTGTGCTCAACACGCACCTCCTGCGGCGCAGGCAGCCGCCACACTCCTCCTCCGGGGCCGACGCCCCCTCCCGCAGCGCGCCCGGCATACTTCCGGGCAGGGGCTGCAGGTTTGTATAATTTTTGGTGGTGCCCCATTAGCCATACCCCGTTAATCACCCGTTAATCACACCCCGATCCACATTAGCCACATCCCTGACCCCCATAAACCACACCCTCTGACCCCCATTAACCAGGCCTCCGGAGGTAACACTCTCGGGCAAGATGGACACGTGACCAGAAGGAAAAGGTGTCATGTCACCCCTCTTGAAGGCCTTTTCCCACCATCCTCCTACCAACAGGGATTAGTTTGGCCCCCACCAAACCCCTCTCATGCAACTATCCTATAATTGCATTAACCTAATGTGTGTGACATTAACTCAGGGGCAGAGAGGCTGGGGGAAGTGTTCCCTCTAAGGCTATGTCTACACTCGTGGCTTCTTGCGCAAGTACAGCCGGTCTTGTGCAAGAACCCACAGAGTATCCACACTGCCTGCCTGCGCTTGCACGAGAGCAGTTACAGTACGGTGTGGTAACAGAGGGCATCTTGCGCAACAGCTACGCTCTTTTCTAACAGGTGTTAGAAGCACAGCTCGCACATGGCAGTGTGGACATGTTCTTGCGCAACACTTCTTGCACAAGAACCCTTGCGCAAGATGTTCTTGTGCAAGAAGCCGTCAGTGTAGACATAGCCTAAGAGTTTCCTCCCCTGAGCAGAATGAATTGTGTTGTGCACCAGTACTGAGTTCATGTGGCTTGTGTGGATGTGCCACTGTGGCACCCAAGTTATTTATAAATATTTTATAAACCTTTCCCTTTTCTCTCTGCTGCCATGTCTCCTCCCCTTGCTCCATCAGCTCCCCTGGTACCTGCTGCCCCCCAACTCCTCACCCTCCTCTGCTGTCCTGACTCCTGCCCTTCTCACTGCCCTCAGCCCTCCTGCGACCTGCCCCCCTCCACCAGCCCTTCTCTGCCCCCTATGCCCACTCCTCCAGTAGCCCCATTCTGATCATGTGAGCTACCCCTCCTCATCCCCTCTTCTAACATCCCCCTCTACACACCTGCCCTGCCTCTCTCCTCTGGTGCTGGTCCCTCCCCTGGCACCTGCACCTTCCCTTAGCCCTGCACCCTTCTGGTGCCTCCTCCTTCCCTCACTGCTCCTGCCCCCTTTGCTCTCTTTTTCCCTGTGCCCACCCCCTCACCATCCTCTGCCCCCATTCCCTCACACGACTTGCTCCATCTGCACCTTTCTCATGCCCACCCCTTCTTTCAAGCCTTCTCCCAGCACCTCCCCCTTCTCCCTCTAATCCCCAATGGCCTTATCCTCTCCTCTCCCAGCATCACCCTGCCCCCCTCCCACTGACACCTCCCTTCCTGCCCTTTTCTTTATTGTCTGCACTTGGCCCCCTGGCATTTGTCTCTCCTCCACCCTGCCCTTTGGGGCCTTCTCCTTTCTTCCTCCTCCCCCTCCACACAAGCCCTTTCCTCTGCCACCCTTTCCTCTATTTTCTCCCTCCCCCTCCGCACAAGCCCCTTCCTCTCCTCCTCCTCCCTTTACCTTACCTTACCTTCTGCCTTCCATTTTGTGGGGGTAGAGTCTACACTTGGGCCCCAGAAGTCCCCGGACTCTGTACCCGGAGCTAGGCCATGCAGCGCAACGTGGCGCCAAGCAATTTTAAAGTCCTGGGCCGTGACATCACGGCACGCCCAGGCGTATTCCCGCTCACCTGGGAATGCCGCGAATGGCAGCAGCAGCCAGCAGCGGGGAGCTGGACTGAAAGCTGTGTACGGCAGGGATGGGCTGGGGCCGGAGAGGAGGGATGCGGGGAGAGGGGGGCCCGGGGCCCGCTCCAGGCAGGGCTGGGGGAGAGACCCAGCTCCACATATTGGTGGAGCATGGCCCCCGGCTCTGAATATTGGAACATGGAGCATGCTTCTGGGTTCAGGGTGTGGGGCCCCTTTAGGTGCGGGGCCCGATTCTGGGGAATCGGATGAATCAGCCTAAGGCCGGCCCTGCAGGTGATCCTGACAAGTTTGGCTGGGAGGCTATCAAGTGCCAGCACTTCATCTGCTCCTCTCAGCACTGAAGTGCTGCTCCTGTCCTCTGCCTTGGAGATGCCCCTCACCCCTGGAACCCTCCTGCTTGCTGTGCAGGGCACGGGTAGAAGAGGAAAGGGGGGTGCTGTTGTCAGGGTGCCCCTCTCCTCACCCTGTATCCCATCTCCACAGAGCAGGGTGGGGGCAGGGATGAAGAGAGTTTGCTGGCTGCTTTTGGGAGAGTTTCAGGGCCAGGGTAGGGGTGAGCTTGCTTAGTCCCCTGCACCACCACCACTCAGAAACCACCTATGCTAAGCGGTGCCCTGCTGGAGCCAGCTCTGAACCTCAGCCCCAGTGCTGAACTCCTCCTGCACCCCAAACGCCTGCCCCCAGCCTGATAAAAGTGAGTGAGGATGGGGAGGGAGGATGGAGTGAGCAGGGGCGGGGCCTCGGAGAAGGGGCAGGAAGGAAGCGGGGCCAAAGGCGTTTGGACTTCATCACATCACAGATGCATAACTGAGATATATGGAAGTAAAGGAAATGATGAAGTGCAAAACTACTCAATAATGCATTTGAAGTCCATTCCATTTTTAATGTGCTCTACAGTGCAACCAAGTGTGAAACTGATACAACATTTTATAAATAAAGCCTATAATTTAGCCTTATTGGCATTTATTTTTATTGGCATTCTCATTTAAACACAGTGGAGACCTGTAGTTTGCAAGGTTTGTTTTTAACTCTATGTTCAACTACAGACTGCTTAATAGAGTGTCCAAATCCCCAAAAATGGCATGTAGACATATAAAATGGGATTTCATGCACTTAAGATCTTATTTGGGCATCCAAATATGAGTTTAAACTGTCATACATATACCACTTATCATTGAAAATTGCTGGAAGGTTACTTCAGTAAACCTTCTGGGATTCATTGCTCGCAGTACTGTATAGTTTACTGTCTATCAAAGAAAGAGTACCTTTACTTACAAATTCTACGCAAGATGGATATTCTATGTCAAAGGAACTAAATATAGAGTTTTGACAAGATTAGAGGAATGTTCAAAGATGGTGGTAAGTGTCCAGTAACTTTACAGGGCAGTATAAGGGGGAAACTGTATTCAACCTATGTATTCTGGTAGATAAGGTCCCATGGGAAGCAAAACTAAGAGGAAAAACAATTGAAGAAGTTGGAAGTTTTTCAAAGAGATGTTACTTAGGGCACAAGAGCAAACTATTCCACTGAATAGGAAAGATAGGAAGTATGGCAAGAGACCACCCAACTTAACCAGAAGCTCTTGAATGATCTAAAAATAAAAAAGGAATCCTATCAGAAGTGGAAACTAGATCAAAGTACAAAGGATGAATATAGACAAATAACACAAGTATGTAAGGGTAAAATTAGAAAAGACACGCACAAAACGAGCTCAAGCTAGCTAGAGACATAAAGGGTAAAAAGAAAACATTCTACAAAAATATTAGAAGAAAGGGTAGGCCAGTTGCTCAATGAAGAAGAAAAAACAATAACAGAAAATGTGGAAATGGCAAAAGTGCTTAATAACTTCTTTGTTTAGGTTTTCACCAAGGTTGGTGGTGATTGGATGCCTACAATAGTGAATGTTAGAGAAGGTAGGTTCAAAAGTTAAAATAAGAAAAGAATAAGTTAAAATTATTTAGAAAAATTTGATGATTTCACATCACCAGGTCCAGATGTAATGCATCCTAGAGTACTCAAGGAGTTGACAAAGGAGGTATCTGAGCCATTAGCTTTGAAAAGTCATGGAAGACGGAAGAGATTCCAGAAGACTGGAAAAGGCAAATATAGTGCCCATCTATAAAAAGGGAAATAAGGACAACCCAGGAAACTACAAACTAGTCAGCTTAATGGAGCAAATAATTAAGGAATCCATCTGCAGACATCTGGAATATAATAAGGTAATACATAACACTATAAAAAGGGAAATAAGGACAATCCAGAACAAATCACGTCAAATCTACCCAATAGCTTTCTTGGATCAGATAACAAGTCTTGTGGATAAAGGGGAAGCAGTAGATGTGATATACCTAGATGTTAGTAAAGCATTTGTTACAATCTCACATGACTTTCTGATAAATAAACTAGGGAAATATAACATAAATGGGGCTACAATAAGGTGGATGCATTACTTGTTGGATAACCATTCTCAGAGAGTAGTTATCAATGATTCACAGTTATGCTGGAAGGGTGTAATAAATGGGGATCCTCAGGAATCAGTTTTAGGACTGGTTCTATTCAATACCTTCATCAGCAGTTTATGTAATGACATAGAGAATATATTTCTAAAGTTTGCAGATGATACCAATCTGGGAAGGGTTGCAAGTGCTTTAGAAAGTTATAACTCAAAATGATCTGGACAAACTGAGGTAAATAGGATTAAATTAAATAGGGATAAATGCAAAGTACTCCACTTAGGAAGGAACAGTCAGTTTCACACATTCAAAATAGGAAGTGACTGTCTAGGAAGGAGTACTGCAGAAAGGGATCTAAGGGTCATAGTGAATCACAAGCTAAATATGATTCAAAAGAGTGACACTGTTGCAAAAAAGCAAATATTCTGGGATGCATTAAAAGAAGTGTTGTAAGCAAGATAAAAGAAGCAATTCTTTCACACTGCTCTGCACTGATTAGGCTTCAACTGGAGTATTGTGTCCATTTCAGGAAAGATGTAGAGAAATTGGATAATGTCCAGAAAAGAGCAACAAAAATGATTAAAAATCTAGAAAACATGACTTATGAGGGTAGAGTGAAAGTATGGGGTTTGTTTAGTTTGGAAAATAGAAGACTGAGAGGAGACATGATAATACCTTTTAAGTAACTAAAAGGGTACTATAAGGAGGAGTGAGAAAAATTGTTCTCCTTAATCTCTGATGATAGGACAAGAAGCAATGGGCTAAAATTGCAGGAAGGGAGATTTAGGTTGAATATTATGAAAAACTTCCTAACTGTCAGGATGGTTAAGCATTAGAATAAATTGCCTAGTGAGATTGTGGAATCTCCATCATTGGAAATATTTAACAGCAGGTTAGACAGCAGGGATGATCTAGATGGTGCTTGGCCCTCCTTGAATGCTGTGGATTGAACTTGATGACCTCTATTGGTCCCTTTCAGTTCTATGATTCTAGTTACAAAGAATGCAAACAATTAAATCAATCCCATCAATACACACATTTAGAAGATTTTAATTTTGTTTACAGAGCTAAAATTTCAAAAGTTTTCAAGCAATGGTGCATGTCATTCACTTATTGTTCCAATTCCATTCTCTTTTAATGTTGGTTGATTTAAAAGGTTGTCTTTAATTTAAAAGCTGTTTTCATTTTTGTTTTCCTCTTTCTGGCATGTTCCAAATGAGATGAAATTGAATTACTCACTAGTATAAACAGAGTTTTGTTTCCCTCATTGGTTGATTTACAAGTATTGCAAATTGGCATCTTTCTTTTCTTCCACCTCCAATCCTAAGATCTCTCATCAAGAGGATGTGACCACTGACCATCTTAGTCCTTCCTTAGGACACCCTGTTCTTTGTGAACCAAAATTAGACTCAGATTTAAAGTCCAGAAGAGACTGTTGTGATAGTCTTGTCTGATCTCCTGAACAATGCGGGCCACAGAACCTCATCCACTCATTCTGATAATAGATCCCTAAGCTCTGTCTGAATTACTAAAGTCCTCAAATCTTAATTTAGCCTTCAAGTTATAGAGAATACAATTTACCATTTTCTCTAGTTCAAATCACAATATAATCAGTTTTTAGCCAACAAAGGGAAGGGTGTAATCACACAAACATGCCCCACAGCAATGGAAATACAGCTGGAGAGGACATGCTACATGTACAATGTAGCACTCCATATATACCCATAAGAAGCGAAGGTCATACAGAAGCAAAGAGGCCTGTATATTGCTCTGTTCCATGCCTCAATATGATTAAACCCAGACAGACTGGACAATGACATATGATCAGATCATAATGCCTCTCATGCAGTATTTCCCTGTGTTTATTTTGGATCTACTTATCTTACTGGGATCCTGTAATGTGAATCACTATAGTTTGGACATCTTCATTTTTATGCTTTTACTATAGCCTTTGGTAATTATTGCATTCTCAGCCCTGCTCACAGTGTGCCCATTGCCTTTAGCATGGCTGTTCTTAGCATGGCATTGCACCACCTAATCCCATTTGCACATCACATCCAATGCTCTTTTATTTTTGTGATATTTTGTTATATAAGCAATCACTGCACATCAGGCAAAAACACAGGATTGTTTGGCCTTCCTATATCAGATAGTGTACGTGTGACTCCTGGCCTATTGTTGACCTGACAAAGACAGGCCTTGGCTTGTGTCTGTTAAATTTCCAGCTCAGCATGGAATAACTGAAAACAATTTTTCTTAAAATAAAACAAACACCTTGGGGGTCCAAAAGGTCAGTTCTACCCTCTCTGAAATAATATCAAGATATAGTAGGTTAATATTTTGGCTTTTTAGCTTTGAAAGTGTCTAATAGTAGACATCTCGTTCCTGCTTGCTCCTTACTTGGGGACAACCTATGTAAATATAGCTTTCTGAAGCAGCATGAGAAGTGAGATGACAGAATTGTCCTACAAATACTGGGTGCATACAAGGACTATTAGCACTTCCGTGATTAGTACTTTTTAATTTGTATAAAGTAGCTGGAGCAAGGCAATTATTTACCCTGTTTTACTGAACTATCACCCTGATTTTCTTTATCATTTGTCATTTTAGAGAATCAGCTAGTACACTGTCTTCCTCTAAAGACAGTTAATTTAGATTTTTAATTGAACAGTATATTCTTGAACATGCAAGTGAGTGTCAAGAGCTCCTTGCAGAGTTTCTCTTTCATCTTTAATTGGGAAGGGATCAACATCAATCTGCTGGCTTTTGAATGTACCTTTATGTACAATTTAAATAGATTTGATAGTAACAGACACATGAAGTCTATTTTGATCAGTTCTTGGATAGTCCCTGGGTGCAATTTAGCTCTACTATTTGATTCAGGGGAGATCAAATGCTGTTGGCTCTGTTTTCTTAGCCTATTATAGGAATTATGGCCATTGATCTGGCTATCCTGTTGCAATATGCTAAGATATGGCAGCTAGATCAGAGAATGGAGCACAGATTGGCTGGCTTCAAGACAACACTGACAAAATTTTTTTACAGGTATATTCTCATCTCAGTGCATAGATTTTGCATATAGCTCATGTTGAAACCAGTTCCCTGTGGACTGGGCTTGAAAGGACCCTTTTCATCAAAATGAGACGTGATGAAAAGAAGCAATTTATTCCCAGTCAAGTGTGTTATACAAGGGTAAGCCAAGCAACACCAGAGGAAAACTATCTAGGTATGGATTAATTTTCCTTCCACCTCAGAGCTAGAAAGATATGGACAGAGCTTCCCTTGCAATTTATAGGGCCCTATGCAATTTACCTAAGGCTGACCCCCCTCCCTGCTTATGCAGTTTCTTCCAGGCTTGGGGTTTCTTTCATGCCCTCCCCACCCCCCGCAGCTTCTGCCAGCTGGGGGCTTTCTTCGTCTCCCCTCCCCACTGTATGCTGAGAGTCTAGAGGAGAACAACAAAAACAAGAAAAGTGGGGAAGGTAAGGGGGCAGTTGCCCCAGGGTCTGGTGATTGAAAGGGGAGTCCCAACCATCATTGTTGCTACTGTGGCAGCAGCAGATGGAGCCCCAGACCCCTTTGACGTTGCTGCTGGAGTGCTGGAGCGCTGCGCTGAGCACTTTGTGCAGCTCTGAGGACTGGGGAAGGGCATCCCCAAACCCGCCCCTTCTGCCCGAGGCCCCGCCCCTTCTGCCCAAGGCCCTGCTCCTTCTGGGGGTGCAAAGCTGCCCCCCCCCCACATCTTGACCCAGAGCCCATGGTAGTTGTTGGCCCCACTGTCTCTGAAGAAAGATTTTAAAACCCGTGGCTACGTCTAGACTGGCATGATTTTCCGGAAATGCTTTTAATGGAAAAGTTTTCCGTTAAAAGCATTTTTGGAAAAGAGTGTCTAGATTGGCACGAACGCTTTTCCACAAAAGCATTTTTTGCGGAAAAGCATCTGTGCCAATCTAGATGCGCTTTTCTGCAAAAAAGCCCCGATCGCCATTTTTGCAATCGGGGCTTTTTTGCGGAAAACAAATCTCAGCTGTCTACACTGGCCCTTTTGCCCAAATGGGAGCAGAATAGTATTTCCTCAAGAAGCACTGATTTCTTACAGTAGGAAGTCAGTGCTTTTGCGGAAATTCAAGAGGCCAGTGTAGACAGCTGGCAAGTTTTTCCGGAAAAGCGGCTGATTTTCCAGAAAAACTGGCCAGTCTAGACACAGCCCATATGTTTATTGTTAAGAAAAGAAAACTTAGTGGGGACCTGGTAACAATCTTCATCATGGGTGGTGAGTAATATAGGCAAGGGAAGGCGTTGCCTTCCCAAAAATGCCTACACTCCTGGGGAAGGCTGGGCTAAGAGTCTAGAAAGCTGGCCTGAGAAGGCTGAAGCTGCAGTGCAGCAGGCTGGCTTCCTAACCGCAGGGGACGGCTAGGGCCCTGGTGCAGCACGGTAGCCCCAGCGCTCCAGTTGTTCAGGAAGGATCGGGCTTCAGTTGGGCGGGGCTTGGCTCCATAGGAGGCGGGGGGGAGGGGAAAGGTTGCTGAAGGGGCGGAGCCTTGTGTGGAAGGGTAGGGCTGGGACTTGCCTTCCCCAGCTGGGCCTTCACTCGCAGCCCATGATCTTCATATATGCTAAGGGCTGTTCAGAGAATTGTGATCAGTTGCTCCCCATGTTCACTGTATGCTGGACAAGAAGTAATGGACTTAAACTGTAACAAGTGATAGTTAGGGGTGTGTCTAGACTACACCTCTCTGTCGACAGAGAGATGTAGATTAGGCATGACGAAATTGCTAATGAAGCTGGGATTTAAATATCCCACGCTTCATTAGCATAAACATGGCTGCCACTTTTTTTTTGAAATGGAGCTTTTTCAAAAAATACCGGCAGTCTAGACACGGCTCTGTCAAAAATAAACACTTTTTCGACAGATCCTGTAAATCTTATTTTTTGAGGAATACAGGATCTGTCAAAAAAGGGTTTATTTTCGACAGATCTGCATCTAGACTGCCATTTTTTTGAAAAAGCTCCAGTTCAAAAAAAGCGGCGGCCATGTTTATGCTAATGAAGTGCGGGATATTTAAATCCCAGCTTCATTAGCAATTTCGATGTGCCTAATCTACATCTCTCTGTCAACAGAGAGGTGTAGTCTACTCATAGCCTAGGTAAGATAGTAGGAGAATGTTTCTAATTAGTGGGTAATTAAACTTTACACTTGACTTCTAAATGAGGTTGTGAAAACTCTGTTACTGGAGGTTTTAAAGAAAGGTTGGACAAATAACTGTCAGAGATGGTTTAGGTTTATTTGGTCTTGCCACAGTGTATGGGGTAGGACTTAATGATCTCTCAAGGTCTCTTCTAGCTTTACATATCTATGGTTCAATGATTTCTATGATTCTACAAAACATTTACATAAAGAAGGACTCTTAAGCAAAGCCATGGAGTGGAGCTCCCATTAAGGCTTCAAACTTTGTTCAAAATTTGGCTCTAGATCTGAATTTGGCAGGTGAATTCCATTTCTACAAGGAATCAAATCAAAGCTCTAGGCCTTAACACCCCTACATTGAGTAGGTCATAATCCAGATTGGAATTTTTCACCTTGGGTCCATCAATAATTTTACCTGGAGTGATTCTCAAACGTAAACAACTTGGCATAGTCTACAGTACTGGTACCCGAAACTTCAGTCCTTTAATTAGAGCACCTGGATAAATATAGATGGTACAGGGCAGGAAAGATGGCTATATTGCCAACTCTTCAGCTAACAGCATACTGTAAAGTTACTGGAATTATTGGGGAAAAATAAAGATCTTCTTTTGCTTAGTGCACATCAATTGTGAATAGGAAATGCAGTTACCAGCACCACAGAACTTAACATACCCATCTCCATCACAGCATGAAACACAGAAGAAGGAAAAATATTCCTAAAGGAATGCTGAGAAGTGCAAAGAAAATGTTAAAAAAAAGAAAATAAACAAAAAAAGGTGAGTTGTGGTGTTTGTTTTTATTAGCTGAGTCCTACTGTTTGAAGTCCCTTCTTGTAGTTTTATAACTTTATCTACTGCTCCTCAGAGAACAGACACCATGCTATCATTTTGTATATACTACACTGATAATGCTATATTGCATTGCATTAGAGAACTTCATTTTCCATGGTGCTGTTTGAGCACAAAGCTTATGCTATGCAGAGCAAATTTGCTTCAACTTTATTTCACTTTAAGCTTACAAGTGTCGGAAAGTCTTTAAACCATAGGTGAAAGTGAGTAAGCAAGGGCCAGTAAGGCGTACCAGTAAGAAGTGGCTGCCCGTACGGCCCATACACTGCCAATGTTAAAGCACTGCCTGTAAATGGCATTTGAAATGCTTGCTTGAACAGATGAAGATATATGTTCTGTTAGTTTCTACACAAGCTTACAGCTATATTCTAGGACCCCAATTCTGCCCTCAGTTACATCTCTACAAGAACACTGACTTCCTTCGGGCTGAATTTGTAGGCCAGTCTGTCTGCAGTCTGAGGTGTGGGAGTAACCAAACCCATGTAATACAGAGCCCTTTCATATCAGATTTCCTCTTCAGGCCACACCCACTAATGATGGGACTACTATTTTCTACCCAATGTACACCTTTCATTTGTAAAATGTAAATACAGTTCAAGGTTTAAAGCATTAGAGATATTAATAATATCAATTTTTCCTATATGCTGGGAGCAAGCCCAGCTTTGAAGGTGTCACTGGACTTAGTCTATCTTTACAAAAGTGTAACTGAGAACAGAATTTGATCCCATATGCATACAGGCTCAAAATATGGGCTCAAAATATGCACATGGGATCAAAACAGACTGGAAGCATATGTTTAGCTCTGTGTATAATAACATACTGTAATATGAACGGCTCACCTGTCCTTACTGAAGGTATCATGCAAACTGTAGAAACACCAATATGCAAGCTCCTTTCAATATAAATGTAGTGTTGTTTTCATTTTCAAAATAAAGATACAGTGCTGTAAGATATGATGGTCAACATGACACACACTATCTTCATGAATTGCTGGCTGTTCTTTTCTCAGAAGATAACTAGCTATCTAATCAAAATGCATAAGCAGTGTCTGCCCCCTCCACCCTGTGCTCCATTCATTTTCTACTCATGATCTCTGCTTGGGGTACTATAATTGCTTTAGACATAATTTACTGCTTACTTGGTAATGCGGCATTTCAGCCTCTGATAAAAACCATATCAAGTCACAGCACTGGTCCTCGGCTTGAAAGGGAGTTAGTGTAATCACTTTCTTACTCTAACCCATTGCCATATCATTTTTGCTGGATGAGGGGCTGAAAAGTAATCATTGTTAAATGATGCTGGCTCCAAAGAGGGGCATTGAGTTCCCCGCCTGACCACTCTTCTTTGTCTCTTGATTATTTTATGGGGAGGCAGCAGGGAAACTTTTATAGTTTGAATTTCATGGGAATAAAATGAATATAATGGCTGACCATACAGACGAGAGACATTTATCCTAGTGCAGGGCAAATATAAGTACCCAAGAACTAGCTTTCAGGAGTGGTGAAAGGAAATTGATTCATGATGATGCAAGAGGATAGATAAAGTCTTGAACATTTGTATCACATTTATGGATTTATACTGGCTGTTGCTGAAAGTGTGCTACAAGTAGTAGATTGGATGCAATAGCATATAGAATCATAGAATACTAGGACTGGAAGGGACTTCGAGAGGGCATCAAGTCCAGTCCCCTGCCCCCATGGCAGGACCAAATACTGTCTAGACCATCCCTGATAGACATTTATCTAATCTACTCTTAAATATCTCCAGAGATGGGGATTCCACAACCTCCCTGGGCAATTTATTCCAGTGTTTGACTACCCTGACAGTTAGGAACTTTTCCTAATGTCCAACCTAAACCTCCCTTGCTGCAGTTTAAGCCCATTGCTTCTTGTTCTATCCTTAGAGGCCAAGATGAACAATTTTTCCCCCTCCTCCTTATGACACCCTTTTAGATACCTGAAAACGGCTATCATGACCCCCCTCAGTCTTTTCTTTTCTAAACTAAACAAACCCAATTCTTTCAGCCTTCCTTCACGGGTCATGTTCTCTAGACCTTTAATCATTCTTGTTGCTTTTCTCTGGACCCTCTCCAATTTCTCCACATCTTTCTTGAAATATGGTGCCCAGAACTAGACACAGTACTCCAACTGAGGTCTAACCAGCGCAGAATAGAGCAGAAGAATGACTTCTCGTGTCTTGCTCACAACACACCTCTTAATGCATCCCAGAATCATGTTTGCTTTTTTTGCAACAGCATCACACTGTTGACTCATATTCAGCTTGTGGTCCACTATAACCCCTAGATCCTTTTCTGCCGTACTACTTCCTAGACAGTCGCTTCACAATCTGTATGTGTGTAACTGATTGTTCCTTCCTAAGTGGAGCACTTTACATTTGTCTTTATTAAACTTCATTCTATTTACCTCAGACAATTTCTCCAATTTGTCTAGGTCATTTTGAATTATGGCCCTATCCTCCAGAGCAGTTGCAACCCCTCCCAACTTGGTATCATCTGCAAACCTAATAAGCATACTTTCTATGCCAATATCTAAATCGTTGATGAAGATATTGAACAGAGATGGTCCCAAAACAGACCCCTGCGGAACCCCACTTGTTATACCTTTCCAGCAGGATTGTGAACCATTAATAACTACTCTCTGAGTACAGTTATCCAGCCAGTTATGCATCCACCTTATAGTAGCCCCATCTAAGTTGTATTTGCCTACTTTATTGATAAGAATATCATGTGATACCGTATCAAACGCCTTACTAAAGTCTAGGTATACCACATCCACCACTTCTCCCTTATCCACAAGACTCGTTATCCTATCAAAGAAAGCTATCAGATTGGTTTGACATGATTTATTCTTTACAAATCCATGCTGGCTGTTCCCTATCACCTTGCCACCTTCCAGGTGTTTACAGATGATTTCCTTAATTACTTGCTCCATTACCTTCCCTGGCACAGAAGTTAAACTGACTGGTCTGTAGTTTCCTGGATTGTTCTTATCTCCCTTTTTATAAATGGGCACTATATTTGCCCTTTTCCAGTCTTCTGGAATCTTTCTGTCTCCCATGATTTTCCAAAGATGATAGCTAGAGGCTCAGAAACCTCCTGTATCAGCTCCTTGAGTATTCTAGCATGCATTTCATCAGGCCCTGGTGACTTGCAGGCATCTAACTTTTCTAGGTGATTTTTAACTTGTTCTCTTTTTATTTTATCTTCTAAACCTCCCCCCTTCCCACTAGCATTCACTACATTAGGCATTCTTTCAGACTTCTTGGTGAAGACCGAAACAAAGAAGTCATTAAGAATCTCTGCCATTTCCAAGTTTCCTGTTACTGTTTCTCCCTCCTCACTGACCAGTGGGCCTACCCTGTCCTTGGTCTTCCTCTTGCTTCTAATGTATTTATAAAAAGTCTTCTTGTTTCCCTTTATTCCCGTAGCTAGTTTGAGCTCATTTTGTGCCTTTGCCTTTCTAATCTTGTCCTTGCATTCCTGTGTTGTTTGCCTATATTCATTTTTTGTAATTTATCCTACTTTCCATTTTTTATATGACTCCTTTTTTATTTTTAGATCATGCAAAATCTTGTGGTTAAGCCAAGGCGGTCTTTTGCCGTATTTTCTATCTTTCCGACACAGCGAAATAGCTTGCTTTTGGGCCCTTAACAATGTCCCTTTGAAAAACTGCCAACTCTCCTCAGTTGTTTTTCTCCTCAGTCTTGATTCCCATGGGACCTATCAGCTCTCTGAGCTTACCAAAATCCGCCTGCCCAAAATCCATTGTCTCTATTTTGCTGTTCTCCCTTCCATCCTTCCTTGGAGTTATGAACTCTATATGCAATGGCTCCTCGGGCAAGCCACGAGAGCTTAAACCCAGGCGCTGGGAAGGCTGGGTCTTGGTCTTGGTTGAGAAGCCCAGCCACTGCCAGCACTGCAACATCCACATTGCTATTTATAGAAAACTGGCTTGAACAGGGCTAGCATGAGTCTGCGCACCTGAGTTGGCAAGGCCACTTCCAGCTACAGTATAGACATACTCTGTGTGTGTCTAAATGTTTCTGTTGTAGCTGGAAATCGACTATATATTTTAGAGAGTTTGTGCATCTGTCTGTGTGTCTGTCCATCTGTCTGCAAGTCTACTTGTTCAAAAATTCCTACTAAACGGTAAGAGCTAGGACCACCAAATTTGGTACGCAGCTTCCTCTTATCATAGCTCAAAGCAAAATCAGGGTTTGGTTGTGCCAGGATAATGGGATCTGAGTGCAATGTTATTAGTTCACGTTAAATGGAAAGGGAGGAGTGTGACAGGAGAGACCTGGAATAAATTTTGTTATGTGCACCAGGGCATGTGTGGATATGTTCTACCAGTAGAAACACAATCTGCTAGCTGTGGGCTCTGTGAGTGCTGTGCTAATCAGCTGGGCAGCATTTGAATCTCTTCTGGGTAGCTACCCAAGTGCTCAACTCATAAGGAACCCTGACCCCAGGCCTATTTTGCCAAGGAAGAGGTATCTCTGTGCCCAAGTATTCCTTGGCTTCTGTACTGGAACTGCCAAGGTGGCTAATTAGAGTCAGTTTGATTTTTTGTAACAGTTAGATAAGCAGCCAAATGTACGAATTTCACCAGTGACATGAAGAACAGAACTTGGGCTGCATCTCCTGGGAACAGAACTGAGGTAGTTCATTTCACATGGGTCACTGAAGGTCACAGGTGGTACAGAATTTTGGTCCTCTAACCCAGTGATTCTCAACCTTTTCCAGATGGGGACCCATTTTGACAATTCAGGAAGGCTTGGTGACGCAAGGCAATTAAAAAAACGGGGAGGAAGGGAGGCAGAGCCACCTGGGGAGACACTTGGTGACCCTTTTGAAATGTAATGGTGACCCATATTTGGGTTGTGACCCATAGGTTGGGAAACCCTACGAACCCTATGATTCTAAGTGCACAGAATTCTGTCTGCAGAATTCCGTAATTCTGTCTGTGGCCTTGGTTCACAACTTGCATTAATTTAACTTGCACAGAATTTTAGTGTGCTAGGCACTTACTTCCCCTGCACCATGTAACTACATATTAAAAAGAAAAAAGGCATGGAAAGTGTGATCTACCCGTTATTTCAGAACATTCAGTTACATTTTATACAAAGCAGGAGCTATTTTAAAAAAAAATCATATTCTGATCCAAGGTCAGAAAGCACCTTTGACAAGAATCTCATTCTGCTGTCACAAGCTATGATTCAGCCTGAGATCTAAATCAGGCTTTTTAGGTAATGTCCTTCCAGGTCACAAGCCACTAAATATATGGTCTAAAACAGGGGTCGGCAACCTTTCAGAAGTGGCGAGCTGAGATTTAACTTATTCACTTCTATTTATGGGGCAGCGTGCTGGTGATACTTTTAAAAGTCAGTAATAGTCCTACGTACAGCAGCTTCATTAGTAAATAAAGATGCTGATCTTACTGTTTAATGTGATCCTTGGCCTTGCTTTGCCTTGCTGAGTTGTCTGATCTTGGGCTCATAGTTTGATACCTTAAGCAGCACACGAGCCTCTGAATCAAGGTTCGGCAACCTACAGCACACCAGAGTGGCCACCTGAGCAGCCATTCTCCAACATGATCATGGACCCGACCATGTCTCCAACCCGCCCACGACTCCAATCCCCAGCAGCAGCAACCCACCCACCTGCAACTTCAATGCTCCCTCCCCGCTGGCAGCAACTCACCCCCCTGCGGCTTCAATGCCCCCCCTCTGGCAGCAACCCACCCACCTACATCTTCAATGCCCCCCTCCCGCCCGCAGCAACCCACCTGCCTGCAGCTTCAATGCCCTCCCCCTTCTGGCAGCAATCCACCCGCTTACGGCTTCAATCCCCCCGACTTTGGCAGCAGCCCACCAAGCCGCAGCTTCAAACAACAAAGCAGCAATCAGCCTGTGCACCACATGTTCTAGGCCCAAAATGCTGGTGGCAGCCACTCCACAAATGGCCTCAGTCCCCTCAGTCCCAGCAGCAGCCAGCCCCACAAGGTGGCCCTGGTCACCCCAGAACATGGCCCCGGGCTGTCCCCATCCTCGCTAGCAGGAGCATCCACAACACTCACTTCCAGGAGCTGGAGGAAAGTGAGTGCTGCTGCACAGGTGGGGAGGGGGGGACTTAAATTAGAATTTTTTGTGCATTGCTGTGTAGATGGGCACATTAAGGGCACACTGCACAGGCTCCCGGATGCACGGGGGAGGAGGGGCAGGGCTGAGCTCCCACCTCGTGTGCCAATGAAAATCAGTGGCACACATGTGGTAGGTTGCTGACCCCTCGTCTATAAGCACTGGCAAAGTGCACTGTATAATCATAGCTTCAGTCTGCTATCAGCCATCTAGCCTCTGTCTTACAGAGCAAAATTCTGCCTTCGGGTATACTCATGGGCTACATCTACATTGGCCCCTTCTCCGGAAGAGGCATGTTAATTTCCAACTTCAGAATAGGGAAATCCGCGGGGGATTTAAATATCCCCCGCGGGATTTAAATAAACATGGCCGCCGCTTTTTTTCCGGCTTGGGGAAAAGCCAGAAAAGAGCGTCTAGACTGGCGCGATCCTCCGGAATAAAGCTCTTTTCCGGAGGATCTCTTATTCCTACTTTGAAGGGCTTTATTCCGGAGGATCGCGCCAGTCTAGATGCTCTTTTCCGGCTTTTCCCCAAGCCGGAAAAAAAGCGGCGGCCATGTTTATTTAAATCCCGCGGGGGATATTTAAATCCCGCGGGGGATATTTAAATCCCCCGCGGATTTCCCTATTCTGAAGTTGGAAATTAACATGCCTCTTCCGGAGAAGGGGCCAATGTAGACGTAGCCATGCAGCTCCATTACAGTCAGTGGTTCACACTTCAGTTCAGATTGTTTGTTTTACCATTGGCTGCAAGGCTAAATCCACCTTACAAGCTAGGGGGATGATTCCCAGCTTGCGCTGACATATTTCTGCTAGCTCCAACTGAGCTAGTATGCTAAAAATAATAGTGTACTTTTAGTATTACAGGTAGTACCAGCATGGGAGACAATTCTGTCTGCCCATCGGGAGTTCATACTCAGAGGCTGTGTCTACATTGGCATAATCTAGCGCAAATACTCTTTAACACAAGAGTTCTTGTGTTAAAGAATTTGAGCAAGAGAGCGTCTACACTGGCATGTGCCTTTGCGCAAGAGATATGCTTTTGCGCAAGAGCATCCATGCCAGTGGAGACGCTCTCTTGCGCAAGAAAGCTCTGATGGCCATTTTAACCATCGGGCTTTCTTGTGCAAGAAATTCATGTTGCCTGTCTACACTGGCCTCTTGCTCAAGAACAGTTGCGCAAGAGGGCTTATTCCTGAGCGGGAACATCATAGTTCTTGCGCAAGAAGCACTGATTTTCATACATTAGAACATCAGTGTTCTTGTGAAAGAACTCGTGGCTAGTGTAGACAGGCAGCATGTTTTTGTGCAAAAGTGGCCGCTTTGGTGCAAGATCGCGCCAATATAGACACAGCCAGAGAGACTAGCTTGTGCCATTATTCACAGTTGCCTCTTGTTACCAAAAGAAGCATTACTTTTTTAGCATACTATCATGATGAGAACTACATAAGCTGGGATTCACACTCATAGTTCTAAGTACAGACATAGTCTAATAAAAAGACTGATAACCCCTCTTCCATGGATTTAGATGTCACTGGCTTTCTGCACCCAATCCTGCAAGGTGCTGAGTGTAAAATTAATGGATGCTCTCACCTGACGGGATCAGGTCCTTAGAAATGACTGCATTTTGATGACGGGATTTCCAAGCTGTAGTTCACAGGGAGTTAGATGTTACTGTAGACAGGTAAGTATTCATGCCAGCTGGCTTTTAAAAGTTGATAAGTCCTGTGCAGACTTGCCTTGTTCTTTGAAGTTGTAAAATAGTCTGCTTTTACTTTGGCAACAAAGTAAAGGTCAGTATTTAGCACGAGCTACTATGCATAGAAAGAGACAACAAGTATGAAGACAGGGTTTACAGTGGATGAAAAGGTAAAATAATAGGTGCTCTACAGTAGATAATCTCCTTTTTTATCAAGGAAGAAAAAAACACACAAAGATTTATTACAGTTGGGAGTCAAGAAGCCAAGGTACTTTACAACAAAAAGTCCATTTTGGTACCCAATGAAAGTTAAACTCACAGATCTAAGCTGGCATCTCTATTTCTACACACATAACTCAAGACTCTTTACAATCAACATCACTGCATGCAGAAACCTTGTCTATTTAAATTTTAAAAGATAATATACAGTTTTCTTAGCTTTGAACATTGCACTGTGTTCTACTCTCACACACACAAAAAAACTATTAGAATATCATCAGACCCGCAGAAGCCAGAAAATTAAGAATGAAATTCTGTCCTTAACTAACCCTGTTAAGTTTCAACATTGCAGCTTATATGTTACATAAAATCACCTACTGTGTTATAGCCCTCTGAATGAGTATGTCAAATGCATTACCTATGAATAACAGGGTGAATTTAAGATGAGATTTTAACCTTGAAATAGGACCTGATCCTGCAAAACTTTCTTTAAAGTTGAGAAGTTTAATGGCGTTTTGCCCACGTAAGAATACCAGGGATAGACCTTAAACTTATGAGAGTTTATTGGTTCCTTAAAATGTTTTACTATATATTTAATATGCAAGTTTACTTTTCTTTATGTATCAACTTTTTAAACATGAAAAAGCACTTAGAATTTTTTTAATCTTGCATTTGCCCAGTAGACTCCCATGTTTTAATATTTGCAGATGTGTATTCTTTGCTTTGCCAAATATAACAATTGTATATCTGTTTTTAGAAAGTTGGAAAAAAGTTGGGTTGCTTGTTTGCTGAGGGCAAGAAGTGATTTGATCCTTTTCAGTAAATATAGAGGAGTTAAATGAATTGTCTATGATCCTACAATGCACATGTTTAATTTCAAGCCTGGAACTACTCACACGCTTAACATTACACATGTGATATTTGAAGGACTGTGCTCTATGATTATCTTGCTTCCATATGCCTAAATAGAACTTGATTCTTTTATCATCAAGTATCTTGCTCTACAAATAGTTCCAATATAAAATCAAAGAAGAACATAAGAACAGCCATACTGGGTCAGACCAAAGGTCCATCTAGCCCAGTATTCTGTCTTCCAACAGTGGCCAATGCCTGGTACCCCAGAGACAATGAACACAATAGGCAATCATCAAGTGATCCATTCCCTGTCACTCATTCCCAGCTTCTGTCAAACTGAGACTAGGGACACCATTCCTGCCCAGCCTGGCTCATAGCATTGATGGTCTTATCCTTCATGAATTTATCTAGTTCTTTTTGTAACCCTGTCATAGTTTTGGACCTCACAGCATCCTCTGGCAATGAGTTCCACAGGTTGAGAAGGTTATATTCAATAGGAGTGAGAGTGGGAGAATTGAATAAATATTGGTAAATATTTGGTGTGAATTTTTAAAATAATAAAACTTTTGAAAGCACCTGTAGTAAATTATATTTTAAATACATTTACATTGTCATTTGTTTATTTCTAAATGTTCCTATTCTCTGGTTTAGCACCGGTCAGGTCCTGAGGGTGCCAGACTAGAGAGGTTCAGCTTGTAATCCCAAAGACAGATAAATTGCTTTATCCTTTTAAATAGCTGTCATCCTTCACAAACAAGACACCATTTACCAAACAAATATTTTTTTTGTAAAAACAACGGGCAGTCCTGTGGCACCTTACAGACTAACAAATTTATTAGGCCTTGAGCTTTTGTGGGTAAAATCTACTTCATAAGATGACTTGGAATGGAAATTAGGGAATCCAGGGTATATATATAAGAAGAAGTTACCCTTCAATTGTAGGACCAGTGTTACTGAAGCTAAAACTTAATCTTGAATAAAGATCTTATCTGGTTAATGCACTATAGAGGCAATTTCCCCACTTTTGGTATTTGCACTTCCACAACAAATGCTTCGAACGAGACACATCCACACTGACTGAATTAGCTTAATTAACACTGGTCCTACAATTGACAGAAAACTTCTTTTGGTATTATATATACCACAGATTCTGTAATTCCCATTCCAGCTCATCTGATGAAGTGGGTTTTACCCATGAAAGCTTATGACCTAATAAATGTGTTAGTTTGTAAGGGTATGTCTCACTATGGATAAGGTCAAATTTAAAATACACAACTTCAGCTACGTTAATTGCATAGCTGAAATCGAATTACCTTAACTCGACTTTTGACACTGTCCACACTGCAAGAAGCTGAAGGGAGAACATTCTCCCTTCAAATATCTTTTTGTGAAAACGAGAAGTCCTGTGGAACCTTAGGGTATATCTACACTACAAAGTTAATTTGAACTAACAGACGTTAGTTCGAATGAACTTTGATAGGCGCTACACTAGCTATCCGCTAGTTCAAACTTAATTCGAACTAGTGGTGCACTTAATTCGAACTAGGTAAACCTCATTCCACGAGGACTAAGCCTAGTTCGAATTAACTAGTTCGAATTAAGGGGTGTGTAGCCACTTAATTCGAACTAGTGGGAGGCTAGCCCTCCCCAGGTTCCCCTGGTGGCCACTCTGGCCAACACCAGGGAAACTCTTCTGCCCCCCTCCCGGCCCCGGAGCCCTTAAAGGGCCACGGGCTGGCTACACAGTTTGTGCCAGTTGCAAGCCTGCCAGCACCCAGCCAGCAGACCCTGCACCTGCCACAACATGAGCCAGCCACCCGATGCCACCCAGACCTCCCCCTCTTCCTGGGACCACGCTGGCGGCTCCCAGGAGCCTGCCCGGGGCCGCAAGAGGTGGGCGCCCGTTTGGTCAGGTGCGGAGATCGTGGACCTCATCGAGGTTTGGGGGGAAGCCTCCAATGTCCATGATCTCCGCACTAGCCACAGGAATGCGGCTGTGTACAGCCGCATGGCTGCCAGGTTGGCTGCCAGAGGCCACCAGCGGAGCCGGGAGCAGGTCCGCTGTAAAATCAAGGACCTGCGGCAGTCCTACTCCCGGGCCTGCCAGCCAGGGGCTGACCCGGAGGCATGCCCCCACTTTTAGGCCCTGGACTGCATCCTGGGGGCTAACGTCGTCCATGCCCCCCGGGTGGTGATCTACCCCAGGGCAGAGGGACCCATCCCTGACACCGAGGAGGAGGAACCGGAGGACACCAAGAGTCAGGAGCCTGCCGAGAGCCTGCCCAGGACCCGGGACCCCATGTCATCCGAGGCCAGGGAGGGCTCCACGTGTGAGTACCATCATGCTCCCCTTATGTGTACGGTGGGGTGGGAGGAGAGGGAGCCCAGGGACCGTGCGCCTGGGCCTTTCCCACCATGGAGCAGCAGCTGGGTGTCATGCAGGGGCCTTGGCCTTGCAGAGGGGGGCTGGGTTTCACCCACCTTGTCCCCAGGGAGAATTGACCGCTTCTCTTGTTTCACCACAGCCGCAGCACCTGGGACTGCAAGGTGCACCACCCCGCCTGCAACAGCCACCCGCGCCCGGGCCAGCAGGCATGCCAGGAACCAGGAGGATTACCAGCGGCAGCACCTCCGGTTCCTGGAGCAGCTGCTCCGCAACCAGGAGCACTGGGTCCGGGAGGACCTTCAGCTGTGCCAGCAGAGTTTGGAGGCACTGGAAGAGCAGGGCCATGCCCTCAGAGGCCACCTCCAGACCCTGGTCGACCGGTTCCTGCCTGCTCCTGCTCCAGCTCCTGCGGCTGCCCCAGCTCTCGCTCCTCCTCCCACCCCTGCTGCCCCTGCTCCCCCTGCTGCCCCTGCTGCCCCTGCTCCTCCTCCCACTTCCTCCGCATCCCCCGTCCCTCCTGCCCCACCCTCCACACTTATTACCCCCCGACACCCCTGCACTCGCAGTGCTGCGAGATGGGAGAGCCAGCCCGACCCCCAACCCTGAGTTTTCCCTTTCCTTCCACCCCCTTCCAGCTCCCTCCTCCCAGGTTTCCCCCTTCCCTCTCCCACCCTCACTCCTCCCTCCCCCCACCCCAGTTATGAAAATAAAAAGAGATGTTTTTTGCCAAAACAGGTGTCTTTGTTTGACATTAGGAACGGGGGTTAGGGAGGGGAAAGGGGAAGGGGGGGAGGGTGGAAGAAGGCTCCAGTGGGGCATGCAGGGAGAGTTCAGTCCTCCTCCTCCACATGGAAGCTCTCCCACAGGGCTTCCCGGATCTGGACGGCTCCCCGCTGGGCTTCCCGGATGGCGGCGGTGTGGGGCTGAGTGTAGTGGCCAGCCATGCCGTCAGCCTCAGCCATCCAGGCTGGCAGGAAAGCCTCCCCCCTTTCGCTCACACAAATTGTGCAGCACACAACATGCTGCCACCATGGGAGGGATGTTGTGCTCTGTGAGATCGAGACGGGTGAGGAGGCATCTAAATCGGGCTTTCAGTCACCCGAAGGCCCCCTCTTTCATGATGCGGGCCCTGGTCAGCCTCGCATTGAAGGCCTGGCGGGAGGGTTGAGGTGCCCCGTGTAGGGCTTCATCAGCCAGGGCTGAAGGGGGTAGGCTGCATCCCCCACCAGGCACATGGGCATGTCCACGTCCCCGACCCTGATGTGGTGGTCGGGGAAGAAGGTCCCAGCCTGCAGCTTCTGGCACACGGAGTAGTTCCGGTACACCCGTGCGTCGTGTGCCTTGCTGGACCAGCCCACATTAATGTCCGTGAACTGGCCCCGGTGGTTACACACAGCCTGCAGGAGGACGGAGAAGTACCCTTTGTGGTTCACATACTGGGAGGCCTGGTGTTCCGGGGCACGGATGGGGATGTGCGTCCTGTCGATGGCCCCCCCGCAGTTGGGGAAGCCGAGGGCGCCAAACCCCCGGATGATGGCATCTGGGTCGGCGAGGCGGACCACCCTGTGGAGCAGCACCCAGTTGATGGCCTTGACCACCTGCGGAGAGACACAGCAAAGCGCGAATCAGTGGGGCGCCCGGGTGGCTGGGAGTGTTCGTGCCCTGGCAGTGCCCCGCGCCCCACTCCTGGAAGCAACCCCCCCAGGCAGCATGTAGTACGGCCGGGAGAGACCGGCCTCTCTGGTGCGGGGCACTTTCGCCTCCTCTTCCCCATCCCCCCATTTTCCCTGGGGCGGCCCATCCCCTCCTTGCAGCCCCCCTCGCTCCCGGCCCAGTGGCCAGCAAGTGCTGTACCTGCATGAGCATGGTAGATCTCCCCACACCAAACTGGTTCCCGACGGATCGGTAGCTGTCCGGCGTGGAGAGCTTCCAGAGGGCGATGGCCACACGCTTCTGGAGGGGGATGGCGGGCCTCATGCGAGTGTCCCTTCTGCGCAGAGCAGGGACGAGCCACTCTCAGAGCTCCAGGAAGGTGTCCCTCTTCATCCTGAAGTTCTGGGTCCACTGCCTGTCTCCCCAGCGCTCCAGGACGATGTGGTCCCACCAGTCACTGCTGGTGTCCAGACGCCAGATGCGGTGGGGCACGCCGGCGCCCGGGCGCTGCCACAGCTGCTCCATGGCCCCCAGGGTGGCCAGGCGGAGAGGCAGGGGGCTGACGTGCACCAGGTGGTGCCAGGCAGCCTCCAGCCATTGCTGGCAGGCTTGCAGCAGCAAGTCCAGAAACTGCACCAGAAAGTGCAGGGTAAGCTCTGGCTCCATGTTGCCACCTGCGGCGCGTCCCCGAAGGGAAGCACCGACACACAGACGGGCACAGAGAAAAACGCTTTGCTGTCTCTCAGCGAGGTAGGCAAGCAAGCGGAAAAGCTGAGAACCAGCTGGCCAGGGGGGTCCCTTTAAGCATGAGCCTCAGACAGCAGCCACACAAAGCAACTACTGACCTGATGCCCTGCCAGAACTGGTTTCAGCCACCCTTAAGTGCTCCCCAGTGTCCAATCAGTGTGGACGCGCTAGTTTGAATTAGCAAAACGCTAATTCGAACTAGTTTTTAAGTCTAGATGCGCTCAGTTAGTTCGAATTAGCGCTGTAGTGTAGACATACCCTTAGAGACTAACAAATTTATTAAGCCATGAGCTTTTGTGGGTAAACCCCACAAATGACCATGTAAATGTATTTAAAATGTAATTTACTTCAGGTGCTTTCTAAAGTTTATTATTTTCTCTTACTCCTCAGGGAAGCAGGACTACCAGCATTGACTGGAGAGCTCCTCTCAGTTCCCTAGACCTGCTAATTTGAATCCTGGATGATCGACAGCAGCAGCTTCAATCTTTTCTGTAGTGTAGACATATCCTAAGGTGCCACAGAACTGCTTGCTGTTTTTACAGTTAGGCTATGTCTACACAGCAAGCCCGTTATTTCAAAATAATTTCAAAATAACGGGTTTTTACTCCGACTTCAGTAACCCTCATTTCATGAGGAGTAAAGTAAGTCAAAGGAAGAGTGTCCTTCCTTTGACTTCCTGCAGTCTAGGCAGCAACAAAGCCACGTTAAGCTACTTCAACTTAAGCTACACAATTAACGTAGCTGAAGTTGTTTATCTTAACTCGACTTTAACCCGCAGTGTAGATGTGCCCTCACAGACTAACACACTACCCCTCTATATTTTTTGTAGTAAGCAGAAGCAAGATGTTAAGATTCTAATCCTGCAAACTCTTACTCTTACTCACCATGGACTACACATCCACAAACTTGACATGAATATGTAGGGGGATGTGCAAGGAATCTTCCTCACACACACTGTATACTCCAGACAAGTGATAGGGGAGCACAAGGGCTGTTCTCTCCATTCAGCTCCAAGTTGCAAATTTTCTACAAAGTTGTCAGGGAGAAGGCAGGGCCTTGACTCTGTTTCCCTTCCTTATGCCCTTTGCATCTGACTGGTGGTGGAAAAAGAGTCCTGTAGGGGGGGAGTTCACTAGCTGGCCCAAGCATGCCAGGGAATACGGGGAAGGGTGGAATCCCCTGAAATGCAGTCCTTCCCCGTGTTCTGCACGAGCCCTTACTCATGACTGAGGCTCTCTCACAGTCCATCCCCATGCAAGTAGTCTCTGTTCTCGACAGTAAGAGCTATTTCCAAGAGCAAGGCTTTGATTTGGGTTCTAAATTAGCTAGTGACCAAAGCAGTTGAGAACAATTAATATCCCAGTGCTGCCTGCTGCCTGCTTCACAGGTGAACTCTCAGCCAGAGACATATTGCAGGAGAGACCAGCAGTTCTCAAACTGAGAGAACTATCTGTACGTGGAACGAGGCGTACAGATAGTTCGGAATGGCTTGCTAGTTCGAACTATCTAGCCCGTGCCGCGTGTAGCCGCGCGGCCCGGGGTTCGAACAAGCCGGCATTTAAAAATGGCGCCAGCCAGCTTATGCAAATAAAGCCCGGGAAATTCAAATCCCGGGCTTCATTTGCACGTTCGGTATGCATACATTACCCCGCTAGTTCGAACTAGCGGGGTAGTGTAGACATACCCTTAGTGAATTTGCTTAATTGCTTCTTGCTGTTCTTCTGTTTATCCTTGCCATGAAAATGCATACAGTTCCACAACAACACATATACAATTATGTTTTTAATACAATGGACCCCAATAGTCTCATGCTAATTTGCTAAAGTTTATTTAGAGTATTCCAAAAAATGGTCAGTCTGTCACATCCTGCTCCCCTCCTGGCTCTCAAGGAAGATTAAGGGGTCAGATTACTGTGCCTTACCAATAGCAATCTATTTCTTTCCCTCCCTGCACTTGGGAGAGAGGAGGAGGTAGAATCACAGCTCTGGCTACTCCTTGCCCATCTGTCTATCAAAGAGGAAAGATCAGTCCTCTGGAGCCTGCTCTCCCAGTCATGCCTGGAGAGGCAATCTGGAGGAGACTGCTGGGGAAGACATTTTTCTTACTCCTTACATGGCTACGTACGTCTGGGCTACAATGTGCCCCTGAAGGGTTAGATTAGGCTGGCATTTCTGTCATCCATCTCTGCCATGATCTATTTGTAGAAACCTCTCGCACTGTCCAAGAAATGTTAGCTGAGGAGGGGCATCAACTAGTCTGTGAAAATAGATGGTAGCTCAGCCTATCATCTACTTCAGCTACCCTTGGCTCCACTCTTATGTTGTACTAGGTCTTATCACTAAGTGTTACATGGCATCATGTCTCAAGTGTTTAGGTCTAGTGTCTGTGATAATGTCAATTTGGGCTGGAACGTGGTGAATATTTAGAGCGCAGACATCTGCCTCCAAAACATCACAATGATAAGTTTTTCTGAATAGACTGAATATTAATTATTTGCTATATAGTTTTGTATAAACTGAACATTGTTGGATGATTCTAGTCAAAATCAATCCTTGCTGGTCTCTTGAACCAAGCCTATGTACTACTGAAAAAGAACTTAAGAAAGAAGATGGTCTTTTCTTATAGATCTTTTCATTCCTGATCTGTCCTCCCTGGAAAGGAGGGATATTCTTGAGGCGAAGGCATTGAACTGACATTAAAGAGATCTGTGCATGGGAAAGACTATGTCCTATTCATTTTTTCTTAGTGGATTTCTTGCACTGTCCAATTTAAGGGTAAATAACCACTTGTTTATTTCTCACACTCCCCATAATGATCATGGGCTTAAGGCCGCATAAATCTCCACTGAGCATGAATCCACTGCTCACACCCTAGTTGTGCCCTGGTCTGCTCACAACTACCTTTGCGGTAAGCACTAGATAATTACAAAGGACTTCTCTTATACTGTGAATGGTGGCTTGTGGAGTCCCCTAAGCTTCCTGGATCTCTTGAAGAGCACAAATATAACACCTTGGGCCTTGCATGATGAAGATTTGACACTTTGTGCCTGTAAAAGTGTCCAGGAACCTCTTCGTGGAGGGCTAGATACAATAACAATATTTGGGATGTATATAGAAATGTCTAGACATAGATCTCAAAGCACTTATAAAGATGGGTATTGATATTAGCTTGATTTTACAAATTGGAAAATGGAGGCTTGGAAAACTGAAATGGCTTTGTCATAGTCACACAGTAAGTCTATAACAAAACTGGAAATGGCATGCAGGTAGCATAGCCCTGGTAGAGTTCCTGTCTCTGTGCACTCAGGTCCTATGTTTGGGCACCACTGGGCCCATTTGCTCTTAAGTTGCTAGTAAGCTGGAGCACTGCCTCTTACCTTTGTCCTCCCAGGCACATTTCCTGGGTACTTCACTGTCTGCTGCATCTTCATGGAAATGGCACCTCAGGGATCAGCTGCCAATTGAGCTAATGGAGTAACTGGTAGCAACAGCAGGTTGCCATACTTTATATGGACCAGTGCTAGAGGGGGATGAGACACTTTGCTGAGACTCAAAAGTCTTGAATAGAATCTAGACTCAGGTTTGCTGAAGTGGGCACAGACTCTTCTGTCCCTTCCCCTTGTCCTCCAACCCTGGTCCCAGTCTTACTTCTTTCCCCACCCCTTGCTTCTCATCCCATTCAGCCCAGTCCCATTCTTCACATCTCAGGCAGTCCCTAAGGGTACGGCTACACTAGCTTGTTAGTTCGAGCTAGGTAGAGTAATGAGGGCAAGCGGAGTTGCAAATGAAGCCCGGGATTTAAATATCCCAGGCTTCATTTGCACGTTCCCGGGCGCTGCCATTTTAAAATCCCCCTTGGTCCGAACTCCGTGCCCGCGGCTACACACGTCACGGCCTAGGTAGTTCGAATTAAAGATCCTAATTCGAACTACTGTTACTCCTCATTCCACAAGGAGTAACGGTAGTTCGAATTAGGATCTTTAATTCGAACTACCTAGGCCGTGATGTGTGTAGCCGCGGGCACGGAGTTCGGACTAAGGGGGATTTAAAAAGGGCGGCGCCCAGGAACATGCAAATGAAGCCTGGGATATTTAAATCCCGGGCTTCATTTGCAACTCCGCTTGCCCTCATTACCCTACCTAGCTCAAACTAACGAGCTAGTGTAGACATACCTTAAGAGAGTAGGGTAGATCTAAAGGTTTCAACCTTACTGACGATCCACATGGGTTTCAATATGCATAATAGAATTGCTTTTTTCCCACCAATTTGCCTTTTTAAAAACCCAGGAAATTAGTTTTGTGTGGCTATGTTAAGGTTGAAAAATGAAATACTCTAAAGTTAGGAAAAGCCAAAATTAAGATTCCTTGGTAATCATTAACTTTGTGTTTCTTATTTGGTATGTGCTTACCTTGAGATGCTGGAGCTGATCTGAAAAGTGCTGAGTGAGCTCAGTAGCTGGTGAAGTCAATGGGAGCTGTGATTTGACCATATGAAGGCTGTATAGTGATGCATACCCCAAAAAATCAGGCCCCCAAATTTAATGGATTTTTGGATTGCCTTGATCTCTGTGTGCCTCTCTTCCCCGTCTGGAAAATGGGGATAATACCCTCTCATTTCATTCTGAACTTTTGAGATCTTGACTTTGTGACTTTAATAATGTTTGTTTAATGTGGATATGGGTATGTGTTTGTGTGTGTGATAAATTTAGCCTAGAATATACATTTCTAATATGTTTCCTCATTGCACCCATTGCCCTGTTGTATGTAGAGTCATAGAAAGAATCATAGGGCTGGGAGAGACCTCACAAGGTCATCGAGTCCAACCCCCTGCCCAAAGCAGGACCAACTCCCACTAAATCATCTCAGCCAGATCTTTGTCCAGCCAGGCCTTAAAAACCTCTGGGAATGGAGATTCCACAATCCCCCTCCTCCCTCTCCCTCCCGCTCCAGGTAACCCATTCCAGTGCTTTACCCTCCCCACCGGTGATCCATACCAGAAGAGCTCAGGTACTTTTACTATTGTTTTAACTTGGAAATCTTACCCTCTCTGTATCTCTTATGGACTATATTTAACAACATTAGAAATAATGCATTAGAGTACATAGTTTAAATGGGAAAATGTAGCAGAAACACTATGTGTGTATTTTAATGCTTAATTAACTCTGCATTTGGGAAGCCTCCGAAGTCTTGTGGTTAAACTTTGCACTGTGCCATTTATAAATATACATCCATGTAATAAATTCTTCATTTGTGGGGAAGGGTTCTCCATCAGCTGCAGCCTTTCTAGTAGCAGCAATAGCAGCCAGGAGCCCCAGACCTCTTTGAATTGCCAGACCCTAAGGCAGTGGCCTCCTTTGCCACACCCCATCAGCGGGCCTGCTCCAGTACATACAGTTGTCAGCTCTGACTGAAACTATTTCAGGAGATTTGTTTTCCAGAATGATGCAAGGTCATTTTCTTAAAATGTCCTATTCAAATCTCCAGGATTGATTTCAACAGTCATCTGGGAGATTGATACTGATTCTGGGAGACTCCAGGCCAGTCCTGCCTATACAGCATCCAGAATCAGAGAGGCACCATGAAAAACCCCATGGCTGGCCGATGGATAATTCTGTTGGTGTAGCTCTGCTTATTTTGAACTCTCAGAAGTCAAGAAAATGTAAAATGTAAAGGCCTCACCCTAATGTTGCTTTGGTCACAGTATTCAGCCTGTATGGTTTATGGAACACATTCAATGACACAAACTGAGTTGTATAAAGGTATTGGTTTAGAAAGAAAAAAACAATAAAAATACTAAATGGCTATGTGATAGGTTTCAAAGTTTTTCTGAAACCTGTGAGCAGGTGGGAAAGGGAAAGGTACGTGTTAACTCACTACCTCCTTTTAAAAATATTGTAGCATTACATTGGTTATGAGGCTGAGAGTTAATTTAATTCTTTTCATGTAAAGCTGAAGCATTGTACTGTTACAGTACATTATACAGTGCTAGTGGCCCGTTGGTTTATGCAGTTGAGTTAATTTTACTGTTTTGCTTCAGAATTTCATATTTGCATTTGTCTTTTAAAGTGTTTATGACATATTGCTCTGATGTCACAGCAGCTGGTCTGCAATGTGATATCTTCTTGCAAGGAAGGCATGTTCTGTACTCATAAGCAGTATTTGCTTTCAGGACCCCAAGTGAAAGCAGGACAATTGGTTAGTGGTGTAGTAAGAAAGAGAACCTCCATGCTTTCAAAATCCAAAATATCATGCCCAAACCAGCAGCCTTCATAGCCTCCCATCCTACTAGTGATCATCCCAAGTCTAGAGAACAATGCAGTCCTATCTCTCTGGGCATGAAACCCTAGTCTTGAACTGTTGTTCTTAACAATGGGAACTTCATCTACTAGGCAGCAATGCAACCATTCTCTGAATTCATGCTTGTGGGTCTTACCTTCCTGGTACACATCTTGCTCCCAGGCTTTTTGCTGGCAATGCTGGAACAGCCACCACTGCCTCTCTGCAGACTGCTGGAATGACTTGTAGCACAGTCTCATGGGGCCCAAGCAAAGCTGTTCCTGATGCAAAAGCTCTCTACACCATGAGGAATCTATGCCAGAAGAAGAGGTCAGGATCCAGTTAGCCAAGATGAGTGGGCTGCCCAAGCAGCTGCTCACAACTGGAGCTTGCATTAGGAAATAAATCAAATTCTTAGGTGGTTTGCAGGACCTTGGAGGAATAATGGGAAAGCTTAAGGAGGGGCTGGTCTGATGAGATGGCCCACATGCTATGGCAGAAACAATATCCCCAAAGGCCAGAAATGGTGCCCTAGATGGGAGAGCTCTAAGTTAGTACAGGTAAGAGAAGAAAAGAGAAACTAGGATTTTACTTTTGTTCCACAAATCTGAGACCAGCATGACAGCAACACTGCAAACAAGGATTATTATGTTGGTAAAATTCCAGTTGTTCATAAGTAGCAGGTATTAAATATTTTAACCTCTCTCTGCTGTCTAGATCAATGACTTATGCATTATAACAAGGATGGGGACCCACAGGAAAATCAGTCAGAGGCCGGGGGCTGTGAGGAGGTGGTAGCATGGACAGTTGGAGTGCCAGCGCAGGCTTCCCAATGCTGGGGGAGGCCCTAAGCCATGGGGGGCCAGATCCAGGCAACCCAGAGGACACATCCATCTCTGGGGCCTTAGGCTCCCCACCCCTGCATTATAATATTATGACTAATGACGTGCTAAATTATCTAAAGTAATTAGTGACAAAAAGGCATGCCTGTAACCTCACAGTAATTCAAGTAATCAGAGAGTGAATTTGTTTCCTATTTTTGTTCCAAATGTCCACCTTTTTTTCCAAATTTCCATGTCAAATGGTGTTTTACTCTCATAGGCACCATGTTTCATGGTACAGCACAACCATAGCCTCCAACAGCCTGATGGCTCATCCACTTTACAGTTCAAAATATACTTTGTTTAGTGTAGGGTCAATATTTACAGGATACATTTCAGCAGCACAGTATTTTATGTGCCACGATGCTCATTTTGCCTCAGCACTTTCCATTAGGAAAACTCAGTTGCTTCAAGGGATGAATTTACATCCCTGACTCAGAGAGATTTGGATTCAGTTGTATTATCAACTGGTGATCTTCCCAGGGGATTGTCATGTAACTTTAAAAAAATAATGTTAATGTTACACTTTTTTTTAGTTGAAAAGTCCCCATGGGATCCTTTATTAACTAATCATGAACATGTAACTGATTGGAAAAGGCATATGCCTGCCTGAAATATCATTACAATCATGAGTATATGGAGTGGGGTAGAGGCCACCATGAGATGTAATCAGCGATACATTGAGGTTCCTATGGCATAGCAATGGTATCTGCAAAGGCTTTCGTAGAACAACTGTTTACCACAAATCAGTGAGATTAGGAAAAGTCTCTCCAACTGTGTCCAAGAAACTTGTATTTTGGGCTTTGGTGACATCCAGTTTGACCAGTGTGAAGTTCAGTCATGCCAACTCTATGGCCACATATGTAAGTCAGCTTGCACTAATGATTTGCTGCTGAATTAATTAATTATGTGCAGGTAGAACAATGGTGCTGACATTAGGAAAGGGGTATGATGAGTAGCAAATCTTTTCCTCTACCCTGCCCTTTCTGTGGCTTTTCTTTTTTTCAGACACAAGAACCTAGCTACAGATGATGACAGCTCCTGCATGAGACAAAGATTCTCTTTCATTTCAAGGCGACAGAGACTCTGGTATATTATTTCAGTGCCCTGTGTGGTCCTGATTAACTGAAGACTGACTCTGTCTAGTGACAGAAATAGTGTGTCAATGTTATCTGCGTCAGTTCCCAGACAATCAAATAAGAAATCAGTGATGCCTGTAGAAGACCACCCCAACCCCTTGAACCTAGCAAGATTCTGCAGCTGTAGCCAGATCAGAAACACTGCACTTGCCTTTCTATTGTACATTAGTACAAACTTTGACTTCTGAACTGGGAGAAAGATCTAGCAGCTGCTAAGCTAGAATCATGGCATCATAATTAATTCCTTCACAGAATATGATTTAAATGATGGAGAAGATCTACCTTGGAAAAAAACAAGTTGGCACGAGTCACATATTATATAGTGCATACTGAAATCACAATTTTGACCCTAGATTTTTTGAGGTTCACCCATTATTACTTTGGCATATATGACATAGTTTGTGGTTCCTTCTCCTTCCCTCCTGAAGCAGTGGTATGAAAGTAGTATAACAGAGGAGAGGTCTATGTGTATTGATGGATATTACCATACAATTTTTGTAACTGTTGTGACTGGCTAGAAATAACTTGTGGTTAGGCATTTGGGGGACAATTTTTTCTTCTAAAACTTGAGGAGAAATATGTGAAGTCAATGCTCAGCACCTGATTAGGTTTCTAACCCATTTAGCCAACTTTTATCAGACAAGTTTGAAAGTTTGGGCTTTTGTCATTATTTCTGACACTTACAAAAGGTTTGAATGGCACTTGAAACATTTTTTCAGAGCTGAAAGTAACTGAGTCTAGATAGGTTTAAATACTATTAGTCAGAATCCATCATCTGAACTGTGATTCAAGTTCTGTTTTTTTTCTTTCTTTGGCATAATACATACCAAAGAGTCATATGAGAGTGAGAAAACATATTTGGAGAGACAAAGTCAATCTGAATCCAAAGATGCAAATCAAGTAAATTCTATCCCTGTTGTGAAGAAGCAGTTTTATTATTGTGTTGAAATTTTCCATATTATAGCACTATCTTATAAAGCCAAAGCATTAAAAGTTAAACTTTCTTCCAATTCCAAGATTTATTTCTCAGAAATGATTTCTAGCTGTGATATTTTCTTTATACTTCATTTGACCACAGTTTTTCAGCTTGTGCTTGTATAAACAATTTGTGGATTTGGATCTGTCTTTCCATCCATAAACCTTAATAGATACACATAGAAATACATATATTCAGACATAATACATATATCATTTAAACTCATTCATGCAATCATATACATATGGCATGTATATATAGGAAGCCACAAAAGGATTAATAGTCACTAATGACACTGATACGAACAAGAAATATCTCACGGTGCCTTCCATTATAAAATGAACTAAAGAAAACCGTCATAGAAAAATTAGCCAACTTTTAATCCTTTTATGAAAATGATTCATCCTGTTAAGCTTTCCCTTGTAGACTCACCCTGGTGAGTTATAAACTGCTACCCTACTGTCTTTCTCACAATCATTTACTCTCAGAGAGCATCCTTCCAGACTGAGCTTGAGAAGAGACTGACTGACTGACAGAAGGACTAATTTGCAGAGTATTGTGTGGGTTTTTGAGGCCATTAGTCTTTTAATCCCCAAAGATTCCAAATAAAAGGAAAGGGCAATATCACATGACCCAGTCACAAGTATTCTTTCCAGCCAAAGTAAATTTACATCTTATAAACCAGCCATCTAGTCTTGGCCTTGGGTTGACCTTGATGTTTAGAGATTAGAGAAAAAAAAAGTAATGCAATAGTTCAAAAAAGCAGACAATTTCATAGCCACCCAAAAGAACACGGGGACAAAGAAACTAACAGAAAAAAATGAACTTAAAAAACAACAAATGGTGGTAGCACTTTATAGACTAACAAAACATGTAGATGGTATCACGAGCTTTTGTGGGCACAGCTTGTGCCCACGAAAGCTCTTGATACCATCTACATGTTTTGTTAGTCTATAAAGTGCTACCAGACCTTTTGTTGTTTTTTAAATTTATCCTGTACAAACTAACTTGGCTACCCCCAGAAGCTTAAGATCAAATTATGCATTTTTATCTAGAGTGTTCAGATCAACCCAGTGCTGTATTTTCACTCCATCACAAGGATGTCTGAATATATGCACCTAATTGTCTCTTTTGTTTGGTACTCAGGTATCTTATGATGGATCTGCTTTGCTTTGCTTACTCTTCTCTGTCTACACTGGATTCTTGCTTTTGACCATATTCTTTCATTTTGAAATCTCTGTTACTACTCCTATTTACCTCAGCTCCTATCTTCTCATCCACGTGGCACTGTCTAATTCTATTTGGAAAGTCACCACCTGTAAAGGCCCAAGGTCAAAGCTATTGCAAGTATTATCAGGTGGCTAAGGACAAATCTACGAGGTGGAATCACAATTTGAATTGTGAAAAAATCTTCATAATGAACTCAAAATCAGGGGAAATTTAGCTCTGGTTCTGAGTATTGCTGAATTGAGTCTCCAGTGAACCCGAATCAGTTCATGCATAGTAAAAACCATGCAGATCCAGTGGCTTCTTATGAAACTATGCTGAACTCAGTGCTGAGGTTTGGTTTCATTTAAACCAGAAGTTTAAAGTTGAAATTCAAGGAGTATGAAGCCACAGAAAATGAAACTGCGGTAGGAGGGTGGGAGTGGGAGGAGTTTGTATGGGTTCATTCAGGTTAAAACTCTTGAGATCCATTCAGCTGTACTTCTCAGCATGTTCTTTCATATAGTTTAAGAATAAATCTCACAAAAACAGATTCAGGGTATGTTTACACTACCGAGTTTGGTTGTAAAAACGGCAGTTTTTCCAACAAAACTTGAGGAACGTCTACACTGCAATTGCATTCTTCTGGAAGAAAATTGAAAGAACAGAGGGAGTTTTTCCAGAATTGGTAATCCTCATTCTACGAGGAAGAAGCCTTTTTGCAAAAGAGCTCTTTCGCAAAAAGGCGTGTGGACAGGGAAGAGGAAGTTCTTTCGGAAGAAGAGGAAAGAGGAAAAAGCACAGGTGCCCTGGTGGCTGTTCCGTCCATAGCAATCACAGCGAGATGACATGTGAGATAGCGTCCATTCAGTCTGGGTGCTCTCTTTTGAAAAAGCAGATTGCTTTCTCCATGCACTTTTGCAGTGTGGGCGCTCACTTTCGGAAGAAGTTTCTTTGAGAAGATCTCTTTCCAAAAAAGCTTTTTCCGAAAGCAGCCTGTAGTCTAAACGCAGCCTCAGTGTAGAAGACAATACAATTCACAGTGAATGAAAGACTATATTATGGCACAGAAATGGAAGTTCTCACTCACAGAACTTCTGTGCTGGAGACCCCCATGATTTGGCAGTCTGCCCTAATGACTCAGGGTATGTTTACAATACACTATGAAATTAGGTTGAATGTATTGAGGCAGATAGCCCCAACCTAAGCACAGGAGGGGTGAGGTGAAGGCATGTGGCCCCGGTCTTCACCAGCCCTGGCCAGAGCACAGGGAGGCAGGTAGGTGGTATGTGGACCCAGCCTTCCCTGGCCCTGGTTGAAGCACAGGGAGGAGGGCAGGTGATGCACAATTCTAGCCTGCCCTGGCCAGCACATGAGGGGAGGGGGATAGAGGGATTGAGTGGCGCAAGGCCCCAGCCTTCCCCAGCTCCAGCTGCAGCACTGGAAAGAGGAGGGAGGGCAACGCCTAGCCTCCCACCCCAGGGGTAACACACTATAGGGGGGGCAGAGACTGGGGGCAGAGTATGGGAAGGGATGAACTGGACGTTTGAGAAGGAATTGCCTTCCCCTGCCTCTTATGCCTGCCGCCCGTGGCAGTCTCAGAACAGCACAATGTCTGCACTATCCCAAATCCAAGAAATCAAATTTAGTTCTATTCCTTTCATTGAGTACCAAAGTCAACTTAAAAAGCCCTTACATTCAGCAGAAGGGACTTGGTGGTATAAACTCATTCATTGTAAAATTAACACAATGCAGCTAACTTGACCTAACCTCATAGCATAGACCAGGTCTCAGTGGGGCTTGTCTGAGTTGAGTGAAGGTCTAGCCATGTCATTGCTCACCTTGTGCATCAGATCACATCTTCAGAGCTATGCTACAGGGAGCACATGGTCAGCTGGATGGATTCCACATATGGAACAGCAGCTGTAGGTGAGCACATCTTCCCTGGAATTTCTCTATACATTATGCTTCTCCTCAGCTCTGCACACAATCTCTCCAGTCACAATGCTTGAGTGAGGGATGACCTCTTCTCACAGCATGATTCTACCTCTACGCTTGATGACAACTCTGACATGTCTCGTCCATCCCAGTGGTCCTGTTTCTGAACTCAGTTAAATGCATGCAGTTCACTCTGAAGTGGGGATGGAAAAGTACGGTCCAGTGGCTAAGACGCTTGGGAATCTGGGGTTCAAGTTCATGCTCTGCTACCGACTCCTGATGTACTCTGGACAAGTCACTTACATTTCTCTGCCTCAGTTCCCCATCTGTAAAATGGAGATGACGGTTCACTCCTCCTTAATAGGAGTATTGTGGGCAGAAATGCATTACAATTTGTGAGGTGCTTAGATATTATGGCAATGGAGGGCCAAATTGGAAGTATGTGGAAACAGATGCGAGATCGGAATCAGGCCTGTGTTTTAGTTGTTCTTACTCCACAGGCAGGTTGTGGGGATTTATATATAACCAAATAAGACTGAAAAATGGTTTAGACTGAGGGAAGCAAATGAACAAAGAGGCAGAGATTACATGCGATCCCTTGATTGAAGTGGTATGTCCACTGTTTGCTATTCAGGTTCACTCCCTGTGGGTCTTGCAGCTTTCCTGCTGCTTTTAGGTACATAGTGTGCAGCTGTTCCCAAGAGCTCTCTTCATCATTTGCACTTGTCAAGGAGGTTCTGACCTCTTTTTGAATGCAGTCCTTGCCAGTCAACCTTGCCTTTGCCACTGTAAGGCTGGATTACTGCAATGTGCTACACTTGAAAATCATTCAGAAATCGCAGCTGTTGTAGGAGTTGCCTGACTGTTAAGAAGTGTTTCATGCAGATAATATGTTGTACCTGGGCCCTGTGATCTACACTAACACCCATTTGATGTCTTAATTATGCTTACGGGTTGCATTTGACCTACAAAGCCCCCATCGTTTGTATCGAAGCTACATACACAAAGAACAAGATTTTCAAAAATGGCAGCCTAACTTTAGGCACAACGGGTTCGTTTAGAAGCTTATGGGGTAGGATTTTCAAAAGCGCATAAGGAAGCTAGATGCTGAAAATCTCACCAAAATCAGTGGGGCTTGTGCACATAACTCCGTTAAGTGCTTTAAAACGATGCCGTTTTCTTAGGGCAGGAACAAGTGCACAGAATCTAGTAGCTCCTACAAACCCTTGTGGGAGCTGCAGATGCTCAGCACTTTTGAAACTCAGACCACTTATTTAAGTGCTTTTAAAGACTAACTTTAAGTCCCCACACACATTTAATTTTAGCTACAGTATCTTCCAATGTTGTATCATGATGCAGTAGCTTCTGAACTGAGGTCCATGGGGAGCTAATTGAGCTGCTTCCTTTTCCCTCCTCTTTGCTGTAGCACATACAAATACAATAAATACTTTTCAACCAAGCGCTAGCTATACTTAACCCAGGAATATTAGCCAATTGCCAGTGGGAGAGGTCGTAGATGGGCATTCCTAACTTCCTAAATGTCAGCGTGGTTAAACACTGGAATAAGTTGCCTAAGGAGGTTGTGGAATCTCCATCACTGGAGGTATTTAAGAGCAGATTAGACAGACACCTGACAGGGATGATCTAGATGGTGCTGGGTCCTGCCATGAGGGCAGGTGACTGGACTTGATGACCTCCTGAGGTCCCTTCCAGTTCTAGTGTTCTATGATTCTGAATTGGAGCAGAGTGAACCACAGTGTCGGGGGAGAAGAGAAGATGGCCCAGGAAAAGACTCTCTGTTAAGAAGTGATATGCACATAAATGAATCTGAGAACTACTGTACTGAAAGAAACCATTCTCCTTTTTCAAATGAGATGGAATAGGCGGCAAAGCACTCTCGGCGCCTGGCTCTAACTGGAATTTGCACTTGCATTTGCATTCTTGGTGTGACAAAGCTTGGATTCGACCAGCAGGACATGTTGTTTATCTACTTTCTCAGACTTATTTGGGAGTGCTTTATAGAGTTACTAGAAGATTTGCCTGGTGTTGCTTGGGTCCTTACCTCAATTAATTTTTGTTTTTTGAAAAATAAAATGAAAATGTACATGCTTAATTTAAATCATTGCTCTAGGGTGGGGCTGGGGATGAGGGGATTTAGTATGCAGGCTGCCCCATGGAGAGAAGATTATCCTAGTCCTCTGTCACCACAGCAGTTTGGGAGTCAGTGAGAAGCACCTCTCCATGCCACTGCAGTTCCAGCTGGGGCAGATCCATGTTAATCTGCCCCCTGCGCTCCCCATCCAGAGTGAGGAATGCAACAAACTGCACTTTCTTCTTGCTTCCTGACAAAAAGGATCAGCTAGCAATGTTCCCATACAGATCAGGGGGAGGGGGAGACTTTAGCCTCTTCGCCTTCCCTAAATGGCACCTGGGGAATGGGATGCTTGTGTAGCTAATTTCGAAATTGAGAACGTCTATACAGCACTTATTTTGAAATAGAGTACTCTTACTCCGACTTCCCTTACTCTTCATATAATGAAGGCGACAGGAGTTGGAGTAAGAAGCCCTCCAGCTTCACAGTATTTTGACATTGTCATGGCTCCTTCCCCACTCTGGCATGATAAATGCAGAAGTGGGGGCCAGCAAGTGTACCCCAAAGCCTTATCTACCAGGCTTTGGTATAAAACTTCCCCCCAAGATCTTAAAACCCTAGATCTTGGGAATAAAACTTCCGCTGCCACCATCCAAATGTTGATAAAGAAATCAGGGGAAAGATCATTTGGGAAATCTTACCCCTAAAACAAAAATCAGGGCACGCCATTAACCACTGCCAGGTTAATAAAAAGAAAAGAAAGAACTTTTATTATTACAACAATATTCCTGTTGCAAACATAATGACTAGATAGGGAGGTAACAAAATATACTCATGGAGAAACTCCATGGGCCTAGAACTTAGTTACAAAGAAAAGCCAAAACATCTTTTAAACCGTGCCAGATCTCAGATCCCATACCCAATCCTTAAAACAATAAAACCTAACGAAACTGCCTAAACTTTACTCTACTTACAGAACATGAAGAATGGTGTCTTGGCGAGAGAGAGAGAGACATGCTTGTCCCTCTCTGTAGCTGCAGAGGACTCTCTGAGAGACAAAAGGGAGAAAAGAGAGAAACCCAAATTCCTTTGTCCCAGTTGAAAAATCCCACCTACATTCCTATTGGTCACTCCACCTGGCTAGGTGTAGTTAACCCCTTAATCCCCAGGCTGCTGGCTAACCCTCATAATCATGACAGACATTATTTCAAAATAGCTGCCGCTATGTAGATGTGGACTAAGTTATTTTGAAATAATGTTGTGGTGTAGACATACCCTGACTGTCCATTTAAATTTAATATGATCAAAACTGAACACTTTGCATCCCTCCTTTTTCTCCTTTTCTCCTTTTCTCTGCCACTGGTGACAGCAGTTCCATCCTCCCTGTTTTTATAATGTGGATGTCATCTTTGACTCCACGTTCTCTCTGTAACTGTTAGTATCTGAGGTAGAGTAAAAGGACATAAAATGGGATATAAAAGGCAAGATGCAGTGGACATAAAAGGCCATAAAAAGAGGTTCTTTAAACACATTAAGAGCCAGAAAATGATGCAATTCAACAGAGAAGTGCGTTTTACCCACGAAAGTTCATACCCTAATAAATCTGTTAAGATATATTTAGACTACATCCCTCTTTCGACAGAGGGATGTAAATTAGGCACTTCAAAATTGCAAATGAAGATGGGATTTGAATTTCTCGCACTTCATTTGCATAATTGCGTCATGGCGCTCTTTCAAAAATTGCCATGATGCAATTATGCAAATGAAGTGCGGGAAATTCAAATGCCGGCTTCATTTGCAATTTTGAAATGCCTAATTTACGTCCCTCTGTTGAAAGAGGGATGTAGTCTAGACACACCCTTAGTCTCTAAGGGTATGTATACACTAGCCCCCTAGTTCGAACTAGGGAGGCTAAAGTAGGCATTTAAAGTTGCAAATAAAGCCCGGGATTTAATTATCCCGGGCTTTATTTGCCTCTTTCCGTCCGGGTGCCATTTTTAAATCCCCCTAGTCCGAACTAACTGCTCGTGGCTACACGCGGCAGTCAAACGTTAACTCGAACCAAGTCCTTAGTTTGAGTTAACTGTTACACCTCGTTACACTAGCGGGATTTAAAAATGATGCCCGGATGGGAAGAGGCAAATAAAGCCTGGGATAGTTAAATCCCGGGCTTCATTTGCAACTTCAAATGACTACATTAGCCTCCCTAGTTCGAACGAGGAGGCTAGTGTAGACATACCCTAAGGTGCCATAGGACTCCTAATTGTTTTTGCTACTAACTGATGACATCAGAAAGCTGATGTACTTCACGCCCATTTTGTTTTAATTGTCAATAAAAAGTTCAGTGGTGACAAGATGCTCAATCCAATTAGTATCAACAGCAAGGTGAAGGGTATACATGCCAAAATAGGGAGTGAACAGGTTAAAGAACATTTAGATAAGTTAGATATATTCAAGTTGGCAACGTCTGACAAAATTCATCCTAAGGCACTTAAAGATCTAGTTGACGCTATCTCGGCATTATTAGGAATTGTCCTGGAGGACGTGAAGGCCCAGAGAACAGGAGAATGACAAACATAGTGTCTGTCTTTTAAAAAGGGAAACAAAGAGGATTCAGAGAATTATAGATCAGTCAGTATAACTTCAATACCTGGAAAGATCCTGGAACAAATTATTAAACGATCAATTTGTAAGCATCTGAAGGATAAAAGGGTTAGAAGAAGTAGCTAGCATGGATTTGTCAAGAACAAATCATGCTAAATCAACTTAATTTCCTTCTTTGACAAGGTTAGTAAAATGTGGCTAGAGAGGTAGCAGTCCCACATGACATTCTCAAAAGCAAAACTAGGGGAATGCAGCATGGATGAAATTACTATAAGGTTGTTAGAGAAAAGAAACTGCCCCCCCCCAGTAAAAAAGTTTGGCCAGGCCGCTCTTCCTATAGTGGGCTGCAGTACTCCTTGGGAGAAACCGGCCGCACCCTTTCTGCATACCATTGCCTTTAGAAAAAGGGAAGGTGTGAAAAGGGGAAAATAGCCTCAGACTCTCCCACCCATCACCTTGGCGTGAGAACTGCGGGGCTTACCTGGTCTCATGAAACCTGCACAGTTTTGGCCCAACCCCTGGGACACAGACCCCCCACTTGGTGACCATTGGGCCATATATGGTAATATGCAAGCGCGGGAAAGCGATGTGCAGATTTGGGGATAAACACCCATCGTGCAGTTCGCTCTAAGAGGTCTTCGCAACACACATACCAGCATGAGTGTGCCTTCTCGTATACTTCAAAGCGCTGCCGGCCTGATCAACCGACCAGCCACCTCCCCCAACTCTCGGGTGTAACCAAGGCCTTCGCAACCGAACCGATATCTGTGAAATGTTCCGTGTGCTGTGTAAGTTGGTATGTATGATTTGATTTTCTTTGTTGTATAAGCTTAGTGTTGTAGTTGTTTTGGGTAGTACATAGAGTTTGTAGTTATCACTGTTATTTAATTAGTGTAGCTGGATATTTTTAGACTAGAGACTATTCCCCTTGCCATTCCCATCCTTATATCTCTGACACGTTTAACTAGAAATCGTAGAATAAATATAATAAATACTGTAAATTCATTATTAACACGGTCTATTAAAAATCTTAGAATAAATACTATAAATTCATCACTGTCATAAATAAATATCCTTTATTTGCTAAAACTGTCCACCTGGTTCTGTCCTTCCCCCCTTGGGTATGCATCATCGGACCGGTGATTCTCACAACAAAGGTGAGTGCACAACTAATTGAAAGAGTAGTCATCAATTGTTCACTGTCAAACTAGGAGAGTGTAAGTGGGGTCCCACAGAACTCAATCATGAGTCTGGGACTATGCTATATTTTAATTAATATTTGTATAATGGGGTAGAAAATATTATTTTAAAATTTGTAGATGACACCAAGCTGGGCAGGGGTGCAAGCACTGTGGAGGACAGTATGAAAATTTAAAACGGCCCTGACAAACTGGAGAATTGGTCTGAATTCAAAATGATGAAATTCAGTAAAGATGTGCAAAGTATTTCACTTAGCAAGGAAAAATATAGTGCATAATGTATAACTGCAAAATGGAGAATCGGCTAGGTGATAGTACTGCTGATAAAAATCTGGGAGTTACAGTAGATCACAGACTGAATATGGGACAACAATTTTAGAAATATAAATTGCAAATTTAAAAAATCCAGGCTAATATTCTGGGGGTATATCAACAGGAGTTTTGAATGTAAGACCCAGGAGATAATTGTCCTGCTGTATTCAGCACTGGGGAGGCCTCTGCTGGAGTACGGTGTCCTGTTCTGAAAGTCACACTTTAAGAAAGATGTAGACAAATTGGAGGCTGCCTAAAGGAGAGCAAATGATATAAGGTTAGAATAGAAAACCTGACCTATGAGAGAGGGGGGAAAAAAAAAGCTGAGCACGTCCAATATTGAGAAAAGAAGACTGATGGGGACCTGATAACAGTCTTCAGTTATGCTAAGGATTGTTATACTGATTAATTATTCTCCATGTCCATTGAAGGTGGATGAAACCATTCACTAATACATTCTCTAGTCTATATGAATTCAGGATCATAATACTGTTTCCTCCTTCCCCTTCCACTTCTCCAGATTGTTTTGTTACATACACATTGTGGAGTACCTGAATCAATAGGAGAGTACATGGAGGAATAATAAATCATTATTGTGTCTAAACAAACACGATAAATTGCTTGCCGGTGGATTGATCATTGCTGTGTAGTGAAGACAGCTTCTGAAATGTAGACCCTTTGACATTCACAACTATGCTCTCTAAAGGGAATTTGAAAAATAATTTAAAATAGATTGATCCTTAGTCTGTATATACTGCTAACTTTTTAAAACTCATTTGATATACATGTTAGTGTATTTTCATTATAGTACTCAAATCTGCTTTTAGTTGTGCACAGCACTGTAGATTCCATGTGAATTTAAGAGCAGATTTGGAACAAGTGCTTGGTGAAAACTTTCTACCTATACGAGTACAGAATTATAGAACTGGAGGGAACCTTGAGAGGTCATCAAGTCCAGTCCCCTACCCTCACAGCAGGACCCACCATCATCCAGATTGGGAAGGGGGAGAGGGGAGAAGGCAACCTGTGGCTCTGGAGCCACCTGTGGCTCTTCTGAAGTTAATATTTGGCTCCTTGCTCAGGCACTGACTCCGGGGCTACAGTTACAGGTACCAACTTTCTAGTGCTCAACGCCTGGCTCCACCTCCTCCTCCAAGTGTATTGCACCCTTGCTCCTTCCCTCCCCTACAGAGCCTCCTGAGTGCCATGACACAGCTGATTGCAGTGGACAGGAGGCATGGGGATGGAAGAGGAGGCACTGACCAGTAGGGCTGCTGCTGGGCAAAAGATGCTGGAGATGGGAGAGGAGGCACCTGATGTGGACTGCAGACAAATTACTGTAGCTCTTTGGCAATGTACTTTGGGAAACTGTGGCTCCTTCTTAGGCTCAGGTTGGCTACACCTGATCTAGATCATCCCTGACAAGTGTTTGTCTAACTTGCTCTTAAAAGTCTCCAGGGATAGAAATTCCACAACTTCCCCAGGTAATTTATTCCAGTGGTTAATCACCCTGCCAGTTAGAAAGTTTTTCCTAATGTCCAACATAAACGTCCCTTGCTTCTTTTCCTATCATCAGAGGCTAAAGATAATACTTTTTCTCCTTAATAATAGCTAAGGTCTGTAATAGGAATCAAAGGGAGGTTGTGGAATCTCTGTTGTTGGATGTTTGTGAGAACAGGTTGGACAAACTCCTGTTGAGGATGGTCTAGTATTACTGTAGGTTTACTTGGTCCAGCTTGAGTGCAGGGAATGGCCTCTCTCACCCTATTTCTATGATTCTGTGATTAATCACTTTGTAATACATTGTAAACACAAACTAATTACCCAAATTAAAGGCCAGAAATAAATGAGACGGCTTGGAGAGCAGTGGGGGTCATGCATGAAGAGCTCCCATTCCCGTTCATATAAAAATCAGATACATCTGGTGTCCCAGCACTCTGGGAAGTACAAGGACTATACCTCTACACTGGAGGGCAAAGAGGAGCCAGGGCCATGACCCAACTTCCCCATTCACTAACAGAGCCAGAAGCAGGCTTTGCTTCAGGCCAGTCAGAAAGGAACTGTGCCTACTTTAACTGGATATATGTTACCCTAATTGTTGAAGCCTTGGAATTTTTCATGAAAACAAATCTTGCAAAATATTGTTTTGACCTTATCTAAATATTTCATTTCAATAAGATCAAAATGTTTCAAAAAAGTTGAAAATTTTGACTTTGGTATCAATTATTAACTATATAATACAAAAATAAAATAATAAATTCAAAACCAAATGTTTTATTTCCCTTAGACAATTTTGAGAGAATGTTTTGATTTAGTCAAATCAACATTTTCTGATGGAAAACTTCCATCAGAATTTTTTGACCAGCTCAATTACAAACTGTTAATTAACTTATTAGGGCTAATGGTCAAATGTAATAAAAGAATGAAACAGGGATCCAAGGATACAGTTGTGCTGCTGCCTCACATGAAGCTGCTGGGAAAATAGTCTGCTGGCAATAATTCTATTGACTTCAGGGGAGTAAATGCCAGCAGAGAATTTGACCTGGTGACTCAAATGACCGTTCTTAGTATCCAATATAAACATGTAGAGCCCAGTTCTGCAACGCATACATACAATGGGGAGAGTGGAGTCCCACAAGCAGTCTTACTGCTCTCATGGGAAGTAAGTTCTACTCAACAAGTATACCGGTTGCAGCATCCAGAGTTCATAAAGTAGGAGACTACTGCTGGGTTAACTAATCCCTATGCTAATTCTCTGAAGAGGTTTAGTTCCTGAGTGATCATGATGTATTATAATATCCCATTCATTATACACATTCAAAGCATGAGTTTCAAATCTTTCCTTCTTTTTCTTTAGCATTAACAGGATTTGAATGTGTGTTTCATTTCTCACTCCCCTCTTCCCTGCTTGCTTTCAAGTCTTCCCTATTTGTTCCCTTTCACAAATGGCTCTTTGCGCATGGAAAACATTTCGTATGTGGGATGAGTCGCCATGTTAAAAAGATTATCACACCATGGCGTCCATCAGCATTTAGCAACAACAGCTCTTATATTTTCTAAAACTGCCTTTCTCTCTCTTAATCATTAGCCATCTAAGATTTACGACATCTTTTTGCTCTAGAGATAAAATCAATTAGTTGAAAAATCCTCAGCTTGTTAGCCATCCAGGGAAAAAAAACTCTAACTGTTCTCTTGGTTGTGTATAATTGTATTTTCCAGTTCACTGAGCATGTGCACAGGAAAACAGCAACAACCCACAGCAGGGAGTGGTCAGCTGATCCTAGGCTTTTCAAGGATCTTGCCTGCAGGCCAGTTTTCAAAGAAGGGGGGTTGTGTCCTAAATAGCCCAAAGGATTTTCCCGACTCTCTTGGGTAATTTACACCAATCTTAAACGTGTATGTTTGTCTGAAGTCTCTTTTATCAGCGTGGTAATCCCATTACTGACAAATGAAGATGTAATCACAGTTTATTCAAATAGCTTGAAAGCTTCATCCCCTTTGAGAGAGAGTAGAAAGTACAACTGGCTGCAACTGACTTCTTAAACTCCTACTGAGATGCTAGCAAAGAAAAAAATATTTTAAAAGGTAAGGAGATTTCGGAGACAGATTAAAAATACATATTTTAAACTGGATCTTGTGGAAAAGTTTCTCTTCTCATTTACACTGATTTTACACTAGCTTGGGTGGATTGATACCAAGCAGAGTGAAGAGGGAATTGGGTTTTGTCTCTTTACCCCTTTCTATACTAGCCTTTCCCCCTCCTAAAATTTCCCACCATAGCTATCACCAATGCAACTCTACCCATGGTAATAAAAGTGAGGATGCTAATATAAATATCCCTCTATCAGGCAATTTAATTAGTACGACCATATCCAGGTGACACGGTGGTTAAAATACCGTGGCCTACATACAATACCAGTTCTCTCCTTCCCCATTACCATTGCTACTACAAAACCAAACGTGAAGAGTAGCAGATTCTGGAGGGAGGGGGAAGTGCTAGAACAGATATATTATTTCCAGGCACTTGTCAGATAACAATTGCAGCTTCTTAACTAAAGAAAAAGTCAGTAAGGCTATGTCTACACTGCAATCTTTTTCCAGAAAAAGATATGCAAATTGAGAACCACAATTTGCTTACCTTTTTCAGCCTTTTTTTTTTTTTTTTTTTTTTTTCGGAAGAGGCTTTTCTGATGGAAGGGCTCAAATGTGGGAAAAACCTCCTTTTTTGGAAGAGCCCTTATGAGGAATATAGGGCTTCTGAAGGAATGCGCCTGCTTTTTTGGAAACTGTTCCAAAAAAGTGGATGCATTCCCTGGATGTGGCAGAATTTTTCCAGGATATCTCCGGTATCCCGGTAAAACTTTGTAGTGTAGACATAGCCTAGCACTTAGAATTTTAAACTTATTTCTTTTCAAAACATGGAACCCTATATATTGTGACAACACACAAATATGGCCAAATTCAGTGGTCTTGATGTAGAGCATGATACTTTGAGAAGCTGAGTGCCTTCTACTTCCACTAAGAGAGATTAGTCCCTTAGTTGTTATCCAAATAAAAGTCCCATTCTATTGGGATTTACTATTATTGTATTTATTTTTTATTAGTTAATTGCCCCAGCCACACCTGGGTCCCCACTGTGTTAAGGGCTTTTCATATGTATCAGAAGATATGTGTCCTAAAGAATAAACAATGTAAGAGCAGGTCTACACTTCAAGGGTAGACATTTGTAGCTGAAACTAGCAAACGCCTCCATGAGCACTGGTTTGGTTTTGACACATTTCTGGCTACAAACATGAAGATGAGGATAGTCCTGAGAGGTGCCCAGAGTGCAAAATGCCCATGATTCCTGCCACCACCACTCTTGTGGTAGTGGTGGCAGTGGCTGGGAGCTCAGGACCTTTTGAATCATTGGGCCCTGAGCAACAGTCTCCTTTGCTTCCCCCCCTTCTCCCCATTGATGGGCCTGTGAACAAGTCACATGGCCGTATTGTGATCAGTTCCCATCTGTGAAATGGGGATAAAAGTGCAGGGATGCTGTCAAGGCAGCCCCCATACTGGCAGCCTGAGCGCAGAGGGTGGGGGCCTGCAAAAGACTTTAAAATACCTTGTCACTAAAGGCTTCTGTTTAAAAATTTCCCAAGGCCACAGATTCCTTGGCCTTGGATTGGTATCACTGCCACCACTCAAATGAAAAAAAAATCCCTTTAAGAACTCAGGAAGGTGCATTTGAGAATTCCTTCCTGTGAGGTACCCTCAAACTTTTTAACCCTCCCTCTGGAAAGAGCTTGAAAACTCTAATTTATCTCAATAGTTAGCTTTGCAGTCTTAGACATGTGTACATAGAACCGCCTGCCTACAAGGACACAGGAAGCAGATCATGGTCTTAAAGGAATGATTTTTATTAACAAAATAACAACAAAAACTCACACTTGGTGAAACATTGCTTGGTTGCTAGGTGTTACAGAGAAACAATGACAAAAACATTAAAATATAAGAGAATTGCTTCCCTGGGATTCAGTTTGGAAGTTATGGTGTAAGGGGGGTAGTTACATGGGCTCAGCGCAAAGAATTTGCATCAAACGCCAAAATAAAGAAAATAACCTCGTCATGTCTGACTAAACATTCCCTGTTCTACCCACTTATTTGTGGTTTCAAGATTTAGTCCTTCCCTTGGCATGGATGTTGCTGGTTACTCCATGCCCTGCTCCCTGGCTCAGTCCTTGTCTTCCAGCTCTGCTCTAGTCACACAAAGACAGGAACAGGAAGGTCACTGCTTCCAAATCAAAAAGCCACACTCTGTTGCCATTGGCTCTCCTGGCTTCCTGCAAACTCACTTCCTGCTTCCATAGCATTCCTGGGAACTCTCTGGGACTCACTGTCTATGGTTTTAATCCTTACAGGCAAGACAATTCAGGTTAAGGCTCAAGAGTTAACCACTATGAAAAGACTTTAGATAACTGAACGGCTGGAATGTCCAGAAAAGGGCATTACCCCTCTCCCATTCATCACAGGTGTTGTGAGGATAAATACATTAAACATTGTGATGTGCATGGATGTGGGGTCCATACAGGTACCTTGGATAGCTAAATGGCACAACTTACCTGCAGAAGAGACCGGTATCTGGCTCAGTGATTCTGCTGCTAGAGAACTAGTGTCTGGTTCTCTTCTTGCTCAGTTTGTTTTCAGGTTATAAATTAATACTTAATGTCACCGATGTAACTGAAAGAAAATCACCCCCTATTATGCAGGCCCCAAACCTACTGAACTCATTGCACAGACTCCAGTAGGATTTCAATGATTAGGCCCCTAAGGTATGTCCACACTGCTTCTGGGAGCAAGGCTTCCAGCCTGGATTCACAGACTTATATTAATGGAGCTTGAGCTAGTGCTCAGAAATATCTGCATAGACAGTACTTTTATGCTGCAGCTTCAACTGGAGCTCAAGTTAGCAAGCCTGCCCGGGCTTTAGAGTCTGGGTTGCCATGCTTTTGTAGTTCTCTTAGAGTGCTAGCATGAGTTGCACTACCATGAGTCTGTGGACCTGCCTGGGAAGCTCGCTCTCAGATACAAAATAGACTTGTCCTGGTATCCAAGAGGAGCCAAATCTTGAAGGCCTCACTCAGACAAGGTTCCTTTGTGCTTGGTGTGTTACCATGTGCTGCTAAGTTCTCTTCTCTTTTTTTTTATACAGGAGGTTGACACTGCACAGCTGTGCATGATGTAACATACTAAAGCGCTACAAAATTGTCAGAAATGTTATTCAAGTTTTGTCTTGCTTTGCATTTGGATCTTCCATTATATGTCAAGCCTTTTTTTAAAAAATTCAACTTTTTTTTTCTCTCCTGCTGCTTGTTACAACTCTGCTTCTTGTTGCAATCCCCAAATTCAAATAATATTGGAAAGGAACTCCCTGCTGATAATGAGAATTTCAGTGTATCCTATTTGCTGGCACTGCAGGAAGGGTGGCACTAAGCCAAAATGCACTCTGACATGATTCACCCAGTAAAACAGACTTGGGCGGTGGTGTTTGTATTTAATTGGAAACACCCAGCGTACAGAGGTGAGTAATGTGCTTATAAAAGATTAATTCTTTCAGGTACAACTGCATCTATAATCAAGTAAGTGTTAGTTGGTGAGTCACAAAAAGCGCCTTACCAGATCATTTGTAATAAGCTGTTAAATGGATGAACAGGAAGCAGCACCCTGTGGAAGGAAATCAATTTTCTCACAGGTCAATTTTATGGTGGTTGAAATTTTCATCTTTAGCACAAAGGATAAGCTCCATATTTGGTCTAATCACCACACTTCCATTGTCTTTTAGAACAGCTGACAACTTGGCCAAAGAGTCTTAATGCAATTTTATGCTGGACACAAAACAGCTTTTGAAATTCACCTAAACTGAAGTCAAAACTCAAAACTCCAGTCTTCTGAAGAAGTGGGCTGTGCCAACGAAAGCTCATGATACCATCTACATGTTTTGTTAGTCATAAAGTGCTACCAGACCATTTATTGTTTTTTTCTGTACAGACTAACTTGGCTACCCCCTGAAGCTTCTGAAATTAGGCAGTGAGCTGCAATGAAGTTCCTCTATGGGTTGGATTAGTAGTTGCTTTCTCTCGATACCTCCTGTATGAAGAAGGTTGCTTAGCTATGAATTCCATGACCTTCTCCCTTCTTGCCTTCAGCAGCACCTTCAAAGCCCTTTGTGTGTCCAGCTGCACTCCGCTCTCATTGTGCATGAATGATGTGGAAAGCTCCACAACACAAGAAAATTGCATCCTGGGCGCAAAGATTCACTGTAACTGGAGTCTGTCTGCAGTTTGCACATGGCAATGCCTTCAAGCAATTTAGAACTTCAGTTCTTTTCCACCACATGTATATGGTTTGCCTACGCAGTTTCCCCCCTTGGTCCCTAATCTATGGGCTGGAATTAGTTGGTGAGTTAATGTTTTCCCCAGGCTGCCTTTTAGAAATCATTTAAATGTAAGTGATGTAATGATGTGGTATTTCAGTAACGCCTCTTCCCCAGAGACCACAATTTCAAATATAAAGTGTCAACAGAGAGCACCATTCCGTTTCTTTAATTCAAGGCTCGTCAAATGGGACTATCTTAAGGTGCACTAGGGAACTTTTAAAGCATACCAGTAGGGTCCACAAGGGCCAACTAGTGAGCCACACACTAGTGTGCATTAGAATTTGTATGCTAAATGGTGCAGCCGAAGAAGAGCTCTCAGTGATTATCAATGATTACACAACTGGGAGGTAACAAGTCTCTCATTCTGGTTCAGCAACCTCAGGCTCATGCTGCCAAGCTATAAATATCTCTGTAGATGCTGCAGTTCCTACTGGCCTTTGAACCCTAGGAAAGAGGACTGCTTCAGAGCCTGAGCTCCAGCCCAAGATGTAATACTTATACACGGGAGTGCAAGCCCAAGTCTGTGAACTCAGTAGTCTGTCACTGTTTTGGACTGTGTAAATATACCCATAATTATTAAAACTGATTGAAAATTTTTGAACAAAACATTTTTCTTCAGAAAAAGCCTTTCCGATCAATTGAATATTGTCATGAACATTTTTTCTTTTGGTCAATTATTTGTTCATGTTTTGATGAAAGTTATGAAAACAAAATTTTAAAATGTTTTGAAAAAATTCACATCAGTGGAGGAAATAAATCCACTGGAAAAGAGGAGAGGAAAAAGAAAGTTTTCTTTGTCGTCCTTGAGAAACAAATCTTTTTAAAAAATGAAAAAAATCTTCTTTCAAGTTTTTTCACAAAATATATTCATGAGAGCTGTCCAAAATATTGGATGAAGACAATTTCCTTTGGCAGCTACAGTTTTGTGACCATTCAAATGTTTTGTCAAATCTTATCAACTGTACTGAACTTTTAATTCAGGAAAAAAAAACCATTCCAACAAGGTCAAAATATCCTATTTTGACATTTTCAGAATTAAACATTTTATTTTTTTTCAATCTGCTTTTCAATTAACTTCTTAAAATTATACCTGATGTTGTGCATTATAAAGTAAACAATTCAGGCTGAAATTAAAGTTTTGTTGAAATTGATCAATCCATGCCCCTTACCGCCCGATTTTATTGTGAATGGGGACAAAACCAAATTTCAAAATCCTTAGTAAAATGGAATTTCCATCCTCCATACAGCTATATTGAGTTCCGTGCAACTATTATGGCTCAGTGCCAAGAGAGGTAAGAATTCTTCAATGTAAAGTTTGGATAGACTGGAAGTCTGTGGGAATGATGCCACTGTTTCCATTTGTATTCAATCATCTGATCACAATCGCTGAGCTATAGGCTAAATATTTTTGAATGTCTGGCCAACTTTGGTGCTCAGTTATATTGCTATGATTATGATTCCGTCTTATCTGCAACTCTGTAACATAGTCTACAGTGATGGACACCTTACAAATCCTTGAAATGTTAATCTTGTGTTGAGTATTCAGAAATACATTGACTTTCCAAGTTTGTGTGTTCTAGTTGTTGTTCACACTAAGTTTAGAACCTATGTTAATTATTTTTCCAAGATCAGGATTATTGTTTCTCCTATAAATTGCATTAATATATGTCACGGAATAAGAAACAGATAATGCCCTAATTATTGAATATGATGCCAAGTTCCTCATAACTTCCTGTTTTTCAATCTTTACCAGAAGAATTGAGACGATTCCACATAGTCAGCATATTCTTCAAGCTTATCAAAGGTTGAATCTTCAAAGGTCCTGAACGTTATGGCCATGATCCAGCAAAGCATTTTGTGTAAGTTGCTCTTATCCACCTCTGGAAAGAGGTGAAAATGATAAATGAGGACACTGCAGCAAATTCAGACTTCTTGAATGAGACAAAATTGTTAATGGAGTTGTACTCCATTCTGAATTCCTACCTGGGAAATAATAGTGAAAATCCTCCTGGAATCAGTAGGGCCTTTCAAGTCTTATCAATACGAGCAAAATTTCCAGAATGCGTTTCTGTACAGATTCTCACATGCATACAGCATATTAGAATATTTCGATGCTTTGGTCTTCATTAGGACTCTTACTATGCATTTGTTTATGCACCTTTATATTTAACTTAAATATATGTGCAGTCACATTTCTTTCAATCATATTTTTAAATGGTTGGGTGGCTTAAAGCAAAAATGCTCAGCATGGTACTGGATCAAGCCACAAATCTGCAAAGTGGAGGAGATTTTAATTAATAATTTTTCACTACACGTTGAATCTCTCTAGTTCAGTACTCTCAGGGCCTGACTCGTGCCAAACCAGAGAATTTGTTGGACCATGGGAAGTCAATATTGACTAGCAACATTACCAATATTTCCACTGCTTACTAGGCTCTTAAAAGATATTTTGGGATAAATTAGAGATAAATAACTGCACAGACACTGAGAGCCAGAACTAGTGGCTGTAAACAAACTTTAGATGACCGTGGGAAATTTGGCTATATCCATGATAAGTGGACATCCAGCTAACTAAAAACTTGCTGAATCCCAGATGTTGCTGGACCAGAGAGGTTCATCCTGTACTGCTGTCAAATGTATAGCTTCTATATTTTAATGCTCCTCAAAAGATTTCCATTGTTGGCTTGGGAATGTCTTAAAATGTTGTCTCTAAAATGATTGTCTTCACATTTATTTTTTCCTCGTCTAAGCAACAGAACAAACTGATTCATATAAATACAAAATGAATGATAAAGCTGTCATTCACAAAAGTTGTCTTTAAAGACAGAAACTGGCAAACTTTCTCTTGGCTCCAGGGAATCTGTAATCCACAGAGTGTGGGATCAGCTGCTGACAGTCTGACATTCCTGAGTCAAGTGGTTAAACTATGCAACTAGTATTTGCTTCCTGTTTCTTTCAAGAGAGCACGTGTGCCTACACCATGTTAGGAGGTGAGCTCATAAAATCTGAGAGGCTATGAAGGGCTGGGTTTGTTCAATACAATAAGGATGGAGGATGAATAAGGTGAAAATGAATTTTTGCAGGAATTAATTTTGTTGTTTTGGCAATTCATTAGATGGTAAATTTTCTTCTAATGAATCAGTGCTACTGACTCGTCATTTTCCTAACCACTTTTAGTAATAAAATTCCACGGAACTTCCTGAAGAAATATGAGTGCTTGTCTATTCCTTAGCCTAACCATATTCCAGCTTGGACAATTGCCTTCTACCTGCTAGGTGTATATACTGTTTGACAAAGTATTTTACCTCACTTCTTATGCCTAAAACTAACACCCTTGTAATGGCTGTAGTTAGTAGGTAGGCAAAATTACAACATTCCTAGATGTGTGATATGTGTAATGCTTTACATTATTTTGGACCTGATTTTGATCAGTTTGAAGTTGACTAGCTCTAACATTATTTAAGAAGTAGACCCACTGAAATCATCAGTGTTCCCACTTGTGGAGCAAGGTACTTGTCAAAATATAACTCATTATTATTTAGACTGAGATGGGATGATAAACCCCCAAGGATTCCACCTTCCCATTGTAAACGCTGAAATCATGCTAAGGTTTTATCTTTTCTACATGAAAAAAACCATTTTATATGGATTACAGTGCAGCAATGGATCTGAGAGCTACCCTGATTTCACAATGCAAAAGAATGATTAGATACAGTGTATCCCAAGACAAAGGCTTATACTGAGCTGAAGCATCAAAGGAACTATGCTCTCATTTGCTAAATTGCAACATTTAAAAAAAGTACTAAATTTGTCAGGTTTCTGAAGCCAAGGTCAGAAGTGACCAGAATCAGCTGAAACATAGAAAAGTATTCTCTTGCCTCTCCAGTTTCTTACTGAGTTTAGCTGGCCATATGGGCTGCTGCAGAAGACTGACCTGAATAGTTACTTGTAGCTCTTGTTGAAAAGTACAGAAAGGGTTGCCAGTATTCACTGTGTAAACTTTACTGCTTTTCTGTCTTTTCAGGATTTTGAAGGCTGTCCGTAGAGTGGATGTGATTACCTCCACATTTGTGTCACTACCGACCACAATATAGAAAAATTATGCAAAGGGTTTTTAGAGCCTCGTAAATCATTCAAGCACAACGCAATCATTGACTAATTAAAAATGGAGCAAGGCCTGTCAAAACAAACCTGCTATGAGGACTAGTTTAAAATATGACTGGAGACTTGAGAAATGTGGGTTAGAGGACTCAGAATAATTGTTAAAGAGAAAAATGGCATGCTTTGGGCAAGAACACAGCTCAACCCGTCATGGTCATGCCAGGAGAGATGTGGGAATGCCACTCCCCTGCTCAGCCTCCCCAGCCTGGTCTCCAGATATATGAGGAATTTGGATCTGTGTTAGTACAGCACCTACCACCAGGTGCATGAGTGGAGCTCCTATGTGCTATAGCAATACAACTACCAAAAAACAGTAACAGGGCTACTAGTTCCTTCTGCAAGCAAATTGGACAGGAAAGTTTGGAGAATGGGTGGATCACTGACCCTGTCCCCCTTTCCCCCACAGTACTGACCCACTGAACTGAGCTAATTGTGGTCGGGAGTATGCTATGTCTAGTAAGGGACTGTAGCTAACTATTCCCCTAATGGAGCAAGGGGAGGTATTCCTCTTCCCCAGGCTTCATCTGAATTTAAACATTCAGATCAAGGATACCCGTGTACTACTCTGAGAATGGGGTTCGTGTTTTGAGTATGGAAGTCAGAGTACTCAAAAATCTGACTCTTCTATTTTTGGTCTTAACTCCCATATTCATCAGTGTAGGTTACGTGAGTCATCTAATTAAAGACAATAAAACAATTTGCATGAGTAAGGACTAATCACTTAATTCTGTGTGACTGCATTAGCTCTTATTACTACTCAAAGTAGTTGATAGAAACCAACTTTCTCACTGATCTATCTGCATGAATGTGCTCATTGAAGACTTGGATCAAATTCCTAATATTTTTTACTTTCTTGTTTCATAAAAAAGAGCATATTCTGCAAGGGGTACATCTACACAGAAGTGTTATTTGGAATAACTAGTGTTATTCCAAAATAACATACTCCGTGTCTATACCACAAGCAGTTATTTTGACAATGTCAAAATAATGTTGAGCTGGAGGACTTCTTATTCTGACTCCTTGTAACCCTCATTTTATGAGGAGTAAGGGAAATGGGAGGAAGAGTGCTCTTTCTTGGACTTTCTGCTGTGTAGACAGCACCAAAAGCCGAAATAAGCTGCTTTGACGTAAACTGCAATTGACGTAGCTCAAGCTGCATAGCTTATTTCAGCTTTAGACTTGCTGTGTAGATGTGCCCTTCGGGAGCATGAATAGGAGGAAAGCTACTTTTAATCTTTAGTTCAGTACTAAATAACTGCTTCAGGTCTTGAATAATTTATTTCTGAAATTTAAAAGGATCTAATGTAGTTTCAGATACATATAGTGGACTGTGTCCTTTGCTCACTTGCACTGGTGCAAATCAGGAGTAATTCCATTGAAGTCAGTGAAGTTAAACTATTGTAAAATTGTTGAGAAATCACAATCTGTCCTACCATTAGTCAGCTGAAAGAATCTTTCCCTTAACCACTTAATTTCTAGGAAACAGTGCAATGTGACATTACAAGGATCCTATTTAGAGAGAAGCACTGAGCAGATCAAAGCAGTAACTACTGGAAATGCTTTCTGAAGGTATGTGTAACTATAAAATGTTTTGAGTGGCTGCCAGTATTTTGTAATCAGTGTTGTAAAGTTTTGTGATACTCTTGATGTCTGCAGATGTTATGTGGCCCCTGGCAGAAAGCTGATGTTCTAAATTACCAATTATATACCTAATGGAGCCTTGAGAACAAACTCCCGCTTTCCTATTGGTCACTGGAACAGTTTTTAAATGGTAGGAAGGGACCAATACTGTAAACATAATGCTGTCTCCATAGCAATGTGCAGCTCAGCGTTTAACTTTTCAACACTTGAAAAGGTAATTGCTGTCTTTTTTTTCTTTATATTTTTCTATTCCTGGTTTATAACAGCAATAATAACCTCCTGAGTTGGGCATTTCCTGGCAATTAATGACTGACTGTATTAAGAGTCCTTGGCTTTCCTCAAGCCCTCAAATCCTCCAGCCATTCATTAACTGCCAGGAAATGCCCTTCCCGATAGCCATTATTGCTTATAGAAACCTGGATTAGAAATGTAATTACAGAGGTCTAACCTTCTGTGCTTTTTTTTCTACCACCCCACAATATATATCATCATTATCTGCTGAATTGACTGAAGGCTAACATCATGGCAGTGCTGGCAAAGGTACTTCCTTATTAAGCTTTTACCATACAATTGTCTTATGAGTTGCTTTGAGTTATTGGTTTTCTGTGATTTGCCAACAGATTGTAGCCATGTTTCCTTTTCCATGTGTACGTAATCTGATTAAAACTGCAGTTCCAAAGCTCTAGCTGCTATTAACAATGTTTAAAATAAGACATATTGTCCTGATCCTGCAATCAGATCCCCACAGATGGACCACAGAAATCAATGGGGCTGTGCACAGGCTATAGAGCCTGCCTTGGTGGATCCAACAGCCTACAAAAACAACATCTAATATATCACCCTAAGGAAAGTGCAATGTCAAGATGCATCCCTTCCCCCAACACAATGCTTTATAGAATTATAGTCACAAAAATTAAGGCCAGAAGGGACCATGAAGATTACCTTTCTGTCTAACACAAGCTAGAGAGTTCCATCCATATGCTTCTGTACTGAACCTTAATATGCATTAGTCAAATAAATTAGCTTACAGAAAGGCATTTACTTTATCTTGCAGCTTCTCCTATGTTCTGGGCAGTTGTTTTCTACTTCATTGGCATATTATGCTAGCTTCCTACATTTTCCTAATGTGTAACTTACACCATGATTTTTGTCCTCCCTGAATTTGTTCCTGAAAACTTTGTTTGAGGAAAAAGCTCACTCCCTAGTCAGGTCCCTATTTATGGACCAAATAAAAGCAAAATCCCAAGAATTATATTATTTGTATCCTTGGAAGAACTCCCACTAGCTCATTAATTTCTGTTACTGACTTTTGTGCAGCCTGTATGGCACCATTTAATAATGACTTAGTGTCTTGAACACTCTATATAACCATAACTACTTACATACTTCATAAATGCTTCAGTGTTAATTGTTTTAATGTACAAAGGGTATATAATTTGGATCAAAGGGCACTTTCTGTGAAGTCTTAATTATGTATTCCAGCACTTGTACAAAATATTGCTTCTTGACATATAGGTCATGTTCTAATAAACAGAGGAACCACAATAATGTGGACATGAAATTTAATTATTATATTACTGAATCATCTCTTTAATTTGAAGGCCTTTTAAAAAGCACAGTCTGACTGACTGCAACCTCTGTCAATTCCTTCCAGAAGTGTTGGTGTGTTATGACAATACAGGGCAAAAGCATAAATGTCTTTTGAAAGCTCTTTAATTGTAACCATTCCACTAATGTCTGTTGTGCATTAAAAAGTTTAAAAAGAACAAAGATGAATATTATAAAACATTTTTAAAACCTTCAGTTTTCATCTTACATACTAAAGTAATACCTTTATATTCCACTCTGCTTAAAGTAAAAAGGTAAGGAGTGTCTATTAAAGACAAAATTATTTCTATGCAATAATTAAGCTTCCATACTGTAATGCTGACTCCCAAATAACATAATGTACTTAATTATGGCTTAGTTGTTTACAAAATATACCTACACACACACACACACACACACGCACACCTTCTTTATCAAAAATGTAACAGATTCTGTGGAGGGGGACTGATCCCAGGCATAAATGTAGTGGTTCCTGCTCCAGCTGATTTTCACCCTGCCTCCTGACAACCCCAGCAAAGGGACCATGGTGGATGAGGGTGTGTGTAAGTATGATCATGTGCAGCTTCTCTCCACTGACCCACTGCTGACATAATGCCCAGGGGGGAACTGGGTGGCATCAGGCAGAGCAAGCTGTAAGCTGTTCACTGAACCCGCCCCCCCCCCCCACAACTTCTCCTGTGCCAAGTGGAGCTCGGATACAAGAGAGAACAGAGCCCACCTTTGATTCTTTTCTGATTGCTTCTCTTTTAAGACTGCAAGTCATGAAAATTAGGTTTAACCGCTGTCCAGTTTTCGACTGAAACACCCGATTGAAAAGACACTCTGCTGGCTCCAGTTGGCACTGCCAAATGGGCCATTACAAGGCCTGTCAGTAAAACAGCAAAGCTAAGGCAGGCTGCCTAACTACCTTGCTCTGCATGGCTCCTAGAGGCAGAAGCATGTGCCCCCTCCAGCTCCTATGCATAAGAGCCCGTGGGCTCTGCACACTGCCCCTACCCCTGCTCCTGCCAGCTCTGCAGCTCCCTCTGGCTGGAAATCACAGCCAAAGGGAGCTGCAGGTGTGGCACCTGTGGATGGGATAGTGCGCAGAGCCATCTGGCTGCTCCTCCATGTAGGAGCTGAAGGGGAGATATGCCATTGTTTCCTCAATTGACTTGACGTAAGCACCACAAGTAACCTGCATCCTTAACATCCTCTCCCCCCCACGCCCCAGACTCCTGCCTCAGCCCTGTTCTTCCTCCTGCCCTGTGAACCCCTCAGTCTCAGCCCAGAGCCGCCTTCTGCATCCCAAACAATCATCCCTGGCCATACCTTAGAGCACACCCCTCTCAGCCTGAGCCCTCACCACTATCACACCTTAACCCACCTCTATAGCCCTGATTCCCCTCCCCACAGTCTGTTCCAGCCTGGAGCACCCTCCAACACCCCAACCTATCATCCTCAGCCTCACCCCCGAGCCCACTCCCAAGTGGCATCCTCAACCCCCATGCCCCAACCCTAATTCCCCTTCTACCCTCTCAGCTGCTTGGTCCCAGCCCAGAACAGCCCCCTACCCTCTCATCCCCAGCCCCACCCCAGAGCCTATACCCCCAACCAAAGTACTCAGCCCTTATCACATGCCAGCCCACTGCCTCAGCCCAGAGCCCCCTCTCAGGCTATGTCTACACTGTGCTGGTTTTGCAGAAGAAATATGCAAATGAGGCTAAGCATGGAATATTGCTGAGCCTCATTTGCATAATTAATGAGCAGCTGCTTTTTGCACAAGAGGCTTTTGTGCAAGAAGGAGCCATCTAAACTGCTCCTTCTTGCACAAAAACCCCCTCTTGTGCGAGAGCCATTTTTCAACTTTTTTTCCCAGAAAAATGGCTCTTGCACAAGAGGGGGTTTTTGCACAAGGAGCCGTGTAGACGGCTCCTTTTTGCGCAAAAGCCTCTTGTGCAAAAAGCGGCCGCTCATTAATTATGCAAATGAGGCTCAGCAATATTCCATGCTTAGCCTCATTCGCATATTTCTTGCGCAAAACCAGCACAGTATAAACATAGCCCCACACCCTGACCTTCCCAGTGAAAATGAGTAAGTGAGGGTGGGAGAGTGAGTGATGGAGGGAGGGAGGATGGAATGAGTAGAGGCAGGGTCTCAGAAAAGGAGCAGGGCCTTGGAGGGGCAGAGAAGGGTGTTCCAATTTGTGCAAATGAAAAGTTGATAACACTAATGAAAATGATACTCACATTCCACACAACCAATCCAGTGGGATTCTGATTCACTTCTGTAGTGGGGCAGGCATATGGGGCCACATGTTGCATTCTGGCCCAGCTATGCTTAATGCAGCAATAAGAGGGCAGAGTGAAGGTGGCTTTAAACTGCCAGCTGAGCATAGCTGGAGTGCAGCAGCAATGCAGCTGTCATGAACTCCTCACCTGACTATATCCTCAGCCCAACTGGAGCTGAAAGGGATGCAAAGTAATGGCACAATTCTGTGCTATTCAGGGAACCCCCTCATGCTGGAGGTATTCTTGACATGACAGATCTGCTTGCTTTATTTCTCCATTATGACACTGAAATGGTATAAAGGGTCCATAATGCATCATAGAATTGACCTCAGAGTTTATTTAGAATTTGTCTCTCAACAGAGATAGTCACACTGGCATGAGAGTATAATATGAAAACTCTTCTCCTCCCTCTACTCCAATCAATTTATTGTTCTGTATACAGCTGGATATTAATGAATGAAGATACTTATAATTAAATAAAAGCCTTCCCCTTATATTGAGCCTGCAGAAAGACATAATCCTATGTTTAAGACACTCTAGTTAATTCTCAGATGATGTGAAGCTATAACAATTTACACTAGCTGATGATCTCCCAATATAACTTTGCAGCCTTAACATTGTAGCCCAGGGCTAATATAAATAATGAATAAAAGTTAGAGTCATGTATTTAGATGTGATTTTGTGTATTGTGCAACTTAATATTTTGCTAGTGTCAGAATAAGAATACTTACGATTCCTTTACATTCATGTTTATAAATGTAAGTTATTCAAGAAAGCATATAATTATCATTAAATGGTACAGTGTTTATGGAAGGTACAATTGCATTATTTTAAATGGCAAAAAATCTTCAATAAAGCAGAAGGCATTTAGTACCAACCTTGCATCTTTCATTGTCATACATCTTAGTTTAGACGGACAAATCTCCTTAGTAATGAGAATTGCTGTCTGATTGGCCACATATGACTTCAGAGTAACTAAAATTGAGTTTTCACAATACATTGTAACTACAGCAAGCTATTAATTCTTTCTATATCAGATACATCTGGTTTGTCAAAACTAAGACTATGGTTTATTCCAACATGTGCTCTGCCAGGACTGGTTTTATGATCACTATAGGCCAAAGTTTTGCATTAGTAAAGACTGCATGGCTCTGCTCCAGGTAGCAAATATTCTCACCTCAGCATCCAGTGCAGAATGCCTTTCCTCAAACCAAACTAAGAGATCAATCTAGGCTTTAGGCTGATGTAATTTACATCTCCTTCTCTAAGTCTGCACTGATGATTCCTAAGACTTGTCTCTACCCAGAAGTAGCATTGCTATATTTTTAATGGTTTAGCTAAATGGACGCAGCTAGCTGAGTGCGTTCAGACGGTTGTGCTTGAGTCTGCATAATACCACACTGCATCAGCTTTGATGCTGTATGGTTAGGTATCACAAGAGCCCCTTGTACTGCCAGCAAGTTCACTGCATTCTGGGTAAAATGTTTGGTGTGTTATGGGAAATGAAGAGGCAGGCAAGGCTGGCCTTACCATGAGGCGAACTGAGGCGGCCACCTCAGGTGCCAGACTGTGGGGGGACGCCACTAGGACCCAGAGTGTAGAAAATTGTGTCTGCTGGTGGTGCATATGTATTCTCTCTGCTTTAGAATCACAGAGATGGTGCAGTGCCATGAGAAGAGAAGAACAGGAAGAAGGCAGAATTGAGATCTTTCAAAGTTTTGGCCCAAGCATGGGGGGCATAGGGGTGTCATTTGAGCTCCCCACCTCAGGTGCCAAAATGTTGTGGGCCAGCCCTGGAGGCAGGAGTCAAAACCAATATCCCTCCCTCCTCCTCACCCCCACTGAATCTCAGAGCTCATGGAGTGCCCACACCATTGCCAAACTGCACTCTGCCTGGATGGGTGAACCCCAGGGAACACATTCACTCTTGTACAGGGAAGCTGATCATATATTGGTGAAGCCATGGGACTATGCCTGGGATGCTGATGAGAAGAACCCACAGTTGGAGGGAAATGGCACAAGAAAACACATACTTTAATACTGCTTAGATACTTCTATGTCGTCTCTTCTTGGAGAAGCTGCTCTTAGTGAAGTGACACTTTTGGCGATACCAACAATTACTAAATGGCAGGAGCAGATTGTTTTGAAGGCCTAGGATGATCAGTGGTGGCTTCAGAATCTCAGGGGATATGTCTACACAGCATGTCTAAACTCGAAATAAGCTACGTAACTTAAGCTATTATCAAATTTGGGCATGTCCACTTATTTTGAAATAGATCACTCTTCCTCTGACTTCCCTTGTATCCCATACAATGAGGTTTACAGAAGTCAGAGTAAGAAGCCTGTTATTTCGAATTTATTTTGAAATAATGGGCTTGTTGTATAGACGCACAATATGTTATTTCAGTATAATGTCCGTTAGTCTGAAATAATGCTGCTGTGTAGATGTACCCCAGATGTAAATGTCACATTCCTAGTTCTGAGCACCACTCTAGCCCCGGCCCTGCAGGGTCAGAACACCAGAAGAACAGCAACCATGAATGGAGAGGAGTGAGTGTCAATCACAACATAGAAAACTGCCATCTCGGTTTGTTACTGGGGTTAGTGGAGGACCATTTGGTTTGGGGAAATGCATGAGAGCAGTTGTTCTGGAGAGCAGCAAGGCAACTCATCATCTCTTGTTGTGCATCCTGTCCAAGCATTTTGGGTTTCCTAATTGTGGGGCTGCTGTTGACAGGGCGCATGTACCAATTTTGTGCCTGCCTCACCTAGCTTCAAGGAAGGGCTGCTTCTCAATGGTTCTTTAGACCTTGGTGGATTGGGGAACAGATTTACAGACAATAACACTGGATAGTCTGGAAAAGTCCATGATATTAGAATACACTAGAATTTAAGGATAATCTGAAAAATCACTGTAAAGAACTTTATTCCCAAACTAGCCAGTGGCCACAAAAGGCATGTCTACACTAGGAAATGACTTTAAAATAGTTATTTCAAAATAACGTGTCCACACTATAGGGAAGCCTCAAAATTAGTCTGAGGCAGGCTTCATAATGTGGATGTGCTACCTCAATTGAGAGGCCCAGGAAGCACTGAGAAGTAATTACTTTGAATGACTCTGGGAAGTAGTTATTTCAAAATAATAGCACATCCAAACTAACACTATTTATTTCAAAATAAGCTTTATTCCTTGTGCAAAGCAGGAGTTATTTCAAAATAACAGGCTTGGTAGTGTGGACGCTCCACCTGCTATTTTGAAATAAGGGATAGTGTAGACCAGGGCAAAGGGAGCTCCTTGCTCCATTTTTGAGGGTAATTTAGCCTACCCTTTGCTTTTCTTGTGCATGCTGACTATAGAGGAAAAAATGTGTATGTGTGTACACATTTTGCGGGCTTTTCAAATTTTTGAAATTTTAATAACATTTTCAAAAATTGGATAATTTTGAACAACTCTATAGCTGGTCAAAAGTGGAAAGATTTCTGTCACATTTTGTATTTGTTTTGCTGATTTTTTTCATCAAAATTTGATGAACAGTTCTATTTCTTGATGAAGCAACAGTAAAAAAGTGGTTCCCCCAGTTTAAAGGCCATGTAGTTGTCACATCAAAGATGCATGAGTCTGGCATAATATTGACCTTCTGTATTTCTGAAAGAAATGAGTGTTCCCTAGTTCTTGCACAAATCTTTCTAAATGAAAAAGGGTTGATGTAAATGATGAGTCATTTGCAGAATGACTATTGAATTGCATGGGGCCTATGCATAGGCAAAATAGATCAAAAGGGAATGTGTGTAAGCAGTGTTGTATAAATTGAGAGGCATACACTGAAAGATACAAATAATGAAATGAATGGTGAAGGGAAGAAGAATGATCTGACTGATTAAACTGATACAAGTCAAACAGTGCTGCTGAGTCTTTGATGATTGTGTCAGAGGTCACCTCTTTACAATCGCTAAAGTTCCAAGGACATGCAACCTTCCTGACCCAGTCACAAAATTAAACAGGAGCTGTGAGACTTCATCAGCAAACAATAATACACAGATGTTCATAACTGATAAATGTCTAAGCAAATACTGTAGAAGGAGATTGGACATAGACAGCTTGTCAAGAAGAGAAAGTGGGTGGAGGGGAAGAAGTTTAAAATAAATTAATAGAGCTATGTCGAGGGGTGCCCTGTTTCGGAAGATCCCTCGGGTCTATTCTGTTGGAAGGGCGGGACTTGGCCCTCCCACAAGACTGTCCACCAGTTCCCACATCCGGCTCCACCTATATCTCTGACCCCTTTCTCAGGGTAGAGTGAGTTTGGGGCCCAAGTCCACACCCCAAGTCCCTCTAGGCAGGGTAACACAGCCTAGGTACCAGCATCCATACCCAGGTCCCCTTTGCTAGTACAGGCAGTCCCCGGGTTACGTACAAGATAGGGACTGTAGGTTTGTTCTTAAGTTGAATCTGTATGTAAGTCGGAACTGGCAAAGCCTCAGAAGCGCGGGACCGTCTCCAGCAGACCAGGGGCACCGCGAGCAAACCCGCCGAGGCTGCGGCTTTGCTCCCGATGCCCCTGGTCTGCTGGAGACGGTCCCCAGCAGACCAGGGGCAGCAGGAGCAGCTTTTCTCGCCCCAGAGGTCCAGGTGGCTGACCGCTGCCTGTGAGCTCCGGGGCGAGAAAGCCCCGTTCGTAAGTGCGGATCCGACATAAGTCGTATCCGCGTAAGTCAGGGAATGCCTGTAGTAATATGGCTCAGAGTCCAAGTTCACAAGCAGGGCTCCTCTATTAGGGCAGATATGATCCAGAGGCCTAGTCCATAAGCAGGTCCCCTTTATTAGGGAAAAATACAACCCAGAAAGCCTAATCCACCGGCATGCAGGAAAACTTCTCCCACATAGGCCAGCCACAGAGGAGGTAGGAGGTCCCAGCCCAGGGCTCTGCTCAGCGGGGATTCCTGCTGCAACACACTGAGCACCCAGAGACCAGTTCCACACCCTGGGCCACTTCCCACCATTCCAGGTCTGTGGTTCTTCCCCATCATGTCTTGCTGGCATTGTGGCTCCTGGGGTCATCTCTCTCCCTCTCCCTCCCTCCATTATTGCTGTGTAGTCATAGTTCACTGTCACTCTCCCTTCCCCTTCCCTCCCCCTCCATTATTGCTGGGTAGTCACTGCTGTGGCAGCAGGGCTGGGCTCTAGCAGGAGCTCCTTCCTCTTCCACAGCCCACCCAGACTGGACTGCTCTGGAGGCTTTTATACTCTTCCTCCAATGGGAGCCTGCCCAGCAGAGCTGCAGGGGTAGGTAGCAACTCCCTCAGCTTCCATGCATGGTGGATACCCAGTCACAGGCTACTTCACTTATTGTGCCCATACTGCAGCAATAGTATATCAAAGAAACTCAGAACAGGCCTCATTCAGGTATAGTTTATCAGCTATTAATCAAATAGACTAAATCCATATTCATCCTGACTATTTAGTCTTCCCGGAGAGATACTTGGAATTTGAGTATTCGCTGAGAAATGCTGGAGTCTTAAGAATTTCTAAACCCAAGTCAAATATAGAAATAATAGATATGAGTAGACCATCAGATTCACTTTCAATGGACTTGTATCCTTTTCTCCCATCCAAGAACTTCTTAGATTACAACCTCGTTGTGTCTTCTTTAGTGTTTGCACAAAACCTGACATGAGACTCCAGTGTCAATTCGGTTCCTAAACAATGGGTATGTCTAGACTACATGGCTCCATCGACAGAGCCATGTAGATGAGTTTACTAGACATAGGAAAACGAAGCGGCGATTTAAATAATCGCTGCTTCATTTACATCAAAATGGCCGCCGCACTGTGCCGATCAGCTGTTTGGTGGCACAGCGGGGCAGTCTGGACTCGCTGTGGTCGACAAGGGGAGCCTTTGTCGACCACTCTGTTATGCCTAGTGAAATGAGGTTTACCGGAGTGGTTGACAAAGTCTTCCCTTGTCAACCGCGGTGCATCCAGACTGCCCCGCTGTGCCGCCACACAGCTGATCGGCACAGCGTAGCGGCCATTTTGATGTAAATGAAGCGACGATTATTTAAATCGCTGCTTCATTTTCCTATGTCTAGTAAACTCAACTACATGGCTCCGTCGATGGAGACATGTAGTCTAGACATATCCAATGCTCCAACAGTAAGTACTAATGTTCTAAAAAAATACAGGTAAAACGACTGATTGTATTTTAAGAGTAGTTTACTTTTCTGACATATAGTAATATTTTGTGTTGTTTTTAAGGGGTTAGAGAGGTGATGAGAGAAAGAGAGAGATTCTTTTCTGTTTAGTGCAATGCCAGCAGACAGTTAACTGAATTCCAATGACATACTTTCTCATTTATGAACATAAGAACAGCCATACCTGGTCAGACCAATGGTCCATCTAGCCCAGTATCCTGTCTGTCAACAGTGGCCATGCCAGATGCCTCAGAGGGAGGGAACACAACAGGTAATCCTCATGTGATCCCTCTCCTGTCACCAATTTCCAGACAAACAGATGCATTGGTAATGATGCATAAAGCGAGAAGGAACTCTGCTTGACTTCAGACTCTAGGCTGGATTTGCAGGTTTAGAAAGCAAAAAAAAAACAAAAAAAACAAAACAAAACAAAAAAACCCCCTCTGTAAACTGACCAAATCTGATGCCAAATCTGTTGGGAGAAATAAACATGGAACTCAATTATCTCTATTTTTGCTGGGTCACTTTTCAGAATATAAACCACACTTTGGAAGGGAGAACTGATAAGTATTGTTATTTAAATGAAATGCTATAGAAGAAGTAGAGAGGGTCCCATCTATGGACCAAACTAAAATAATTGGCCAAAAGCCTGTATGGTTTATTTAAACACATTTACTGAGAGATGTGACTGCTTTTAAGCTGAATGCTCACAGTAACAATTACCTGTGATCTTAATATCCATAAGCCTCAATAAACAGCCCATGGATTTATGTCTTAGTGAGAACGAACCTATTAGCTTCAGCCATAAATCTCATGTGCCTTGCGTGCAAAGTGAATTTTAATAAAAATCATATAAGGAGCCAGAGTTGCTAGGCTGGGTTTCACATGGCTGCCAACATTTGATAGCAATTAATAAGGACCTTTTGGGGGTGGGTAAGTAAAGCCATGTCTTTAGCTCCTGTTGACATGTACTGGACTCAGTGAACTTATCTGAAGGACAGAATGAAAGGGAGTTTTCTTAAAAATAAAAAGAGCAATATATGGAGACTATGACTTCTAAATAAAGACAGATGGTACACATGGGTCGGTACTGAGTTTACAACTTATTCTCATCTTCTCCTATATACCTACCACTATGTAAACCTCTGAATGCTATCAAATTAATTGGCAAAATGAAATATATATCTGCACCCACCAGGCCCTATAATGAGAACAGATTCTGTTCATAATGAATAGAAGCGGAGATTATTAGAATAAGCCGGGTGTCTGTCCATTTTCAAAGCTCTCACTTTTCATTGTACAGCCCACATCCTATATTCAGAGAATGTGATGCAGCTTCATTATTGACTCAGAATTAAAAGGTCAAGCAAATATACTATTAATTTTATAATGATATTTACATTATTTTTATAAACCAAACATCTTAGACCATTTGTCATTTGTATGAGAAGGGCAAAAGGGCACATATTGAGTGCCAACTGCTTTGTGCGGTCTCAGAAGTGCAAATCAGCTAGAAAGCTGCCGTAAAGGGGAAGCCAGAGAGTCCCCGTGACATAGAGGCTGCGTCTAGATTGTCATGATTTTCCGGAAATGCTTTTAACGGAAAAGTTTTCCGTTAAAAGCATTTTCGGAATAGAGCATCTAGATTGGCACGGACGCTTTTCCGCAAAAGCACTTTTTGCAGAAAAGCGTCCGTGCCAATCTAGACGTGCTTTTCCGCAAAAAAGCCCCGATTGCTATTTTCGTGATCGGGTTTTTTTGCGGAAAACAAATCTGAGCTGTCTACACTGGCCCTTTTGCACAAAAGCTTTGGACAAAAGGAACTTTTGCCTGAATGGGAGCAGAATAATATTTCTGCAAGAAGCACTGATTTCTTACAGTAGGAAGTCAGTGCTTTTGCGGAAATTCAAGCAGCCAATGTAGACAGCTGGCAAGTTTTTCTGGAAAAGCGGCTGATTTTCCAGAAAAACTGGCCAGTCTAGACACAGCCACAGGATATTTTTCCTGGATAGAGAGTATTGTGCACAACTGGTCCCTAAAAGACCAATTCAATTAATTCTATTTAGCACAGACCTTAGGCTGCTCTAAGTTATTTCAAGGACCATAGAGGCCCCTGGCTGCAAAGGACTGGAGAGCAGAGGGTGTTTTAGAATTATCTTTCCTTCTTGTTCAACTGGACCAAAAGTAAATTCAGTGCAGCTAAGGGCCTGGGCCAAATCCTCTCTGAGCAATTGTTGATTTAAGTAATCATGGTCAATTCAGCTATCAGTAACTCCACAGGTTTGACATGAATCTGTATATATAGAATAGGCCTGGCAGTGAGAATGAGGTAGATAAATTCTAACTGATCACTTTTCACTGGGAAGTTGGCCTCAGGTTTTGTATATCCTTTGAGCTATTAATGCTTTACCTGTGCCAGTACCTATACACACTGCATGCTACTCCAGTACAATTCATTTAAAATCTCAGAATGGGATGCTAGTTTTGAACTAATAATTAATATTTTGACTGCAGCTGGGATCAATCCTTTCACACTCTGTCAACATTAAATTCCAAAGAGAACACCATGCTTAGTTTTCTTCGGTGTGAGTCCTATTATCCCATGCCATGCACATGTACCTCTTAAACCAGAAGAGCCTGTGGATATCTGTGGCATAATAATGTAGGGAAGGAAGTGTATATTCCAGGTGAGTCCTGTTCTTGGGTGGGCCAACACTCCAGTACAGTACGGTGTGAGCTATTTCCCTATCTATGTACTCCTCTCCCAATACCTTCCTCTCATTCTAGGATCATGGCTCATGCTGATCTTGGTTTGTTGATTGAAATAGGTTCACTACAGTTGTCATCATATCCTAATGCTGTTTGCATATGGGTTCAACATGCATGAAAACAAACATCCCCAGCTGACTCAAAAATCATAAATGCCAATTCTGCCTGCAGATACTTGCATGCTGCTCCTGATTTGACCACTGAGAGCTGAATGTGTGTATCTATTTGACTCTAAGGGCCTATGCTGCTGAATACACAGGAAAGTTAATGGGAGCTGAGTGTGCACATCTTCAAAGATCAAGCTCTAAGAATCTAACAGCCCAACAAAAGACATGAAAAAGAGAACTAAAGCAAAAACTCCATCTTCAATCTATCTCAGTAGGTCTACTGACTATTGCAATGTATCAGTTAAGATCACTACAGGCCTATCCCAAATCCCAATGAAAGTTCTTCCATGGACTTCATTGGCTTAGGCGGAGAGGGTCTTGATACTTTGCAATATTTGCTTAAGTAGGAAGGGAAAGGGTGTAACTTCAGGCTCTGTGCCCTTGTCTTTGAGAGTCCAACGCTATGTCTAGATTGCAGGCTTCTTTTGGAAGAAACTTTTCCGGAAGAGATCTTCCAAAAAAACTTCTTCCGAAAGAGAGTCTACACAGAAAAGTGCATCGAAAAAGTGATCTGCTTTTTTGAAAGATAGTGTCCACACTGAATGCTATCTTGCATTTAAGCTGTGATTACTATGGATGGAGTGGCCACCAGGGTACCTGCGCTTTTTCCTCTTTCCTCTTCTTGTGAAAGAACTCCCTCTTCTCTGTCCACACACGCCTTTTTCCGAAAGAGCTCTTTCGGAAAAAGGCTTCTTCCTTATAGAAAGAGGTTTCCCAATGTTGGGAAAACCTCTGTTCTTTCGATTGTTTTTAAAAAGAACGCAATTGCAGTGTTGACGTTAGTGAAGTTTTTATGGAGAAACATCTATTTTTCCGAAAAATACTCTGCAGTGTAGACATATCTTAAGAGAAAAGTCTGACATTTTCTGAATGTGTTTAGATTGCATGTTGCCTGGGTTTGATTTTGTATAATTATAATACTTGCTTCTGACACTCGTATGTTCTGTACCAGTAAATTTTATATAAATAATATAACGTGCCAGTGATTTGTTATGGGGGTCTAAGGTTTACAAAAAATTACATATCCCAATATTTTTGTTCACGTTATTGATTGATAACCTGCCAAGTTTCACTGAAAAAAAAAAAGCAGCAGTCTTTTTAGGAACAAAGGAACAAAAATGTACTCCAAAACACCCATGTGTTTTTTTTTTAATATTTAACTTCTCTGGAGTACTGTGTCTTTACTTTCCCAAGCTCACCCTGGAACATAATTTTATGGCCAAGTTATCAAACCCCTTTAAACCGAGGTTCATAACAGCAATAAGGACAGATCCTTAGGCACATTGGGTGGGCATTGCTATAGCACTTGCATCTTTAAAAGCATTATTCACACTATCACTCTTGTAATAGTGGCACCTGTTAATAGTGCTGCTGAAATCTCTCAGTGTTTTCATTATGAGCCACTCTTTTCATGAGTTAATTTCTTGGCTAATAAAAGATCACTTCCCAACTGAAACTTGGCTGAAAATGGCTTTTGTCTGGGACCAATTATTATTAATATTTTAAAATAAATTTTGCTTTTAAAAATCTGTGCTGCTTTTAAATTAAATGGGGGAAAGGTTTACTGGATTCAGCTGCCAACACAGCACATGTACCACCGATTTGGCAACGCTCTTTAGGCCAAATGGAAGTTAAAAGGTATGGTTGTCCTGTGTTTGCAGGGCACAAAACAGGCAAAAAAAGGTATCAGTTGCACAATGGAGTAGAAAACTGGAGTGCAGTGCATTGCTTTTGTGCGTGTGGGGGGAAGGGAGTATATTGGCTCGTGTCAGCAGTATACACCCTAACCCTAGCTTGCTGAAAGAGGGTGACCAGTGTTCCTTGCAAGCTATGCACTGGTGCAGCCACCCAGAGAGATTTAAATGTCACATAAGTATTAGCAGAGTGCTCAGGGGTAGGTTTTTGTTTCTACTGGTGGTGCACATTCACACATGCCTCAGTGCATATAAAATTATTCCACACATAAATGGAAAAGATCAGAGGAAACATTGGGTGTGGCTAACAAGAGACTGGGTAGACAGGTCAAAATCAGCTATCCCATATACTCTGCCCTTCAAAAGTGAACTGATCACAGAAGGGTGTCTGAGGTTGTAAGTTAAGGCAGCTTCAGGAAACTTTAATGGAGAGGTATGAGTGTGGGATCCGTGTGGTAAGCTGTGCTTTCATTGACTGTTTTCTGTCATGGGGCGTGCGGAGAACCTGCATTGTAGCTCTTCACCACACATAGCTCATGACTTGCTGATCTGTTGTCTTCCTGCTATTCCTAATGATTCATGTCAGTTGCCTCCTCTCCAGCCCCTGGCTTTGTGTTCATCATTCTTGCTTGCACTCCTGCTGCTGCTGTCCAGCATGCTGTGCTGCAGTATATACACTACCACTCCCCTGATTCAATAGCTGGGTCTGTTCTTTTGTATGCTGGTTGCAAAGTTGGAGCTGTGAGTACAATCCCTTTCATAACAAGTCTCTCAAAATCCCTCTCTCCTGATTTAGGCTACAGGTGCACCTCTTCCACCCCAAACAGCTTGCATACTTCTTGGGGGTGAGGTCACATTCAATTTGTCACCCTAAATTTTGTTGCACATTTTAATCAAACAATATCCCTTACCCTTTCCCAGATTTTTCTGCCAATTAAGACAAATAAGGCTAAAATGTTAAGTAGTATGGATCATCATTACAATCACTACACAGGGTGAAATCATGGTCCCAAGGTAAATTGAAAAACTCACCCTGATTTCAACAGAGCCAGGATTTGATCCCGAGTATTCCAGACAAACAAACTTCATCATAGCAAAAAGTAAACTTCCAGTTTATATGTGATGCTGCTACAATGAGAGAAGCCCTCACAGATTTGCTTCCTCTATAATACCACTCCCTTATAATAAGCCTCATAGGAGCATCTGAATTTCATCTTGCTGGAACAGTCCAGATTTAATACCCATTTTACATATGCAGGGTCATAGGGGATTTTTGTCAATTAAAAAGATATCCAAAAAATGAACTTCAAACCAGGAGTACCTAGGTTTGGGCTTAAGTGTAGTACATTTAGTATTCCAGTCTGTACTTTTGCTGGCCTGTAGAAACAACTCTTTCAAGTATCTATGCATTTGAGCAGTACTGTCCAAGCACATTCTACAGGATTTTAGACTGGGGTGGGGAGCCTTTTTAGGTCGGGGATCACTGAGCCACAGAAAAATCAGTTGGGAATTGCACACAAGTGAGAAGCAAGAAAAACCAACCAAACCCTCACTGGTGTGCCCCCCAACTGAGAAGGGGAAAGACACTCGCCACATTTCTCTCGCACACCAGAGCCTAGGGGACCCAGGCTAGTAGATTTTGTGTGCTCCAGCCCCGCAGGGGGATGGCAGGGGGGGGGGGGGGGGGGCTGGAGCACCAGTGCAGGCTCCCGAAAGCTGAGGAGCTTCAAGGGCCAGATCCAGGCAAAGGGCCTGAGCTTCAAGGGCCAGATCCAGACAAACCAGAAGCTGGATGCAGCCCCTGGGCCTTTGGTTCCCCACCCCTGATTTAGGGAGAACTGTCTCTCTGTCTTTGAAATGTGCTGTCCAGGCAGATAATGCTCACCAGTTACAGATTGGAAAAAGCTTGCGGAGAAACTGATAGAATTGTGGTCCAGTGGCTACAGGAGCCAGGAATGCCTGAGGACTAGTTTTATCTTTGACAGACCTGCTGAAACAAGTCACTTAGCTTCTATGCCTCAGCCTCTGCACCTGTAAAATGAGGACAGTGCTATTTACTCATCTACCCCACATTGGTGCATTAGTTAGTAGGGCAGAACCAAAATAGCTTGCTGATTTACACCAGTCAAGGAGCTGGCCTTAATATGTGTAAAATACTTTGAATTAAGCATTGTACTTCATTTTTTTTCCTTGAAGGAAGAGGACTAACTCTTCCAATGCTGTCCAAAGGAAAAATAAACATTTGGTAACATCTTTGCCATGGTTTCCAGCCATGCAGTGTGATTCTTCTCTCCCCTTTTTCCTACCCACGTATAATTCTATTGGTCCCATCGGAGCTGCTCATCATGAACAGCTGTGAGAGGAGAACTGGTCCTATAGATTTCAAATTCAAGTTATTTTTGCCTAGCAACAGTAAGCTGTTATGTAGTTAAATAAAGGGGTGGGGAAAAAAACTAAGGGGAACTGTAAATATATCCTAATAATTGTATTGCAGCATAGGATTTATAATTACTAAATGTGTGATAACTGCTTCCTAAATGCCCATGCTCTTTAAACAACCTAATTTATAATTTAAAAAGCTGACAACTCTTAAAGTGTTTTATTTTATCTTGTCTGAAATAATTGAAGAGTAAGTTATTGAAAACCTTTATTTTTCATTAGCCTTAAATTCAGCTACAATTAATGTGCCCAATTTGATTATAAACTGCACAAATTAAACAATAAAGAGCTGTCTAATGAGAAATTAATTATGAGGAACAGAAGAGGAGCTGGGCTGGATAAAAGTAATAAGTTATGGCCTATGGCAGGATGTGTCAGGTTTTAAAGGAGACAAAGGGCCTTTTCCTCAATGTGTGCCAGTGCTGATAGGGCTCATCACAGATCAGTAGATCCAGAAGCCATAACAGCATGGTAATTGAAACTGCCAAAATCAATAGTGCTGACAACCTTAATTAAATTAAATATGTCTCTGATGAGCTCAAACAGCATGGCAGCGGACCACTTGACCCTTTCTCTGAGCACCGCTTGATAGAATGCAGCATGTGGCATGATGGATTTCACCCCCGAGGACAGTTGGAGCACTCTAGCTACAGTAGAAAATTGCTGTAAGAGTAATGGTTCCCCCCCACACACATGTAACTATATCTTTGACTTACAAACTACGGTGCTAGAGTTCATTTCTTGCTGCAGTTTTTGCTTTGCATAGCCCCAGTTTTGCAAGGCTCATAGCTCCTTCTACTGACAATGCCACGGAGAACTTTTTCCTCCTAACATCTTTCCTTCCTCCTCCTTCACCTCCAAGAAAAAAAGATAATTTTATTTTCATAATGGACAAACAACATTAGCAATTGCAATTGGTTGATGATGAAACAGATCTGGCTATTTTTCTGTAACCAACTTATTCAGGAGTTCCTTATTTGCAGTAGGTCAAATTCACTCTTTTTTAAAATCATGACTTTTGAAAGCAAAAAGATTTGATTGAGAATTGTATCTCTTTAGCATTACTCTGAAGAGCATCATGACATTATAGATGGAAAATGTGTGCTATAAATGTGCAGGAGACAAAGAGAAACTCAGTCCTTAAATCACAGGGCCTGAATCTTAGTTCAATTGTATAATCAGTATTTGTTTTTCTCCCTAGGAATTTGCATGAGTAAATATTTTCACAGAGTGCAGTTCTATGTAGTACTGACTTCCTAAACAACATGAAATAATCACACGCCTAGGTTTTTCAAAATGTTTATGTCAGCACTAACTAACTGTTTGCTCATTATAAGCCTGTCAAAGATCAGAGGTTTAGATTATTGAAGTAGATTCCTTTCAAATGCTAAAGTTGTTGCTGTGACAACTCCAGGAGAGAATAGATTGTTGGAGATGGACAAACTGTGGGTTTTTCCATAATGAAAGAGTTTAAATAATCTACCTCTCTGTTCAGCAAAATACTTTAGCTGGGGGATGTTTATAGTAATTAAACACAGAACTCTCAGGAGGGTAAAATGTTACAATGCATGCAAAATCATGCTGTTGGGCTCTATGTATATAGACATAAATATATAATTAGACTAATCTAAAAGAAATATGATCTAGACACTAGTTCTGTTCCATGTACAAAATTTTATGAAAGACGCTTGTTCAATATATCTTGAAACATTTCTATTCTAGAATCATTGAGAGACATTTATGGCACTGGAAAAGTTATGCAAAAAAGTCATTGTCCTTATTGGCCCTTCTTGATGCAGTTTATTTCATTGCTAAATATGATTATGTGTCAGCCAAGCTGCTCTACAGCAGACTCTCCCAGTCCAGCCTTAAAAACTTTCTTGTTGGTCAGAGGCATAAGATAGACCAGGTGGGTGAGGTAACATCTTTTATAGGGTCATCTTCTGTAGGTGAGAGACAAGCTTTCAAGCTCCACAGTGCTTTTCCTCTTCAAGGAAGGTAAGTCCTAGTGTACGTGACAGCAGGCCATAGATCTAAGTTATGCAATGTGAGCTAAATGAATAACATCGCTGAAGTCTATGTACTTAGATTTACTTACTGCAGTAAGCTAACAGTTGATGCTCCCTATTGACTCCACCTACACTTCTCATTCTGTTGGAGTACCAGAGTCTATGAGAGAGCTCTCAGGAGTTGATTTATTGTGTCTATACTACAATAGACATGATAAATCAATCCTGCTGAATTGATTCCCACCTCTTGATCTGGCAGGTAGCGAAGTGATGCCCTAACATTCAACACAATAATAAGTCTAGCACAGGAAACAAAGAGCATGTTCTTTGAAGACATTCACTGACTCCTCCTTTCTGAACTTTCCATGCACCCTGATGTTCTCCTAGAGCAGGCATGTCCAAAGTCTGGCCCGCGGGCCAATTGCGGCCCATGTTCCGGTTTAATACGGCCCCCACTTCCTCCCCCTCTCCTGGCTCCCCGGCGCTCTTTTGAACTGGCGCGCCCAGCGCGCCGCTTCCGGCTGCCCCACCGCCGCCGCCCATGGCCTCCGCGGTCCTACAGCCTGCCCTGTAGGGCACGTCCGCAGCTCCGCTCCCCCGCTCGGCTATAGGTTCGCCCTGCCCCCGGGCCGCCGTGAGGCCAGAGTGCCTGCGCTCTCCGCCCGCCTCCGACCCTGCGGGCCCTCCGCCTTGGGGCTGAGAGTGCAGGGACGCCCCTCACGCATGTTCACTTCTTCAAATCTGGCCCGCTTTGAAAAAAGCTTGGACACCCCTGTCCTAGAGGCTCTAAGCAGTGCTATCGTGAGGGAAGAGGAAAACACCACTTATTGGACATCCCAGAGGGCCAAGCAACTGGACTAAAACATGCCAAAGACCATGTTGTGGTCTTGGAATCTGTTTAGAGAGTCCCAGGATCTAGACTTATACACAGCTAGAACTAAAGAATGTAGCCATGTTTACAGGAGGTGGGACTCTCTATCCTGAGAAGCAGTGACACAATGGGAATGTAGATACTGCATGACCTAAAAGTCCTCCAGGCACTGTCCTATAATGAGCCAGTCCCTGGGTCAGTGAGCACTCTGTTCAAAGTTTAAAACTCCATGTGAATGGGCCACCAAGACCTGCCCACCCTGACGTAAAAGCCCTATGTATTTTTGAAATGTCCATTTCTGCTTTTCCAACTTGGAACTCACATCTAGCAGCTGACCTCTGTTGCTTGCATCCAACCAACTATATTGTCTCCACAGACACTGATTATTATGTTATGCACTCCTGCCTGGGGCAAGTAAGAAAAGCTGGATCTCCTGGACCTGATGGGAGAAGAGGCTGTGCAAGCACAGATACAGACCAGCCATCGAAATGTTGATAGCTACAAGAAGATTGCACAGGGGCTGCAGACAGAAGGATATGACAGGGATGAGCTGCAGTGCCATGCAAAAGGGAAGGAACTTTGACAGTCATGCCACCAGGGGAGGGTGGCCAATGAACAATCTGGTGCATCTCCACACACATGCTGATTTCACAATGAACTGCGTGCCACCCTAGGTGAGACCAACCAGCACCCTGCAGACCACTGTGGGTGCTCTGGAGGCACCCAAGACACAGAATCCTGCCATGAACAGCAAAGAGGTAGAGGTAGACGGTGGGGAAGCAGAGTGGGAGATTCCAACTATGCCATGAGCCAGAACTATTTTGACTCTCAGCAGATCTAGCCAGTCTGGCCAGGTGCATGCAGAAGAATCCACTGGTGAAGGGGAAGGGACCTCAGGTAAGTGTGGGTATGCATTTTTCCTTACCATTTTTATTTGCTTTTCTTCCTCTCCCCACCCCACCCGCCTTGCCATTTAAAGAAGATGGCACCTATCCCCTCCCCAAGTAGACAAGACAAACATTTTGGCTTTTCATTGCTTTACCGGTATTTCATAAGAAGTTGTTTAAGTTAGTAAGTAAATTCACAATCAATTCTTGAACAGTACTTTGGCAATCTGATTGCTCAGTCCCCATCGATTTGATGCCCTATGCTTGGGCAAAGGTAGCCCATACAGCTAACGAGTTGGCATCTGCTTGGGTGGTTGTGGGGGTCATGCAGAGCACTTTGTGCAGGTGAATAGGGATGTCCCTTTTATCCTCCTGAAAGATCTTGTTGAAACTTTCATGGCCATTCTCTGAAATCCTCTCCCTCAGGTTGTTAGGGATGGTGGCATTGTTCTCTTCCTCTGTGATAGGTCACTTTCCCATGCCACTCTTCATGGCATGACATGACACCACAGCAAACAGGCAGCAGCATATGATTCTAGGCAGCCTGGATGTCAATGGCAGCTGATTTCTCCGGGTGTGTCTAGACTACATGCCTCCTTCGACGGAGGCATGTAGATTAGCCAGATCGGAAGAGGGAAATGAAGCCGCGATTAAAATAATCGCGGCTTCATTTAAATTTAAATGGCTGCCCCGATCTGCCGATCAGCTGTTTGTCGGCAGATCGGGGGAGTCTGGACGCGATGCCCCGACAAAGAAGCCTTTCTTCATCGACACAGGTAAGCCTCGTGAAACCAGGCTTACCTGTGTCGATGAAGAAAGGCTTCTTTGTCAGGGCATCGCGTCCAGACTCCCCCGATCTGCCGACAAACAGCTGATCGGCAGATCGGGGCAGCCATTTAAATTTAAATGAAGCCGCGATTATTTTAATCGCGGCTTCATTTCCCTCTTCCGATCTGGCTAATCTACATGCCTCCGTCGAAGGAGGCATGTAGTCTAGACACACCCTCCGTGTCTCCGGGATCCTCAGAGATGAGATATCAGCCAAAATCACTACTACCTGTGCAAGATATTGCTAATATTCACTGCTATTTCCCTAAGCTCATACACATGGGATAGGGGCCAGACACTGTACAGCCACATGCAGCAGAAAATCCTGCTGTGGTGCTGTGGCCAGATACTCCAAAGATGAAGGGTTAGCAAGCGTTTTTTATTTATGGGACTAAGGGAGGGGAGTTTTGAACGTTATCTTTCCCTTGCCATTCTGACTGCAAATCCAATGGTACCTGCATCCACTCTCATCAGCAGCTTCTGGTGTGGAGGCTGGACGTGTGCCTGCTCTGTGCTTGTAGAACACCTGACCCTGATGAGGAGAGGGAAGAAAACCAAGGAGGAGATGTTCTGCAAGATCTTGCAAGCGAGTACTGTATGTCTATGAACAAAGGGCTTGAAGGGCCAATATGTCTGAGACTGACTAAAACAGAGAGGCCATGCAAAAGGCCTGGGACTCACAGCAGGACACAGAGCAGGAAATGCACCTGGACATAATGGGTCTTCTCAGGCAGAAAACCCAAATACCACAAGCCCTGGCTTAAATCCTGGACTCACCAGCCTTTGCACTTTTTGGACACTCCAGTTCTCACTGCTCCTTACATCCCACTAATGTACCATGTGGCATCATAGACTTTGCACCTCTGCGACAGGGGACAGCAAGGAAAACCAGAGCTTCAAATACACTGTCCTGTGACAACTACCGGCAGGGGTATTCATATGTAGACTTATCTTTTGTTTATACAAATGGTCATAATTACTTCCTTCCTTTTCAAATGGAATTTGAAAAATGTCACTGTTAAATTGTGTGATGTTTGTATGGCATCACACATTTGTACTTTGATTTCGTGCTCTGAGTTTTTGCACTCAACAAAGTTCTATTTTTGGAGAATCAATGTATCTTTATGGGATCACAACAAATGTGAAGCAGCACTCAAAACCAGTGATTTTAAATGCCCCCTTGGCACCATACAGTCCATAGTCTCATGATGGAAACTATCTAGCCATAGGTATACATGTACAACAAGCACCAGGCCCAGTGGTAGTGTCACTGCACAGCAGGAACCACAGAAAAGATAACAGCAGCAAAACCCTAAAAATATATAACATCTGTGTTAGGCAATTTAAACTATCACCAGATGGAACATGGTGTCTGACTGTGAAATGAAATGTAGTGTAGACATGGTCTTAGCCTGATTTTTCCCCTCTCCCCTGCAGTTGTCTCGGGACAGGTGTCTAAAGTTAGTAATTGAGCCTTGCAGTCAAACACAGGGACAACACACATTTCTATCCACTCTCACAGAAGCACTCACAGCCTCTCCATAGACAGAACTGATCCTCCAGTGCCACCCCATGTGACTTAGTGCTAACTGATCTGTCTGTCTCCAGTGTGCCCCAACAGGGCCCCATCTTTCCCTGCACAGGACCCTGCAGGCAGGGATGCTCTTGAAGCCCCTTTGTGCCTCGTGACATCCCCAATTCCACAGAAGGTGAAGGCTGAGCTAGTGGTTAAAGTTCAGGAGTGGAAGTCAAGACCCTGATTCTTTTCCCAGCTAAGTAAAGGCTCTCCTTGGGCAACTTCCATTGCTTTAAAAATCTGTAAACTGGGGCAATTAATATGCCCCTTCAGCTCACCTAAGGTATGTCTACACTACCCCGCTAGTTCGAACTAGGCGGGTAATGTAGTCATCCGCAGTTGCAAATGAAGCCCGGGATTTGAATTTCCCGGGTTTCATTTGCATGAAGCCGGCCGGCACCATTTTTAAATGCTGGCTAGTTCGAACCCCATGCCACGCGGCTACACGCGGCACGGAGTAGCTAGTTTGGATTAGGCTTCTAATCCGAACTAGCTGTACTCCTCGTGGAATGAGCCTAATCCGAACTAGCTACTCCGTGCCGCGTGTAGCCGCGTGGCACGGGGTTCGAACTAGCCGGCATTTAAAAATGGCGCCGGCCGGCTTCATGCAAATGAAGCCCGGGAAATTCAAATCCCGGGCTTCATTTGCAACTGCGGATGACTACATTACCCCCGCTAGTTCGAACTAGCGGGGTAGTGTAGACATACCCTTAGTGTTGTAGCTTAGTCCATTCATGCTTGTAAATTGTTCTGTAGTGATCCATATTTTGCCAGACATCCTACTTCTGGGTTCCCTTAAGAGCTCAAGAAGGAGAGACAAACTTCTGAGGGGTGGGGAGCTGCCCCACCGCTAGGTCATTTTGTGTGCGTTTTACTACTTTGGCATGGGGGCTGGGCTGAGTTTACTTGAGAGGGCTAGGGTTGCCAGATGGTTGAAACAAAAATACCGAACACCCCCCTCCTCCCCCACAAAAAAAAAACACAGAGAAAAAATGCTGTTGAAAGAAGAAGAAAAAAAGGGGGGAAGACCAAAGTTGTTGAGCCAAAAAAAAAAAAAAAAAGGACCCCAAGACTTAAGCAAAATAATAATTTTTTTTAAATAAAACAGCATGTCCCCTTTAAGAGTGAGTGAAGGGATAGGAACAGGGGAGAGGTTGAGCACTAAGACCCAGGGGAAGCATTGCTTTCCCTTGGTTGGCAGCCATTTTGTGCCGGCAGCCTTGCAGATCCAGGTAAGCATGGGGGCGGGGGAGCTGGTGATGTTGGGAGCCGGGGGTGGCTCGGGGTGCGGGGGAGAGGCCAGGCACTGTGTGTTTGTCGGGTTGCTAGGTGCCCGGCATTTTCGCCTCCTGGCCGGGGAAAAAATCAGAAAATACCAGACATTTTAGGTGTCCGGTATTCTCTTAATTTTTTTACTGGACAGGAGGTGAAAATACCAGACCGTCTGGGTAAATACAAGACACCTGGCAACCCTAGAGAGGGCACTAAAAATATATTTCATCTGAGGCAGCAAAACAACTTGAGATACCATGTCTGTATCTTTCAAAATCCCTATGGTGTGGGTCTGTGCCTCATATTAGTGTGGAAGGCTGAGAACATGCAAATCTTTCTTCATGTTGTTGCTATACAACGAGCTAATTGTGTATATATTTGCTTTCATTCTTTATTACCTTCTCTGGCGTCCCTGATATCTAAAATGGTTCTGGGTTGCTAGCTCAGTAGGGATAAAATTACCTAAAAAATAAGACTCATCATTACTCTATAACCCTTTCTCCTTTCCCTAACATGCTTTGTTAGAATATTCTAGATAGTGCTCCAGTGGAAGCTACTTTCTTTCTGTCCATTCCTATAAGAGATCTTCTGAGAGGTTCTGAGGGCTTTACCTGAAAAGATCTTGTAGGATCAGCTCAGATGGAGTTCATGCTGCACAAGATCTGATCATGACATCTCCACAGCACTTCGCGACCCAGGAAAGAAAAGAGATGAGGTCTGAGTCCACACTTCCTGACCGGACACCAAACAAGTTCAACTTTTATTCCTTTCAATGCAATCAGAACCATAGTCTGGGAATACTGTAAATGTGGAGGAAGGGAGAGCGGAGCAGGGAGGGGCGGGGGAGGAAGGGGAGGTACTTTTTATGTCTTGATGAAGTTAATGAATGCCTCAAGAACAGAGATTTGTTGAGAATCTTATCATTTTAAACTTTGCCGGAAGGCCTGATTTGGCAATGGAATTCAGGGGGTTTAAAACTTCATCCTTAAGGGGCTTTTTGTTTTCAGTTGCTTTAGTCTTCAATAGCTATAGCAAACCGATAACACCATACATGTAACGTTCTTTCCTGTTGGGAAAACAGTTTAGAATAAGTGGTTCCTAATCTACTTACTCAAGATAGAGATACTCTCTGGAGCCATACTTTGCTGAATGTTTTGTTTTGTTTTGGCTGGCCAAACTATATTTCCCTAACCTTAAAGAACCCACAGTATTTTCTCGTTGCCAAAGAAATGCTTGCTGTTTTGGACAGATCTGATTAGCTACATCATTCAATGTGCAAGCTTCCATTCCTTACGGGTATTTCTACACTACAAAGTTAGTTCGAACTAATGGACGTTAGTTCGAACTAGCTTTCATAGGCGCTACACTAGCGCTCCGTTAGTTCGAATTTAATTCGAACTAACGGAGCGCTTAGTTCGAACTAGGTAATCCTCATTCCACGAGGATTAACCCTAGTTCGAACTAGCTAGTTCGAATTAAGGGGTGTGTAGCCCCTTAATTCGAACTAGTGGGAGGCTAGCCCTCCCCAGCTTTCCCTGGTGGCCACTCTGGCCAACACCAGGGAAACTCATCTGCCCCCCTCCCGGCCCCGGACCCCTTAAAGGGGCACAGGCTGGCTACGGTGCCCGTGCCAGGTGCAAGCCTGCCAGCACCCAGCCAGCAGACCCTGCACCTGGCACGGATCGAGCCAGCCACCCGATGCCCCCCAGCCCTCCCCCTCTTCCCGGGACCAGGCTGGCGGCTCCCGGGATCTTGCCCGGGACTGCAAGAGGTGGGCACCCGCCTGGGCTAGTGTGGACATCGTGGACCTCGTCCACGATCTCCGCACTAGGCACAGGAAAGTGGCCGGCTTGGGCAGGATAGCTGCCAGCCTGGCCACCCAGGAGCAGGTGTGCAAGAGAATCAAGGGGGTCCACTGAGACCCCCGACCCTGAGCCCTGAGCTTACAATGGCCGTACTGGGTCAGACCAAAGGTCCATCTAGCCCAGTAGCCTGTCTACCGACAGCGGCCAACCCTAGGGACCCTGGAGGGGATGGACCGGAGACAGTGACCAAGCCATTTGTCTCGTGCCATCCCTCTCCAGCCTTCCACAAACCTTGGGCAAAGACACCACTCCTACCCCCTGGCTAATACCACTCCATGGACCCAACCTCCATGACTTGATCTCACTTCCCTTTAAACTCTGTTCCAGTTCTAGCCTTCACAGCCTCCTGCAGCAAGGAGTTCCACAGGTTGACTCTTTGCTTTGTGAAGAGAACTTTCTGTTACTAGTTTGAAGCCTGCTACCCATTCCTTTCCTTTGGTGTCCTCTAGTCCTTCTTTATGGGAATTAATGAAGAACTTTTCTGTATGCACCGTCTCCACCCAACTCCTGCTTTTAGAGACCTCTATCCTGTCCCCCTTCCGTCTCCTCTTTTCTAAACTGAAAAGTCTGTCTCTTTAGTCTCTCTTCATATGGGACTGTTCCCAACCCCTGATCATTTTAGTTGCCCTCCCCTCTCCCAGCCTCTCTCTTCCCCTCTCCCACCTGCTTTTCCCAGTCTCCCCCAGTTTTCTTCAATAAAGACAGATTCCATTTTTGAACACAATTGTCCTTTATTTTGTACATCAAGAAGAGGGGCTAGGGAAGGGTAAGTGGAAGGAGGTAAGGGAGGAATGGGGCACGAGCCCCCGATGGGGAGGACTGGGCTGGCTCTGCGGGTTTTTGGGATGGAAGCTCTCCTGCAGTCCCCCCGATTGCCCCCTCTCCCCAGATGGCAGCCTGCGGCAAGTGCAGTCGGGCTGATGTCCGAGTGCTGTGATGTGCCCAGTGTGGGTACTCTGGGGACTCCAAGCCAGGACTGCTTTGCAAGCGGGGCACCCCTGAGAACTGTCTGTCTGGGGTGGGGGTCGGGACCCTTTAAGCACAGCCCTCGGCTAGCCTGAGACAGCATCTCCACACTCTAAGTCCTCCTCTGATGCCCTGCCAGCACTGCTTCCGGCCATCCTTAACCCCGCTTCAGGGTCCACTTAATGTGGACATGCTAGTTCGAATTAGCAAAACGCTAATTCGAACTAGTTTTTAGTTCTAGATGTGTTAGTTCAAATTAGCTTAGTTCGAATTAACTAATTCGAGCTAAGTTAGTTCGAATTAGCGCTGTAGTGTAGACATACCCTACTGTGGCAGCTGATTGTGTTATATGATCCTTGTCAATACCATCAGAGTATGTAAACTCAGTAATTTAAAGCATAGAGATAGAGAAGCATCAAGATTTAGACTGGAATTCACATTAGTAAAGGACATAACATACATAATACAATTGGGCCTTTTTTTTTTTTTTTTTTTTTGCAAAATTGTTCTATGTACTTGGATTGATCTAGAGGGAGATAGCATGTTCATCATGTATCACCAGCCTTTTCAATGAGTTAAAGTCTTTTAGATGGCAAGACAGATGGCTAGTAAGAAGTGGTGTAGATACAGCCTTGCAAGACATCATGCTTTCTCCCAGGCCATCCCTTCTGTGTAGAATATCTGCTGAGCCAACTCAGTGTCCTTCTTCAAGGTCTCCTCTGTCAGAATGCAAGCAAAAATTCAACAGTCAATCAGCAGGTGTTCTGCAACTGCTGCTTATCAAACTGCTTATCAGTCTTCCAGATGATGTATCCTCTTGCTGCTTCTCATCTTTTCACTCAGGGCTGGGGTAGGCTAGGAATTTACATAAATGTAACTACTTCTCTTACGGGAGGAAAATATCCATACCATTAAGAGATATAGCTACACCATCCTCATCCTCAATGTAGACAGCACTAGTCGACTGAAGAATTCTTCCATTCACCTAGTTATCACTTTTCAGGGAGGTGGAGTACCTATACGGACAGGAGAAGCCCTCCTGTCTGTGTAGGTAATGTCCAATTTGTATTGCTCTGCCATTATAATTTATCTGGAAATCCAGCCTTACATGTTCAGGAAGAATCACTTCAGTGCAAAGATGATGTTGACATCTCATCAGCCAACTCTTGAGGACCCTTAGGTGTACATTATCTGGGCCAGATGATTTGAACATTGTTAGCCCTCGTTGGTGTTGTTTAATATCCTCACTGGCTACCAGCGGACTGGGAAGTATCTTGTCTGTCTCATGTGATATGAGTATGTCATCCTGCTTCTTTCCAAATTCAGAACTGAATAGTGAATTAACATTGTTATCATCTCCATCTTGTGAGGAGCCTCTACCATTATCAGGGTTTCTTTTGTTCCTAATCTATTTTTAAAAAAGCCTTTTTATTGCTCTCAGCATAGCCAGAGTATAGACATTAGTTTAATAATATATATCAGATACAAAACACTAAACGGAATGCGGCTTTTGTCCTTTCTTTCATTTTGGCCTAGGGTCTGGAAATATTTGATGGCTGGATAATGCCATTTAACAACACAGAAATGTGATGAACTGCATGCCCTGAAGCACAGACCTTAAGCATTTAGACTAACATGAATCTGCATTGAAAGACATTTTATGGCCTTATTGAACTATTATAGAGGAATGCTTTGCTGGAATGGAAATATTAACAAATTATTGCATATGTGGATCATAAGTCATATCAGATGCCTCATTGCAGATTTAAAGGAAGTTATCTTTATAGCTCCTAGAAGGTGAGATGGAGTTCAAGGCCAAACATTCATGCAATTGCGAGAGTTCGAATCATACATATGATAATACTGGGTGACAATAAAGTCATAGGTCAAGTCCAAGACCTTACAGTTGCAAATCTAGGGAAAATTACCTTTCAGATATCGTATGGCACTCTTGTAAGTTTAAGGGAGAGATTCTGAGCTTAGTTCCACTGGTGTAAATCTGGGATGATGGAGTTATTTCAGATTTACAAAAAGGTAACTGTGTGTGTTTTTACACTTGAATTATTATTTAGATTTTAACTTGTATTAAATGACACATTAACTGATATTTTTATACATTCTTGTATAGAAAGGATCCAAATGTTCATATTCTTGCTTAAGGAATAAGTGTTTGCAATATATCCTGTCTTTACTAGCATTTACAGTGCTAGCCTACATTTGTTAAAAATAAGATTATAAGTCAAATATAGACATATCCTTAAAGGATAATTTGGCCCTGAGAGTCTTCTGATATTTATGCCTCCAGACTCCCTAGTCACACAGTATCTCAGAGATGTTAAACATATACAGCTAGTGAAACATATACAGTATTGTGAAAAATAATTGGTTTAAATAATTGGAAAAAATATACATTTCCTTAAGTACATTTTCTTGTAAATTTCACTCAATGAAATTTCACTTAATCAGAGAAATTTTTTATCTGCTATTGGAGTTAAACCATTTAAGTTGGTTTTTAGAATTTATTTCTTGGTTAAATGAACAGAGAGGTGGACTATGTATTCCAAAGTAACGTAAGTGCTTTTGAAAATCCCACTCAGACAACTAGTTTGGCAGCTTAGGAGAGGATAGCTACAGTTTTTACAGCAAACTTTCTTTACCAGCACTCACATAGATCATGTTAGAACTGTCCTTCTTCAAACAAATGGGGGGAAATGTTCATTATACCAATTTGCACATAAAATGAATAATAACTTAGTCATATTCCAGCACAAGGATAATTTATGTTTGCAGTTCCCATAAATTGTTCACAGCTCTTTTAATAATATAATGAGATTTAGACTCAGGCAGTTAATAGATGCCAGAATTATGATGCAGGAAAAATTACATAGATTCCTTTTTGCTTACCTTTATTATATAGGTGCCACGTTAGTAGTGCTGATAATAATACAATACACAGAAATGTTGCTATTGAAGGGAACTGATGCCATTTTAATTGTCATGTTATTTATATGCATTGGATATCAAACCTGCTTTTCACTCAGATGTATCAAGAAAAGAGAATCCATGAGAAAGTGGAGGCATACAGACATTTTCCTTTGCAAGAAAAATATGGTAATGTCTTTGTGCTCGCTTGCTGGGTTGAATGCATATTTTTCCAGAGATACTGTCCTTTTAGACTAGCTTAGAGCTATAGATTATAGCTTTATAATATACTATAGCTTTATAGTATACAATAGCTTTATAGCTACTATACTAGTTTAGAGCTATAGACTATAGCTTTATAGCTACTATACTTTTATACTAGTATAGAGTCAGTCTAGCTTACAAAGAATAGTGTGTAATATAAAGCAGAAGTGCTAAATGGATACAGCAAAACATGGAATGAATCTGCTCAATATTATATTCAGAAATGCATATTCCAAAATCCAACAACTTTGTTTCAAAACCAGGCAAAGTTGGGGTTGTGAGTCCCAGGTACTGCTTGATGTCAACTGGCAAAGGGCACAGATGCACATCAGGGTTATAGGGATCCCCTGGGTGTGGTACTGACATCCTAGTTCACCAAAGAGTGTCATGTAGGGTTTCTGTGGACAGCCTGCATCACTAGTCACGATAATCTTTACAAAATGTATGTGCAAATAGTATATGAGAAGGGATAGCTTGCCTTCAGCCTGTTTCCACTTGACAAAAGGTGGGTGACATTTGTCTCCATAGATGACTGTTAACCATTGTAAGACATACAATGCACTTCAATTTACTGAGTCCAAGACTAATAAAGATATTTCAAAGGAAAATTAACAGGAAGAGAAAAACAGATACGGGGTGAATCCTGTTTTAGACGGAAAGAATAAAGGACTGGTCTGGTACATCTGGTACAGAAAGATGCCCATACATCCTTCTTTACAGGGAGACCAAGAACACTATGGGAAGAACTTTAGGGCAAAAAATACCTTAATAGACAAAAGGGCACCATGTTACTTGAGTTTAGACTCTAGAATGAGTGCTACGATTTTATTGTATACGTAACTGCTTGTTTCCAATATGTCTGTAAAGAGAGGGTGAGGCCTGTGGCAGCCTGAGGGACCTGCTTGTGTTACCAGTACCATGTGGTATCAGGGAGATGACTCCAGGCAGAAACAGACAAGGCTTCTTCATGCTAAGGGCAAGAGGTATGCAGGTGCATCTCAACCTCACATACCTCTGGAAGCAGGGGTGAAAGTAACTTAAATTACTAACAGGTACACCCTCCCCTGTCCCCAGGGAGGCCCTTAGGGCAGGAGCATAGGCGTGCACAGCACATTTCATTAGGGTGTGCACCCAAAGAATTTTTTTAAAATGCACTTTGACCCCCCCCATTAGCCACACCCCGACCCCTGTTAACCATGCACCTGACCCCCATTAGCCATGGCCCTGAAGGTAACCCTCTCCAGGCAAGATGGGCACATGACCAAAAGTAAAAAGTGTTATGTGACTCCCAACCCAAAGACTTTTCCCACCATCCTTCTACCAATAGGGATTAGTTTGGTCCCTACCACCCCCCCCCCCCCATGCAGCTATCCTGCAATTGCATTAATTCAATGTGTGTGACATTAATGCGAGGGTAGAGAGGCTGGGAGGTGGGGGGGGGGGAGAGTGTTCCCTCTAAGAGTTTCCTCCCATGAGCAGAATGAATTTTGTGTTGTGCGCCATCACCAAATTCATGTGGCTTGTTTGGATGTGCCACTGTGGCACCCAAGTTATTAATAAATATCTACCTTTCCCCTCTGCTGCCCTGTCTCCTCCCCTTGCTCCATCAACTCCCCTGGTGCCTGCTGCCTCCCAACCCCTCACCCTCCTCTGCTGTCCTGACTCCTGCCCTTCTCACTGCCCTCAGCCTTTCTGAGACCTGCCCCTCCTCCACCAGCCCTTCTCTCCCCTCTGTGCCCACTCCTCCAGTAGCCCCACTCTGATCATGTGAGCTACCCCTCCTCATCCCTTCGTTTAACACCTCCCTCACCTCTCTCCTCTGGTGCTGGTCCCTCCCCTGCAGGTGTCTGCCCTTCTGCTTCACCTCCAGAATCTCCTGGCACCTACACCTTCCCTTACCCCTGCATGCTCCTGGTGCCTCCCCCTTCCCTCACTGCTCCTGCCCCCTTTGCCCTTTTTTCCCTGATGCCCATCCCCTCACCATCCTCTGCCCCCATTCCCCTCATGCCCCTGTGCCCTCACACATGACGTGCCCCAACCCCACCTTCCTCATGCCTACCCCTTCTGTCAAGCCTTCTCCCAGCACCTCCCACTCCAATCCCCAATCCCCTTACCCTCTCCTCTTCCAGCATCACCCTGTCCCCCTCCGACTGACACCTCCCCTTCTGCCCTTTTCCTCATTGTCTCCACTTCCCCCCTAGCATTTGTGTCTCCTCTACCCTGTCCCTTTGGTGCCTTCCCCTTTCTTCCTCCTCCACCCTCCCACACCGCAAAAGCCCCTTCCTCTCCCAACCCTCTCTCTTATTCCCCACCCCCTTGCCTTCAGCTTCTGCCTTACAGCTGCAGGGCTGGTGTCAGAGCCAGCCCAAGCTGCTGGGCCGGGGAGGGGCATCCCTGGGGCACCGTATGGTGCTGCAGGGCTGGGTGCCACGCCGTGCTGCCGGGGGCGCTCCCAGGTGCCTCAGGGGTGCTGCACTGTGCTGGGCAGCGGTGCTCCCAGGCTCCTCAAGGGCACCGCACCGTGCTGCAATGCTGGGCAGGGGCATTCCTGGGTGCCTCAGAGGCGTCGCGCCGTGCTGCCGGGCTGGGTGGGGCCCAGAGCGCAAAAATAGCTCGGGCTAGCTGGCCCGAGACATTAGGGTGTGCCTGGGCACACCCGGCACACCCCGTGTGCACGCCAATGGGTAGGAGGTTGAGGGGGTTATGATACCACAGTACCTGTAAGAAATGTAAGTATGGGGTGGAGTGCGGGAGGATCAAAGCAGGAGGATGGGAAAAGTCAGGGTGTGTGGGCTCAGGGCAGGGGGAAATGGAGCACAGTGGGCTGGGAGAGGGCGGTGGGGCAGGACAGAGTGGATCAGGCTGCTTTGCTGCTTCAGTGAGTGCAGGAGAGAAGCTGCCCCCTCCTGCTGCCTTGCACCATGCCCCCAATAATTCTGTGGCTCACATTGCTCGGGGAGGGGGCTTCGGCAAGAGGGCAGAGCAGGGAGGGGAGGGGAAGGGGCAGGGCATGGGGGATGGTGTGGAGTGGGGTAAGAGGTGGAACATAGGTGGGGGGGGGGGTTATGTGGCAGTGGGTTGTCCTGGGCTCCACTTCTGGGATGGCCCTAATTACAGCACTGCCGTGTAAATGTACCCAGGAAGAATGGGATAGGATCTCATCTGCATCTCCCTGATACTAGAGAACTGATTAACCTAGTCACCCAGGGCAGCTTGGGAAAGGAGAAGAAACTGAGAATCAATCATCAGTTTTGGGTTCCTGTTTCTCACTGTCAGCTCCAGTGAGAGCTGCTATCTACCAGCTAGTGATAGACAGACCGCTATGGACTCTGGGGACTCATTTCTTGCTTCTGACACATCCTTCTGCAGCAGGGCTTGCTGAGGAGAAGGCATAGCTGACAGCAAGGCAACCAGTTGGATGTCTACTGGGCACTCTGCTATGCTGGGGCATCCCTAGCAAGAGGCTTATGGGTGACTATTATACAAGAGGTTTAGAGGGTCAATTCAGGGTGAATTGCTTAGAGACAAGGCTACTTACAGCCCAAGACTGGGGGTCCTCCACTATCAGGCACACCAAACTAGTTCCAAAGAGCACTTCTATTCAACACACTGGCTAGCAAGAAGTCATACAAGCAATTTCCTTAGACACTCCTGTTCTTCTGTGCCACAAACAGTACCACACCTTATACAGAGGAGGTCAATTTATAATTCAGATCTTATCCAAAAATCATGCAGAAGCCAATCTGTTAGAATCTAAAATCTAAAGGTTTATTCATAAAAAAGAAAGAAAAAGTGAGAGTTAAAATAGTTACAGGAATCAAATTACATACACCAATTGCAAAAGTCTTGGTACAGGCTTGTAAGAAAGGTGGAATAATACGTTGGTTTAGATCAAGTCTCTGGGGGGTATGTCTACACTACAAAGTTAATTCGAACTAACGGATGTTAGTTCGAATTAACTTTGATAGGCGCTACACTAGCTCTCCGCTAGTTCGAACTTAATTCGAACTAGCGGAGCGCTTAGTTCGAGCTAGGTAAACCTCATTGTACGAGGACTAAGCCTAGTTCGAAGCCCCTTAATTCGAACTAGTGGGAGGCTAGCCCTCCCCAGGTTTCCCTGGTGGCCATTCTGGCCAACATCAGGGAAACTCTATTGCCCCCCTCCCAGCCCCGGACCCTTAAAGGGGCATGGGCTGGTTACGATGCCCGTGCCAGGTGCAAGCTGCCAGCACCCAGCCAGCAGACCCTGCACCTGGCATGGCTCGAGCCAGCCACCCGATGCCCCCCAGCCCTCCCCCTCTTCCCGGGACCAGGCTGACGGCTCCTGGGACCATGCCTGGGACCGCAAGAGGCGGGCACCCGCCTGGTCTAGTGCGGACATTGTGGACCTCGTCCACGACCTCCGCACTAGGCACAGGAAAGTGGCCATCTAGGGCAGGAGAGCTGCCAGCCTGGCCACCCAGGAGCAGGTGTACATGAAAATCAAGGTGGTCCACTGAGACCCCCGACCCTGAGCCCTGAGCTTACAATGGCCGTACTGGGTCAGACCAAAGGTCCATCTAGCCCAGTAGCCTGTCTGCCGACAGCGGCCAACCCTAGAGACCCAGGAGGGGATGGACTGAAGACAGTGACCAAGCCATTTGTCTCGTGCCATCCCTCTCCAGCCTTCCACAAACTTTGGGCAGGGACACCACTCCCACCCCCTGGCTAATACCACTCCATGGACCCAACCTCCATCACTTTATCTCACTTCTCTTTAAACGCTGTTCTAGTTCTAGCCTTCACAGCCTCCTGCAGCAAGGAGTTCCACAGGTTGACTCTTTGCTTTGTGAAGAACAACTTTCTGTTACTAGTTTGAAGCCTGCTACCCATTCCTTTCCTTTGGTGTCCTCTAGTCCTTCTATTATGGGAACTAATGAAGAACTTTTCTTGATGCACCCTCTCCACCCCACTCATGCTTTTATAGACCTCTATCCTATCCCCCCTCAGTCTCCTCTTTTCTAAACTGAAAAGTCCCAGTCTCTTTAGCCTCTCTTCATATGGGACCTGTTCCAAACCTCTGATCATTTTAGTTGCCCTCCCCTCTCCCACCCTCTCTCTTGCCCTCTCCAACCTCCTTTTCCCAGTCTCCCCCAGTTTTGTTCAATAAAGAGAGATTCTGTTTTTGACCACATGTTTTCTTTATTTTGTACATCAGGAAGGGGGGCTAGGGAAGGGTAAGTGGAAGGAGGTGAGGGAGGAATGGGGTACGAGACCCCGATGGGGAGGACTGGGCTGGCTCTGTGGGCTTCTAGGGGTGGAACTGTGATCTGTATGTTCATATTACAATCCAATGATGCCACAGTGGCATCTGCGTATTTTGTACTGCCTGTGATTTCTTGGCCTTTTCCAAATAACATGTCCATCCCTCAGGCTAGAAGGTGTGTTTGGGTCTGCATTAGACCCACTCAATTAGAATTTGCAGAAATAAGAAGGACTCTGTGAGTGAAGATAAGAAGAACTGCCTCATGACTGTTAGTCTTCATTTCTGCAGGGTGTCTCCATAGACGTATTAGGGGGAGATACTCCTTTTAATGGCAGTTAGCCAAACAGTCCAAATCTATTGATCCAGCAAGAAGAACATTAATCAACACCATTTAGAGTGAAGTTGTAGTAAGTAAAGAGATTGTGAGTTGAATCCTGCTCCTGCCAGAGTCAACAGACAGGAATATCCTTTTATTTCAGTGGCAGTAGGATCAGGTCCAAGGTAAACATAATGCCACCAACTTACTCCACATATCAGCGTGCCTTTAAGCATGTCTGCTGACTTCACTTCGTAATGTGTGTTTATGATCACTAGTGTTACAGGGCCCAAGTACTTAGGGAAAAGCCAGCTGGACTCCATTCTGCCTCATAAGTAATTAGCAAATGTGTCAGCCATATCTCTGATTGCAGAGTCTTTCTTCTTGGCAGTGGGATCAGACGAAGAGGGCCCAACACTGCTTTCTGTAAAATCAATGGGAGTTTTGAAAATGACTTCAATGAAATCAAGCTCAAGCCCAGAGAGAACAGCGTGAGATCTAAGAAGAGAATCAAGTCCTAAATTTACAATGCCGTTAGTTAGAAAATCATCCTGTGGAACTGGACCTGATACAATACACAGCATCCTCAACTCTCATTGGAATCATTTCGAGTGGAACACAATACACAGCATCCTCAACTCTCATTGGAATCATTTAGAGTGGAACACAACTCAGCATTTGTCAGGACTGGACTCCTGCCAAGATTTTCAAAAGTAACTATATTATACTTAGGATTGTCAATTAATTGCAGTTAACTCACGTGATTCGCTTAAAAATGTAATTGCAATTAAAGGAATCACAATTAATCACTGTTCCTGTTCAACAATGGAATACCAATTAAAACGTATTAAATATTAGAAGACTTACCCAGTGTTGTCTGAGTCCTTGAGGGCAGGAGACTGGCCGGAGCTGGGGTGAGGGGAGGAGAAGCCAAGGAGGGGCCTTGGGTATGTGGGGAAGAAGGGCAGGAGGCTGAGGGTGTGGGGGTGCAGGAGTCAGGTCAATGTGTTGAGGAGGGGGGCAGGACACTGGGAATGTGGAGGGGTGGGAGAATGATGGCTGGGGGATGAGGAGAGGCTCAGGATAGGGAAGGGCCCATCTGACAGGGATTTCTCTCCCTACACTGGCCAGCAGGGTCTTTTCTCCCTTCCAAGGCCCCCCTGGCTTCCAACAGCTGACAGGGGCCTTCTCTCTCCCTAAGTCCTCCATGGCCAGCAGGGGCCTTTTCTCTCCCCCTAGCCTCCTATGGGTGGCAGGGGCCTTTTCTATCCCCCTGGACCCCACCCAGCATAGGCCTTCTTTCTAGGGTTGCCAGATGGTTGAAACAAAAATAATGAACACCCTTCCCTCCCCCCCCCAAAAAAAAACACCAGGAAAAAATTCTGTTGAAGGGAAAAAAATGGGAGGGGGGGCGGGGGAGGAGACCAAAGTTGTTGAACAAAAAAATAAATAAATAAAATAAAACAGCATTAAAACAGCATGTCCCCTTTAAGAGTGAGTGCAGGTATAGGAACAGGAGAGCGGTTGAGCACCAAGACCCACGAGAAGCATTGCTTCCAAGAGCCATTTTGTGCTGGCTGCCTTGTGGAACCAGGTAAGCATGGGGGCTGGGGCTGGGGTTGGGGGGCTGGAGGTTTTGGGAGCTGGTGAGGAGGCCAGGTGCTGAGTGTTTGTAGGGTTGCCAGGTGCCTCACATTTTCGCCTCCTGGCAAAATTCTCTGAATTTTTTTACCGGACAGGAGGCCAAAATATCGGACTGTCCAGGTGAATACCGGACACCTGGCAACCCTACTTCTTTCTCCCACCAGCCCCCCTTTGGCTGACAGGAGCTTTTTCTCTCCGCACTGCCCATCAGGGGCCTTTTCTCTATTCCCAGTCAGCAGGGACCTTCCCCCCTCCCCCCCAAGACCCTCATGGGTGGCAGAGGCCATTTCTCTCTCCCCAACTCCCAAACCCGCATTGGCCTTTTCTTTCTCCCCAACAAGCAGGGGCCTTTTCTCTCCTACCAACACTCTTGCCTAGCAGGAGCCTTTTATCTTCCCTCCCAGCCCCCAGCTAGCATAGGGTCTTTTCTCTCACCCCCCAGACCACCTAGCCAGCAGGGGACTTTTCTCTTCCCCCAACCTTCTTGGACAGCAAGGACCTCTCTCTCCCCAGCTCCCCTTGCTGGCAGGGGCTTATTTTCTCATCCTAGCTCCCTCAGCCATCAGGAGCCTTTCCCCCATCCAGCAGAGCTTTATCCCTCCCCCTCCCTAGTGCTGCAGACAAGGTCAACAGAGGGGGGTGGGATTTGGGGTAGATGAGCTACTTACCCAGTCTGGTGGTAGGCAAGATGGCAGAGGTACTGTTGGCCACTCTCTGGGTGGTGCAGCTGCCCTAGTGACCACTCTGCAAATTGCTCTCCCCTGCGCTCGTTGTCCCCAGTGGCCATTGTGAGTATTGCATTCTTCTCTGCCCCCTCTCTTTCCATATTATGGAAAACAGTTCCATTCTAGGGACTTTCTGTTTTCCTGGCACAAACAAACCATGACCTTACTTTAAGTAAGAATAAAAGAACACTGCACACCAAATTTGCTGGCCCTACCTCTTACTGTTTAGGAGGAGTTCTTGAACAAACAGACGTGTAGACAGACAGACATGATAGATGGACTTACAGACAGACAGACACACTCTAATATATATATATATATATATATATATATATACACACACACACTACAAAATACAAAGATACCAGTGTGAGATTTCTAAAGATAGTTATAACACTTGACCCAGGATTTAAGAATCTGAAGTGCCTTCCAAAATCTGAGAGGTAGGTGATGTGGGGTTGACTTTCAAAAGTCTTAAAGGAATGATGCTCCAATGTGGAAAATATACCCAAACTACACACAAAAAAAATCAGCCTTCTGCTTCTAGCATCTCACTCAGATGATGAAAATGAACATATGCTGGTCTGCTCTGCTTTGGATTATTATGAAGTAAAACCCACCATCAGCATGGACATGTGTCCTCTGGAATGGTGATTGAAGAATGAAGGCACATAGGAGTCTTTAGCACATATGGCATATAAATATCTTGTAATGTCCGTTTTAACAGTATCATGTGAACACTTGTTCTCACTTTCAGGTGACATTGTAAACAAGAAGCAGGCAGCTCTATTTCCTACAAATGTAAGCAGACTGGTTGGTCTGAGCAATTGACTGAACAATAAGTAAGACTGAATGGACTTGTAGTCTCTAAAGTTTTATATTGTTTTATTTCTGAATGCAGTTATTTTTATACATAATTCTACCTTTTGTAAGTTCAACTTTCATGATCAAGAAATTTGTATTAAGTGAACTGAAAAATAGTTTCTTTTATTTGTATAGTGCAAATATGTATTTTACAAATTAAATATAAAGTGAGCAGTGTACACTTTATATTCTGTGTTATAACAGAAATCAATATATTTGAAAATGTGGAAAATCTCCAACAATATTTATATAAATGGTGTTGTATAATTGCTTAACAGTGCAATTAATTTTTTTAATCATTTAACAGTCCTAGGCTACATCTAGACTAGACTGGAGGTATCCCGCAAAAACTCCGCTGCGTCCAAGAAACGCATTTGCTCTTCTGCTTTTTTTCATAGAAAAGCAAATGAGCTCTTTCGGGGAGCCCTGTATACTTCGTTTCACAAGGCATAAGGGCTCTGCCCAAAGAGGAGACTTTTCTGGGGAAAAAAAGCAGAAAATCTACACAAAATGTGGAGTGCATTTTGCGTAGCTTTTTCCACAAAAACACTGCAGTCTAGCCCTAGCCCTAGTGACTATTGATATGCGTTGCCTGGATTTGTGAGTGCTGAACTTTGAGCACTTTAAAGGGACTTGGTTTTCAAAAGAAGCTGAGCCTTTGTTCTCTAAAAACAGCACCCATGTAAAGTACCTCAGATTGAGTGTCCAAAACTGAGGCATCCCAATTCACCAACCTCTTATTATTATTATATTATGAATTGCAAACAGACCATGTGTTCTGGAAGTCATGAGAGAAAATAAACCTGAAAGGCTGCAATATCTCTCTTATAGTCCTTTCTTCGGACTATAGCTGTAAGTGACCTGCAGAAATGTAAAATAATGACTAAGTTAGAATTAAGGGGAGATATTTATTATTAAGGCTAATAAAGATCCAATAAGAATATCTTACATCTCTCTCCCTCTCTTTCTTAAATCAGGCATTTGAAAGGAGGTCTAGCTATATCTTGCAAATACTGATCCTTACAAGCTAAACTTTAGAACTGAAAAAGGGATACAGGTAAAATGTATTTCTCTTCTAAAGTTGAACGGCAATAGTATGTCTCTGTTACAGAGTCATAGTTAAGACAAGTTCCACTTGATGAAAGAGTCACAGTTAATCCGTCTCAAGACTAGTGTCTCCATGTAACACCCAGGGGAACAGAAATAAAAAGAAGTGATTTTGACTGGGGAACTGCAGAGAATGCAGTGTAGAAAAGTCCTTGTTGTACAGTATGCCAGATTGTTTCACTAATGTATTTTTTCTGTGCTCTGAATGGAGGGCTTATATACAGTCCAATTGGCTTTGAGGAGAAATATAAAGATGTAATGGTGTCAGTGATCTGCCTTGCAGCACTGGTGGTGGTCAGCTGATAGGCTTACAGTAGGCCTGATCCTGCAACTATTTCTCACATGGGTAACCCTTACTCAAATGAATAGTTCTGCTGACCTCAGTAAGACGGCTTTTGTGGATAAGGACAATTCTGATGCATGAGGTTTGCAGGCTCTGGCATTATTATGGTAGCTTAATTGTGGCTGACTGTAGAAGACAGTAATCTTTTCTTTTTTCTTTCTTTCTTGCTGTAAATGACCGAGAATTAAGCTATGTGTTGCAGTTCAAAGCACCCTTTAATGTGCTATGGCGCAGATAATGACAAAATGGTTCTGGAGTAAAAGCTGCGTATTGGTAGGAATTTTTCTCCACTTGGCTTCTCCAGCATGTTTATACTCATTATTTTTTGAGAACAGGCAGTTTGCACAATTCTGAAAATTATCACCGCTTATTTATATTACAGGAGAACCCAAAGGTTCCTATCAGAATGCAGGGTCCACTGTGTTAGGAACTGGTACCAGTGCATAGAGAGAGGCAGGCCCAGATCCCTGAAAGTAGTTAGGTGCCTAAATCTTGAGGCCCAGTCTCTGCCCCAAAGGTTTTATCACTTTTTTTCTATCCTAGCTCATAGACGTTTTCTACTGGTTTTTGGCTCCAAACTTTTTTTTTTCTTTTTCCTTTACAATAGGAGTAAGAAATGCTGATTTTTTTATTTTTATTTTTATTTTTATTTTTATTTTTATTTTTTTAAGAATTAAACCGTGCAGCATTCTGGTTGTGTGTAAGGGGACTATAAAGAATTACATCAACTTTGCAAACATGCGTCAGAAACCAAACAACTTTCAGATTGCCCTTTTAACTTGTCAATGATGTTTTCTTGGAATATGCCCTCTTGCTCTGTAAAGGGTCATCCTATCTAAAAATAGACTAATTCTGTCAATGTCCTAGACTAGAAGATTAAAGGTCTTTAAGATGCAATTCTTGGGTGCTAACTGGAGAGCATTTTGTCAGTGTGCACTGCTAATCTGCTTAGTCTAGGTTTCCAGTTAATGCGGTAGGATTTCAAATCAGCTGTAACCAAGAGTATAAACTAACTTCATATAAGACTGATGGTGGTAATAAAAAATGGAATCCTTTCAAAGCACTCACAGAACTCTAAATTAATGAGCCAGAAAATGCCTCAAATATTCCTCTTTAACTGAACCCCAGCAGAAACCATTTTGCTGTTAAATATAGGTATATAGATACACTTTATATCTATATATCACTTAGCTGGGGCTGTACTGCTGGTTCCATATCCAGGGTCTTGGCATGTGCCTCCCTGCTCCCAGAATACTGGTGACTGCCCTCCAGCCAGGGACCAGGCAGTCACCCCTCTCTAACTCCTGGGTCCCCATCCCGAGGGCTCTGCTCCTGACCTTGTGCCTGCTGGGATTGGGGGAGGAGGAGGGTGTAAAGGGAGGCAGACAGGCACAAGAGGGCTGACTTATAGCACTCCCACCACTAAAAATGTTCCTGTGACCCTGCTGTTAAATAACTAAAATATTATTCCCAGAACATGAATATGCTGTAAATAACGTTGCTTGTACTAAATGTGCATGGAGGGACTGATAACTATAATGCAAGAATCAGATTAGCTAAGTAATAGTAGGAATAAAGGTTCAGGGCATTCTGCTAAGGGAAGAAAGTTATGGAAGACCTCTTAGAATTTCTCTCTTAACCACCTCCCCAGCCTTTTGCACAATGGGACTGATAAGGAATCCTTCAGGCCCTCTGTCCCTAAAAGCTGGGGCTGTCACCGTCCTCAGGGCATAACTTAATGTTCTGTCCTGTGTCTTAAAAATCCATGAAGACCGGCTACCTGAAGGAATTGTCTGCCTGATGATTGGTGAAATTTATGACCATCTGGATGAGAGCATGTATAGGTCAAGGACCTCTCCCACTAGGCCTGTTACTTGTTCACATCCTGCCCTCTCTTCTCCAGACCTGAGTCCTCTCCTCCCCTGCCACATACCCACATTCACAATCAGATCCTCGTGGTGACATGGGAAGAGAAAAAGGGAGGAAGAAGTAACCATTTTATTCACTAACCTTCACATCACCCTCTCTCTCCCCTCATCAAATGCCTGATAAAGTGACGACAAATAAGATTTTAGCTGCTGGGCTAGTCGTATCAAAGCAAAGCATGTGGACACTATGTTGTGACTTTGAAAATTCTCTGCATTAGTGCTTTCCACCTGTGCAGCTACATTAGTGGCTAAAATTTCAGGATAGACAAGACCCAAGACCCTGCATGCCCTCACCTTCCTGCCTCTCCATGCCAGATGTTCCTATTTTTCACTGTTTTCCCCTCCATAAAATGACTGAGAAGAGGGTCTGAAGGAGAAAGTGAATGGGGTGCCTGTGTAAGGAGAATAGGAGAAGATGTAGGAGTTTGGATGACTGGAGAAAAGAGAAGTAAGTGGACGCTCATTATGGTGGGCAGAACCTGCTCTGTTGAGAGTTAAACAATGTATGATCACATCCTCTTGCTATCAGTTTTCCTGCTTACTTTAAGATATGACCAGCTCTTGCCAGGCACACAATAAAAACACTCATGGGCCCAAGTTCTCAAAGTTATTTAGTTGCCTAACTTGCACTGGAATTTCTGGGTTACTTGGTGCCATTTCCAATAACATAATCATCACTTACAAACAATTGGAAGTCTCTGATTCATCTGACTGGACAGTGAGGAAATGCTTCCTGGCAGAGGTGAGGATTTCAGTATTTCATATAGGGTCCAGCCAGTAATTCACCTGTTCTTTGGAAGAGGAGCAACAGGAAACTCTGGGGGCATGTCTACACTGCAGCGTTGTCTTGAAATAACTCACATTATTTCAAAATAACAAAGTGAGCGCCTACACGGAAAGCTCATTATTTCAGAATAATTTTGAAATAACAAACCTCTTATTCCAAAATCTGTTACTCTCATTTCACGAGGAATAATGCCTATTTGAAATAGTTATTTAGAAATAGGATGCGCGTAGATGGCTCAGCTGTGGTTATTTAAACAGAAGTGGCCTCTAGGGATTCTCACAGGTTCTCTGGTGGTCATTCTGTCTACACTCATCAGAACTCTATTGTTCCCCTTCTCCTGCAGGCTTTAAAGGTGCAGCCTCTGGGGAAAGGGCTTGTGGCACAAGGAAAACCCTGCTAGCCCTGTGCCATGCAGCAGTGCCTGCTGTTCTTTCCCTGCTGCCATAAGTGGCACCCATGCTCCCATCAAGCCCTCTACAGATGTAAGGGACCTGACAGCCAGCTTCCAAGGCCTCTGCACAGGGGTGAAAGATGAGGACACCATCCTGATCTGGTGCGGAGATCCTGGATCTCAGTGAGGTGTGGGGAGAGGAGGTTAACCTCCAGGATCTCCTCACCAGGTGCAGAAATGCCAACATCTACAGTCAGATGGGACACAGCCTGGGCCAGAAGGGACACAGCCGCACCCAGGAACAGGTGCAGATGAAAGTGAAGGAGTTGACACAGGCCTACACCAAGGCCAGGGAGCACAGCTCCCACTCTTAGGGGACACCCCATTCCTGCCAGTATTACAACCAGCTCCATTGCATCCTTGGGGGGGGGGGGGGTCAGTCCCTTTCCCCGCACCCTTGTTGTGGACTCTGGAAGGGAGACAACCATCATCAGCCTCCCGGAGGGCATGGCTGTGGAGGAGGAGGAGAGGGAGGAAAAGGAGAAGGAATGAGGAGGCCAGCACCAACACCATGCCCGCCAGCCAGGGGGTCATCCTGTCCCTGGAGCTGTCCTCTCCCCCTGCAGGATGTGACCCAGGGGTCAGAAAAGGCGGGGGAAGGCCCATCAGAGGAGTTCCATTACTTTCCCTAGACTCATGCAGGGGGAGGTGGCGGGCGGCAAGGGGCTGCACACTCTTCGCTTGGTCTTCTTGGCCTGGGTATTGCACAGCAGCCTGTGCACGTGGACGCACATGGAGTGCCAGTCTGGAGCAGACAGCCACAATGAGGCTGCCACACAGGAACCTTGTGCTCCTGCCCATAGGGATCCTGCACAGGTCTGCCTTACTCATGACCCCATAGTGGGACACCTTTCCACCACAAGCCACCACTAAGGAGGATGGGGTCATGGACGGACACACAGCAGTGCCGCACATGGCACATGGGCATGCCTGTACTCTTGGGGCAGCATCTGCTTCCAAGCCAGCATGGCGAGGTGGAGGGCACCAGGGAACCCTACCGGGAGATGGAGGAAATGGAGGGAACCACAGTAGCACCATCCCTAGCAAGTGGCATCTGCCACTCACACACACTTCCCCCAACATCCTCCCCCTTCCTCAAGTGGACAGGGATACAAGTCCTCTCCCTGTGGGACACAACCACTGCTGGACCCAGCATGAGAGCAGCATGGAGGGAAGCCAAGCTGCCCCATTGCCCCCCTCCTGCCTGCAGGCTCCTGGCCTGGCTGGCACTTTCCCATGCCTGCTTGTCCCTAGGGTGTGTGGATAGCAAGTGCCCTTGCATGCAAGGGCCCATTGTCTAGGCCTCAGATAGCCTTGCTTGAAGCATATTGCCTTTATCTGACCCAAGACCTTTCGGTGTTGGCTCAGAGATCAGGGCTAGGCTTCATGCACCCCTGTCTCCTGTGATGACTGCCCTTCTTTTTGTTCTTCACAGCTGGACCAGCTGTGAGTGGGGCATGAGCCACATCTCCCAGGCCAGCCTCCTGACCCCACAAGACCCACAGGTGCCGCTGACACCACAAGGAACTCAAGAGGGAGCACATAGCTGACCTCCATTCCCTACAGCAGGTTCTGGAATGGCAGGGCCACAGGAAGAATGTGGACCTGAAGGAGCACCATGCTGACTGAGACCTGTGCCACTCCATTTAGCGGGAGCTGTCCCAGGAGGCCTGGAGCATGTGCACGGCATACAGTGCTGCTGCCACCTGCCTGGTCACCGTGATTGAGTGGTCCAGCCACTGCCCCCACCCCACTCCCACTCCCGCTTCTGCCCTCCTGCTTTTCCCCCTAGCTCCTCCTACCACTGAGGGCCCCACACATGAGGCAGTGGGACCGCCTGAGGCAGGTGCCAGTCCCAGCCCCATCCCTGAGCCTATCCTCCCCCCACCTGCCCCTTTCACCTCCCTTCTTCTACCTACCAGATTCTTTCCCCGGACCCTCCCCAGTTATATTTTCCACAAATTAAAAAACCCAGTTTATTCTTTCAAAACAAAAAGTGTGGTTTATTGTATCTGCAGGGGCGCGGAGGGGAGGGGAAAAGAGGGTGGAGGAGGAAAGGCACAGAGGGGTAATGCAGAGGCCCCTTGTGGGAAGGCCCAAGGGAGAGTCTCACAGGTGTCCTTGTCTGAAACTCTCCCTTAGGGCCCCCTGGATGCACAAAGCCCCCTAATGGGCTTGACATATGGCAGACAAACATTGCTGCTCAAAGGGCCTTCCAAGCTGCTCAGCCTATGCACCACACCCTGGCAGGAACAGCTCTCCCTTTTTTTCGCACAGGTTGTGCAGGGCACAGCAGGCTGACACCACCTGAGGGACATTCCATTTGCCGAGGTCCTGGCAGGTGAGGAAACAGTGGAACCTCCCTTTGAAATGGCCATAGGTGCCCTCCACAACAATGTGGGCCCTGCTGAGCCTGCCATTGAAGTATTTCTTGCTTTGGTCAAGGTGTCATGTGTGGGGCTACATCAGCCAGGGGAGCAAAGGGTAGGCTGCATACCCCAATGCACATCGGCATGTCCATGTTCCTGACCCTGATGGAGCAGTTGGGGATATTCTGGCAGAGGCTGGAGTTGTGGAAGATGTGGGCATCATGTGCCTTACATGACCACCCAAAGTTGATGTTGGTGAAATGGCCTTGGTGGTCCATAAGGGCTTGCAGGACCAAGGAAATGCACCCCTTCTGATGGATATAATCTGATGCCCAGTGATTGGGGGCCTGGATTGGAATGGGGTGCCATCAGTGGCCTCCTTGCAGTTGGGGAAGCCCATGCCAGCAAAGCCAACGATAATGGGGTCCACATCACCCAGGATGATGACCCTGCACAGCAAGATGGTGTTGATGGCCCTCACTACCTGTAAAAGGAGACAAACAGGTAATTACAAGTACTCCTGGAAGTGAGTACTGTCCTGATGCCCTGCCCGAAGTGCTTCCAGGGGGCTTTAAATGTTAATTAGGTTCCAATGAGTGTGGATGCTCTATTTCAAAATAGCGCTGAGCTATTTCAATGGGCGTTCGTAGTGTTGACACACTATTTCGAAATAAGCTATGTGACGTAGTGGGGGTACCTGGCTGGTTTCTATGCTGCTGGCTCTAGGGTAACCCCCACTGGCTGCAGTTGGTACCATGGCCTAGCAAAACAGGATGAGTCATTATGCAAAGGGTGTCTGAACCTGTCTGACCAGCCACCCTCCATGGAGAGGAACAAAGGAAGGCGGATGCTGAAGAGAGTTAGTTAGTTCCTGTCTGGAAAGCAGGGGAGAAGGAGCTGGGGAGGGGGCTGGGACTCCCCCTTCTCAAGGGGGGCACTGAGGCCTCTTAGCCCCAGTTCCTGTAACCAGATTACATCTGTGCTGTGCTATATCTTGGAGAAGCAATAAACTACCTCCATTCTACTGGCTGGGGGAGTCTGTTCGTGCCATTTGGGGGTGCAGGAGATGGGGGACCCCAACGCGCCGTCACACTATTTCAGAGTTTTTATTCCAAAATAGCTTATTTCGAAATAAGCATGTAGTATAGACATACCCTAGAATCTTCCATGAGGGCTTAGAACAGAGAAAATGCAACTACTCCTCTTAATTATAAAGCAGTTGTTAAGGAATTCTAGTACCTTTCTTCTTAAAATTTACTCATTATCTGGAGCATATCCACAGCTGGTGTAAACTGACAAAAATCCATTCACACCAGCTAAGGATTTGCCCCCATGTCTTATTTCAGTTTGGGCTGATTTCACTTGTACTAAGTGTATAGTATTTGTTCTTTCTTTCCTCTGCCACAGGGTTTGTGATTCCCGACTCCAGCGTGTGCTAAGCTCAGTGAGGCTAATGGGGGCGGGCGGCTTGAATGCCTGTAAGTGCCATCAAGGGGCGCCTTCTTCTCCGCGAGAAGAGGAGACAGCACACAGTGCTGGATTACCCAATAGGCAGACTAAGCATGTGCTTAGGGCACCAGCAAAGCAGGGGCACCAAAAAAAAAAAAAGACATTTTACAGTATAGTATTGTTTTTATTTTGAATTACATATGGGGGGGCACCATAATCTTTTCAGTGATTAGGGTCTCTAAAGATCTTAATCCAGCACTGGTGATACCCACAAGCTTGCTGTTATGATTATATTAATATTTTGCATTTATAGGACCAGATTCTCACTTGGTATAAATTGACTTCAGTGGAGCAATGCCAATTTATACCAGTTTAAGATCTGGCCTAGGGTGCCTTCCTGCTGCGGTGTCCCTCCGAGAGCTTTCTAAATGATAATTGATTTGGCTGAACAAGTAGAATAACATTTTTGATGAATTCTGAGTGGTGCTGAAATAAATTAATTTGATTTCCCCCATTATTCACCCAAATTACAGAGCTGGACAAATAATTCAAAATATATTCTATGAATAATTTATTTGATTAATTTAATTAAATGGTTTGAATGGCATGTCTGAAGGGTTCCCCCAGACACCACTTCATTATTTGCCCAACCCTAAAGATTCCTGAGATAAGGTGATAATATTATCAACTTCTTACAGATGCAGAAACAGAAACATACAGAAATTAAGTGATTTGCCTGTTATCACAGCAGAAGTCCATGACAGAGCTAGGACTAGAATCCAGGTCTGACTCCAAGTCCTGATGCTTGTTAGCCACAAAGCAAGTGTGTGCAGAAATTTATCAACTAATGCAAGTGGGTGTCCTGTGAAATAAATAAGATTCCTGTAAAAAAAAAACCCACACAGAAGTTGCTATCAGAATGCAGAAATCAGATTGTGCTTATTTATCTGATATTCTGACTCATTTTGAACAAGGGGTCTGAAAGTTCTTTCATCTTCCATTACTACCAATTGTACATGATTAAGCTGGGATGATTTGACTGGTAGTTATCATGACTGTGCAATTTAGAGCTTGGAACAATATATAAAATGGCAACAAAGTAAAAGCAAAAAACACAAACTGTTGGTGTCTTGAGAGTAAAATGGTGCCAGAACAAGTTTTATATCGTTTTGAAGAAGAGGCTGTTTTTTCTTTCAGAGCAGCTGTGTGATTTTTTTCATTACACTCCACATGCACTGTAGTCTCCTACAGAGAAAATTGCTTTATTTAACATGCCACAGAAAGCTACTGTTGCATCAGTGAGATGGAATGCCTGTCTTAAACTGTAATGCCAATAATTGCCTTTGGACTGCCACACAAAGAAAGTTTTGGTCTTCAAACTGTCTGGAAGGGTTTGTCTGTAATTGCTGTAATGTACAATCACTCCTAGATGAAGAGAAAAATGATATATATTTAGAAAGTTCAATAAGAACAGTGAAAACAAGCAATGCTATTATCCAAGAGGTTGTATGAGCCTCATGTTCTGAGTTTGCACCTTAGAAATTATTTTATTGTACACAGTGAGCAAGTCATATTGTTAATTTTAAAATATAACAAAAGCCATTGGACTAATCACAAGAACCCCTGTGAATGTTTTTTTAAACCTGTATGTATGTTTGGTTAAATATATGTGTCTGAATTCATACCAGGAAATCAGGCTGACATATATTTATATCTGAATTCTCTTCCAGTCTGATCCACAAAATAGATATATTCCACTTCCACATGGGAAATCTCATTGCCTACATCCTTCAAAGGGTTTACAAGACAAAATAATATGTGTCTTGTATGTTCCACAATTGCTAATCCACTATCAACCCTTCTGACTATAGTCATGCTCTCTGGGGAATGCACAGACCAAAAAAACAGTCTTGCAGCCCTAACAAGTCACCTCATTGTTTTCAGCACATGGGGTCTGAGCCAGTGCCCACTGAAGTCAACTGCAGTCTTTACACTGAGCTTGGCAGGCTTTAAACCAGGCCATAGATGTGCATAGAATCATAGAATCATAGAATCATAGAATAATAGGACTGGAAGGGACCTCGAGAGGTCATCGAATCCAGCCCCCCGCCCTCAAGGCAGGACCAAGCTCCACCTACACCATCCCTGACAGATGTCTATCTAACCTGTTCTTAAATATCTCCAGAGAGGGAGATTCCACCACCTCCCTTGGCAATTTATTCCAATATTTGACCACCCTGACAGTTAGGAATTTTTTCCTAATGTCCAATCTAAACCTCCCCTGCTGCACTTTAAGCCCATTACTCCTTGTCCTGTCCTCAGAAACCAAGAGGAACAAATTTTCGCCTTCCTCCTTGTGACACCCTTTTAGATATTTGAAAACCGCTATCATGTCCCCCCTTAATCTTCTTTTTTCCAAACTAAACAAGCCCAGTTCATGAAGCCTGGCTTCATAGGTCATGTTCTCTAGACCTTTAATCATTCTTGTCGCTCTTCTCTGTACCCTTTCCAATTTCTCCACATCTTTCTTGAAATGTGGCGCCCAGAACTGGACACAGTACTCCAGCTGAGGCCTAACTAGTGCAGAGTAGAGTGGCAGAATGACTTCACGAGTTTTGCTTACAACACACCTGTTGATACAACCTAGAATCATATTTGCTTTTTTTGCAACAGCATCACACTGTTGACTCATATTCAACTTGTGGTCCACTATGACCCCTAGATCCCTTTCCGCCATGCTCCTTCCTAGACAGTCGCTTCCCATCTTGTATGTATGGAACTGATTGTTCCTTCCTAAGTGGAGCACTTTGCATTTCTCTTTATTAAACCTCATCCTGTTTACCTCTGACCATTTCTCTAACTTGCTAAGGTCATTTTGAATTATGTCCCTATCCTCCAAAGAAGTCGCAACCCCACCCAGTTTGGTATCATCTGCAAACTTAATAAGAGTACTCTCTATCCCAATATCTACATCATTGATGAAGATATTGAATAGTACGGGTCCCAAAACAGACCCTTGAGGAACTCCACTTGTTATCCCTTTCCAGCAGGATTTAGAACCGTTAACAACAACTCTCTGACTACGGTTATCCAGCCAATTATGCACCCACCTTATCGTGGCCCTATCTAAGTTATATTTGCCTAGTTTATCAATAAGAATATCATGCGAGACCGTATCAAATGCCTTACTAAAGTCTAGGTATATGACATCCACCGCTTCTCCCTTATCCACAAGGCTCGTTATCTTATCAAAGAAAGCTATCAGATTAGTTTGGCATGACTTGTTCTTCACAAACCCATGCTGGCTATTCCCTATCACTTTATTACTTTCCAAGTGTTTGCATACGATTTCCTTAATTACCTGCTCCATTATCTTCCCTGGGACAGACGTTAAACTGACCGGTCTATAATTTCCTGGGTTGTTCTTATTCCCCTTTTTATAGATGGGCACAATATTTGCCCTTTTCCAGTCTTCTGGAATCTCCCCTGTCTGCCATGATTTTTCAAAGATCATAGCTAAAGGCTCAGATACCTCCTCTATCAGCTCCTTGAGTATCCTGGGATGCATTTCATCAGGACCTGGTGACTTGCTGACATCTAACTTTCCTAAGTGATTTTTAACTTGTTCTTTGTGTATCCTATCTTCGCATGATCGAAATGAGGAAAGTGCATGATGAAATAAACATGTTATTGCTATGAAACTCAGATGACTGTCCTAAAAAAGATTAGTAAGAGATTAGATTGCTATATGACTGGATCTATTTTCCTCTAGGATTAGGTAACTGCATCCCACTGAGAAATGTTTTAGAGGGCCTACGCCAAGCTATCTGGGGAAGCCATGAGCTAGGTATAAAGTAAAAAGGAATTTCTGTCCAAACACCACTTTTCCTCCAGGCAAATTTCCTAAGGTGGAGCTCAACTCACAGACCCTTCAGTGGAGAATGGTCTAGCCTTCTTAAATGAAAAAAATGACTGGAAACAAGGAGTTTTTAATTCCCTGTATGGTTTGTTCTTGAGTAGGAGAGAACTGAGCTCTTGGTTTTAATTGACTCTATATTTCAGAAGATCTTCATAGAATTTAGTTTATCTTCTGTTACTACTTTCACATCCAAGGTCATGATCCTCAGTTATATCCCCATCATCTTCACAGTAACTAGCTGAGATGCCACAAATGGGATTCTATATTCAAGCAAGAAATAACTAACAAGAGTAAATGAATTCCAAAGCAATGAACATCCTGTTTTGTTATACATGTCTGTAGCACAAAAAGCAAAGAAAGGAAACACAGATTAATTTAAAATTAATTTTACTCTCATAAAAAAATTGTCAAAGACTTCTAGGAAATGTCAGCATATTTAAATTCTTCTATATGCTACCTTCTGAAATGGAGAAACTTTAACCAGTTTGGTGATCTTAAGTTATATTACAGATGAAATTGGCTTTAAAGTATATGCAATTCAAGCCACTTCAGTTGTGTGGTAAATAAGGTTTTACAAATTTATCAGCTAAACCAAAAAGCCAAATGCCAAATATAAAACTTAAGGACATGCGGGTATATACTCTTTTCCATTGAACCTGGCATCTACAAATCAATGAATGGATTAAACTCGTAAATTTTAAAATCTGCAACATATATGATTTAGTTCTTATAATATTTTCACTGTAACATTAAATTATGATCTAAATATAAGATGTGTCATTGTTTCAGATCATTATCTATAAAAAACTTGCATCTGAAAATACATGTGTCTACACAGCAATTGCATTATTTCAAAATTATTTTAAAATAATGGAGGGCTTATTTTGGCATTAGTAAATGCCATTCTATGAGGAATAACGCTTTTTCCGAAATAGCTATTTTGAAATAGAGGCTGTGTAGACCGGGCAGCTGCAGTTATTTTGAAATAACTCCAGCCCTTCCCATGGTGCCCTACTGGTCACTCTGTCTACACTCAGCCAAATTCTATAATCTCTCTTTCCCATGGAGCCCTTAACGCTGCAGCCTCAGGGGAAAGGGCTTGTGGCACGCAGGAGGCTCTGACAGCCCTGAGCCCCCCAGCAGTTGTCACAACTATGCATTTAACCCAAAATGAGCCAGTCTGCAGCTCCCAGCCAGCCCTTCGCTACTCCCAGAGAGCAGTCAGACAGGTCCCAAGGGTCTGGCTGGGGCCAAAAGAGGCATGCTTCTTCCTGGTCTGGTGCAGAGATTCTGGACCTCACTGAGATGTGGGGAGAGGAGGCAAACCTCCAGCAACACCAGACGCAGGAACACAGATGTCTATGGCTGGATGGCCAAGAGCCTAACCAACAAGGGGCACATCTGCACACAGGAGCAGGTGTGGATAAAGTAAAGAAGCTCTGTCAGGTGTACACGAAAGCCTGAGAACGCAGCTCCTGCTCTGGGGCAGATCCCTACCCTGCCCTTACTTTGAGTACCTGCGCCACATTTTAAAGGGTGGGGCAGAGGAGGAGCAGGAGGAGGAGGAAGAGAAGGAGCGGGATGAGGTGAGGTCTGTCACCCTCCTGACCCTGGAGCCAGTCCCCCACCAGGGCCGCATTATGACTTTCGTGGGCCCTAGGCACTTCTGCCTTCATGGGCCCCTTCCTCCATAAAAAAATATTTAAAATTATTTTTGGTATAACTTTAAATACTTCAACATTTTTTTTCTGTTTTAGGCAAAATTTAATAGATTTTCATGGGCCCTAAAAGTTTCATTTTTTTCTAGTGTGAGAAAAACATTAAAACATTTTCTTCAATCCTAAAAGTTCATTTTTTTCTGATTTTAAAAGAAATTAAAACATTTTCGTGGGCCCCTAAAAGTATCGTGGGGCCATCCTGATGTTGCTGCCTGAAATGGCTCCAGGTGGTCTTAAAGGCGAGTTAGCATCCAATCAGTATGGATGATCTGTTTCAAAATATCTCAGCACTATTTCGATGAGTTACACGCTATTTCGAAATAAACTATTTCAGATTATTTCTTCTGGAATATCTTATTCCGAAATAAATGTGCAGTGAAGACGGAACTTAGAGAACTATATGTATTTTATTTTTTACAATTATAACTAGAATATAAGTATTGTGGAATATATCTGTCTATTGCTTTGTTAACTTTGAGCTGTGATTGCTAGGCTACATAGTTCATCAAGGCAATCCTTAAAAAGTAAGGAAATAAGCAATTAGGCTGGAGTGAAGAATCTTTTTTGAGTTGGGAGCTGCTGACCCACAAAAAAATCAGTTGGGGGCCGCACACAAGGGAGAATAAAAAAACAACAACCCACAAATCCACACTGACATGGCCCCTGACTGAGAAGGAGAAAGACTCCCCACTCTCCCCTTGCACACCAGAGCCTAGCAGGGCCCAGGCTAGCAGATTTTGTGTGCTCTAGCCCTGCGGGCAGGCGGCAGGACAACTGGAGTGCCAACGTGGGCTCCCCAATGCTGGGGGAAGCCCTGAGCTTCAGAGGCTGGATCCAGGCAAGCTGGATTCCCCACCCCTGATTTAGGCAATTAAACATTCCATCTATGCTCCACTCACCAGCTCCTCTTGTTAAGCTCTACTATCTACTGTTCCACCATCCACAGCCCACATGTCTCCACCCTCATTCTGAACAGCCAATGGGTACCACTGAGCTCTGCGTGTTGTTCATCGGTAACATATTTGTGTGTTTTGATAACTCCTGTAGGGTTGCTATGGTTTTCATAAATTACAGTGATGGCACTGTAGTGCTGTATGTAATCTCCAGGGGTGCGTTTGAGCTGTATGGTGGTTGTAAGACAGGTGTTTGACTCTTCTGAAAATCCATATGAATGGGTCATCTGTGTTGAAAGGTTTCCGAAAGGTACCTGTGTTAGTCTGTTCAGCAAAATAACAAGGAGTCTGGTGGCACCTTACAGGCTAATAAATTTATTAGGACATTACCTTTTGTGAGATGCATGTAGGGATGGAATTTAAGGGGACATGAGCGAGGAACCAAGGATGTGTTCAGATGCAGTCTGCTGAGGCAGCAATATCAGGACTGACACTGTAGCACAGAGGCACTGGGATCAGTGCACAACCTTAATCCCATGGGGCCAGGAACCAGCAGCCCCATGGATTAGGAGCTACTCCATCTGGGCCAGGCCCACAGCGCTGTGGACAGAGGGGCCACTCCAACCCATATGGGCTGGAACAGCCCTGCCACCCATGGGTTCCCACTTAATCAATTAACTGGTTACATATAAAGTTTAATCGGTTAACTGATTAAATGGGATTTTGCATCCCTAATTTACATCTGGCTGTACTTTTCATTTTAAATGTTCAGAAATGACCTATGTCTGAGATGTAAAGTGTACAGGTGGGCTGTGAGGAAATATAGTTTGGAACTCTTGAGGACTATGGTTTTTGTTGGTTTTGTTTGTTTCTAAGTTTGAAGAACATGAAGAAGTATAATTAGACAGGGAAGGTACAATTTTAAAAATGAAATATTTTAAAATGTGTTTTATGCAAAAGTCAAATATTTTTCTGGGAGAAAGCACTGGACAGAAAATTCACATGTCCCTTGAAAAGTGATTGTGCCAAATTTGGAGAGTAAATTACAACTGTAAAATGTGAAACAATGACTTTTTATGTTTAAAAAAAGTCTCACTACATCTTGAACTATGGAGTCACTCCTGAGCCCTTCATGATATCATTTCTTGGCCATAGCTATGTTTAACTTGCTATTACTGCTATGCCTCTATTTCCCAAGTGCTAACTGCTGCTGTGTTTATGCTTGTCTTTGTATCAGCTGCAGAATTGCCAAGGAAACTTATTCAGTACTGCTGAACAGAGTGAGTCACCCTGTAGACACAAAAAATGCTCTAACAGACACAATGCAGTAGAGAACTCTGTGTTATTAGTTTAGTATCCTATGTGCCAGGTACCTAATCCTGAACCTTGATCATTACCTTCTGTGATGTGATGCTGAACACCTCCAGTTCCTAATGGAGTCAGTGCACACTCTGTCATACTTCCTCTATAGTCTACTATGCAACGCTATGCAAGACTGGGTCCCACCACTGGAAATCTCACTGCAGCCAGACCCACAAATATTTACCAGATTCATGAAAATCAAAGAGCTCTGGTGGCAGTTCCACAGCTCTTGTCAGACACTTTGCTCAGCTGAAATCTGCATGGGAAGCAAAGGAATCTCCCAAAATGCGGCTTCTGGTCTGTTCTTTTGTGTCAGGATCCTAGCGTTGACACCATGCCTTATTTGGAATGCACATCCAATCACCTGGAGACTCGACATCAATGGTAGTTATGCACATGCATGAATCACAGAGAGAATAGACCTTTAAACCAGCTGGGTGCATGGTAAAAAAGAAAAAGGCTAAGGAATATAAATCTAAAGGAATATGTTAGCTCTGCTCTTTGATGTTATATCATTTCCCCCTCCCTATTCTTTCTTCCTCCTCCCTTTTTTCTTTTATCCATTTTCCACGAATAGAATGGACTTTAAAGCCCTCCCCACCAATGCCAGTAGCTTTATCTTGAAGATCCAGTACTTGGAGAATGTATCATATGATCCAAGCTCATCTATAATGTGTAGGGCCAGATCATTACATAAAATTGGGGTGCAAGTTTCACTAACTGAGAATTTGGTCTTCTAAAATGTTCAGGGAATACACCACATATTTAGTATTGTAATTTTTATTAAATTCGGGATCAAGCACTCACCCTATAAAAGATTTCCTCAGGAATGAGTGTTGTTCTGTGCAAAATCAAGCATCCAAGGTGCTGAGCACACTCAGTTGTCATTGATCTTTGCTCCAGTTCCATGAAGTCCATGGAAGTTTTGCCATTGACACATATGGGAGCAAGGGATGTGAAGGTGTTCAGCACCTCAAATGAGGAGTTCAGTGTCTCACAAGGATTGGCCCTCTCATAGACAGCCAGCTTGCTCTCCCTTATGCAAGAGGGATGAAGGGGACAGAATTCTCTGGCTGGGTCCCCTTCGTGGAATTCCTTTCCAACTGTTTTGATGGAGTAGGATTTGCATTGAAGCAGAATGAACTGTGAGACCACTGTCTATTGGATTCATTGGACTTCCCAGTTGGGGGCAGGTACAGGACCATCTCCTCAAAGGCTCTGTTTCCTTGCATTCTCAGTCCTACCAGCAAGGCTTCCTGCTTCCTCATCCTGCTTCCTGGCAGTATGGCAGCTCCAACACCTCCACCCATTTTCCCCCAAGGAAGCTGCCCACCAAGAAGGGGCCACCATGGAAAAGATAGCATTGCCTCACCACACTTTTTCAAGATAAGTCCCATGCCCTGCTCTCTCCCATGAAGGGGCTACCCTGTCTCAGCCACACCAAACATCCAGTCCTCATCTTTTCCCACTAGATCCTGACCCCAATAGAGTCCTTTGTGAGGGTCTAGGAAATGTGAATGGTGCCACAAAGGTAGTTGACTCTCCCTTTCTGCGTAAGGTGAGTTGCATGAATCCTAGGTCAGCTGAGATTATTTGTCTTGGGGGTAAATAAGATGGACCGAATTTGGCCTTTGAAGGTCAGACAATAAGAAAATGAGTGCCTTCTTACTGAACTGTATCCTTTGATTTGGAGTGGAGGAGGGGCGTGTTACTGTGTATATTACCGTAATCACTACTGCTACTGTAGCATAGCTTGAAGGGCAAGTCAACTGGATCAGCTTTGTTAAAGTCTTTTTGTTATCTCTAGATGATAAATTCATTTTCTTTTTATCTTATCTATTTAAAATGCTTGGTAAGGATAAATTGCAGTGACTCACCACCACCTCTGGAATATTTTGCACTGTTGCTGAGAGACAGGCAAAGAATGCAGGCTGGAATAAATTTACATTTCCATGTGAATACAGTTGGATAATGACAGAAATGCAATCTGGATTTTTGAAGTCAGTATAGATATGATTACAATCTATTCAACACATTTGATTTTGATAATGGGTGTGTGGAAATTATCTAGAAATTATCTCTAGGGAGAAATTATAATATATAATTAAATACAGGGTATAAAACTGATTATACCTTAAATTAACATAACCTTTTTGAGTGGATTACAGGGCATGTCAGTGCCCCAAACTGTTAATTTTGAGTCTAGTTCAGAGCTCTGCAAGACAGAAGCCTTCTGAGATCATGTATGAGTGATGATACTCTGTAACATTTCAGACAAATCAAAATGTTCAACTGCACATTCAATGCATAGTGTATACCATCCACGGAGCTTTCCCATGCAGGAGGAAGATTTCTTGGCTGCACAAGGGAAAAGGGGAAGATCCTTAGTAGGAAACAGATTTATCCTAGCTCCAGACCTGATTTTCCCCATGCATTACCATGCCTGACCAGTTCACATCAGGTGGTCTGGCCTTTTTGAGGACTTCAGGCAGTGATCTGAGTAAAAGGCAGTATTGCAATCCAGTTCCTGGTGTAATCTATAAGTAGAGAAAAGATAGCCAGAAAAGATGTTAATCAGTATGTATGCAGTATTATTGTAGCTATGTCAGTCCCAGGATATTAGAAAGACAAACTTGTCTATGTCACCAATAGATGTTGGTCTAATAAATGATGTTCCCCCATCTGTCTGTGTTAATCAATCACTGATGCATTTTCCAGGTGTATGTAGATTGATGCCCATCACATTGGAGAACAGGCTTCCTGGTCAATGGCCAGTCCTGAACCTGAAGGCATGTACCCTGTATTTACTTTGACAGCCAATCAGATGACAGCAATCACATCCAAGAATGCAGCCTTTCCTCTGACCTAATGAAGGCCTACATAAGAATATAAGAATGGCCATACTGGCCTGGGACAGATCAAAGGTCTATCAAGCTCAGTATCCTGTCTTCTAACAGTGGTAAATGCCAGGTGCCCCAGGGGGAATGAACAGAGCAGGTAATTCTCAAGTGATCTATCCCAAGTCACCTATTCCCAACTTCTGACAAACAGAGCCTGGGGCAGGGGTGGGCAATAATTTTAGAAGAGGGGGCACTTCACTAATTTTTGGGCCATCATGGAAGAGATGAGGTCCCTGCCAGAAGGGGTGGGGCAGGAACGCTTCCATGCTTCCCCTCCCATGGACCCTGATTGGCCTGGGGATCAGGAAGCACATGGGGAGTCTTTTTCCTGCCCTCCCCCTGCCTAGAGAGAACTGCCAGCTATTCTGAATGGCTGGTGGTTCCCCCTAGGCACCTGCCCCCTTGCAAGGCAGAAGGAGATTTTGTGAGCTCCCCCCAACTCCAGGCCAGTCAGGGCCTGGGGGTGGGAGAAGTGCACAAAGTCTCTTGCTCTCTGCCCCTGCCCTGCAATGAGCGTGCGGCACTTGCAGGGTGGGGGGCAGGGAGTGAGAGACTCTGTGCACTTCTCCTGCCCTCAGGTCCTGATTGGTCTGGGGGTGAGGGAGGGGAAGAGTGTTTGTGAGCTGGATCCACCCACTTGGCAGGCTCATTCCGGCTCGTGGAGGTCCCTTTGCCAGCCCCTGGCCTAGGAACACCGACCCTACCCATCCTGGCTAATAGCCATTGATGGGCTGATCCTCCATGAACTTCTCTAGTTCTCTTTTGAACCTTGTTATAGTCTTAACCTCCAGCAAAGAGTCCCACGGGTTGACTATATATTGTGTGAAGAAATACTTTATTTTGTTTGATTTAAACCTGCTGCCTATTAATTTAATTGATGGCCCCTAGTTCTTGTGTTATGAAAAGGAGTAAACAGCGCTTACTTACTTTCTCTATACCAATCATGATTTTATAGATCATACCTCCCCTTAGTTGTCTTTTTTTTCCAAGCTGAAAGGTCCCAGTCTTATTAATCTCTTTTCATATGGAAGTAGTTGCATACCTCTAATCATTTTTGTTGCTCTTTTCTGTACCTTTTCCATTTTCGAAATATCGTTTCTGACATTGGGCAGTGTTCAAGATGTGGGCATACCATAGATTTCTACTGAGGCAATATGATACTTTCTGTCTTATCATCTACCCCCTTTCCAGTGATTCCCAACATTCTTTTAGCGTTTTTGACTGCCACTGCACATTGAGTGGATTTTTTTCAGGGACCTATACATAATAGTCCCAAGATCTTTTTATTGAATGGCAATAGATAATTTAGCACCCATCATTTTGTTTGTTTAGTTGGGATGATGTTTTCTAATGTCATCACTTTGCATTTATCACTATTGAATTTCATCTGCCATTTTGTTTCCTGGTCTCCCAGTTTTATGAGATCCCTTTGTAACTCTTTGCAATTTGCTTTGGACTTAACTATCTTGAGTAGTTTTGTATCATCTGCAAATTTTGCGTCCTCACTGTTTACCCTTTTTTTCCAGACCATTTATGGATATTTTGAATAAACGATTCTCAAACTTGCATTGTGACTTCGTTCTGACAACAAAAATTACTCCACGATCCCAAGGGCTTCTATTGTGACAGGGGGTGGGGGGGTCAAGTAACGTTATACCTGAGCAATGAGGCTTGGGTTTCACACTTGCTGGGTCCCAGGGCCAACATGAGCGTTGGATGCTTTTCACAAACATAAATTTTGTTTAGTGAGACCCAGTTACTGAGTTTAAACCAGGAGTGACTGGATAAAATTTTTAACACACGTGGTCAGACTTGGGAATATCTTATTGTCCTTTCTAGTCTTAAATTCTACGAATCTATGAGATATCTCAGGGTAATAAACAGAGGAGATTTCAAATGCCAGAATAGAATCCTCCATCTTCAGCAATGCAACCAGACTTGCTCAAAGCAAGCCAGGTTATGGCATGGTGTGATCTGATAGATTTTACATCCTTATTAAAATTGGGATCCTTTGCAATCTGTCCATTTTATGCAAATTATGTTTGGTCCCTGGGCTTCTGGAAATTTGGCAATGTAGCCCTCATTTGAGCAACATCTGGCTTCCCCGGTTTTAGAGCACACACTGAGATAAAAGTGTGGAGCATTCTCAACCCCTCTAGATTTTGGTGCGAATTGATGGTACTCATCACTTCTGGATTGACTCAGAAAACATTTTTCTTTCAGTCAATCCCTTTAGCATCATGAAGATACCATAAGAATTGTACTGTAAGATAAGCTTTAAATAAAATGTGTACCATTTAAAAGCAATAGTGAGCACATTCCAAAAGATCTCCTTCATCTTCATTTTTAAGGAGGATCTAATTGTCCTCTCTAGTAGCGCCTCTGTGCTTCCTATACTTCCAATCCAAAGGGGATTGTTTACACTTGTTCTTGTGTTGTTGTTCTATGGCCTGTCTTTTTTTCTAACCCTGCCAACTTACTTAAATGTTATCCTTAATATCTGCATTTCTATTCTCCATATTTCCAGTCCTTTTAAACTGATCAATTATCCATTAAAAAAACCAGAAACAACAACAAAAAACTATTCAGATTTTTAAATGAATCTCCGCATGAGACAAAGGTATTTAAAATTAATAGTGAAGAAATCTATGTGAGGGATAAGGACATAGTTAAGCAAGTTTTTCAGATATGGTTTCAATCAGTGACACGGATATGTATATATGTACAGGAAATAAATTAACAGGGAAAATGTAGAAGAGGAGAGAGACAATGGGTAGGAAAAACAATTCTAAAAAGGTACAGACTGTTCACCAGATTGATTTTGTCTTGTTCTGATTTTTTAAAGGATTCCATACACAGTAGCATGAAATTAATTATATTTGTCATGTAACCTGAAGATAAGATTATTATACAATGTTTACATTTAATTTATGTGAACCTACTTAACATACCAAGGACCAATTTTATGGAAGTCAGTTTGTCTTTTGCCATGGTTTTCAATGGGAGTAGGACTATCACATAAGAAACCCAGATGTCTAAAATATTGTTTTATTAGAATGTGGGGCCTAATCCAAAACCAAGGGAAGTAAGTAGAAACATTTCTCATTGTATCCAGTGGTCTGGGATCAACCCCTTCTAGTTCAAACAGTGGGAATAGCCTTGATTGAACCCCACCTTCTCAAATAAATTCTGCTCCTTGACTGGCTGTAGGTTCCATTGCTGGCATGAGGGAGATAAGACTCTCATGGAGATTTTTAAGTCACACACAAGTGATCTTGGACTCTATAACGGGGCCCGATCCTGCAACGCTCCCCGGAACCACACGGCTGAGGAACTCGGTCCCTGGCCTCTTATAGGGCTGTCAAAAGTCTTGCGCTCTGCTCCCAGGGCCGCCCGCAAGCCGGGCTGCAGCAAGAAGATGGGGGATTATTGCCCGAGAGGCAGAAGCGTTCACTCCTGTCACAGGAGGGTTTGGATCCGAAGTAGCATGCGGTGGGAACCACACCCTGCGGCTCCCCTGGGGTTTGTGATTCCCGACTCCAGCGTGTGCTAAGCTCAGTGAGGCTAATGGGGGCGGGCGGCTTGAATGCCTGTAAGTGCCATCAAGGGGCGCCTTCTTCTCCGGGAGAAGAGGAGACAGCACACCAGCCCCCGGCACTCACTCGGCGTCGCTCGGTGGCAATGAAAACGAAATGGGAAGCAGAGATGTTACAAGTGTTACAGGTGCACCGCTCCGGGCTCCATAGGATAGAGGTAGCCGCTACAGTAACAGGAGCAGCTTTCTGGAGTGAATCCTGTTTAATAGCAACCCCCCCTCCTCCCCACACACCACCTTCCTGGAGTCACACCCAGCAAAGTGCCCGCGCTTCTCAGAGCCGATCCTGCAGCCGATCCTGCAAAACTCCCTTTGAACTCAGACAAGCAGAGAGGTGTGTGTGTGTGTGTGTGTGATCTCAGACAAGCAGAGAGGGGTGTGTGTGTGTGTGTGTGTGTGTGTGTGTGTGTGTGTGTGTGTGTGAGATCTCAGACAAGCAGAGAGGTGTGTGTGTGTGTGTGTGTGTGATCTCAGACAAGCAGAGAGGTGTGTGTGTGTGTGTGTGATCTCAGACAAGCAGAGAGGGGTGTGTGTGTGTGTGTGTGTGATCTCAGACAAGCAGAGAGGTGTGTGTGTGTGTGTGTGTGATCTCAGACAAGCAGAGAGGGGTGTGTGTGTGTGTGTGTGTGTGTGTGTGTGATCTCAGACAAGCAGAGGTGTGTGTGTGTGTGTGTGTGTGTGTGATCTCAGACAAGCAGAGGTGTGTGTGTGTGTGTGATCTCAGACAAGCAAAGAGGTGTGTGTGTGTGTGTGTGTGTGATCTCAGACAAGCAGAGAGGTGTGTGTGTGTGTGTGTATGTGTGTGTGAGATCTCAGACAAGCAGAGAGGTGTGTGTGTGTGTGTGTGTGTGTATGTGTGTGTGTGTGAGAGAGAGAGAGAGAGATCTCAGACAAGCAGAGAGGTGTGTGTATGTGTGTGTGTGTCCTGCCCCCGTGTTTACCCTGGGGAAAAACCAGGCGCTCCTCACTGGCCCAGCTCGCTGAGTCGTTTTTCAAATAAATCACCCAGCCCCGCGGTCACTGCTCCCCATGCTCACAAGATGCGGCAGAAGGGCCAAAAGGAAGGCCTGGCTCCTTACTGTGCAGGCGCCTTTCAGCCTCGAGTTCTTCACTGGTCTGGTCTCCAGGCTCTCGCCGCTACATCTCGCCCGGGCGAATCTTGCCAGCTGGTCACGTTCCAACCCATTCTGCTCCGCAAAGCCGCCCGTGTACACTTAACGCAAGCAAGAGTAGCGGGGCTGGAAACATTAGCTTGGCTCTTTCCGAACCCTGGACTCATTCCTGAGCGCGGCCCTGCGCCTAGAAATAGAAACAACGATTGCACAACCCGTGTGGGTCTGAGACTCGCTAACTGGTTACATTGCGCAAAGAGAGAGGGGGAAGAATTCACTTTTCCGAGTCTGCAGGTCGTAGCAGGGAAACTTCCCACTCGGTTTACAGCAGAAGTAAGGCGTCCCGGATCCGGCCCATTGCACACACATTACTATTTCTCCTACTCATACTTTTCCTTGTAGTTCGCACATCCTCCCACCCCCCCCCACCCCCAGCTATTCCTGAATCCAGCACAACGCGCTCAGCTTACGTCGCTGCAGCTAGACATTTCGGGAACGTGTGTCAAGACTTTTCTTTGTAAAATTCCAGACCTACCTTTGGCTCTGACCTTTATACGCCAGGAGACCCTCCCCTCCTCCGAGCCACACACCCTACACGGAGCTAGAGAACAGGCACCTCCACTTTCCCAGCTGGTCATCGCCCAAGTTTGGTGTTTTCAAGGGTAAAACGCATGCGGGACTCCTCTGAGGAAGCCTGCAAAAAAACATTGCGGTGCCTGTTTAAACAAGTGTGTCTGAACAGGAAAATCAAACAGACAGGGAGCGACTTCGGTTTCCCCGCTGATATGATGTTTGAAATGATAAGCAAGGATATATTTTCACATAATTGGGCTGTGTCAGGGCCGCAGCCGTTTGATCAGATAGGAACTTTCTATGTAGTCTCACATCAGAGGACTAGTAAACTACAAATTAAAGCAGGCTTCAGATTTTGTCTGCGAAGTAACCAACTAAGTGGAAGTTTATTCTTAAAGCTCACAACTGAAAAAAAATCATTAGAATGTGACCAGCATAACTAGGTACAGAATATAGAAAAGAGCAGGATGAGATTAGTCTGGGAAGGAGTTATTTTCAGTGTATGTTCGCTGAAAAAAGCCCATAAACGCGGAGCAGATAAAGATTAACATCTCTTAAGATATAATGGGAGCTTTAGAGTTCACCCTTTCATCATCTCAAATTATTACTTGCTTCCTATATACTGGAATGTCGCGCAGGACAGAGCAGGACACGGGGTAAGCCAGGTTGTATGTAATTAGCGGTGGGGTGGATTTCTTTTTGTGCGAACAGTATTTGCAAAGCTAGTTTAAAATGAGTTTTAGAAACTTTTATCCCTGCATTATTTTTGAGTTTGGGGTATTTTGTTCTGGCTTTTAAAGTTAAAGTGTCTGGCATAATTAAATGCATAAGTTTTCTTATTCAAACTGAATCAGCTTTCAGTGAATGTGTGATATATTTTGGTGAATTCCAAATACCCTGGCATTTTCACTTGCTATTCAAATCCGAGTTATAAACCTGGGAAGTGGGAAAAGCCTTCTTGATTGAAGTCTTCTTGTTACCGGAACTGAACGACCTTCAATACTTTCGCCCAGTTCTGGCTCGCTCAAAACTCCCACTGAAGTGAAGGAAAGTTTTAGACTCTATTCTTCTATATAAGTAATGGACGAAGCAACGTGCTTATATTTGTTATCAGGAAAAGAGCCTTGTCGAATTAACGACCTTCCTTAGAGGTTTGATCTGGCACAGAAATGTGTCTGGCTGAACATTAATTACCACAACATACATTATTATTCTCTACGGGTCAGTCTCACGATCGTATTCTCAGAGCCCGAGCATAGAGAAAGAAAATATGGAATTGTGCCTACACAACTATTTTGCTTTCCAGGTTTCGGTTCGCCCACTGCTCTGAAGCAGCGGGCAAAAGAAAACTGGAGGAGGCGACCTGAATGTGGTCAGGTGAGCTCAATCAGAGCCATTTGTCAAGAAAAAGTCAAGGCTGACGTCTAAGAGGTAAATATAGCAGGAGCCTCTGTCTGGGTTCTTAGAGCTGCTGCTGTGAATAACTTCCCAAGGGCGCGAAGTGTTTGCAATTTAGGTCCAAGTCGTGCAACCCTTCTCGTAATCAAAGAGAGTTTTGCTCCGTGAGCCAATGCAGTGTCGGTAGGTTTCTCTGAATAAGCATGGTTCTGTGAATGCATTCTACACTCTCCTATCTTCCTAACTATGGATTTCTCTCTCTCCCTCCCCTCCGCCTCCCCCCTCCAATCAAATCTCGTTACTATTTTACTGCTCAGGTCAAAGGGAGCATAATTCGTTTGACACACGGGTAGAAAAATTAATTACACGTGGGAGTGGGATAATGTAGTTCTCTGTAGATGCTGCGAAAAGCCAAAAGTGGTGGCGAGGACAGAATCAGTTTGAAATACTTCCATTTTTTGTTGCTTATTTTTCTTCCTTAAGCATCCAAAAAACACAGAGAAATATTAAAATATATTACTCTACTTAAGAAAAGGCACTATGATCAAATATTGTAAATTAGTATTTTTAGTATAAAGACATACAATTAATATGTGCGTGTGTTTATACCTAGCTTCACTGGGAGGTATCCTTATCTGCATTTTACAGATGGGTAAACAGAGCCTTTACAGAGCTTTGCATTTTACAGAGCTTTGCATCCGTGGATATACCGTTGTGGATGCAGATGCAAAATTTGTATCTACAGCCCTGTACATTTGCTGATATCTGCTTTATATCTGTGGATATCTGTCAGTCATTTTTGTGGATATGGATGGGGATACAAATTTTTTATCTGCATAGAGCTGTACAGATGGGGAAACTGCAGTGAAATGACCTATCCAACATCACTCAGCAGGCTAGTAGATTGGAACTAGAAGTCAAATCTCCCGAGTCTCATTCCAGTGCTCTATCTACTAGGCCATACTACATCTCCTTTATGTACATAGGTGCATGTGAATTATATCCAATAAACACATTATTCCTCTTTTAACAGTCATATAGATATAGAGCTGAAGCTCTGTGTAAGCTGCAATGCTTGTCTCTCTCATCAAAAGAAGTTGGTCCAGTAAAAGATGTTCCTCATCCACTTTGTTCATATCTTGGGACCAACACAACTAAAACAATAACACTTCAGGGGTGCGCACCCCCACACTCCCACACACCCATGTAGACATGCACTTTGCATTTCTCTTTTTGATCATTTCAAAATGAGAATTTAGCAAGCGAATATTACTGGATTTTAGTAAAAGAGTAACAGGTCCCATCCTGTATATCCAAAAATCAACGAGAATCTTGCCATTAACTTTAATAGCAATAGGCCTGCATCTTTAGACTCTACCACAGGCTCGCCAGTAAAGGGGGAAATATTTTTAACTAGGTTCCAGTAGCCTTTGCTTCCAAAGGACATACAGCTACTCTCCTTCACTGGACAACCTTTTCTTGCTTCTGTGGGGGCAGTGAACTGTGTGTGTCATAGAGGTGAGTTTAATGAGTACTCTCGAGGCTGTTTGAAAGGCTGGTAGAGGCTTTTTTTTAAAACTTGCAGGAAATCCTGGCTGTTGAACAGAAAAGTGAAATCACCAATAGGGCTGGGGTTACACAAATAATGTCCATAACACATATGCCGGGAATAGCATGACTGCAACCGGAGCTGAGCTGATGTTTAAACATGTTATCTCGGCAGTTCCAGATTCTAATCATGCCAGCAGCAGGCCAGTTTAGGTTGCGTCTAGTTCTGGGGGTGATGGCAACTCTGATGAAACTGCGCTTTCCCACAGCAAAGCCTGGGTTGTACAAAATATTAGGAATTCCCCTCCCCCTCCTCTGGCAAAGACATTGTTTGGCCACACCGATATGTTGGAATGATGTCACTCTGCAGTATCCTAGCTAGCCATCAGGTGCGAAAGAATGTGGTGAATTTCTAACCAGGCGGTTGCACACAGGGAAATTTAAAATCTGTGAATGACTTCGAAAGCTCTAAAAGTATATTTCCCCCCTTTGACTAGAAGATAGCTGGTTTCGGTTACCATATAGTTATAACCTCCTTTTCAAGGAGGGTAATTGGCATCCATATTTCGCCTGAATGGCTTGATGCAATCATTTTACAACCCCCATTGTCACTAGGTAAAAATAAATCTCCGGGTGACCTTATTCCCATCGAGCACAGAGGGAATTTCCCGGCGGATCGGGCCCCAGGGTTGAATAAATACACACCCTCGGCTCAAAGAAAAGGCGCATTACCATGCATCGCTATATGATGACAATAGGAAAGCTAAAAACAAGTGCAGCAGAAAGCATCGTCAGTTTCAGATTAGCTATCCGCAGGGCTCTCCTCTGATGTAAAAACGGCGGAGCAACTCTGACTGCCGTGGGGCTGTAACAGTTTACACCCGTTGAGAATCTCACCTGATCAGGGGATGGAAGAAAAAAATCCTCTAGAGTCTAAACCATATTGGGGATATTTGTCTTCATGTATTTTCCTTCGTCTGTATTTTCCAAAAAAATTGATTATTTAGCTGAAACAGATACCTTCACTGCAGAGTAATACTCTTACTCGTTTCAGTGGGCACATCTGATGCAAAAGTGAAATATCTCTATTGGGAAGAAGCTCAGGTCTTGGAACTTTTACAATTTGCGATTTAAGAAAATGTGGCGACATGTTTTTCTCCCTGATATACGTTTTTCTAATGGCCTTTGCATCAAATGTTTTCCAGTGACTTATCGTCGTGTAAGGATTGGCTGTTGCACAATGGGAAAAGAAGCGGGGGATTGTTCCAAAGGTTTTACAATTTGGAGTATTTCATCTTCTTCAAAAGAAAAAAAACTATGGCTTTATGAGCAAATGATTAGAAGAAGACTGGGAATACAATAATTACCCCAAATGGAAACCCAGACCGCAGGCAAACAATACAGCTTTTGTGAGGGGCTCTGCCTGTTAAAAAACCTAGCAAATCTCATAACTTGGTGCGGGCAAAATCCTTTTCTTGCGCAACGATATGTAAAATGCTCCTGAGAAACACGGAATAAACATGGGAACTTTGTAAACCAGCATTGGAATGAGCTTACCCCCAGGATCTGACATTGGCTGGCAGTACAAGCATGGGCTCTTTAAACCACAGACTGTTTTGCCATCTTACAGAATCTGGGACAAATAGGCTACGTCTAGATAGCGTTTGGTGACATTTAGCCAATAAACAAGCACTTGAACCCAGACCTGCCTTACTCCTTTGTGGAATTCACTGAGGTTCAAGGGAACAGAGTTGGGCGGAGAAAGTTCTGTTTTGAATGAGCCTTCTTTCTAGGAGATCCGAGAGAACATAATTTACAGTCTTCATATTGTATAATTGTGCCTCTGGAAAAAAAGGACCAGCGGGGCCCCAGCTATCATATTTACTCATAATGATCGCATTCTATTTCGAGTCACAACGAGTCATGTAATCAGGTTCCCATTTGTGCGGGAGGGCAGAAAGAGGAGGGCGACTAAACTTTATTTACTTATTTATATCCTCTCAGCTCTCTGTTGATCTTGTCTAAGGTAACACACGAAACCATTGTGATATTCGCCTTTCCCAATAAAAGGCCATTGGAACCATAGCTGACAGGTTAATTGCACGTCTCTAAAGTAATTGTCATACGTTAATGTTTTAGCTAAGCCTGCCCTGACTGGGCCCGCAGAGCTCTACTCCTCCCCCTCTTTTTACATATTTCAAAGCTAACTTTTTGGTTAACGGGACATGGCCAGGAGCAAAGGGTGGGTTATAAAACACTCTTTTTTAAAAAAGCCCCAAGCGTCTAGGAGAGTGCACGTCATTGGACTGCAAGGTTTGCTAAGGCTGGGTGGAGCAGCTTGCCACAGGGTGTGTATAATCGTGGCTAGCAAAGGGACTGAATTGAAGAGGGAAATCTAATGCGGTTCACAAAACTCTTCTTCATGATCAGCACGGATGGACATATAACGCCTGGATACAGTTGAAATAGAAATACACGTTGTCTCAGTGGCTTGCTTGCCTCCCTATAGTTTAACTAAAGAGCAGATTAAATATAGATGAAAGGGTGATGTATTCTGCGCCGCAACTTAGAGGCATTGGCTGCGACAGGATCGGGCCCCAGGACAAGTATCTAAACACACACATCATGCTTCCTAACCACGGCCAGAACTCCTTGGCCCGCGCCTCCCGTGTGACTAGCACACACACATACTGCATTGAACTTCAGCGTTTTGGCCTCAGACTGAGCGGATCGCTGTTGAACCTCTGCATTTTCCTTCGCTGATAGAATTGTGCATGCAAAAAAGGCAACCCATTTTTAACGCATGGAAGAATATAATGTATAGTCACTGGCAGGTGGGGGGCGAATTTTCCTTTGGGAGCCTTGTCACCGCTATGTGTTTAATGTTTAAGATAAAAAGAGATAGCAATTCATTTGAAAACCTAAAGAGGGTTAAATGAACAACCTCAAAGCATCAGAGGGGTAGCCGTGTTAGTCTGAATCTGCAAAAGCGACGAGGAGTCCTGTGGCACCTTATAGACTAACCGAAGTGTTGGAGCATAAGCTTTCGTGGGCAAAGACCCACTTCGTCAGATGCCTCAAAGCAGCCCCTCAGGTTAACAGCTGCTAGGGAATGCCAAGTCGCAGATACCTGCGTGGAAGGCTACTCCCGAGCAGAAATAAACTTTGGACCCGATGCTGCTCCTTTTGAAATCGACTGCTCTACTACCTTTGGGTTAAATGAGGGGTAGGATCAGGCTCACGGAAGGAAGAAAAAGGATGAATGGAAGTTGTTTTTAATCAGATTTGATCATATTTGTTGGCGAGACTGGACGATTAACTCAATCAATGGATGGATGCTTTATCCGAAAGAAAGAAAGAAAGAAAGAAAGAAAGAAAGAAAGAAAGAAAGAAAGAAAGAAAGAAAGAAAGAAGTTGAACGAGTAGCTTGGAAAACAAAAGAAGCCTAAATCAATTGCTAAAATTATACCTAATTAATACTAAGAGAGGGAAAACATTACACGGAGGTCAGTTTCATTTCACCGGGAGCGAGCACTAGTGATATGATACCATTTGTGTCTTTTCACCATCATCGACACAATCACCTATAGGGAGTGATGCTGAAGTACATTACAGAAGTTGGTATATTTATCAAAGCCCCTCCCCCTCTTTAAAAGGCGTGTTGTCACTGAAGGGAATCCACTGCGTTTGCCATGGGGACTTTTACCAAGAGAGCCAAGTTCCCTTTTGGGCAAAGCAAAGAGTCTCGGAGTCTGTTTGACATCTTGAAGCTTAAATAACCGTAAGGCATTGTTACTCCCTGGCAGCAAAGTGCCTCGTTACGCCTGATTGAGCTAATTGCTTTGAAATAGGATATATTATCTATAATTATAGAGATCTTGGAGGAGACGGCCAGCCTTTTCTTTCATCTTTTCCAAGTGCATCATAATGTCGCGATCAAATTAATTTGGGCCACTTGAAATAGTGCCTTCCATTCAGCCGCGAGCCCCACCGCGTCTTAAAGAGACAAGGACGCCTTTGCAATTGGGGGGCTTGTTTGACCAACAAAATTACCACTCTGAGTAATCTCAGGAGGAACATACCAGGTGGCTCGGACCTTAAAAGTACTTAAAATATGTTTGATCAGCTCGTTTCGCTTTATTAAGGTTCAGGGCTGGAAAAGAGGACGTGTGTGTGCAAGCTTAGGATTCTGAGAGAGTAGTAAGTCTGCAGGACAATTTTAACACTAGGAATGTGTGTAGGTCTTTGGGTAGTTTCCATAAAGACCCAGACACATAATAAACGAACTAGACATCTGTAAGTACCGCGCGCATAGTTTGATGTATCTTTCCAAACGATCTGCAGTACCGGGCATCCTTGGTTACAAATGCAAGCACATGGCCACTTTGAGTCCAATTCCAGGGTGTCTTTACAGTTCGGTTTCTGGAACTCAGTTTCCCAGGCTGCAAAGTCTGTCTTGTACTTTGCCGAGCTGTCTGATCTCCAGTAACTTAAGACAAAAGGGAACTACTGTTTTTTCAACCCTTTCTTTCGTATTTCTCCGCTCTCATTCAAAAGTAACGTTTACAAAAGTGAGACAATGCCCTGAATTGGCTGAGAGCTGCCTTATCTCTCCCCCCTTCTCCTTATAATCATTTGTTGTATTCACACACTGAAAAAAAATGCGATAGGTAATGGGTTTTCATAGCACAGTTACTGTATTAAACTGGACGGCGTAGGACGCTAATTGAGGCTTCGCTAATTCCAATAAAAACACTGGCTAAAACAGGGAGCCATAACACCTCCTTCTGCTCTCACTTCATTTCGGGATTTCTGAGAGCCCCGAAAGGAGAATGAGGGAGAGTTATGGCAAAGCAGCTGTCAGAGTCCTATCATAGCACCAGCAAAATAAAGTGCCTACGATCCCTCAGTGTTAGATCCTCCAGAGCAGAGCAACTCACACAGGAAAAGCTTTGACATTAAAATCCTTCCGCTAAACATATCAAACAATCTCAGGGAAGATTTCTTTGCACCGAGGTAAAAGGGGTCGCTTTCTCCTGCATAGGGTCTAGTATGTTAATTAAAAAAATGAAAGAAACTACTGGCTTCCCCTTTTCAAGCAAAGCGCTTGCCACAGCCTGTGAATTACAACCTAGCCCTTGCTCTGTTACAATGATTAACATCCCACCAGGTATGACAGAAATGTAAACATAAAACGTTGATTGCTGGGAGATAAATAAGGACAATTATCTCCTGACAACTCGCAACTAGAGCAGGATCTCGCTGTCAGGATGGGATACACACCCATCTCCTACAGCCCCAGCGACACCCGCCACTCCCCTCGCTACATTCTTAAAAAAAAATCAAAGCAAGATATTTTCCATTCACGTCCGACAGCAACGTAAAGGCTGCTAACAAAGGTCGAACAATTACGCCTTCCTTTCTTGTTGAACTACTGCGTTTGGAAACCAGAAATAAGAATCCTACCTGATGGGCAACTTAAAAAAAAACACAAAGATTTTATATTGGAAGAATAAGAAGAAATGTTGCCCCGCATCCAGCATCGGGGGTTGGGAAAATGTGCTGTGATTGGTAGAGCAAACTAATTTTGTCAGGCTGAATGTGCTGATGTCCCAGGGCTAAGGCGTCTTGCTCCCTTGATGCGGGTTAACGTCCTCAATAGTCCCCCTCCAGCTGAAGCCTTTGATCAGACCGCTGCTGGCGCCTAAAAACAACATCACTTGTCTGCCTATTAGAGGCACTGACTAATCGTGACAGATTGTTTATTCTCGCAATTAGCAATGCAGCCGCTTCTCGGGGAAGCCACTCACCCCAGCGGACCGACTCACAAGGATCGATAGGAGCCGCAGGGGGAAAAATTGCTCTTCATTCCCACCAGACTGCAGAAAGGAGGCCGGGCAGAACTTGCACATTCCACGCGGCTATCCGAAAGCAGGAGCTATGGGGTTTTAAAAAGGAACAGCAACAGACTATGAGTTTGATCCCATGACTGTATTTGAAACCGTTTTCACGTCAGCTTGTAAATGAAAATGTAAGGGTCACACCTGAATGAAATGTGGTAGCAAATTGCAGTACACTTCACATATATTTTATAGGTGTGTCTAGGTGTGCAGACATCTGAGAGTACATTTTTAACAAGCACATACAAATAATCTTTTTGTAAAGGATCATATATAATATACGGACCAAAATATGCTATATCCTATACGCAGTATAATATTTTGGTGCGTATATTATAGGATCCTTTATTTAAAAATAATTATATATATAAAATTCATTCTTGCGCACGTATACACATAGACATATATGTGTGGAAAAATGAATTATATACAAGATAATTCATTTCAATCAGATCTGTCACTTACCAGATAATAAAGTTTCATAACCTATACGCTCATAACCTACAAGTTTTATTGGGTCCAGTTAAAATGAAAGGGAATTCGCTGTCCCTCCCCGTTTAGATAATTACCCTTAAATGACTGCAAGAGCCTCTTGTGTTTCTAGGAGATTAGAGCCCTGCAGCTATCAATAAACTTTTCTCAGCGAGTGGCCAATCACGGTTTTAGAGAGCTGCTCAGCTTTACTGCACATCCGTCCCGGGCACAAGGATAAGGGATCGTAAAACAAAAGTTACAAAACAAAATGGCTAAGTCTTTAATGGGTCGAGAAGCTTAGGTTTTCTTTTTACATTAATGCATATTTTATTATATATTATTATCTATGCACATCCAGGCGCATATTTAATGGTTATATCACACTTTCACTTTATATATATCTACAGAGACATAAGTACATGGAAACACCGGCGTTTACAAGATATGTGCTCATTTTAAAATAATCTTGTTTTGAACGCACAGACAGCTGGTGAAGTGTATAAAGACCCACATTGCGAAGTCGCACCAGGGGCAGCGGTGTTTTAGTTATGTTAACATGTTATGTCCATAGCAGGCAAAACTAGACTTAATTTCGGGAGTGTATTAGTATACCCGAATATTATTCCTTTGGATCTTTTCTACTCTTCACCACGCGCCGCAGGCGTTTATTGGGCATAAACACGGAGGGCATTTGTATAAGTGGGAGTTTGCTTTATTTCTCATTGCCATCGATTTAAAAACAAACCCAACAACAAGACGTAGAATGTGTCTAGCATCAACGACCCATGGGCTCCTTTACACTGGAAAAAAAAAAAAACAACCCATAACAATCTGGGGGTTAGAAATGTGCCGCTCATAGAATTTCCATCGCAGTAAAAACAAAACCAACCAAACAAAACCCTGGCATGAATAGAACGCAAGAGGCTTGAATGGGAGCCATTCTTGCCAAAGACAAGAGACAGGGGCACAGGATTTACTCCAGAGGAAAGTTTCCCACTAACATCCTCGCGGTACAGCGGGAGCAAGAAGGCAGCGGCCTGTTGATAGTAGCGAAGTCCCGCTCCGCGGCCAATGGGAAGCGGCCGTCCCTCCCCTCTGCGCGCTGATTGGACAGCTCTGGAGTTCGCTCGGCCTTATTAGCAAGTCCTGCGGGGAGCTGGGGCTGTAAAGTGCCCGACGCCCCGAAAGCGAAGCGAAGGAGTTTGCTGCTGCACTGGCTGGTCCCGACCCCCATGAACGGCGGCTGCCGCGGCTCAGCGCTGAGCTCGGGGAGGAGGACTGCCTCTGCATGGCCCCCGGCGTTGATATGACTACTGTACAGCTCGGGGTCAACAGCGAGGAGCCTCCCGCGTCTGCTTTCAGCAAGCCCGGCAGCTGCATCCCGGCGAGCGTGGCGGCGATGGGCGGAGAGGAGGAGGCTGACAAGCCCAAAGTGTCCCCTTCCCTCCTGCCCTTCAGCGTGGAGGCGCTCATGGCTGATCACAGGAAACCGGGGGCCAGAGAGATCCTCGCCCCCAGCCCCGAAGGGGCAGTGCCTCTGGCTGCTGGGACTTCTACTCACCAGACGCTCAGTCCCAGGGTGGGATCTTTATCGGCGGCAGCAGACACGCCGGCTTCCCCGCTGCCGATCAACAGCCATTTTCCTGTCGGGGGACTAGTAACGCTGCCCGAAGATGCCCTTGTCAAATCGGAGAGCCCCGAGAAGCAAGAGAGGACGGCCTGGATGCAGAGCCCCAGGTTCTCCCCACCCCCTCCTAGTAAGTAGGAACTCCGGTGTGTGTGTGTGTGTGTGTGTGTGTGTGTGTGTGTGTGTGTGTGTGTGTGTGTGTGTGTGTGTGTGTGTGTGTGTGTGTGTGTGTGTGTGTGTGTGTGTGTGTGTCGGTGGTACCGCCTAGGCGCTGGGCACCAGACCGCGGTGCCGCTCGCAGGGCGATTCCGCAGCACGGATGTTTGGGACTCAGTGGCCGAGGCTTTTGCTAGTTAGTTTTAAATTGCACCATAGAGAAGTCACGCTTGTTCCCCCCTCGCCCCAAAACAGCACCCCGGGCTATTGCCCATCGCCTGCCGTGCGGGACAGCCCTCGCAGAGCACGGAGCATGGAGTCCCACTTTACGCTGGGTTAGTTATGCTGACGTTCCGTACGATTTCCCCCTTTCCCAGCGCGTTTAACACCGTAACTTTAAAAACAAACAAACGGTATTTACATTGTCGCCAATGACCGAAGATGGCCTCATGGCAGGGAGGAGTTGAAATGTCTCATTCCAAACGTTTGGGGGGAATAATACTTGATGGCGTATGCCCGCTCAAGTGTGGATTTGAACGAACCATACCCATTCTGCTAGCATGGCCTCAGCGCTGTGGCGTTCCTCTTGGAAGTAGTTTGTTTGGTAGCGAGACACCCAAAGATCTGGGACTTTGTTATAGGCGTCGTGACGGCAGGCTCTGATTGCAAGTGGCTTACTTTGAAAACACATGAATCTTGCAAATGTATATTTTCCCACTTTATTCTTGATACAAATACAAGTACAATTGTAAAACTATCCCTCCGGTTGAATTGTATTTATATGAAACCAAACCTGCCTAGTTATTGTACAGAGTTCCAGAAATTCTGTAAACTCCGAGCAGAAGCATCCTATCTCTAGTTCTTTGTGGGCCCCATTCTGCTAGCCTTCCTAAATAAAATGAGCAGAATTTACTGTATACCCAAGTTGCCCTAGACACGGTCGAAACTCGTTCAAAGGCCGTTGGGAGAAGACAGGCGTTGTGTGGAGCCTATTTTTCGTGGCTTTCATTTATTTTTCTATTACAAAATAAGCAGCGGTATTTTTAAACTAAAAATAAAATAGGCCAGAGGTTGGGAGAGACTCTTGTATTTTGAATGAGGCCATAGGAAGCAGAACGATGAAGGGCAATAGGGCGCCAGAGTGTTAATTCAGAACTCATAATTAATTACAGGCTTAATCTCTTTCCCAGGGGCCTAATGAAGAGGGTGTGAGCCTGCAAAAGCCGGCCTGTTTTGTTTATTTTTTTAGTTAGTCTAATAAAAAAAGACAACGCGTACTTTCTTCCCGCTCTGTCGTAGGTTAATGCCGCTATCCTTTTCCCGTCTTGTGCCTTTTACAAAGTTAAGCGGGCCCTGAGGACATGGGTACCTGATCCAGTGCAAAGCATTGTGTAGGTGTAGGGTATTCGGTATGAAGCGAGGCTGGGGATCTAGCTATGAGGCCTCAGTGGATATTAGTATCCTTGGGACTCGCAGTGACCATCTGGGGAGAGTATACACCGCTCCTCCGCAGGAGATGGTCGGGTCATTTCAAAGGTGTCCTAAACACTGGAGATGGGCCCGCTTCGCTGCCCCAGCCCGCTGCATTTGGGTAGGGGTTAGGTCCTGACGTTTAGCCCCCAGACTCAACCCTCTCGCCCACTCCTAGTCTGGCTGGGACTTTAGCAACCTGCGCCCGGGAGCGGCTCTGCAGCTCTGCCCCGTGCCAGGTGCGATGCGCGGATACTCAGTTGGGTTTTATTGTTGTGTGTCCTTGTTGCCCCTTCTCCCCTCCCGCAGGGCGGCTGAGCCCCCCGGCCTGCACCCTGCGCAAGCACAAGACCAACAGGAAGCCTCGGACCCCGTTCACCACGGCGCAGCTGCTGGCCCTGGAGAGGAAGTTTCGGCAGAAGCAGTATCTGTCCATCGCCGAGCGAGCCGAGTTCTCCAGCTCGCTGAGCCTCACCGAGACCCAGGTGAAGATCTGGTTCCAGAACCGGCGCGCCAAGGCCAAGCGGTTGCAGGAGGCCGAGCTGGAGAAGCTGAAGATGGCAGCCAAGCCCATGCTGCCCCCGGCCGCTTTCGGCATCTCCTTCCCTTTGGGCGGCCCGGCCGTGGCGGGCGCTTCCCTGTACGGAGCCTCCAGCCCTTTCCAGCGGGCAGGGCTGCCTGTGGCTCCCGTGGGACTGTACACAGCTCACGTGGGATACAGCATGTACCACCTAACATAGAGGGCAGCGGGCGCATGGAGCCCACCGACAGCAGCCTGGCTGGGGCACCCCTCCCTCCAAAGCCAGCTCCTGGCCAAGCCTAACCCCCTCGTCCCCACCAAGCCCCGCTTGGCTTTCAGGTGCCCTCCCCTTTCGGCCCTGGGCCTCCCGTCCCATTCAGGCTCCTTAAACTCTGCCAAGTTCCTAAGGGCCCCTTTGCAGAGACTTCCAGCCACGGGGGCCCCACGGTCAGGTCTGGCTTCGTTGGCCTCTTTTAGCTCTTTAGTCTTCTGCGCCCTTGCCAGTGCTTTCCACGCGCTGCTCCTCCTTCAGAGCCGATGCCCCAGCCGGGGGAAGCCAAAAACATCAACCAGCTTCAGCTCAGACCAGGGGCCTGGCTCCAAGCCCTCTGATTCCTTCCCAGGTGAACTCCAGACATGCAGCGCTAAGAGTTTGGGGACAGACCACTGCGTTTTGGGGAAGGGTTGGCTTGGGACGGAGATGACACAGGCTGAATGCCAGGAACACTTTTCTCTCTCTCAAGCAAGACAGAGACAAAATGTACCAATAGTCTCGCGGTATCCATTTAACAGCGCTGTCTGTTACTTGTGTTTCTTCCTCCAACCGCTCCTTTGGAAGGGGCTCTGTGTACTATGTAATATACTGTATATTTGAAATTTTATTATCATTTATATTATAGCTATATTTGTTAAATAAATTAATTTTAAGCTACAAGGATTGGCGCATTTTGATTTCCCTTTGTCTCCACCCCAGAACTGAGCTAACGAATTGGAATTTGTTCTCCTCCCAACTAAGACATCACTGAAATTCCGCAGAGAGCACACATGGAGAGAAATATTTTCCTGGGGGTGATACACATCCTGTTGCCTTGCCCAGCCCGTCACATATTTTAGAAGTTATTTTAATTTTACTTTATAATAGTCTCCCCCACACACACTTTTTTCCTCTAATGCGAAATAAATATCCTGAGCCAGCGAGCAATCTGGACTCGACAAGAATTGCTCGGTCAATGGAAGGGAGCAGAGGCATTGGAATGCCGAGCTCAGCTGATTGCTTGACTCCCCACTTCCTTGTCCCAGGTTAATTCAAAGCCGGGTTGAACAGACTAACTTCCCCACGTGGCCACATTTCACAAGCCCCAGTTCTCCATGCGATTAGTGAAGTAGGTGACACATTTCTAACCCGTGTGCTGCTGCTGAGATACACCCCTCTCCCCAATTTCCAGCCATTTGTCCAGTTCAAAACTCCGGGAGCATTGCAGGAGTATTACAAAGCTCTGAGGCGGAAACTGGTGTCTTCTCTGAAAAGTTATCGGGGCTACAAGCAAACTAGACCTCGGGAAATCCGAGGCTGCCCTTCTCTAGGCTAGGCTGCCCTTGGGGACCCTGACCGATCTACGGGCTGAAGGAGACTGCGGAGGGGGCTCTAATCAGGTCACTCGGTGTACTAAGGGGGGTATTGCGGTGATAGGGGATACTTTCTAGTCAGTCCCGGTGGAGGAAGGAGCGGGACATTGTCGCCCCCGGTTCGGGGTGGAAAGGAGCCCAGGATACCTCCATGCCTTGTGTTGGGTGGGCAGTGGTGAAAGCCAGCAAGCGGGGGACTGGGAGGCTGAGGGGACAGATCTTGCAATTTGGGGTGGCGGTTGGGGGCTAGGGACGTGAGTCTCCTACAGGAAAGGGGGCGGGGCAGCTCAAATTCTTCCCTGATGGTGTTCAGCTTAGCGCTGGCGCCTGGAGAGCTCCGAGGGACCCCCAGGTTCTCTGGACTCTGTAACTCTCCCAAAGGTCAATTTCAAACCGGCTTTGATCGGAGTCTGAACGTGTCGAGCCTTAGAGCCACTCCAGGGATTCCCTTACACCGCGGGCACTGGCCTAGGGCAGCCACGGGCCAGCCCGGGCGAGAGCACTCGGCTAGCGGGTGCGGGGAGGCGAACCCGCCAAACGCGAAGGCCCGCAGGCCGCAGCGGTTCGTTCCGGTGTTCACGTACCAATCCGGGGCATAAAGGGAAACATCTCCCCAGAAACCCACGGACCCGAGCTACACCCCCAAGATCCTACCGCGTCCAAGCGTGAAGTCCCCCAGGAGACGCGCCCATTGTCGCTGTGACATGAATGCGCCCCATAAATCCTGCCCAGCCCTGCCACTCGGTTGGATTTCGTTGTGCGAAGGGTCGCTGGGGAAGCACTTTCCTCTTTCCCCTATTTCTGTCTCTACGTCCAGGCAAGGGCACCGGGCTTTGCCTGATCCCAGCAACTGAAAACACTGAGACTGCAGCAAAGTTAGGAGGGAAGTAATTGCTGTAATGAGCCCAGGCCATGTGGCTCCAGCGAGGCTGTAGCTGGGGGCAACGCGGGGCTTTTATCGTCTTCGAAATATCCACGACGCTGTCAATAACTCGGCCCTGCAGACGTGCGCCTTGCCCCTCTCTCAAGCGCCGGCTGTTGTGAGCACCCCGCTTTCCCCTCACTTCCCCCCTGCCCTCGGTCCTTTTCTCCCCCTGCGTGCCCGGCTTTCTGGCCTCTTCTCCCCGCTTTGTGAACGTGACAGCGGCTGCAATAATGTCCAGAGCCCCTCGTGCCGTGGCGAGCCACACCGAGATGCTGGCGATTTCCCACCTTCCGGCTCGGAGACAGCGGCCCGGGCTAGCGCAGCCTCCTGGTCCCAGACTGTACCTTGAGAAGCGCTTTTCAAAGGACCCCCCGGCAGGAGTCAGCCCCGGGCTTCACGGGACGCAGCGTTTGCTTTTGGGAAACTAGGGGCTGCCTCCCTCAGCCCTGGCTGGGTAAGACATCGCTTCCAGCCCAAACAAAGCTGAGATTTGAAACCAGAGCGATGCCATTTCATCGCTCGGACTGTTTTACACGATGCTCCTTTGGGATCAATCTCTGAAGCCCCGAGTCCTACGAACGTGCCTTTGCTTTAGGTTCCCTCCGCTGACCCCTGGGGGAAAGTCCCTGGCTGCTCAATTAAACCCAGATGAGAACAATTAATAACTAAGTAATGACAATAAGTTGGGAATCACACGGATGAACGCGCCATGTGAATAGGAAAAGCGCACACAAAAGAGCAAAAAGGATTTGTCGGCTCGTTTTAAGGGGGAATTGGCTTTTCTTTTCTCTTCCCTCCGGCTTACCAGCAAATAAAACTCACTTTGGTGTCTTTGTCGCCTTAAGGATCTCAGTGGGCAGTTGGAAATGAGAATGGCTGTTTTCCTTTCAACTTGAGGGTGCTGGCGCCACGCAGCCCCAAGGATAGAGAGTAGCCAAAGCAAAGTTTCCTAATAACTCTCCTCCCGCCAGTCAATTCTCTCTCTCTCTCTCTCTCTCTCACACACACACACAGCAGATCGCCACGCTTATCTATGAAGGCAATGCACACACAACGTATAGCACACAAGGCGGTCCCCACAAATCCCCCTAATGTAGAACATTGCATGTACCCCCTCCTCCACACACCCACACTGTCTGTGCTACAGGGAAAACAAACCAGACAAAACCCAGGAGAGCGCCTCTCATGTAAGAAGTGGCATGTTAATGCAAATCGCTCCGGAGGAAATAATACACACAGTAGCCACACCAGGGGAGAGTAAACAAATGAAAAAGGAAGCCATTTTGGTAACTCTTCCCCTTTCTCCCCCCATGAGTCCAGTTGCAGTATTTTGCTTGTCTCCATTATACTCTTAAGAAGCCACCTTTAATATACTGGCCAGCCAGCAAATCTCTACATACTTTGAACATGACAGGCACCCCCTCCCTAAACACCACACTGTGCCTGTCCAAATTGTAAATGGCTAGCCAAAATTCAAGGCTCCACAAGGTGAAATAGTTGTTCTCCCAGTTTAAAGTAGGGAAGAAGGCTGCTCCAAATGTAGAATCATGCTGCCCTTCACACACAAGAAGAACAACAGGAAAAACCTGCTGAAGAAATGTCTCACTAGAGCCTGGCTTTATAGTGTGTTGTGAATTTCTGGTTATTTTAATGCATCTTGCAGAATTTAAGATTTAATTTGAGATGCACTTTAGTGGTTGGTCCCTCTGAATGTGACCCTGATGACATGTTGGGTAAAAGTTTCAGGAGCACCTAGGTGACTTAGGAACCTAAGTCCATATCTACACACAGTTCTTGTATCAGTTTAACTATTCTTGTTAGAGATACCATTTTTCTACCAAAATAATTAAGTGACCTTATATCCACATATCTGCACCGACCCTAGGGGACTTGTAACAGTAATTAAAGTAGTAGAGTTTTTGTGTATAGACAAAGCCCAAAATCACTATTGACAATGTGACTCAAATTCCTAAGTCATTTAGGCAATGTTGAAAAAAATTATTCTGTGTTGTTAGTGAAACTGGAACAGTAGCTCTGAAGGCTATCTACTCACACATGATACATATAACTTTATCAGTGACTTTCATATACAATGCAGCTGGCCATTGACTGGGTTACAATGCCATTCTAACTAACTGTCCCCTGTTTATCTCCATTATATTCTCAAGAATACCACCTTTAATACACTGGCCAGCCAGCAAATCTCTACATACCCTTTATCACAATTGGAGCTATGTTGTAATAGAGCAAGGAGACAACTGTGTCACTTATCAAAACAGCATTTGTGCACTAGGCAGCTGTGATGTACCCTTCCCCTCATCTAGCTAGGCTGTTGATTCTGAAGCTTAATGATGAAAATTTAAATGGAACAATTGTTATACATTTTACTGCTTATCACTGTAGGAAAAACATCCCATGAGTCTGAGGCTAGGCAGGAACCTTCTTGAGATAGAGTGTCCCACCTACAGGAGGCTTGAAGGGATAAACTAGACCAATTAGCCTAGAAGCTGCACCTGGAGGAAAGCTGGGTTCTTTTAAGGCCTAACTAGCTGATGAAGTCCAGCTGAGGGAGGAACTGGATGGGGGTTTATAAATCCAGGACATGAACAACCAAAGGAGGTGTATGGGAGAAGGAAGATGTGTTAGGGGCTATTTAGAGCAGCTAGCCTGCAGCTCCTCTCAGAGAGGAGCAATTTCTGTTTGGCAAACCCAGAAGTCTTGAGAGAGCCAGAAGAGCTCAGGGAAAGGCAGCAAGTTTCAGGAGGGAGCAGACTGTGGGTGGTGTATAGAGGGTCCCTGAGCTGAAACATGGGCCCGAGGGTGGGTCTGGGTCTCCTGCTGGCCACTAGGAAAATAACACCATCAGCATGGGGCTGAAGAAGATTGCTTAGAATAGATTGACTGTGTGTGGAAGGACTTAACTACTCCTGATGGGGAAACCATATAATGAGGAGGGCAGAGTCACAAAGAGGAGCCGACCATTCCTAGAATGTGAGAGGAGCTGGAGAGAGGGGAAAAAAGATGGAGAAAATGGAGTGATAGAATGGGACTACTGGAATGGGCAAGGGGCATAGGCCTGTCTGAGCTAATCCCCAGAGCTACCAGGACAGAGTGCTATCCAGGTGTGAGTAAAGCCCACATCATTCACTCCTATTGAAATCAGCATTGTAGGATTAGGTCCTCAATGTATTTGATTTAGCATAATTGGATTCACTGGGAAGGATGTTCTACAGGCATAGGGACCAAATCTGAAAGTGACTGAGTGTCTTCAAGTTCCATTAACTTCTCATTGTTGTACCCCACCAGTAGCTAGCCCCAGGGCTCTGGGGGGAGGGGAGCGGAGCATGGACAGGCAGTAAAAGCTGGGAGCAGGCTGGGGTGGAGTAGGGCTAGGGCTGGGGATTGCTCCCTGATCCTCGCTCAGGCTGTGTCTAGACTGTCAAGTTTTTCCGCAAAAGCAACTGCTTTTGTGGAAAAACTTGCCAGCTGTCTACACTGGCTGCTTGAATTTCCGCAAGAACACTGACGATCTCATGTAAGAAATCAGTGCTTCTTGTGGAAATACTATGCTGCTCCCATTCGGGCAAAAATCCTTTTGCGCAAAAGGGCCAGTGTAGACGGCTCAGATTTGTTTTGCGCAAAAGCACGTCTAGATTGGCACGGATGCTTTTCTGCAAAAAGTGCTTTTGCGGAAAAGCGTCTGTGCCAATCTAGATGCTCTTTTCCACAAATGCTTTTAACAGAAAACTTTTCCGTTAAAAGCATTTGCGGAAAATCATGCCAGTCTAGACGTAGCCTCACAGTTTAGGGACCTCTGCACTAAAACCAATGGGAGCTGAGGGTGCCCAGCTGCTTGGGTGATCAGCATCTCCCAGGACTGGAACCTAAAGATTCAAGTTTTAAAGATTTAATTAAATGGATGTACTTTAAGACAATGATATTTATTTTATGTATCTTGTTCTTTACAAACCATTTGTGTGGAAAGGAAAACGAAAGATTTTGGTTTCTTAAAAGCAAACTGGTAGCAAAGGGTGGGAAAATTGGAAAGAGTGTGAATGGGGTTTGAAAGTTCCCATGAAGGGGGAATGTAACTGTTTTAAAAAGACCAAAAGGTGTGATATACTACTTCCATTTTGTGTAATTCTATAATGGTATCTGACACTATATGCAAAGATCAGCTAATATTCATTCAGACATATGGTTGAGATGTATGTCAACAGAGCTGTATCTGTTTACATTAGCAGATAATTTGGTTCAAGATTTCTAACTCTGCTGTATTGCCTAGTCTCTATTTTAGTGACAGATTGAAGAAACAGTATGCACTGAAGTTTGTCTCCTTTAAAAAAGAAAGAAAACAAGATTATAAAATACTGTATGTGCTTTTGAATAGGCAACAGATTTTCATAGAGTAATAGATTTTAAGGCCCACAGGAACTATTATGTTGTGGTCTGTACAATAACATGAACATGCAAAAATCCTATATAAGTGCTAAGTAAAGAACATTGATAGCAAATGATAAAACAAATAGTAATTTAAATGCAAACTTTCTTTAGAGATAAGCATTGCTAAATATCTTTAGCAACTTAGCTTTAACTTAACTGAAGTACCTTTATCTGATGAGCCAGTATCTAAACTTAGAGCTCTAAAATTTAGCTCATAAAACATCTTTAATTTAGGAAGCTTTATCTAAGGCATCCTTTAGAATACATTTATCAAATACTCATTTAAAAATGCTGATGTGAACTATTGCATCCTGAACTGCAGGATAGTTTCTCAAACAGATCCTAATATAAAATCCCTTAACTATATTTTTATTAACTAGAATATCTGAATTACAATTAACTAACTAGCTTTGTTACCTGTTAACTGAAGCATCCTTTAATTTATCTCTTGCTCCTGAGGCCTTAGCAAAGATATCCCAATAAAGAAATTCCTTAACACATGCATCTTTAAATAAGTTGATTTAAAAATGAATATGTGCCAAAATCATGGAAGGGGGAGGGGAAATAAGGGTTGAGGGAAATGCAACTTTCAAACATTCATAGTTTGAGAATAATAACTTTCTTAAATGTGCTTGGTTTTTCCTTTCTCAAAGAGGATTATAAAACTAAGTAACTTTGATGTTTCTAACAGCATTGGTTTTTTGAGTTACATATGCCTAAAAATGTTGCTTGAAATAGGGCAGTAACTTTTTTTTTCAAGCTCTCATAACCTTAAATCTGTTGTTGAAATAAAAATACATCTTAACTGAATTTGGCACCGAGACCAAACACGGAAATTTTCATTCTAAAAAGAATTAGTTTGAAAACATAAATTATGGGGATTAGCATATTGGTTTATATAGAGTGAATTTACTTGTACCAAATGATATAATGTATGTGGTGGATGAGGTAATATCTCTTACTGAACCAACTTCTGTTGCAGGGAGAGACACATTCATCACTGGCTTTGGGCCTGATCCAAAGTCCAATGGAGTTATATGAACTTTATCGGGCTTTGGATCAGATTCATAAGATGGGGTAACTTCCGTCTAGAAGCCTAATGTGCGTGAGTGTATGGATGAATTATAGTGAGCTGGTTACAAAACCACAGTTTAGAGTTTTCCATTTAACATACATGAGTGTTAGAGTGTGTGTGTGTGTGTGTGTGTGTGTGTGTGTGTGTGTGTGTGTGTGTATTAGGATTTTCATGTGTATGCACACATATGTGAAGTATATATTTTCACTTGATTTTTGTCTCAGTGCTTACTGGAAACAAGTACTTATGCACCATGGTAAACACCAACGGTCTCCATTAGCACTACAGTAACATATGCACTCTGACAGACCTGAGCAGATACTTTAGAAATCAGCAGAATCTGTTTACATTGAATGGCAATAAAAACCAAAGGACACATCAGTTGGCATCATAAGTTTATGTTTTCAGTGTCCAGAAACAGTTTCAGAACCTTTGATCTGTTGTAAGTACTACTGTGAAATTGTAGCTCTGTAATCACTGCCTTGAGTACAGAACCCAATTTGCTGGCAATATTGACCAGTATCAATTTTCCCTCCTCCTCCCAAGGACATGCTTTCTGGATGCAGATATGTGACATTAACTCATGTTCTTAAAATCTTTCACATAAAGAAAAAGCAGAATGTGCAACGTTTCCATAGTTGGGATCATCGTGTACAAATTACTTGTCTCTTTTCTCTTCCAGATATTTGGCTCTGACCTAATCATAATTGATCCCTCTTCAGCCAATATTCTTGTTGAATTCAGTGAAAGTTTTGCTCAAATGAAAAAAGCATGCAGGATCAGGCCTGACTTGTGAGATACTTGCAAGGGCTGCATTGCACCATGCATTTATCAATAGAGCTTGTTACTGACATCAGTGGGAGATTTTGTTAAAAATGAGGTGGCAGAGTAGGACTTTGGGTTCTGTTAGAAGGCAGTGTCATCTAATGACTAGAGATCTAGTGTGGGCTTCAGGAGATCTGGGGTCTATTCCAGACTTAGGTATTGCTCTGCAGTGTAAAATCAGGATAATGTTTACCATCTTTGTAAAGTACTTTGAGATCAGCTGACAAAAAGCATAATACAAGAGCAAGATGTTAATATTAAAAGCTTCTCTTTTTTTCTCTTCCTCCCGTATAAACTGGAAGGAAAGAATATTATATGTATTACATCTGAGTGAATAAGAGGGCACTATGGTTGCGTCTACACTGCACCATAATTTGAAATAAGAATGGAATTTGAGCTATGCAATTTGCATAGCTCAAATTGCATATCTTATTTCAATGTTATTCTGAAATAGTTTATTTCAAAGTTTGTCACTGTCTACACAGCACTTATTTTGAAATAAATTGCTATTTCAAAATGTCTCTCATTCCATGAGGAGTAAGGTTACAGGGATGTCGGAACAGCGAGCCCATTATATTTCAAAATAATGGGTTTGCTCAAAAGACGTGGAATAGCTATTTCGGGATATCTCCAGTTTCCTGAAATAGCACTGCAGTGTAGATGTAGCCTATTAGTCCAAACTACACAGAAAAGAATGAAAGCAAGAACACTTTTCAGGAAAAAGTGAAATGCTAACACCAGGTCATGTTAACACCAGGCTAGAAGCACAGCCAAGAAAGGTGTGACCTACAGAATGACTATATGCAGGTAGAAGGAAGGTGAGAACATACTTGGAGAAGTGCTCTGAACACAGCAATATGTCCACACAATAAGAAACCAGACAATGTGCTCAAGGCAATATCCAACAGGAGGAAGGGGCTAATTGTCAGAATGCAAGTTGCATTGCAGGGAGGTGAAAGTCAACATAGAACTCATCTGCTAGGGAATGGCAGCAGGAACTTTCCAAAAACACCGCAAAAGTCTCAAGCATAGTTGAGCAACTTCACGTCTCCAGTATGCTAAGGTAAGCACAAGCATGAAAACATTGGTGAACCAACATCATAAATACTGGTCAACCAACATAATCAAATCCTACTCTTAGGATTAGAATTCAAAATGATCATCTGAACAAACTGGAGAAATGATCTGAGGTAAACAGTATGACATTCAGTAAGGACAAATGCAAAGTACTCCACTTAGGGAGGGACAATCAGTATCACACATGCAAAATGGGAAATGACTGTCTAGGAAGGAGTACTGTAGAAAGACAATCGGGGGGCTATAGTGGACCACATGCTAAATATGAGTCAACAGTGTAACACTGTTGCCCAAAATGCAAACATAATTTCTGAAGCTATGTCTAGACTACACCAAGCTATTGGAAAAAGGTATGCTATTTTCTGCCAAATTTCAGAAAAGCCCCCTCTTTTGGAAGAGCCCTTTTTCCTTGTGGAAGGAGGAAAACAGGGCTTCTGAAAGAGTGCATCTGCTCTTCCACAAAAAAAAAGCCGAAGAACAGATGTGTTCCGTGGACATGGCGGAGTTTTTCTGGGATACCTCCTGGCAGTGCTTTTTTTGTTTAAAAAAAAAAAAAAAAAAAAAAAAAGGAAAAAAAATTGCTGGTACCAGGCAGTACAATCACAAAAAAAGCACTGCCTCCCGGTATCCAGGAAAACCTCCATAGTGCAGACATAGCCTGGGGTGTATCAGCTGGACTGTTGGAATTAAGACACAAGGGCTAAATCTATACTGCCATCTCTTGCGCAAGAAAATATACAAATGAGGTGAAGTGGTGAATATCACTGTGATTCATTTGCATACTTGAGCTGCCATTTTTGCCCAAGGGACTTTTGTGCAAAAAGGATCCATCTATACAGCTCCTTTTTGCGCAAACCCCCCTCTTGTGCAAGAGCCATTCTGCTGCTTTTTTTCAGGAAGAACGGCTCTTGTGCAAGAGGGAGGTTTGTGCAAAAAGGAGCCATGTAGACGGCTCCTTTTTGCACAAAAGCCTCTTGCACAAAAAGTGGCCGCTCATTAATTATGCAAATGAGGCATGGTGATATTCACTACTTCAACTCATTTGCATATTTCTTGCACAAGAGAGTGCAGTATGGATATAGCCTTCAAGTAATTTTTCTGCTCTACTCAGTGCTGATTAGACCTCAAATGTGTCCAGTGCTTGGTGCCACATTTCAGGAAAGATGTGGAGAAGTTGGAGAAAGTCCAGAGAAGAACAACAATGATTAAGGGTTTAGAAAACATGACCTATGAGGGAAGATTGGAAAAAAAGTGGGATTGTTGAGGCTGGAAAAGAGAAAACAGAGGGAGAATGTGATAACCATTTTCAAGTACAAAATGGTTGTTAGAAGGAGGAGAGAGAAGATTTGTTCTTAATCCCTGAAGATAGAATAAGAAACTATGGTCTTAAATTACAGCAAGGAAGGTTTAGGTTGGACATTAGGAAAAACTTCCTAACTGTGAGAGTGTAAGACCTGGAATAAATTGCCTTGAGAGGTTGTGGATTTTAAAGAGCAGATTAGACAAACATCTATCAGGAATGGTCTTGATAATACTTAGTCCTATCACGAGTATAGAGGACTGGATTAGAGAATCTCTTGAGGTTCCTTCCCCATTCCTATGATTCTAAGTTCCAGAGCAATACGCTCCATACACATGTAGCCCATATTCTTGCACTGAAGTACTTAGAGATGTAAAAGTAACCCACACATAGAGGCTACGTCTACACTGGCCCCTTTTCTGGAAGGGGCATGTTAATTTCAGCCATCGTAGTAGGGAAATGCGCGGGGGATTTAAATATCCCCTGCGGCATTTAAATAAAAATGTCCGCCTACTTTGAAGTAGGAATAAGACCCTCCGGAAAAGGGCGCTTTTTCCGGAGGATCGGGGCCAGTGTAGACGCTCTTTTCCGGCTTTTCTAAAAGCCGGAAAAAAGCGGCGGACATTTTTATTTAAATGCCGCGGGGGATATTTAAATCCCCCGCGCATTTCCCAACTACGATGGCTGAAATTAACATGCCCCTTCCGGAAAAGGGGCCAGTGTAGACGTAGCCCTAGTCTATGTCTAAACTATGTGGAAGATTTGAAAGAGGATATGCAAATTCCATGGGAATTTCTTTCAATCTCACTTTCAAACGTGACAGTAGTTGGTACGCGGCTTTTTTGGCAACCCCCTTCTTTTTTCGAAAAGCTGCGTAAACCTCAGATGAAAATGAGATCGGAAGAAGATATGCAAATTCCTGTGGAATTTGCATATCCTCTTTCAAATCTTCTGTGTAGTCTAGACAAGCCCCTAGTGTGGTTCACTGTCCCATGTAGTAGCACTTAGACCACTTACAGTGAGAGATAAGAACAAGGGAGCTCAACAGCCTAAGCTGAGCGCCAGCTGGCTTTATAGTGCAAGCTGTAGAGGCTCCTAGGTTTGAATCTGCCTGCAGGGGGTTAGAAGCAGAGGCTTGTCCAGGATCTCAGCTGGGTCTCTGAAGCTCTGGAGGTGCTTCGTCAGCTAGAGGGGGAGCACAGTCAGGTCTGAGAGGCATTCATGGCATGCAAGTACTTTCCCCTCACTCCCTGATAGTCTGGGGAATGGGATGAAAAGCAAGCTGTGTTCTCTGGAGCATATGTCTGCCCACCCCTCTATTCTGTCTTGGGGTGAGCGCCCTGTCTCACTGCAACAGCTTGGGGCCGCTCCAGCAAACACAGCTGTGGGAAGGGTGCATGTTCCCCAAATGGAGCAGGTCCAGGTTCATCTGGTCTCTGCACTCCCAGTCAGAGTGAGGAATATACAACAAACTGAATTTTCCCTCACTCCCTGATGAAGGGGAACAGTCAGCAAGGTCCCTGTATGAACTGGGGCGCCCATTGACCTCTATCTTGTGGAACTACTCATGTCAATAATATTACCCATGAACACGAGTGTCTCCAGATCTTGGGCTGTTTTTTTGTAACTTTGAGCTTTATAGTCACACTAAAAATCAATACATTTCTGTTTTAAAAATAGAGGAAGTAAATCTTGGAAAGCTTATACATTTTAAGAGCCATGCTTTGTTTTTTAACTAGTAAAGAAAATGTGCTTTGTGTTTAACTAGTAAGTGTTTTCTAATCTGACATCTGAAATGAAGTTTTATTGACTCATTATTGAATTATTATAGTCATACTACAGATGTATTGTAGTTCTTGTATTCGATTTGAAAATAAAGTTGGCTAAAGCCAGCATAAAATCCTTATAGTGTATTTCCCTAGATGTTCACTGAAGAGAAGATGTCATTTATGATAACAGAGCAGTTAATATATGAAAAGGTTAGGCCCTAAACCTGCAACATCTGTCATGTGGGAAGACACTGTCACTGAGGCCCCTCCTGGAGCAGGGAGCTGTGTGCTGCAAGTTTTGGGATCAGGGACTTGGGTATGATGGACTGTATGAGGTATGAACACTGTTTCACCTCTTCCTCATCTTAATTTTCACAAACATTTGTATTGCTATGAAAGTTTCTCTAGCCAGATTCTGCTCTTAGTTTGCACTGGTGTAACCATGGAGGGGTTCTGTTGAAGAGGAGGTGAGGCGAATGGAGTCACTCTAGATATTCATTGTTGCAATAAAGCAGAATTTGGCATCTTGTCTTCTCCTTAGGATCACCTCTTACCCCAGCTCAGCTCGGTTCTGCAGCTGGTCACAGCACCACTTTCATCTCATGGTTCACTATCATAATATGATAATGCCTGCTCCAGACTCATCTCCACTTCCATTCCCAACTCCAGCTTGACAGAGTCCTTCCCTCAGCTCTGATCCCAGCTGCATTTTCATCCCCAGCTTATTTCTGGTACGGGTTTTGCTCAGTTCAGATCTTTACCTCCAGTTCCTACACAACTCCAGAGTCTTCACTCCTGATATAGATTGCACTGGGCTATATAGTGAGTGGAGTGAGCCCAGAAATCCCAAAGGAAAATCAAATGAAAACAAACCTTCACAGCTCTCCAGAAATTGGTGTCAGCTCCCTGATAGAGGGAGTTTTACAGCTCTATAAATCAGGCTGAAAATGTAACCAGAAGCCCTGTTAGCTTTCTGTTTCTTTTAGCATATCCGCTTCTTGTAAAATTCAGATTAGAGGGACTGGTCTCTGTAGAACTTGTTCCCTCTAACCCAGTAGGGCCATAAATCAAAGATCTACAAGTCACCACAACCAGTGGATTCTGGGTTTCATCTGGTGAGGTTTCATAAATGTTTTTTGAGAATGTTGACCACTAATTCCTGTCACTCTTGGAAGCTGAAAAAAAGTCAATATTTTCCATGGGCCGGGTATTTATTTTAAATATCTAGTATTAATTTATTTCTATGTAATCCTGCAGCCTCTATTCATAGGAGTAATCTCCTTGAAGTCAGTGGCACCACTCACATCAGCAGGAGCTGCAGGATCAATTGTTTTATTATGCAAGCAGAGGAAATGGAATGGGATGGGACTTTTCAAGAGTCAATGCAATGAAAAAAAAAGCTGACTTCATGTTGATGTGTGAACTATTCCTTTAACTTTGATGTGTGATTCAGTGGCATGTAAAATGATCAGATGAATAACACAGTGTATGAGTCCTTCTCTAGATAACTTGTTTGGCTGGCCAAAATGATGGTTATATAACCTCAGGGGCAAGGATTTCACAGTCAGACTGGGAGCATGAATGATAAAACTGTTTCAAATCAATTCCGCCTTCTTAATAACAGTAAATCAAAGTTGGGCTAGCAAACTCATGATAACCCAGAGCAGAGTCACACAAGCCTGTTTAGCAGTGCATCAGCGCTTGGTCACCGCCTCTATTCATTGAGCAATATGAATGAGAAACCATTAGTGGAGAAAGGAAGGCTAGTTTTTTCCATCCCATTTTTGAGTCTGATGCCAATATTTAAACATGTTCTGAACTTGCCGGTTTTTGTCATTTTAATTTGTCCACTTCCAGATGTCACAAGCCCAGAGTCATTTTTTAAATCTTTTTCCCTTCTGGTTGGGACAGATTTCTGCCCGCCACACTGATTAGGCTACTATTCAGAGTTCCAACATATTTGAAGGAAAAGCTAGTAGAATGATTCTTTGGGATACACAGATAACCTAACTAATTCATATAATTAATGAAAAATGCCTTTGGGTAAAATTGCCTATATAAATTTTCAATTCAATAGTGTAGTAATGCCACACAGTACATTCTCAGGGGGTAAATTTAGAACCCATGTTCATTTTTCAGTTTTTAAATTTAGAGCATAAACACCAGGCTACTGAGCTAGAGCAACCATTGGTCTGATCCAGAATCCTGTTTTCCAATAGTGGCCAATGCCAGGTGCTTCAGAGGGAAAGAACAGATCAGGGCAGTTATTGAATGATCCATTCCCTCTTGTCCAGTTTCAGCATCTGACAATGAGAGATATAGGGAGATGCAGAGTATGGGGTTTAATCTCTGATCATTTTTTATAAGCAGGCATAGGTTATAAGCTTATTTGTCATGGACCAGGACCCTATTGTGCTAGGTTCTGTACAAACATAGAACAGAAAGATGATCCCTGCCACGCGAGCTTACGAGAATTACAATACATTTACAAGTACATCCATAGTTTTGTAGTTCCAATGATAAATGATAGCATATGGTCTATGGAGGAGAATGTCACAAGCACTAGGTGCCTAATTAGGTGCCTAACTCCCACTGACTTTAAATGAGTTTGGGTAACTGCCAATTGTACTTCTGAAAGTCTCTTATGTCCACAGTTAGTGATATGATTAAATCTCAGAATAGATGCTGGTAAAGGTTTCAGAAGTTTTAAAAGTGGCTAAATCACTTTTTGAAAATAAGATGTATATTCCCAAATCACCTAGTGTTTGAAAATCGTACTCATTTTCATTGTCTGGCTAAAGATAAAGTGGTATTTTAAAGGCTTGTTAATGATTCCTCTGAGAATGTGTTAGTATTACATTAGGACACCATCTGCTGTCCAACTGGGGTCCAGCTACAGTTGGCTGACTGCTAAAGTAGAATGTACTATGGCAGCTATAAAAGTAATAGAAAGTAACATAGTCTGTGTAATGTCTTTAGAAAACAAATGAACTGTCAGATGTTGTAATCTATAGAGTATTACATAGGATTATGTATTTTTTATTGTTTTTGAAGTGAGAATGCACTGAAAGGGCTTCTCTTCCTACACTAAGAGTTTCTCCTGTTTGGTAAAAAGTTCAGATGTTTAGAGCAGCTGAGAAATAAAGGGAATCAGTAGTAAATGGTGCTCAATAATATTTCTCACTTTCCATTCTTCAAAGAGGTATACAAACTGGCAAGTGAATGGGTGAGGCTTATAACTGTTGGGGGCTGGAGCAGCTCCTCACTTTCCTCAGGCAGGGGGCTGCTCCAGGCCAAAGGGGGGGGCATGGACAGGGGCTGCTCTATCTGGAATGCTGGATCAGCCTTTGCCTGCAGGGTGCCCTAGCCTGCTGCAGGAAGGCCACAGGCAAGGGCTGCTCCAGCCAGGTTAACCAGTTAAATGAGATTTTACATCTCTAGTACAAGCATTATCTAATTAATCCACCCACTACTTCTGTGAGAAATATAAGTTCCAGCCTTATTTTACAGTAGGGAAAATGAGGGCAAAGAGATGCAATGGCATGCCCAGGGCCATGCTATGAATCAGTGGCAGAGTCAAGGCTAAAAGGCAGGACTTTCTGATGCCCATTCCCTTGCTTATTAATTTTGATTAAACCACTTCCATCTTGCCTTAAAGTCTCCAAATCATACAAATATAGTCCCGGATATATTACTGGGATATATCCTCAGCTTGCATAAAATGTCATAGCTCTGTTGGCTTCATTGGCGCTGTGATAATTTACACCAGCCAAGGATCTTCTTAACATGTCTCTTCTGAGCAGGGTGCTCAGAGGTTTATGTTTATTGAATAATGTTAAAATAACACAAACTGGGGGAAGCTGTGTACTAGAGAAAGTGGCTTTTGAAAAACAAATAAAAAATGAAGTGAATGTAGTATTCCTGAGAAGTTTTGGAAAATGATCTTGGAGATTAAGGCTATTCAAAGCACAGATCCAACATAGACACCAGCAATGCAAGCTACCTCAGATTGTCCAAGAAAAGCACCTTAACTTTTTTTTTTGGTAAAAGCACCTTTTCTATTAGGAAAGTAGCTTAATCTCCATGCTCACTCAATCCATGGCCTCTTTGCTGAGACTGACAATTAGTTCTAATTGTAGAGGATGTTTCTATATTATAGACACCTATCAATTACAACTGGAATTGAGACCACCAACTCATTGCACATCAGCCACTGAATAATCACCAGATGGTAATGGCTTGCAGTCACTATTAACTTGCGCCATAGTCAAACCAGTGACCTAGAGGTGAAAGACTCCATCTCCTGTTACAGATCTCCTACACTAGTGCTTGTGCTAAATTAGTTTCAGACATAGAAGGTAGCTTGACAGGCAGTTGCTGACTCCTCATAGAAAACTTGAAAACTATTCCATTTAGTGATAACTTTCCTTATGTAGTCTATTTTTTATTTCTCTGTCCCTGTTTTTATTAATAGGGACAGTTGATTATAAACAGTATTTCTTTTATTTTGTTAATAGGTCTTTTGCTCCTGCTGCTTAAAATGGAAAGACTATGCCAGAGGAAGAAAGTTCAATTAGTTTAAACATTTGATTAATGTCTGTTGTAAGACAGCTGTATCAATTCACTGTGGGGAGTCAAAACAACTCCTGTGATAGGGATAATAAAACATGGAACAAGCTAAAGACAGAGGGTTAAGTGTTTGAGAGCAAAACAAACTAAACTAGTCCATCTAAATTTTGCTCTGTAATGAGATCTTCTTAAACAATCACCAATTAATTCCTTTATTAGCTCAAACAACTAGGAGTTCATACTTTGAATCAGAGACACATGCATGTATCTTATTATAATACATACTAACAGTTGTCTTGCAATGGTAGACAATTCTTCTCAATAGACATGCTGTCAAATTAACAAGCTGTCAAAACTAGTCATACTGCTTCCCACCCTGTTACCAAAATTAACTTCTGGTGTGTTGGGTGCCTTCCGATAGCTGGTGTTCAGCATATTCACCAATGATTCTCCTGTACCAACTCCTTATGCACAGTGAGAAAGGAAGAGTTAGTAGTTCCCACCCACAAGGTCCTTAGCTAGACCTCACCTTAGACAGTACTATTCACTGGTCAAATCAAGAAATTGCATTGAATACTGGAAGTCTGTTGTCTGCTGAGCTGCAGACCTTTATAAGTGGGAGGGCAGTCATGGGCTACAGTGTAGAATTCTCTTTGTCCACATGGCAAATGGACTGGCCTGTGAAATGAATATTTCATAACCAAGGGAGGTGAGGTTAAGATGTGGAAAAATGTCACCCTACCAGGTGAACCTATCTTCTCCAAGAATAATGGGTTGTGACATTGGTAGCCAGTCAGCTCTGTGGGTTATGGTTGCAGAATGACCTGTGAATGCTATACTTAAGGCTTGGATGTATCATTTTGGATAGATTGGAGGGGTCAGAGGCCAGCGTCAGGGAGCTGGAGACGAGTTTGCAGTAGTCTAGGTAGGAGATCACTGAGGCTTGAGAAGGTAGAAGTAGGCTATGTTAGCATTGCCCGCTAGAGTAGATGCAGCCTACACTGATGGAAAAAGGCTTCTTTGTAAGTATATCACTCCCCAAATGATGTTAGCTCTGTTGATAGAGGTCTTCTTCCATTGACATGTCTGTGTCTACACTGGGGTTTTTGTAGGCATACCTATGTTAGTCAGGGATGCAGGTTTTCACACCTTTAACTAATGAAGTTATGTCAACATCATTTATAAGCCAAGGCCAACTCTGAACAAGGATTTTTAGCAGCAGGGATGAAGAGCAAGGAAAGTGCCTGAAGATATTTTAGATCCTCTTTCTTTTCTTGTACCCACTTTTTCCTGTTTAGTACAAATGCTGAAAATGGATATAACCAGAGCACCAAGTAGTCAGGCTGTTTACCAGGGGCTATTAATACAGTTGTTCAGTGACCAATTTCTGTATGGCTCATTTACAAACTTAGGCTCACTCTATTCAGGGCTACAAGACACCTCACTGCCACCTGCCATTGGGCATAGGCAGGGGAACCAAGCGTAGAGGGGATGCTGTAGCACTCCTATGTTTTACACAAGCTCTGGCTGTTGCCCTAGCCTCGGGCTCCCTGATGAATTGTCTTGTTGCCCATCTCTCAATTTCATCCTTGGGATACTTCATAGACCCAAGGATACTTCATAGACCCAAGCTGCTGACAAATGTAAACACTTTGAATGTGAGAACTGACACACATGCCATATATCTATATTTTTAATGTAATGATCAGCATCATCTTACTATCACTGTTATCAAAAACTGACTTTGCTCTAGTATTCTGCTGTTGCCTTCTCTTTCAGTTGTAACTTGCCTTTTTCACTCTCCATTTTCTCACTAGCCATCTACTAGGAAGTGTCAAGTAGGGCCTTGTCAACATGGAGAGTCTGGGTCACCCATTCCTGGAGACATGCCCCTGCTCCTGGCCCCAGCCCTGGGGAGGTGGGGTGGGATGGAGGGAGTAAGGGATCTGGCTTTCAGCACCACCACTATTAAAAATGTTCCAGTGCCACTGCCCTTGGCCTGAGGAAGCCTTGTCCATGCCTGTTCGGGATCAGCTCCCTGACTCCACCAGCCACATGTAACTCTCTCTCGCTCTTGCTCTCTCGTTCTCTCTCTCTCTCTCTCTCTCTCTCTCTCTCTCTCTTTTTCCCTTCTCAGTCCCCTCATGTTAGAGAAGGATGCTTCCATCACCCAAGCTACCATCATTCATGGGAATGTTCCTACAATAATGGTAAAACCTTTTCCATCACTGTAGAGGGCATCTACGTTACAGAGTTATGTTGGCATGTGTGTCAGTTCTCATGTTCAAAGCATTTACATTTGTCAGTGGCTTCAGGGTCTATGAAGTGTCTCAAGGAGGAAATCTAGAAACGGGCAACAAGACGATTCATCAAAGAATTTCAGTTACTTTAGGGAGGCTACATCACCATGGCTATGTCACTGTTGTCCCCGTAGAGTAGACATGGCCTGAGATATACAGGTAACGGTCTCACTTTCATAGAAAAGCATTAGGAAACATACACTATGTTGCTTATCAGGGTCAAAGGTACGCCGTGTATAGATACAGGGATATTTTCAAACAGTCGTCATTGTTGATAGAAAATGTGCAACAATGATTAAATAAAGAAGTTACATATCTCACAGTGGTATTCCATTGACAGTAGGCAAATAGAGAAACTTTTCGAGCCAGAAAGGACAAAATGGATGACAGAGGGTCAAAAAAATATACATATATTTAAATGTTGAGAATTGTTATTTTTTTATAATTTAGATGGATAATATTCAACCTTCTATTTTTATCAATTTAAATTTTCATATATTTTTGAAACTATGGGGGTATCAGACAAGAGAGGGACTAGACAGTAATTATTTAATGACTGCAGATGTTGAGATTTAAAAACGTAAAGCTTTATAAGTGTTAAATACAGGCTGTCAACATGACACATCAAAATATACAAAGTAAATATCCTTAAATCAGAGTCCAAGTTCTCAAGTAGCATTTTTCTTTTTTTCTTTTTCTTTTTCTTACTCTATCTATACATTTTGATCATTGATGTAAATATTTGTTTTGTCTTTGTGTGGGTATATGCTGAAATTGATGTTTGTTGACATTCAGAGATAAAAATCTATTTCTTCCAAGCCTATATAGTATGGATCCTAACAACATGGTTGAATTTCCTTCATTTTACCTAATGTTCAGCTATGTAACAATCTGTAATTGCTTCCCTACAGTAACTGAAATTCTCTGATGAATTGTCTTGTTGCCCATCTCTCAATTTCATCCTTGGGATACTTCATAGACCCAAGGATACTTCATAGACCCAAGCTGCTGACAAATGTAAACACTTTGAATGTGAGAACTGACACACATGCCATATATCTATATTTTTAATGTAATGATCAGCATCATCTTACTATCACTGTTATCAAAAACTGACTTTGCTCTAGTATTCTGCTGTTGCCTTCTCTTTCAGTTGTAACTTGCCTTTTTCACTCTCCATTTTCTCACTAGCCATCTACTAGGAAGTGTCAAGTAGGGCCTTGTCAACATGGAGAGTTTTGCCAGTAATGATAGAATAATTATCCTGATATACTCAAACTTCTGGGCTACCTCTACACTGGCCCCTTTTCTGGAAGGGGCATGTAAATTTCACGAGTCGTCGTAGGGAAATCCGCGGGGGGTATTTAAATATCCCCCGCGGCATTTAAATAAAAATGTCCGCCGCTTTTTTCCGGCTTTTAAAAAAGCCGGAAAAGAGCGTCTAGACTGGCCCCGATCCTCCGGAAAAAGTGCCCTTTTCCGGAGGCTCTTATTCTTACTTTGAAGTAGGAATTCATCTGTACCCTGATTCCAGTGGCCTGGTCTAATGGGTAGGAGTCACTCAAACATTTCTCTGTTAGCCTTTATACAGTAGAAAGGTTCCACACGGAAAACAGGTCATCTCTTTGCTCCCAAGTCCTCCATCATCATCAGTGTTCCCAGTGTTCCCAGTGACCCTGGCAAGCATGAGTCTTTCTTCTCTTATTTTCTACCTTCTTCCTCCTCACCCAACAACCTATCTTCCCTCACTGCTCTCTCTCTCTTTACACTGCACACAGGTGAATTTTGCTGTATGTACTCCCTATTTTCAGAGCTTACCTAAGCTATAGGCTTTCTACTGGCCCCATACACAGAGCTGAATTTCACCCAGCGAGTAGTTCATTGGCCTACTCTGTTGAGTAAAATAAGGGGGATTTGGCCCTATGTTACTTAAGACTCTAACAATAAACTGATCCTGAGAGGTGCTCAGCACCTATTAGTTCTTTTGACTTCAGTGGATAATGTGAGCCTGATCCTAAGGGCATTCATGATAGACAACTAAAACAGCGCTAGCAATATTCATTGCCCCTTGCCCAAAAACAAACCCCTCTACTATTAACTGACCTGAAGAACAAAACCGAACCACATGAATCTGAAACCCACTGACCCCCTTCTAAAATCAAACAACCTCTGCAATACATGCTGAGAAGATGGAATGCACCGTTTAAAGCTGAAACCTTCATTATGTAGCAATCCTTCCAATACATATAGAAGTATTACATATTTTCATACATTAATCCCGGGCCCAGCAACATAATCCGTAAATGGTTTCCATATGTTTTCAAATGAATCTCCCCTCTTCTGTATTTTATAAATCACTCTCCCAAGACATGCAATATGAGTCAGGAGAGTCATCCCTCCCGCCTCTGCTGAAGGAGCTCTGTCTTTCCAGCGCCTTAGAATGACTGTCTTTGCCACTGTGAATCTGAGCCACAGCCAAGTTGCCTTCCTTGAAGGAAAGTTACTCAGATCAGAAGTATCAATAATATATAGGCAGGGAGTATACACAATGTCCCAAACAGTGAGACCTTGGTTTTCCTTTCTCCCTTTTGTGCACACATGATCACAGAGTCCCAACCTGAATTAGGCACACCACATAGATTTGATCCAACCAGACAAACGTGCAGGGCTCAGACCCAAGCTACCCTTTTCCTGACGCATTCTCTTTAGGTTATGTAAAATATTAAAATATGTAATTTTAAATTCATGCCCTTTACTGCTTTATAATTAAGAAACCAGATCTTTTCCCAGTGATTTTCCATGCAACTTTTCCCTGTTCTCATATCCCATGTGGCTCCTTAAGTGGGTTAAGGACCCACTATTAAAATTTATATAAATCAGATGGCTGGTGAGTGTTGAATATGATTTTTCTCATTAACCCAAGGGGGTGGGAAAATACTGACATCTTTGAATTTGAAAAACACAATTAGTTTCTTGCACAATCTGGGCCAAAACCTTAGTGGCTGTACACCAATTTACATCAACTGAGGATCTGGCTCTGTACATTTTAGTCCTGAGATTCACAGGGGTCTATGAGACAATTGACAGGCTCTGTAAAAGGTCTATTCTTAAAAAACACGAGTGAGGCATTCACGTGTGAAAGTGAATTTTACACATTTTTATATGGACACAATTCAGTCAATGAGATTGTATCGGTCACTGTAGAAACATCACAGTCAAATTTTCCCTTTCTCTCTCTGTCCTGGAGTCAATTCTGCCTCTACATCTCAGTTCCCCATCTCCATCTCTCCCCAAATGAGCATCCCATTCTCATGCTGCTTTTCACACATCCCAGAAATGAATGCCTTTCCGACTTTCAGTCCTCATGCTTCTGACATTCCACCATGACAGGCATAACCAGGGGGCACTGTTATCATAGTTTCCTAAATTATTTTTATTTGACTGTGACTGAGATTTGAATCTTGGAAAAACATGTTGTGTTAGTTCTGAGCTATGCAAGGGTTTGTGCAGAGGCAGTTTGGTGGCAGAGTCAGGAGTACCAGAAGCTCCCAAGAAATAGGGGGGCCATTGGTGACTGAACCAAGACATCACGGGTGCTCTGCCTCTTCCTTCTGAGGTTCAGCCCCCTGTTTGCTCCTCTCTGCTTCTTCCCCCTGTTGCTCACCATGAAGGTAGGTAAAAAGTGACAGAGCCATGGGCCTCTGGCACCCCGTTCTGGTGCTCTTGGTCAGCATTGTCCCTTGGAATCAGGCACTGGTGGTGGGATTGAGATTTCATGGAAGAAGGGATTGTTTTGACCATCTCACTTCAGTTTGGTTGCATACTTAAAAATAAAAATAAATAACTTCACTTCCAGTGGGAAGTTAAATTGCAAGACTTGGCATCTGCTTCTGCTTAGCAGAGGGGTGATGTAGGTGCCGGAATGGGATACTGTTGTTAGAAGAAGGGGGCCACTGTATATTTAGAATTCCACTGCAGATATGTTAGAATAAAGATGTCAGGAGGCTGAGAATAGGACCGATAATAGCCCCTTACAACCTCTATGAACACATGAAATTTGAAGAAATGTAAAGAAGTTTTAGGGAGTATATTTTGGGGAGGACAATAATCCAGTTCAGTAAATGAACAGAATGTAGACCTAATTGTTATGAATAATAGTCTTGCTATCTTTATCATCATAGTCTCTGTATTCTTTGCTATAACATGCAAAACATATCAGGCATTTAGCTTTTGGTGGTTAGTGCCAAGCCAAAATGGTTAGAAAGCTGCCTAGAAGTGATTTGTTGTCTTAGACAATATATTTCTTAAAGAAACTCCAGACCACATGAAATTTGGCTTAAGTGCCATTATGATAAAAACCATTTTAGCCAATGGTAATCATTCTGGCTACGTCTAGACTGGCATGATTTTCCGCAAATGCTTTTAACGTAAAAGTTTTTCCGTTAAAAGCATTTGCGGAAAAGAGCATCTAGATTGGCACGGACGCTTTTCCGGAAAAGCATCCATGCCAATCTAGACGCGGTTTTGCGCAAGAAAGCCCCGATCGCCATTTTCGCCATCGAGGCTTTTTTGCACAAAACAGTTTTCAGCTGCCTACACTGGCCCTTTTGCGCAAAAGCATTTGCACAAAAGGGCTTTTGCCCAAACGGGAACATCAAAGCATTTGCGCAAGAAGCACTGATTTTGGATAGTAGAATGTCAGTGCTTTTGCACAAAATCAAGCGGCCAGTGTAGACAGCTGGCAAGTTTTTCCACAAAAGTGGCCGCTTTTGCGGAAAAACTTGCCAGTCTAGACGCAGCCTCTGTGAATATTTGTACTCTCTGTATCTACATGAAAGTCAGATCTGGACATGCTTAAACTACTTTTCCAATGTATTTCTAAGTTCTGTAAATGCTATTATGTAATTTATATATTTGCCATTTTTTTTACCACTAAAACTGAAAAGGACATGTGCACCATTATTATAATAGACCTTTATTATCAAGAAAAGCAGCAGTTAAGGTGACTTCTGATTCCTATAAATGAGAGGTAAAAGCGACCTATCAGGTCATCTGATTCATTCTGACAATGTGAGCATGGTACATTATTAGGAAGGAAATACTACTTCGTCCAGACTCATAACAAGCCATGCTTTTTCAGCTTTTTCAGTCTGTTTCATTCAAAGATGGTATTTCCTTGCTGATTGTAGATCTCCACTGGGTTTGATAAAACTACAGAGATTTCCCAAATCTTATCTTCAATGTTAATGCCATTAAGCATAATTTTCGTTTATCTTTAATAAGAAGACACTGGCCTCCATGCTGATCTGAACTTTCACCTAGATGGACATCGGAGGGATGGAAGGCCTTATACTTAAGGCATTGGGACTTAGGAGACTTGGATTCAGTTTCAGGCTCTGATACAGATTTTGTGTGACTTCAGACAAGTAACTGAATTTCTCTGTGCCTTAGTATTAATAAAGCTCCCCATGATGTTCATTATTTTACTACTATAGTATAAAGACAAGCTAACAGGTTAATATTTTGCTCAGAACTATTTGCAGGCAATGTTCCAAGCAGATATTAATTTACTAAACAGCTCATCTATTTTAGATGTAGACTGACAGATTCTGATCTTATTTATACCAATGTAAATATGAATCATTTCAGCACAAAAGCCTGTGGAGTTATTTGGCAGAATCTAGCACACATCCTCTTTGGGATCTTGTAGTTAATGGTGTTCATATGTAGAGTTCCCTGTAAGCTGAATGCTTGGAGAGCCACCTAGGAGAAATGCAAATGCTGCCCAGCTGATTAGCAGGGTGCCCACAGCTATCCACAGTCAGCAGCATGTGATTTTATTGGTGGTGCACATTTGCACATGCCTTGATGCACATGGCAAAAATTATTCCGCTCATGGATGGAAAAAGTTAGAGGGACCATTGCTCTTTTGCTATCCCAAACCATACCTTTTGGTCCATGATTTTAGCTAAAGGGGAAAGGCATTCTATTTTGCAGGAAGCCACATGTAACGATTGCAGGTTTAATGACAGTAAATAGAGCAGAGATCCCCAATCCATGTGGTGAACCCACCTCAGGGACATAGAGGACCATTTAGGGGAGTGCAGCTGGGACCCAGATCAACCCCCACAGGGGACTGGATGGAGCTCCATTCAGCTCTGTTCCTAGCCTGCAAACCCCCCCCCCCCCCCAGCCTTGGTCCCAATCCCAGCCCTGTGGAGTGGGGTGCAGACAGGGTAAGTGAAGTCGTGAGGTAGAAAGTTTGGGGACTACTGAAATACAGGTATTATGATCTGGCAAAGAGGGCATTGAGCCAGGAGTCAGAACACTTAACCCACTCCGAAGGGCAGCATTGTGCACCCTCTTTGCACAAGCATAAATTATATCACTAGCTGGAAGGCAGTGGCAAATCAGTTATTACATTTTTTGAATGAAGTAAATACTGAATTTTTGGCTTTGAAATGCATAAGAAAACTTGAGGTTGCTATTAATAAGAGATATATGTTTTATATTATTGAATTTGACATAATTATGTCAAATGTCAGCATATTGTGAGACACTGCTTTATAGTCTACTATAAATATAAATGTATATTTATAGTGGACTACAAGCTGAATATGAGTCAGCAATGTGATGCTGTTGCAAAAAAAAAGCAAACATGATTTTGGGATGCATTAACAGGTGTGTTGTGAGCAAGACACGATAAGTCATTCTTCTGCTCTACTCTGCACTGGTTAGGCCTCAGCTGGAGTATTGTGTCCAGTTCTGGGCACCACATTTCAAGAAAGATGTGGAAAAATTGGAGAGGGTCCAGAGAAGAGCAACAAGAATGATTAAAGGTCTAGAGAACATGACCTATGAGGGAAGGCTGAAAGAATTGGGTTTGTTTAGTTTAGAAAAGAGAAGATTGAGGCGGGACATGATAACAGTTTTCAGGCATCTAAAAGGGTGTCATAAGGAGGAGGGAGAAAACTTGTTCGTCTTGGCCTCTGAGGATAGAACAAGAAGCAATGGGCTTAAACTGCAGCAAGGGAGGTTTAGGTTGGACATTAGGAAAAAGTTCCTAACTGTCAGGGTAGTTAAACACTGGAATACATTGCCCAGGGAAATTGTGGAATCTCCATCTCTAGAGATATTTAAGAGTAGGTTAGATAAATGTCTATCAGGGATGGTCTAGACAGTATTTTGTCCTGCCATGAGGGCAGAGGACTGGACTTGATGACCTCTCGAGGTCCCTTCCAGTCCTAATATTCTATGATTCTATGTGGAGTGGATGAATTTAGCCAGCTGCGTTTCAAAGATGCTGAGCACCTATACCTCCTGCTGAAGTCAAGGTACATTGTGGGTAACTCATCATCACAGGAAATAAACCATGTAGTTCTATCAATACTATGAATAGCTCTTACAATGGTAAATGATTCTCACTGTTCAAATGTAGAATCACAAACAATTCTAAAAATTTCTAGAAAGAAACAGAACACAGAAATTACTAGGTGAGGCCTGTGTTATGCAGGAGGCCACAGGGGCTATGTCTAGACTGCAAGCCTCTTTCGAAAGAGGCTCTTTCGAAAGATACTTTCGAAAGAGCCTCTTTCGAAAGAGAGCGTCTAGACTGCACGTTGAACTTTCGAAAAAGCGGCTTGCTTTTTCGAAAGAAAGCATCCAGTGAGTCTGGATGCTCTCTTTCGAAGAAGCCCTATTTACACTGAAGAACGCCTTCTTTCGAAAGAGGAACTTTCGAAAGAAGGCGTTCTTCCTCGTGAAATGAGGTTTACCGCCATCGAAAGAAAAGCCGCGTTCTTTCGATTTAATTTCGAAAGAACGCGGCTTGAGTCTGGACGTAGGTGAAGTTTTTTCGAAAAAAGGCTACTTTTTTCGAAAAAACCCCTGAGTCTGGACACAGCTAGGAGGTCAGCATAATGGTTCCTTTCAGTCCTTATGTATGAATCTAGGAAAATGATGTCTCCATCCCATGGAGAGTATGTATATTTATGAATGCACCTTTCTAATGGCAGTTGGAATCCGCAGAGTCTATGAAGTCGCAGAACAGCAAGGAATCAGAAACCCAGTCTCACAATCTGGGACTTCCTCCTTTGGAACACTTTATGCCTACTGCACATAGACAAAGTGAATTGTCAATTGTGCCACTTTCCAAGTCATGGCTTTTAAGCAGACAAGGTACATAATATGCTGTCATTATGAAGACTAATATTCACACAAACCTAGTGCACACTAACGAATATTGCAGCCTCTAAAAATTGTGTTTATTCTTCTAGAGTTTCAATGGGGCCTCTAGAACTTTTGCAGAAAGGATTCTAAAATTAGAAAGGCTCCATACCTTTTCGTAGGTGCTTCTTGACCCCGACTACCACAGTTTTTCTCAAAGTCTATGTAGTCCTTGGAATCCTTTTAGACTCTTGATTTATTTTATAGACAAGCTTGTCATCAGCAGAAGAATTAAGTGACTCAATTGAGTACAGTCTTCACCTTTCACCCACATAAAAGTTCAAAAGGCGACCTACTGTTATTGCATATGGTGTAACCCTATAATTATGAAGAAATTCAGTAGCAAATTACTTCCATAGCTTTTTCCTCTCCTTTCTCAGCAGTTGAAAGCATTCTTTCAAGATGCAGTGAACACTCTAATTCTCTGTTTTGAGAACAAAACAGTCATGAACACACACAATTAATATTTTCCTGTAAGAGAAACAGTAGTGTCAGTGGGGCATTATCACTTACCATTTAATGTGCATTGCCTTTATTTCTCAATACTATATCAACACTGGAAAAATATGTAATTCAGGACATTGTGCTATTTCAAATTTTGAAAAAGTTCTTATGCGCACAAAGTGGTACCTACCTCTTAGAGTAGTTCATTTAGATTCCTGGAAGTCTATGTTCATAGAATTCCATCACTTTTGAAAGTGTAGAAAGATCATGAAACAAATTTAAAAACGTAAAAGTGTCATAATGGATTGATTATATCATGGTCACCATTTTGGATTCCTTCCAATCTATTTACAACAACACTTGAAGATTTAAAAGCTACTTACTGATTCTCAAAATCCTGTTTCGTCAAAACTAAAAAAATGAATTATTTATATACATGAACAAAATGAAAAAAATTGTTACTCTCACAAAGTATTTATAAATTAAAATAGTGTCCTGGGACTAGTTAGCCTCTGGGGTCATAGCTAAAAGTGTGTAACTTAGTGAGTGCCCCAATTTGCTACAAATTCCCCACATTTTTAAAAGAATGCACTGTAATGCATTACTCAAACAGAAAAGGAAAAGATGTAAATTTTCTAGCTATGTCCCTATAACATTCATGGTTTAGGATTCAGAAATTATAAAAAAATAGAAACATTTATAAACAATAATAAAATGTAGCCTGAAAAATAAGTGATTTGGGAGCAGCTTCATCGCAACCTTTAGCATATCTTATCAACAACTGTAGGGAATTTACAAGAATAAATATAATACTTGGACATATATTTCTAGCAAACAGGCATTCTATATAATAGTCCTAAGAAAAGGTTGCTGTCCAGTCTGCCTCTGGAATCACTGTATGCAAATCTCTTTCATTTGTGGAATTGCTTGATGTTTGTAATCTAGGTGAAAATCAAAGAACTGAGGATTTTTATGTATAATTTTATATGAAGTTTTTTAGGATTGTTGTTATCAGCATTGCATTTTTCTCTGTTTGCTAGCTGTAGAGATGAATAGGAACCTGGTAAAGCTTCCAATAATGAAATCTTTGATGATATAGAAAGAGGTGCTTTTTTAGGGTTTTTTTCTTCTCATATATTTTTGGTGAATTTGCTTGAATAATTTAAATTGCTTTTCTATGCAACATTCAACTTCTTTGAGTTCCTTTTCCATTGATAACCTGTTTTTCTTGGTAGGTTGGACTTGAGCTATTCCACTACAGATAAGCTTGGCTGAAAGCTAATGGATGGTCTTCATGTAATAATTATAATTTCTTAACATTGTGTACCAATATTACAGAGGGACAGACAGAATGGGATAATGCCTAGCAATATTAAATGGCTGTTGTTTAATTCAGGAAGGTAGTGGGCCCATGTCACCAATAGGCCACTCTGCACAAATAAGAAATAACTTCAAGACATGTGATAGTGATGAAATGACACCAGTGAAAAACAGTTGCACATCGTAGTAGAATTGGAGCCAGTATACAGTACTTAATCCAACAGGTTATGGCTCATATGTTGTATACTGAGCTAAATTAGGAAGACAGGAGTTGCTTTTTTTCTGAATGATGTTGCATAATCACACAACTTCCTTTTAGACAGAACTAGACCCCTCTCTATACCCCATTTATTTGTAAGAGAGGATTAAGAATCTTGGTTCTACTCTTGCCAAAAAATCGTTTTATGAAGATTATTCTAGGAATTGCTTTGTAATTGGAGAAGCTCACAAAGAATATAATCCCGGGTAAAAGGAAATAGGTAAACTGGAATTCATGCTGAGTAAATGTACCATTAGCCTTTTCAAAACAGCCTAAAATAACATTTCAATTAAGAAAATAGCAGTAGGAATCTTTGAGTTAATCTCATCAATCAGTGACCATAAAACTTTAACACCTTCCATTTAATTGCAATTGGTTGTAACTTCTTTACAACCAGACATGGTCCATGGGAAAATACGCCCTTTACCACTTCCTGATGACGCAAATAGCATACTGAAGGCAATGATTTTTAGTAGCACAAAAGACTCCATGTGCTCCAGTGATGCCCATGTTATACCAGACAGGAGAGCAGTATTCTGCCTGACTCTTTCATAAGTGTGTAGTGGAGGGTGTGCCTGGAAGGAAGAGGGAGCAAAAAATCTTCCCTCCCATAGTAGCGTTAGTGTAAAGGATGGGCACAATTACAGAATCTACTCTTAAGACTGCTTTGCATTGTACCTTGAGGGGAAAGGAGCAGGAGATGTATCAGTAAGAAGTAAAGTCATAGTCCCCCACTCTGGACTTGATTGTCCCATGGAAAGGTAAACTCTACCCATACTAGGAAGCAGTCACAGGAATACTCCTACATGACAGGAAGCTCCAGCAATGCCTTCCTGTGTTCCCCCAAGGCAAGGTAGCTTTGTATCATCCCCTTATTTTGATCTGTGCTTACAAATGGTTAGATTGAGGTAGTTTGATACATTTCTTCAAATCACCAAGAATTCCTGACTTCTCATCCTCCGGTGGCAAGAAGATTCTATTTTCTCCACTAGGTCATCAAAAAAAAGACTCTTTTGAGTTGACAGGTTGTGCTTTACCAACCTTCCTTTGAGTAAGATACAGTAAGACCTTTAACTATGATTGAAGATTAGATTCAGAGTGTGAACCCGTTGAGAGCATGGGCCCTGTCTTTCTTGTAGTTTTGGACCACACTGGAAACACACAGTCTGTCCTTACTAAGTGACAAATTGGCTTGGTTTTGCTCCTCTGTCAGGTGTCTCCAGTCTCCACTGTTAACTTGGTTTGGCTGGTTTCAGATGCATCAATTCAGAATTAGTCACATGTAGCATTTGTGTATTATGAAGTTGCCTAATTTGCTTGAGAGTTATTAGAATCCAAAAATATATATTTTGGCTAGAGTTAAACCTTAATCCCAGATGCTATATGCCAATTCAAAGTGTGCTTTGTTTGCAGATTATCTGTAAGTGGCTTGGCACTCAAGGATTTTCCATTGGCACTCAAAGAGCTATACTGTGCCAAGAAAGTAAATATCAAACAGAAATGTGCCAGTATTTCCTGCCAGTCTCACATTTTTGAAACTTTTTCCACCCTCTATGCCATTTATTTCTAATATACTCCCAGGCTTCCTAGGGAAAGTCCTTTGAGTTGCACCCTGGGATGCTGAAAATCTTCTAATCTGAATACTAAAAATGTTAAATGAGAAAGGGGGGGGGGGCCTCCAGAGCAGTGAGGAAATTCCATGAACCTTTTCCTGTGACAAGTTGGAAAATGTCAAGAGTTTTCAGACCATCCATAAAACACAACAGATGGAGAATGACACTTGCTCAGCATGGCAGATGTTCCTTCCACGGTTTGCACAAAAATGTTGGTAAACAGTTCCTCCTACTGTCTGAATCCCACACACCATACACTTCTCCCACCCTATGTGCTTGTTGGTTCCTCCCTCTCCTTTTTCCCACTCTTGCCTTTGGAATGGCATTACCCCCTTTTATTCTTGGAATATCCTTCCACCTCTTGTCTGCCAAGCTCTCTCCTTCAAACCATTGTCTTCAAAGTCTTTTTCTTCAATAAGTCTGTCCTAGCCAGCTCTCTTCACTAATATGAGCTTCACCCCACCTTATGCCTGAAATGTATTTGGCTTTGTCAGTGTTAAAGTGAATATTCTGTGGAGAGAGATGTGGTGGTCTCACCTAGGGTGTGTCTACACAGCACCCTTAGCTCGAAATAAGCTACACAATTTGTGCTATGCCTCCACAGTACCAAATTTCAAAATAACTTGCTGTTCTGAAATTCCCCTTAGCCCTTGTGGAATAAGAGTTAATGGGGTGTTGCAATACGTTGCCTGTTATTTTGAAATCTTTCGAAATAATGGGATGCTTCAATAGATGGGGACTAACTATTCTGAGATAATTCCGGTATCCCGAAATAGCTCTGCAGTGTAGACGTACCCCCTATGCTCCAGTCCTGCAAGCTGATCCATGTTGACCAAACTCCTCTGTTTTTGTGCAGAGCACCTTGAAAGATATGGGACTCTTTGGCAATGTCTATTCTACAACGCTATTTTGGGATATCAGAGTATCCCAAAATAGCTATCCCACATCTTCACAGCAAGCCTGTTACTTCAGGCTCACTATTCCGATATCCCTGTACAGTGGCGGCCCGTCAATAGAGGCGAACTAGGCAATTGCCTAAGGTTCAAACTTTTAAAAAGAGATTTTTGCCTGTTAGAAACTACTTCATATTTTTTATACACAGGAGAGTAGTAAGGACCTTAATTTGAAAGCCACCATACATAGTATCAAACGATGACCTTTTCCACATGTCAGAAGAAATCGCGCATAGACACCGCTTTAAAGTTGATTAAAAAGAAAACTGAAGTTGCTGGTGGCTCATGTGCAGTAGGTAGCTTTTAATTCTATTTTATTCTAATCTAAATAAAGTTTTATACTGTGCTTATCACTACACTATCTAAGCACCTTTCAGTGGTGCATTAAGCAATGTGCCTACAGATCTGTAGCATGTTTGTTCTGTCCACAAAAGGAAAAATATATAGACAGGAGTGTCTTATTTTGATAGAGTTTTGTTTTACCCATTGCTATGCCTTTATGTTAGAGAAGGCAAGGTCAAAGAATGTGTCTTGCAATGGGAGGAAACTGATGAGGTTTGGGATGGTCTGTAGGTCCCAGGGGATTTCCTTCCACAGTCTTGGACCACATCTGGAAAAGGTTCCATCTCATACACAGATGAGCTTTATTGTTACCATTTAGAGTGCACACATCTCTGTAAATGCAGTGTGCAAAATGCAGTGTGCAAAAATGCAGTGTGTAAATGCAGTGTACAGAAATATTATTTACCTGCACAAATTATGCATAATTTTCTTTTATCTGTGAGCAATTCACTAACTATAATAATCAACTTTGTGTGCACACACATTGAGACTTACGAAGAAAGAAAAAGGGTCAGAATACTAGAGCTGGAAAGGACCTCAAGAGATCATCAAGTCCAGTCCCCTCCTTCACAGCAGGACCAACTGTAACCACTACCAGACAGATTTAAACCTGGGACCTCTGGAGTTTAGTATAGGAGCCTCTACCCTTTGAGCTAAAAGCTAGCTAGCTCTCAACCCGTGCTGTAGAGGTCACTTGTTCTTAGTTGTTGCTGTGGTCTAAGTGCCACTAAATGGCAGAGTGAACCACACTAGGGCTATGTCTAGATTGCACTCTCTTGCACAAGAGCATATGCAAATGAAGTGCAGCAATGAATATTGCCACATCTCATTTGCATACTTAATGAGCCGCCATTTTGTGCAAGGGGCTTTTGCACAAGAAGGAGCAATCTACACTGCTCCTTCTTGGGCAAACCCCCTCTTGCGTAAGAGCCATTTTGCCACTCATTTGCATATGTTCTTCCACAAGTCTGGCCACTGTAGACGTAGCCTAGGTGTGCGGGTTACACACGCACGGTCTATATCATCCCTGATAGATGTCTGTCTAACCTGTACTTAAATATCCAGTGATGTAGATTCCACAACCTCTCTAGGTAATTTATTCCAGTGTTTAACTGGTAGTTTTTCCTAATGTCCAACCTAAACCTCCCTTGCTGCAGTTTAAGCCCATTGCTTCTTGTCCTATCATCAGAGGCCAAGGAGAACAATTTTTCCCTTTCCTCCCTGTGATACTCTTTTACATACCTGAAAACCACTGTCATGTCCCCTCTCAGTTTTATTTTCCAAAGTAAACAAGCCTAATTCCTTCAGCCTTCCCTCATAGGTCATGTTTTCTAGACCTTTAATCATTTTTGTTGCTCTTCTCTGGACCTTCTCCAATTTCTCCGCATCTTTCTTGAAATGTGGTGCCCAGAACTGGACACAATATTCTAATTGAGGCCTAATCAGTGCAGAGTAGACCAGAAGAATGACTTCTCGTGTCTTGCTCACAACACTCCTGTTAATGCATCCCAGAATCATGTTTGCTTTATTTGCAACAATGTCACACTGTTGACTCATATTTAGCTTGTGGTCATATCTATGACCTTTAGATCCCTTTCTGCAGTACTCCTTCCTAGACAGTCACTTCCCATTCTGTATGGCTACATCTACATTGGCAAGATTTTGCGCAAATACTTTTAACGCAAGAGTTTTTGCGTTAAAATATTTGCACAAGAGAGCGTCTACATTGGCATGTGCCTTTGCGCAAGAGATGTGCTTTTGTACAAAAGCATCCATGCCAGTGTAGATGCTCTCTTGCGCAAGAAAGCTCTGATGACCATTTTAGCCATTGGGCTTTCTTGCAGAAGAAATTAACATTGCCTGTCTACACTGGCCTCTTGCGCAAGATCAGTTGCATAAAAGGGCTTATCCCTGAGTGGGAGCGTCAGAGCATTTGCGCAAGAAGCACTGATTTTATACATTAGAATGTCAGTGTTCTTGTGCAAGTACTCGCGGCCAGTGTAGGCAGGTGGCAAGATTTTGCGTAAAAGCGGCCGCTTTTGCGCAAACTCTTGCCAATGTAGACAAGTGTGAAGATGCTAAGCCTTAAACAAAAAACTATTTTTAAACAAAAACATTATATGCATACATCTATGTTAATAGCAGAATGAGGCATGCTATGTGCACACATATAAACAAGATTTCAAATTCCTTTTATCTTTACAAATTAAAGACAACATTCTGATCCTGGATCTGAAATGTAGTTTTGTATCATACAAACGTAGTAAGGAATTCCCACTGACCTGAGTGGGAACTATGCATAGTTATTTGATGAAGAATATGCCATAGCATTTGGTAGCAAAATGTTGCCATAAATAAATCAATTCACCTTCTTTATTCCCTTTTTTTTCCCAAATTGCCCCACTTCTCACTGCCACACATCATTCCAGAACTACTACCATGTAAATCCTCCAAATTCATACCAATGAAAGAGAGCAAAGTTCAGACTGTTGTGGAAATCTTACTTCTGAATTTCTTGGCTTCTGTGTAATGGAATCTTACCTATGTTGTTACTTAAATATATGTTAATGCTGAAGAATTACCTTTTATTCTTTGACCTTGTCTATGCTGGGGATTTCAGTCAACAGAAGCTAGCCACTAGTACAGTTGTGCTGGTACAAAATCATAGTGTAGATAGGAAAACCTGCTGTAAATCATGATTTGCATAATCACAATTTAGCTCTGCTTGAAGCTGGAGTAAGCTGTACCAATGGAAGTTATGGTTTATATTGGTGTGAACACTTGAATCCATCTCTACCCTACCATGTGATTTTTTTTCTGTTCTATACCACAAACTAGATACAAATCAGGCTTGTCTCTAACAGGAAAATATTCTAAGGGAAATAAAAAATATTCTTGAAAAATGATATTTGATATAAAAATTACTGGGAAACAGATGCGTTGATTTATGTTCTGTTGCAATAATTCACCATCTAGCAGAACTGCTACCCTGTCTGTAAATATAATTGAGCACAATGAAACTTATGTAAGGTCTCCTCTGCCAACCCTTGTTCTGTAATTTATTAGCATCAAGTTGTTGGCATAGTATTGAGCACATTTCAAGTTGGGTTCTTTTTTAAACAGTGAAATGTTCTCTGAATTATGAACACTAGGGGGCTTGATAGACATTTTGGAAGCCTTTATTCAAAGCATTGATATGGAGGGGAGCAGGGAAGAAAGATGGAGGGTGAGGAAATGATGAAACAGCTGCTGTTTTGTTAGTGGTTGTGGCTGCTTTTAGGACTAATACTTTGATATTGACACCTCTGATGCTAGGTGTCAGATGATGAGAAAACTTAGGATAGTGCTACTGTAGGTCATTAAAGTCATAAATCCTTAGTCTGATTTGGTACTGTCTATGAGAATGCTTATGTGAGTAAGGTCCTACTAACATAAGCAAGGGGGACAGAGTTGAGACTTACTCATATAAAAATATTTTTGTTCCTGTGAGCATTGGCTGAAGTGAGGTACTTCTGTGAGTCTGAATGTTCCAAAGTCAAATATCAGAAGAGCAAGCCATGAGAGTTCAGCCAGCTGGTAGACATAGAGTCAGACAACCACAACACTTGGGGTGTGTCTAGACTACATGCCTCCGTCGACGGCTTCATTTCCCTCTGCCGATTATTTTAATCGCGGCTTCATTTCCCTCTGCCGATATGTCTAATCTACATGCCTCCGTCGATGGAGGCATGTAGTTTAGACGTACCCTTGATGTGTTTTCCCTCCACTGTATCTCAAGTATAGGTGAGCAAGTGAGAGTGTCACACTTAGGTCACATCTATACTTTGCTGTGAACTGAGCTATGGAACCATTTAAAGCTACCTGACAGAATTCCATTGCAAAAACATTTATTATAGGCTGTAGGAAGGTTTTAATTCTCTATCCAAGTCTATAGGTTATTATAGGTAATATATCATGAAACATGCATTCTCTCTATAGGTCTAATCCACCAGCCACAATGATCAGAGTTGATGGCATCAGACTAGGCACCCCCTCTGCAATTCCTAGCTCAATTCTGCAAATCCATGAGTTTCTGGGGTTATTCTGTAGATAGCACCAGTTAGGATTAAGGCCCCCCTCTTCTTCTGTTGATGGAGTGTTTGAGAGCATAGTGTACTGAGGAGTTTTTGTCTATCTTGACAAACTGGCCCAAAAGCATGAAACACCATTTTTCAATACAATGTCAGACTTCAAGTTGATGAAGAAGTGTTCCTCAACCAAAGCTATGCGTGTGACACTCCCCTGCTTGTGGAGAAATTAAAATAATTTCAGCCCCACCTTCCAAAGTCTCCAAGATGTTACCAAACTCTGGATGGAACATCTTAAGACAGAAATTCAAGGTCCAAAACCTAAGGCCTGGGCCACCAGAAGTACCAGTGTAGGTTAGTCATAAGTTAATCTACCTAGGTCATAAGCAGACTTCAAAAGGTCAATACAAACCAAATGTTCTTTGAACAGATCTTGCCATTTCCTTCATAGAGTCCAGTTCTTACAGACACAAATATCTTTGTGCTGAGACAAAGTTCAGCATCTATCAAACCTGTGTGCCACATGTACTGCTATATGGGTGAGAAACCTGATGTCTCCTACAGATAAATTTGGAATAGCTAGACATATTCCACATGTGCTGTCAGAGCTAAATCCTAAGCATAAGAGGGTTTGAATTTGTGCAAAATATCATTCTCATAGCGATATGGACTTCCTTCAATGGTTCATTCTATTCAAAAGAACCACAGGACCATATCTAATATATAGAAGAGAATGTTTGTATGTTTGTGCTCTAATAACTTGGAAACTATAAGAGCTACTGCAACCAAACTTCACATGGGATATCCTTTCCTCCAGGAGAAGGTTTTAAGGTACTGTGGGAGCTCCCAGGCTGCTGCTGTTCTGGGCCTGTGGTGCTTGTGCAGAGGCGGCGCACGGAGGCTCACGGGCACCCACCCTACCCCCCCACAGCACCTGCAGCCCCAGGTAGAAGCTGGGGCACTCCTCCCGCGTGTAACCTCCCCTCCACCCAGGGTCACTCCCCACCTGTCACCCCCACCCTCTGGAACCCAAAACCAAAGCTGTCCTGCCTTTCTGCTCAGCTCGCTGGCCTTATCGAGCAGAAGGAATCCGTGTGCCTGCTGCAGCGCAGGACGGAGGGGCCGGGTTAAACCCTCGTTGCGTTACGCTGCTGTGAAGCCAGCCAGCTGCTGTTCATATTGTGAGTGGGGCTCTTCTGGGTCTGGTTCCAGCCATCGGGGTTTGATGTGATCTCTGAGCTTTTTCTTGCCAAGGCAGGGCAGGTGGATCCCTGAGCCAACCTTGCAAAGAGAAGTCCCCTTGCTACTGGCCGCATGACTGTGTACTGTTCTCCGGGGGCTGGCTGCTCAGTCCTGGGGGGAGGAGGGTCCTGCTGCTCTCAGAGGGTCAGATGTGGGCCAGGAGCCATCAGCCCCCAGGGTCTGTGGCTCTCGTGGTCCACTGGCTCAGGGTCCCCTCCATTCCTAAATTTTCTACATTTTATTCCTCCAGTTTCCTAAGCAACGTCGGGTAAGTCCGGCTAGTTAATGTATATATAACCTTACTGGCTTGACATCCATTTAAATATTATTTGTATTATGGGAGTATCTAGAGACCACTCACTCAAGTATCTGAACCCCAGTGTACTAAGCACTATCCAAAACTGAAAGATAGTTCCCACCCCCAAAACTGTGCAAACAAAAAGTTTATTAGTGTTTCCCACGAGGGGTTTTTCTGGAATATGAAACACAACAGGGTTAATAAGGGTTAATAAGGAATGTAACCCATACTATCTATTGATAATTAAGATATCATGCTGTTAGCCATCTTAATTCCCACAAGCTGCCTGCAGTCTCTTCTATTAGGGAGTCTGGAGCCGGGCAGCTCAAATCCACAAGATCTGTTTAGCCAAGGAACAGAGTATGGAAAAAAGGAGCTGTAAAAGCACATTAGCTAACATGACTTGAAACACCACTTGGCGCCCAGTGTAGGCAGTTTAACATCGTTACAGTTATGTTAGTTGGTCCAGCTGTTACCTGATACTGAAAAACAAAACATTACTACAATATAATACCAAGAAGTAGTCATAAAAAACCTTGAGTAATCAAAACAAAATGGGCTGAATCGATAGAGTTGCACTTTTAATCAATTCTAAACTTGCACTATTATTTATACGTGCTTAAGATACCATTGAGGAAGAAAAAAACACGAAGCACTTGGCCAAAATAGAAATAATCTGGCATTTTGAACTGTGTTTCATAAAGAAAAATACAGTTGCAAAACTATAAGAAGTTAAAGGTACAACATTTTACTGCAGAAAAGACAGCATTGATTTGGATGTTTCAGCTATTTTCTGCATGACCCTTGCCCCAGTAAAATGCTTGTACATTTTTTTCCTTATTGAAAATTTGGAGTTATATTCAGCTTCATGAAATTATTTTATATAGAATGTTTTAGAATGACAGATTGTTTCTAGATCAGTATTAATACCGATGCATCCTCAACCCAACTGGAAAACACAGGCCTACTAACAAGCAATTCTGGATCCCAGGGCAGGACAGTCAATTCCCCACGCCCCAGCTGTCCCTGTGCAGACATAGTCTGCCTGTCATTTAGGTGGTGCTTTGCCTATGTTGGCTGGTGTCCAGTGAGCTGCTGACTATGCTGATGGGTGTGCTTTTCTAGTATGGCCTGGGTTACTATATGCCCACCTGGTAGGGTTGCTAACTTCCTAATTGCACAAACCCAAAGACCCTTGCCTTGCCCTCCACCCACCACTTCCCTGAGGCCCTGTCCCTGTCCAGGCCCTTCTGTGAGGCCCTGCCCCCTATCATTCCACTTGCCCTCCCCCCCCCATTGCTTCACTTTCCTCCATCCTCACTCACTTTCACCAGACTGGGGCAGGGAGTTGGGGTGCAGGCTCTAGGTGGGAATTTGGGTGCAATGGGATGTGGAGTGCAGGCTCTGGGCTGCGATAGGGAGTTGATGTGCACATGGAGATGAGACATATGAGCTCTGGGCTGGGGCAGAGAGTAGGGGTGCAGGAGAGGGTAAGGGAGGTAGTGCTTATCTCAGGCAGCTCCAAAAGCAATTGGCACACTCCTCTACTAGTGGCTTCTAGGTGGAGTGGAACTGGGGGTCTCTGTTCACAGGAATATCCCCCACAGCTTCCATTGGCTATAATTCCCAGCCAATGGGAGCTGCAGAGTCAGTGCTCAGGACAGGGGCCACACACAGAGACTCCCATCCATCCCCAGGGCTGAAGGAATGGTGCTGATGCCTTCCCTTTCTGGGAGCAGAACAGAGAGAGGATGGGCAGGAATTCTGCCTTAGCCATGCTGTGCTGCTGGCAGGCCCTTTAAATTGCCTATGCCTCTGAGCAATTGCATTCTTTGCCCCCTTCTTCCCTCCTCGGCAGGGCTGGGAAAATACATTTAAGAAATTAAATGTCAGTTTGAGATGTGCTGTGAGCAGACAATATGTTTGCAGTCATTTCAGAGTTCTGCCAGCCATGTCAGTGGGGAGAACTGATCCTCCTAATACCATAACCACCCCTCAGCAGTATATGCGACCTTAAGCATTTATATGGCCATCCATTGTCATAGCATCTGAACATCTTGGAGTCATTAATGTAATCATTCTTACACCTGTGATGCACAAAAGTGCTATTTTACCATTCTGCAGATGGGAACATGAGGCAATGAATTGCCTGAGATCACAAAGGAAGTCTATAGACAACCCAAGAATTGAACCCCTAGCCCTGAATTTCTATGCTTAATTTCTATGCTAGCACCCTAACTGCTACACCATCTTTTCTATCTTTCAGGTCCTATAAGGTTCTGAACTCCTCTCTTGTCATTAACATTCTCTCTTTCCAGCCCCTATCTATCTTCCTTTTGACTTTAAGTTGGGACGGTGCAATTGCTTATGAGTTGGATTTTCAAACTCATACACATGTGTTTGAGGCACAAAGCTGGTTGGAAAACTGACTTTTTCTCACTGTACATTTAGGGTGCATCTACACAGCACCCTTACCTTGAAATAAGCTACGCAATTTATGCCAAATTTCAAAATAAAGCGCTATTCCAAAAATTACCCTTAATCCTTGTAGAACAAAGGTTACTTGGATGTTGGAATAAGCCGCCCATTATTTTGAAATCTATTTTGAAATAATGGAATGCTTCAATAGACGCAAAATAGCTATTTCAGGATACTTCCGGTATCTGAAAATAGCTGCACAGAGGAGACGTACCCACTGAAAAAAATGAAGATTTTTTTTGGTCAATTTTCTACCGAAAAGTTTGATTTTTGGCCAAAACAGAAATATTTTGACTACAAATAAAACACATTGGATGAAAACTGAAATGCTCAGTTCAAAAATGCTGCCATGATGCCTTATAGGAGTTGAAGTTATGGTGCCTCATTCTTCCATATAGGCTGGGTTCCCTGATTGGACGGCATGCATCTCCCATCATGCATCTGATGGTGGGAGAATGCAACCAAATAAAGGGCATTCCTGGCCATTGTACATCATTGGTGTTGTTGTCTGGTTGAATAGCCCAACCAATTGATAATAGGGGCAAATGGCAAGTTTCTTGAAACAACATGGCAGACTATCTGCATCAAAATATATGTTTTTTGGACAAACCATAATTTTCGGTTGAAAAAAGATTCTTTCCATTCATGATTTTGTTTAATCAAGAATTCAATTTTAAATCAAAACAAAGTTTGATGGGAAAATTTTGAACAGCCCTGCTAAGCATCACAACACCATTTGATTTGAATTGATAGGACTTGTATTCCTAAATCACAGAGGAACTTTTGAAAATCCTTTGATACAGCCTGGGCATGCTAGTTCGAAGACTTATCTCAGACTACACTGATGTATAACCAGCCTTGTGCTGGGCATCTACATGGAGTAAATTTCACTGCCAGAGAAGCTCAGGCAGCAGCATTCCACTTCTATTGTGGATAGGGAAGTTTATTTAAAAGGAAAATTACCACTAAATGGAGGGTCATTAGAAAGTACTGTGGGAGAGTTCTGTTGAAACTGTTGTCATCATCTGTACCAAGATTTAAAGCTGATTGCAGCCTTACTGTAGCAAATAGGAACACAAAGGTGTATAGAAGACCTGACATTTGAAGATGATGTGACATGTCTGGAAATGCTGTGTGTGATGTAGTGTACCAGGACCTTTGAGGCCCCCTGCTGGAGGCCTTACAGTCCTGCCACACCCTGCACCAGTGAAGATGGGTCCTCCAGATCTGCCTAGAATGGCTGTAGGGAACCAGCCAATCACAGTGAGGTAAGCTCAGATAAAAGGAGCTGCAGGTGCTCAGCAGCTCAGTTCCTAGTGGGGACCAGAGGAGCAAGAATGGTACTGATTGTTGAAGGTCAAGGGCGAGCCAGAAAATGGGTTCTAGTCATATTGATATTCTGTAGGAGAACTTCAGGCCTGAGGTAAAGGTGAAGTTTAAGGTACTATGTGGTAAGAGGCCCAAGGAACAGCAGCAATAACTAATACCTAAAGCAGCATCTGGCTACTATTTATAGGGTCCCTGAGTTGGAACATGGAGAAGTGAGTGGGTCTAGGTTCCCCCCAGTGGCCACAGGCAGGATGGCCCAATCCCCTAGAAAGCGAAGTGGCTCGGTGTAGAGGTTCAAGTTGAAAGGCAAGATTTAGAGTCTCCCAGGGAGAAAAGTCCTAGGAGGGACACTGCTGAATATCAAGGTAGATATGGACTTAAAGCTCACCCAGAAGGGGCTCATAACGGAGTCCAAGACAGAGCTAATAATACTAACAGGGGCATGATGAGAGGCCCTGTCAGACTTTTGTTACCTTGGAAGGAGTTTGTTTGTTTGTGCATATTCAGAGTGTGTGATTTGGCTGCAGGTCTGAGCCACTGAAGACTTTCCTGATAAAAGCAATGACTGATCAAGGTTCATGCTCAACTAATAGCAGATGCTTAAGAGAGGTGAGCAGACCTGTCACAGCATGGAATGGCCATTAAAAAGACTTCAATTTAAGATTAAAGGACAGTGTAACAGGAATCTTATTTTTAATTTCCAGATGGCTAAAGAATAATAGGGTGTTCATGAGTAAAGAAAAATCATTGATGGGGCTGGCAGCAACAAGGGCCTATTTCAATATTCAGAGGCCCCTCTAAGAATACTGCACAGAACTGGCTCAAACTTTCTCCCAGTAACTTGGAAAAAGATAAATACCACTCCTGAGCACTTCTAAGAGGCATAACGTCTCTCATTTAGAAGCATACAGTCTGTGTATAGCAGAGAGAGCTTTTAAAGGGGAAAGGAACCCTGCCTGGATGGCTGGTGCATGAGGCCAGGGGAGGTTAAGCCTCTCTGCGGCAAATGCTGCTACTCTGCCACCAGACACCTGGGGCATGGAGACCTGCCCGTGCTTTGCTTCTTTCCTTTCTTGGTTTGCATCTTCCCGGAGGCCCTTACTTCAGCCTGGTGAGTTCTTCATCTCCTCTCCCTGCAAGATCCTCCTGCTCCTCATGCCTCTTTCCCTGCCACTGTGTCCCTCCTCCCTTGTAAGACTACTCTCTTGCTGCATCCCTCCTCACCCCTGCCCCTGCAGGGGAGAGGGTGGAAGAAAGAAGGGTTGCATAGAGTGTGCCTGGTGGGAGCCGTGTAGGGGAGGGATGTGGAAGAGATGAGGTGGCAGTGCAAAGAACCAAAATGCAGAGGCATGCTCCTGGGAGTTCAAATCCTGCTCTAGCGCGTGTGGGGCTGTCTAGCAATGTCTACCATTGCTGCAACTGGCTCACAAGTGTTGCCATTCAATCTGCATTGCTGTTTGCTGTTGCACCACTGTTTACTTTGCTACAGTTGTTCATTGTATCACTGTTCATTGTACTGTACTAGCATCTGTTTTGCCTCTGAAGGCCCTGTGCCATCACTTTCTGCTGCCACCTGCCTCTCTACTGTGACCAGTGCTCCCTGTAGTCTGTGCGCTTGTGTGGCTGCTCAGGAGAAATTCAAATGTCACCCAGCTGATTAACAGGGGGCTCACAGCTAGGTTTTTCTTTCTACTGGTGGTGCATATTGGCACATGCTTTGGTGCACACAAATAATGTATTCCGCACCTGGATGGAAAAAATATACACCTGAGGGAACTTGACAGTGACCTCGGTAAGTCTCCACCCAGCTCTGTGATTTCAGCAGCTAGTGCGAGAACCTCACTGCAAGTACAGCCTGTGTTGTCTCTTCCCTAAAATTGCTGTCCCCCAGTAGGTCTAATTCTTAGCACTTGGACCTGATTATCAGTGATTTCAGTTCTTGCAGTCACTTAACTAACAAGAGTCTCAAACGAGTCTAATAAACTCCATCTTTAAACGTGGAGAGAGGCAGGTCAAATGGTGCCTACAAAGGAAGGCTGAGGCTGAAGGAATTTGCTGGTGTCTTCTGATATACACTTCTTAAATGGCTTAGGAGAGTCTTCATGCTGTTTAGCTCAGTGTTCCTTGACACGCTGATTGCTGAACAGTCTGGAGTGGTTTGCTGTTCACTAACAGAGCAGTATATCGTAGGGTTTCCAGGTGTCCGGTATTCACCCGGACAGTCCGGTATTTTCACCTCCTATCCGGTAAAAAATTCAGAAAATACCGGACACCTAAGATGTCTGGTATTTTCTGAATTTTTTCTCCAGTCAGGAGGCAAAAATGCCGAGCACCTGGCAACCCTACAAACACTCAGCACCCGGCCTCCCCCTGAGCCCCCCCCCAATACCCGCAACCCTCTGACCTCAACCCCCATGCTTACCTGGTTACACAAGGCTGCCGGCACAAAATGGCTGCCGGCAAAAAGACCAGGGGGAAGCAATGACTCCCCTGGGTCTTAGTGCTCAACTGCTCCCCTGTTCCTATTCCTGCACTCACTCTTAAAGGGGACATGCTGTTTTATTTTAATTTTCTTTTTGCTTAAATCTTGGAGTCCTGTTTTTTTCTTTTTGCTCAACAACTTTGGTCCCCCCCCCCTTTTTTTCTTCAACAGAATTTTTTCCTGGTGTTTATTCTGGGGAGAGGGGAGTGTTCAGTATGTTTGTTTGAACCATCTGGCAACCCTATTTATCAGACAGCCTGGGTAAAAGAGTTAAAGGGGCCAAAAAAGTTCCACAGTCTGGATTCAGTCTAGTAAATGTCATCTGTAATTTCCCCAGGTGTAACATGGGGATAATACTTCAAAATGGAAATGGTTCCCTTCATCATCTTTAAAGTCAGAAGGGACCATTATGATCATCTAGTCTGACATCCTGAACAGTGTAGGCCACAGGACCTCCCCCTCCCTGCCATTACTGCAATGGGCATTTTTACTGAAGTCTTCAAATCATGATTTAAAGATGTCATGGCAGATTCTCAGTAACTTGACACCAGTTTAAATCTGCACATGGCCCATGCTCCATGCTGCAGAGGAAGGTGAAAAATCCCCAGTATGTCTTACCTGGGGAAAATTCCTTCCCCACCCCAAATATGGTGATAATTAGACCATGCGTATATGGACAAGACACACCAGCCAGACACCTGTGAAAGAACTTTCTGGAGTAACTCAGAGCCCTCTCCATCTGTTATCTTGTCACCAGTGAGAGATATTTGCTGCTAGTATTCACAGGTTGCCTACAATGACATGTAGACAATCTTATCATACCATTCTCTCCATAAATGTTTCAAGTTTAGTCTTGAAGCTAGTTAGGTTTGTTTGTCCCTTACCAATCCCCTTCTATGGTTCTGATGGTTAGAAACCTTTTGTCTAATTTCAAGCCTAAGCTTGTTGATAGCTAGTGTATATTCACTTGCTTTTATGTCTACATTGATGTTTAACTCCTCTCCCCCCCCTGGTATTTACCCCTTTGATGTATTTATAGAGAGCAATTGTATTTCCCCTCAGCCTTCTTTTAGTTAGGCTAAACAAGCCAAGCTCTTTGTTTCCTCTAAGGTAGGTTTTCCATTCTTCACATCCTATAAACCCTTCTCTGCACCTGTTCTAGTTTGCATCGGTCTTAAACCTGGGAGACTAGATCTGCCTATGGTAGTCCAGATGAGGTCTTTTATAATGGCAGTAACTCCTTCCTATCTGTACTAGAAATACCTTGCCTGCTGCATTCTAGGACCACATTAGGCTTTCTTACAGCTACATATCATGGATGACTTATAATCATCCTGTGATCAACCAATAAGTCCAGACTTCCAGCTAGAAGTGATAGAGGAGCACAGATGTCCTTATAATAAACATTCTTGTTAGTTTCTGACTGTATGACTTTGCACTTAGCACTGTTATATTTTCACCCCATTTCTGTTGTTCTAGTTTACTAGGTTGTCCAGATCATCGTGTATGACATTCTGGTCCTTCTCTGTATTGGTAATATCTCTCAGCTTTGTCATCCACACATTTTATAAGTACACCCTCACTTTATGTGCCAGCATCAGTAATAAAAATTTTAAATAAGATTGGTCCCAAGACACCTCTAAGGGGAACTCCAATATTAGCCTCCTTCCAACCATACAGTTCACCTTTCAGTATCACCCATTATAGTCTCCCCTTTAACCTGTTCCTTATCTATTTTCCAGTTCTCATATTAATTCCCATCTTCTCCATTTTTAGCTACTAATTGCCCATGTGGAACTGTATAAAATTCCTTACTGAAATCCAGGTAGATTAAATGTACTGCATTCTCTTTGTCTAAAGTCAGTTATCTTCTCAAAGCAGGAGATCAAATTAATCTACCTTTTGTAAAACCGTGTTGTATATTGTCCCAATTACCATTAACCTCTACGTCCTTAACTACTTTTCTTTCAAAACTTGTTCCAAGACCTTGCATATAACTGAGGTCAAACTAAAAGGCCTGTAGTTTCCTGTATCACTTTTTTTCTCCTTTCTTAAAAATAGGAACAACATTAGCAATTCTCAAGTCTTAGGGTACAACCCCTGACTTTTTTACCGAGGTTGTGGGCTAAAACCAATTCAGCACAGGGGACCAGAAAAAAACAAAACCAGTTTCCCCATAATTCATTGTGAAAATTCACAGAAGAGCACAGCTTAGTGCAGTACTAAGAATCATGGGATATGCCCCCCAAAGTCCTAGTACCTCACATACGATATTCCTGATAGTACATCCCAGAATGACACTTGCTATTTTTGGGTAATAGTTTCACATTGTACTTGGCTCATGTTCAGTTTGTGATCCATTGTAATCCCCAGATCTTTTTTTTTTTTTTTGTAGTGCAGCTGCCAAGCCAATTATCCCCCACTTTGTAATTATGCCGGGTTTCTTTCTTTTCAAAATGTAGTACTCTGAATCTGACTTTATTTAATTTCATCTTATTGATTTCAGAGCAATATTCCAGGTTAGGAAGATAAAATGTCGTGAGCTCACCAGAATCTCAGTTATGTTTTAAAGAAGTTTCTAGCCCTTGTGGTTGTGCAAAGAGTATGAAAATGTAACTTAAACCTGTAAAGGTAAAATGGTCAATAAAAAAGCCTCCAAATTTATTCGTTTTAAAGTCTCATGATTAAGTCATTCTTACAACGTTTTGGGTTCTGACACATGATTACTGAATACTTGGGATATATACCACAATGACTAACTATGGAGTAGTCAGGCAAATAGACAATCTAAACAAATAGTTTGCAATCAAACTATAGACTGCAATATTTGCATAAAGTGTCTGCCTTCTGTGTCTATGAGCTCTTTTGAGGTTTGTACCTTCCTTAGCAGAACATATTTCAGTGCTGCTGTAGGGAAATGAAACTCTGTAGATATCTCAGTACTAGACTCTTTAGTTGTGTGCAGTGAGGTTGTAGCTATGTCAGCCCCAGGATATTAGCGGGTCACGGTAGATGAGGTAATCTTTTATTGGACCAAGTTCAGTTGGAGAGAGAGAGGCAATGGAAGTTGGTTAAATAAAAGATATTACCTAACCCACCTTGTCTTTGAAGACTCTTTAGGGCAGGGGACAACCATTTTGCTTCATGTTTATACAATGACTACCACAATGAGGTCCCAGACCATTACTGGGGCATCTAGGTGCTAAGACAGTACAAATTATTATTAAATATAATACAAGACTGTGTCTTAATGACACATTTGACCCTGAGGAATTAAAGAACATATTTCAGTTTTATCTGGTATTCTGTGGTTTATGTTTAGAAATCTGTTTTATTTCCAGTTTTTTAAAGAAGCTTTTATTGGTGAAGGTTGTAACTGTGCCTTCATGAGACACAACAGCAAACATCAAATTCAGGATAAACTGCTGAGAAATAGGGCAAGTATATGCCAAAATGCTGTAGATTATTCTTCCATGAGACATATCAAACCAGCGATAAAAGTAAATTTCTGTCTCACCACACTGGCTAACAAGAAGTCATAAAACCAGTGTCCCGAGGCACTCCGATCTTATATCAACACCAAAACCATTGCATTCATATGAGACATTCTTTGCAACTAGGTTCTTCTGATCCCGAAGGACCAGCAACATACCCAGGTAAACATATAACTCAGATCTTATCCCAAAATCATGCTGTTGTGTGAGATCCTTTAGTGTCTAAAATTTAAAGGTTTATTTATTAAAAGAAAGTAAGGTGAGAATTAAAATTGGTTAAAGTAGTCCAATACACACAACAATTGCAAAGTTCTTGGTTCAGGCTTGTAGCAGTGATAAATAAACTGCTGGTTTAAGTTGTGTCTCTGATGAATTCCAAATCATTTGAAGGACCTTAGTCTCTTTGTTAAAATGCTCTCGTTAGTATAAATCTATTGTCCAGGGGCTGGAGCAGGAAAGAGGCAGAATGGTGATGATTCCAAGGCCTTTCATAGCCTCTGCCTTGTGGAAGGAATCCCATTGTTCTTGCTGTGGACAAGTATAGTAACAATATGGAGTATGGAGTCACATGGGCAAGTCACATGTCCATACCTAATTCTACTTAGTTACAGCAGTGGCCATTACCTGTACTTTAGTTGGAACGTCCACAGAAATTCGGTGTAGATGGGCATCTTCCATAGCCTATTGTGATCTAAGTATTTTTTAATGGGCCATTCAATTTGAATGGTCCCTTCATAGTCTTTATGGATCTTACCACAGGGCCTAATCATTTGATATACAGATATATAACTTATACTCATAACATCCAATATAAAAATGATACATGCATAAATAGCATAAACATAATCAACAAAGCATAATCTTTCCATAGACTTTCTACATTTTGTAAAAGATTTGTTGCAAATATATAACTGTGGTTGCAACAATGATCTAAATAGTCATATTGTAATCAAATAACATCACAAATGTCATATGAAAGCTAGGCAGGTAAACAGCAGAAATTAAGAATCACATTAACGTTCTGTGTGTGTGTGTGTGTGTGTGTGTGTGTGTGTGTATTCAATTTTGCCGTGAAACCTGTCCATTGTGTCTACAGAATTACACACTTCTACTATTACCTTCTTCCTTGTTTCTGCCTTATATCTACTTCTTAATTACCTCTATTTGCATCTTGTCTTAAATTAGACCCTGTTGCTGCAAACACTTATTCATGAGCTGAACTTTACAACTATGAGTTGTCCCATTGAAGTTAATGAGAACACTTGCAAAAGTAAATTTATGTACATGTTTGAGTGTTTGCAGTCTCTTAGGGTATGTCTACACTAGCTCATTAGTTCGAGCTAGGTAGGGTAATTAGGGCAAGCGGAATTGCAAATGAAGCCCGGGATTTAAATATCCCGGGCTTCATTTGCATGTTCCCGGGTGCCACCATTTTTAAATCCCCCTTAGTCAGAACTCCATGCCTGCGGCTACACACGGCACGGAGTAAGTAGTTCGAATTAAAGATCCTAATTCGAACTACCGTTACTCCTCATTCCATGATATTTAAATCCCGGGCTTCATTTGCAATTCCGCTTGCCCTAATTACCCTACCTAGCTCAAACTAATGAGCTAGTGTAGACATACCCTTACTCTGTGTTTGTACAATGCCTATCACAATTGGATCCTGATTCTGCTTCAGTTCTCTGGATGCTCCTGTAAAACAAACAAATAATACTCACACATTAATGACAAAAGATTTTACCATTCTATATGTTGACCCTTTTGAAAGCACAGATGAAAGTACAAGATTTTTATTAACTGAGTTAAGAAAGATTTTCTGTCCAGTAATGTATTGAAATATTTTGATTTTTATGTCATTAATGTGAATAAACATCAACACATGCCAGAAACACAGATTGCTAAACACATTTTAAACATATTTAAAATTGTGTCTGTAGATAATGCATGATTCAAAGCCCACTGAAATCAATGGAAGACTTCCTACTGGTTTCATCAGGCCTATGGTGATTAAGCTATCATAACAGGAAATTGATTAAGAATGGGAGTTTCAGGAGGGATATGCTGAGTATTTATCTAAAATAATCACATTTGCATGTGTTTAAGGAAACTTCTCAGTGTAGTTTGACAGTTTGCTATAAGAGTTTATAAGAAGCAGTGAACTATGACTGCTATTATTTCATGCCTCTGACTGGGTTTTAATTTGAAAATGTTTAATTGAGTGACTTTGCTGGAAGACTCCATCTTTCTAAAGAAATCCAGTCACTTGACTTGAAAATGCTACTTTTCACTTCAAAATTAGTAAGTTATTTGAAACTGGCTCTCATGTATCAGGAAAAACATTTGAAGAATAATAAACATATTGAGCCTGGTTCTTGTTTATATGAAGGCTGCATTAGACTATTAGTAGTGTAAAGCAGCCTTAATGTGGGTGCAAATTATATTTACACTAAGTCTAAGGCATTTTTAGATTACCAGAGCCATGCTAGGGGGGCTTAAATAATTAAGAATCAAATCAATTGAGTCAAATCTTAGAATTAATTGGCAGTAATACTACTGAAAGTAACAGTATTACCATAGCCTCATCCTGAGGCCTGAGATTGTCATTTTTTAACAATCTGCTGAAAACATTGTGTGATCTATGTACTTATCTCACATCTTGGCACTAGGATTCACTTCTCGTTGTCCCTGTTGTATAATGCCAGGATCTGTGGGGAATATGGCCTCTATTAATCTGTTTGATTTTTTCCCATGGCTATCCTGGCATTGCTTTGGCCTGTATAAGGAAGCATATGCACTTTGATAGGCAAGGGCTATGCCCTACCTTTTCCATATCTTCCTTTCCCTTCCCTTCCTTCTACATCCTCATGCACAAAGACAGGATGGCTGTGAGTCAGGGTTATCCCAGACTCCCTGCCTGATCCAAGCATGGTGTGCAGAGATGTATTTTGATAAGCATTGCTCCCTTTGGGTGGTGGTTCTTGAGGTAAGGAGCTGACTGATACAGTGCTACCGATGATTTTAATTGAGTTTCAGAATCATAGAATAGAATACTAGTACTGGAAGGGACCTCGAGAGGTCATCGAGTCCAGTCCCTTGCTCTCATGGGATGCCATGTTCCATGTTTGTTCACCTGGGTGTTACTTCCTTGGTGTGTGTCCATTGCCTCAGTTTTTAATTGCTCGTGCTTTTCTCTACAAGAGCCAATTCCTGGGGCTATTGAGAGCCTATATCTGATATCCTCTACAGTAGGCTCAACTCCTTGCTTTCATTGTCTTTCCCTCCCCTTTCCAAAGGGATTTGTGGCATTCATACAGGGTACTGAGGACAACCACTCGGTGCTGGAAGACTGAGGAAGAGAAGTGTGTTTTCTTGGAGATATTTACAGCAGGGAACAGAGAAATGATAAAGTGTTTCCTTGCTGATGTCCCCACTGTGTCTTATCTTTGTTACAACTCAGAATGGCTGGAGATGCTTCTCAGTGGAGTCTGGATACTGGAATCAACCCACAATGAGGCAAGAGTTTTGAAGGGAGATTTTGTCTGTGTGTGCATATTAGACTCAGCAGTGTAATCTCCTCTGGAAAAGTGGGGAAAATGTATGTTTCTTAGGAACCTTTTGTCTTATAGTGACTGTTTTGGATATGGGATTTGTGGAAATAAAAGGCTGAGCTAAGAACATTGACTGCATTGAATACTGTTGGGTCTGTTCTGAATGGGGAGAAGATAAAAGGGAGGGCACAAGCATCTCAGGTTGAGTCAGCTAAGTTGGTGGTGCCCTTGCCAAGACAATTACTATGTATTTGTACAATGGTAGCTCCACTCATGGACCAACATCTGATTGTGCTAAGTGCTGTAAAAACACAGACCAAAAAGATGGTCACAAAGCCAAGGATTCTATAATTGAAGTAGCATCAGCTGCCTGGGGGTAGTATGGTATCCCTATTGGATCTTGTAATAATTCAAGCTCTTGCCCATCCCCTTCCATCCACTTGGTTCCTCCCACTAGTTTCCTCAGGCTCCTGTTGAACTGCTTTCACCATATTTTGGAAAATGCTATGGGCAACGAGAGGAGCTCAGTGAATAAATAAATAGGTTTCTGCCACATGGACTGCAAATCTTAGCTACAAAAACTTTCCAAACTGTTCATCATGGAATGGGCTAACTCCTGCATGCCACTCCATGCACATGATTCCTATTCACTTCAGTGGCACCTCAGGCTGTGATTCTGAGGTCTGGTCTACACTTCACTCTGATCAACATTGCAATGGCAGCATCACTATCCACACCCTTGAGCAGGGTAGATTTGCAGTCTAACTGCCATGTGGATGTGACTAAGGCAACAGTGTATTTCTATTAACCTAGCCACTGTTGTTCCGGGAGTTGCTTCCTACAGCAAAGGGAGAAAACACTTTGGTTTCCATTGGCTGTATCTACACTACAAGTTCATGCTGGCATAGCTATGATGCAGCAGATATGCCACTATAGTCCCTATAGTATAGATGAGTCTTGAAATGCTATCTGACTCTGGCTAAGAACATCTGCTGAGGTATTTTAGGGGAGAATATAATAAACAGTTTATATAGTCACTCCAAGAAGTTTGTTTCTGGTTTCATCGTGATAACAATTAGCAGCCAGCTGGCATTTGGCAATTGAGTATTATGTAGCAACCAGCAAAAAGTGTCATTGTATTCCTGGCTTTCTGCTTGCAAGCTGGGTGGCACAGTGATATTTTGTAAGTGTATATATGGGTAACCTTGTTGGAATAAAGCATTGTCTAAACAGTCACAGCCCTGTGTTCACACAGCTAAAGCTAACCACCAACCAGCCCATTGACCATTACCCACACTGATCTTTGTTAAGGTTTGGCTTTCCTCTTCTTGCCTGTTTTGGTTGCTCACTTACTTCTGGTCTTACTTTTGTTCCATACACAGGTGTAAATCCTGCTCTTGCTTGTGTTGCACAGGAGGAGACAAAAGGGGTGTAGGTGGTTACAAAACTTTACACTAGCATGGTTTGGCTGCCGTGCAGAACTTCTCCAGCATATTCAACATTGTGATAGGAGAGACACAAAGATAATATGCCAGACCACACACCACAGCCCCTTAGGTACTGTCTTATGGACAAAAAGTGTTCTCAGCTGCAAAGTGGCTACTGGGGACATGTGTAAAAAACAACAAATCCCAGGTGTCTGCAGGTGGAATCACACTTGGGACTACTGGAGCTTAGAACATGAGCTAAAAGCTGGCTGCTTTTTAGAAAAGGCTGTAGAGCAGAAAGATTATTCTCCTTGTATAGGTGATCTTGGTGCCATTAGATGACACAGTGCACCACACCCGGAAGGTGGGTGGATTAGACATGCATTTGTCCCCATCAGAGGATCAACAAAAGGCACCTCAACATGCATTGTCCTAGCCCTGCAGCTTTCCTATTGCATCAGACAGATGTACCAGGATTTCTGAACTCTCTTGCTGAGCTGGCTTGCTTGTGCGGTATCAAGTTTTGATCCTGCCTCAGGGTGCTCTACTCACTTCTGGGTGGCACTCCCTTCTGACAGTTTTGGAGCCCAGTTCAACACCCCTTTCCTCTCTTCCATCATAGCAGCCTGTACTTCTGCTCACTGAGTAGTAGTTGGGCTCTTCATGACTCTGCCTTGACCTCCAGTCAGATCACATTGTGCACTCTCCACATAGCAGCAGACATCTTCAGCTCAATAGACTGATCTGGCCCTCCTCATCTAAATCGACCCTCTCAGGACCAGTGTGGCGAGTACACCCCTACACAGACCCCTTGTTTTAAGATGCAACATCTAGGGCTGGGATTTTTAAAAGTGAATTTTAAGCGTATAACTGAGAAACAACGAAATAGACTATTGTAATTGCAAAGATGTCATATTAGTTTTTGTCCAAACAAGGAGTGAAAGCTTGGGGTAGAAGGAGAACTGGAGTTTGTCAGTGAAAAAAGCTTTATGTACTGAAGTCCAAAGCTTCCAGGAGCCTCAGGCAGATCCTGTAAACCTTGCAGGAGCCACATTTATGCTTTTAATGCAACTTAAAAACAAGGACATTCTCAAACAAAAATAATTGGTAATTTAAAATAATTGGTTGCTTCAGTAACTAACAAATGCCAGAAAAAAATAATACCAAGAATGCCACAATTAAAAGTCCTATGCTATTAAGTAGTATGGAAATTAGAACATATTACTTACATACCTTTCTATGTGTACTGAAGGAAGATACTTATTAGTTACCTATTAATATTTCAGTATTGGATACAAAAGGCTGCTCTTTGTGTAATTCTTATATACTTTGCTGATTAAAATATTAGTAGTCAGAAGACGGAACATGCATACAATGAAAGGGGAATCCTGAGGCAAGACACAAATACACACATTAGAGATGGACTTAATATGGGCCTGCTCTGGTTCCCTTTGAAGTCAGTGGGAGTCTTTCCATTGACTTTGATGGGTGCTGGATCAAGTTCTATGCAATTAAACAAGTGATTATATGTTTCCCCTCGCCCCCACTGTCTTTCCATAACAGAAACCAGAAGCACTATATATTTCTAGGTAGCTATATCCTGGTGAGCCTAAGTTACAGTTGTTTCTGAAATGTCTAATATTGGTTTTTCAAATGGCTAGACTTTTGTAACATTCATGCACTAAAAATGTATTAAATATTTAGTCACATTGTTTTTTTTATTCCCAACTTTTTAGTGGTTAGACTTTTAATTGTTTTTAATTATTTTTTATTTTTTAAACTTATAAGTAGCCACATCTATCTACCTAATTGCAAACTGTTAAAAGAAAATGATTGAGGTTGCAAAGTCAAGTGCTTAAAAGTTTAGGAAGTCTCAGAATTTAGGTTGCCCATCTCTGTGTATGCATTTTGATATTCTTTAATTACATCATATACTACTTTTTCCAATGTATATATATGATACAGGTCACACCTCTCAAAACTGGGAATCTCTGGTCCAGCAATATTTGTGATCTGGCCAGCATTCGGCATGGATGTTTCTGGACCAGAAAGCCCTCTGGCCAGGAGTCTAGTGGTAGGTGGGCCAGTGGCAGCCTGTCTGGGGCCAGTGTCCAGCAGCAGCCTGTCCAGGGCCAGGGCAGAGGCCCAGCATCCACAGAGCCTGGGTTGGTGTCCAGAATCTGGTGTCCACCACATGCAGCTTCTGCAGGACCAACGTCCAGCATCTGCTGAGCTGGAGTCCTCAGGGCTGGCTCTCGTGGCAGTGGGGCCGGTGCCTGGCAAGGCTGGCGGTAATGGGGGGCCAGTCAGTGATTGGGAGCCAGTGTCTGGTAGCCCAGCTGAGTTGGAGGCATAGGGGCCAACTGGGGTGGAAGCAGAGCTGGCGGTGCATAAGGGCGGTAGACTGGGAGGCTGCTGACAGGGAATCACACTTCATCCAACAAATTCTCTCGTTTGGGACTGGTCAGATCCTGGGAGTGCTGGACCATGGAGGTCCAATCTGTAGTTCAAAATTGTATACAGTGCTCCATGTAAGTTTGAAAGCTTGTCTCTCACAGTATTTTTTCCAGTAAAAGATATTACCTCACTTCCCTTGTCAGTTTACATTTCAAAATTGATTTTTAGTGACTTCCAATGTTGCCAAATCTTGTGTTTTTATTGTGAAATCAGAATATTTGGCAATTTTTCTTAAGTCCCTGCTCCTGTAGTCATATGATCATGGGAGAATTTTGTCTTTCATGTAAAAAAGAAAGTTTCAAGCCCAAAGATTACAAATGTGAGCTCTATGGTACTAAAACTCGAAAGCAAATAAAAAAACCTCCCTATTCATTATTTTTTAAAATCTAATTTCTAAGCCAACATTCTGATTTCTTGGGGGGCTTGATGCACAGTTTTTGAATGCAATATTAGAAGTGTTAGGTATCTAATTTTTTATATAGGCATTTAAATAAGTGTGGTTTGATTTTTCTCAGAGGCCAAGAATTCCAAAAATCCCACTGACTTACCCAAAAACATAAAGGAAATCTGAAACTATGTTTCCAGTGAAGAAAAAAAAAAAGACATAGGTAGATTATAGTTAGATGAGGTCAGCAATATAGTCCTGAACTGGGATTTACCTTGGCATTTATATTCAAACTTCAGTGCCACAGAGAAAAGGCCGTGTTGAAAACTAATAGTATATCTACACTGCAATAAAACACCCCAGACTGGCCCATGTCAGCTGAGTTGGGCTTGCTGGGCTCAGGCTGTGTGGTCATAAAATTGCAATGTAGACGTTCGGTCTCAGATCCAAGCCCAAAATGTCTATATTGCAATTTTATAGCACTGAAACTCAAGTGCCCAAGTCAGCTGACATTGGCCAGCCCCAGATGTTTTATTTTAGTGTAGACATATCTTAAAGGTCTGCGCTTTAAAGAAATATGCTGATTTTCTGCAGCTCTAGTTGTAACTGTTATAAAATCTGGAAAAGATCATAAAGAAGTGTGAGGGGCAACAGGCTAAATTCATGGGAATAGAAATGATCACTTTTGTAAGTGTTTGATGGCTCCAGTAACCTTAATATAACTTAGCTTGTATTCTGGTATCACTTTTATGCAATGGGACAAAGTTGCAAACAGTATAAATTAAAAGCAATAAAAATATTTATTGCTACACTACATTTTTAGGAGCACAATTTTATGTGTCTCTGCTAGTGTTGCTTCAACCTAAATGGGGTAATATTAATACCACAAGAAGGTCTGTTTACATGCTGCTCCAAGAATTTTCTTGCCAAAGGAAAAAAATCTGCCTTTTCAATTATTCTTCATGACAATAAACCCTACTTAGCTTAAAAAATTAAAGACTCAATTTTTAAAATGTTTATACAGTTCTATTTTTGTGATCATGGCGGGAAGAGAGTTTCAAGAGCCCAGAGTACCTGATAATTCTAGCTATGATATCTATATTAATACTTTGCACTTCTGGGGCATCTTCCATCTCAGAATATCACCCCATGAATGAACAATACTTGTGGTGCAGGGAAATGTTGCCAGTTTTCAGATTGGAAAACTCGATCATAAAGAGGTTAAGGCTGCAGTAGTCCCTTGTTGCGAAGGAGACAGGACGCATTTGTAAAGCACATAAAGGCTAGTCTTTAGTCAAACTTCTGACAGGGTTTTGTACTTCTCCCTGATTCTATTCCCAGCTGACTGAACATAGCCAGGAGCGGCTACAAAAGAAATTGCAAGAACAATGGAGTCATATTTTGGCCTCAGAAGCTGGTGTGAGTGTGAGAGAGAAAGCATAAGAGAAGGGTGGATATGACAAGAAGCTGGCCCTATAGAAAACCCTCCAGGAGCACATCCACATCCTTTATTTAATCCATAAAAACTGTGTGTAGGCCCTGAGTCCCTCTCAAGGCTCTGAGTACACATATGTCCTGCTCTGTTCTTTGCTGGGTCAAGTCTCCTCACTAGGGGGTCTCCTCTCCTCTCAGCAGTACTTTCATTCTCCACATTAGAACAGGGACTTATACAGGTCCATTCTCCTCCCACAGTGTGTAAAAACATCTGAGAGTCAAGTCAATAGAAGGGAATTGTGACTCTTCTCTCTAGCGCCCCTTCTGGATGAGTGTGGCTCTGCCTTCTAAGGGAGGGAGTCTTTGCTCATCAGCTTCTAGGCAGCCCCATAGGTAGGATGTGTGGTGAGTATGGAATAACTTTCTTTTCCTTCCCTCCATTCCACCACCTCGTCAAAGTTGATGGGGGCAAGAGGGGAGGAAGTTGTGGTTCCTCCTGCCTGAAAGCTGGATAGTGGATAGATCCCCTCCATGGTAACTAGAAAAATCTCTGCTTCTGGAAACCCCTCTAGTGATGAAGAAATAAGTCATTACAAACTGACTGCCAAGTCACCTTTGGAGATGATGGGGTGTGCTGTTTGCAGTTACACTCAAACCTGAAAATAAGTGAATAAAGGAATGAAGGAAAGGGGGATGGGAGGTTGGGTGGACACTGCAAGAGAAAGAATAGGGAAAGATTGAAAGGAGAACTGAGGAAATAGAGAAAATGGATGGAACGAGGGGAGGAAAAACAGATTGGTTTCCACCAATTGAAAGTGTCATGTTTCTAAATAAAAATGAAAGAGGAATTTAAAGTTGGTGCAAAATAGATTAGAGACTCATGACTTACTATCCATGAAGAAACTAGAGTTAGAATTGGCAGAAGAATACTTGCTATAGGCACCAAAGGGATCAGGAACATTTCTGAGAGAGAGATGCTTTCTGATAACTCTGCTTGTGGCCCTTCCTCACAGAGAAAGTCAAGAATTGGGCTAGGCATTAAAGTTGAGTACAAAGGTTGGCGTTTACCCATCTTTGTGGCTGAAGGAAAGTGTGTGCAGTGGCTTCAGTTTTTCATAAGCTGATACCTTCAGAGGTTTATAGAAATAGAATGATAGATTGTGACATCCAGAATGAAGAAAAATCTTTTGGTTACATCTGGTCTGACTTTCAGGTCATATGCAGGCAGGAGTGTGGCTCATGCACCTCACCTATGTGATTACTTTAAATATTTTAGATCTAGAAATGATGCTGTATGTTCATCTAGATGTTCCTTTGCTCCTTCATTCAATGATCTGACCCTACTCTCAAGAGGCTTAGTCCTGAGATTGCACATATGGTATTGGCATAGGAAGAATTCTTGCTTTTGAATAATGAGATTGAACCAGACACCCCACCCCAAGATAAATCATGGATTAGTCCATGTATCATTACAATTACATATGCCCAAGACAGAATTAATTTAGTCTTGTGTTGCTGTGATCAACGTGATTTAACCATGTAGGAGAAAAAAAGTAAGTCTGTTTTCATTTGCCCAAGATGAACCAATGGCCTTGAAATTTCAAAACAATATATATTCGACCACACAAACTAATAAGGCACCAGTGTTTTAGCAGACATTATAAAACATAAAATTAGATGGAAAATTGCCTTAAGCCCCTGTAAATTAAAATTGCTCTTTTTACAGCAAAAATGAGCCTTATATAGCAACAAACAATTTTGTGATCTTAATTTAACTGACCAATTTCATATGGCAAACAGTATTTATTCATCCTGTTCCAGTGACCTAACCAACATTTTACAATGTGATGCCTTGCATATTTTCAGAGTATTGTAAAAAAATAGGGTTCTGTAGATTTATTTGATCCCCATTGAAAAATTATTTTTTTTACTTCCTTCTAACCAGTGCAAACTGGAAATTGTTCTTAATGTAATTCTCTTGCTTACCATCCAATCATTAATCAGGAAACCAATTAGAGCTATTTTGTGTACTCTAATTTGAAAAAGTGAAAGTAACATATGTTGACAGTTAATTTGAAATATTTTTGTTAACAAGCACAGATTTTTATAATGAAATAATATTTGATTCTGTTATAGAAAAACATGGACTATTAAATTACTGCAGGTTGGGAAAATGCCAGTGCATTAATCACTCTGGGAATAGCAACATAGATCATTTTGTGTTAGGTAATCTAACATTTTTTGTTGGTGATTTTCTATGTTAGTTATTTTTACACAGTATCACTATGACTTGATTTGGAACTTCTCAAACACACGTCAGTGCAAATTTGGTTTTGGTATGTTGTGGCTTTGCACCAGCATAGCATAGTATCTGAGGTGCAGTCACATGAAAAATATTAAGCAACAAGGCTCCACTTCAAACACTTCTGTTTTCTTGGGGTTTTAAAAAGTCAATATTCATAAAAAAGGTGCTAGACTGACAGCCTGCAAGATTGAAGTCTTTCATCTTAAGGCTTGAGCTAAAGCAAGCTGAAGTCAATGCAACTCTTTCTGTTGACTTCAATGGGCTTTGGATCAGACAATTATCAAACAGGTACAGATGTAGTGCAAGTATCCTCACTCTGGGCTGATCCTGATCCAGAGAGACTGAGTCAAAGGGTTGTTCAGTCCACATGCCGAGTCAGTCCTTGGCCTTCTGCTAAAAATATTAGTTACAGTGCCAAATTGGGACAACAGCACTAGAATCTGGACTGAGCACATTTGTTTCCTACAAGTCATTGAAAAGCCATCAGATAAGCACTGTCTTTCACTCACTTCCACCCTGGGCTGAATTCTAATCACTCAGCTAGAAACTCCACAATCCTTTATCTATCTCCAGACGTTTTCGTCAACATGTGCAAGTTTAGATCGTATCTTCTCTACAGACATTGATTTTAAACACTATTTAAAAACAGTAAACAGAGTTGCACAGAAAACAAATCAATACGGAAAAATACCCAGTTCCTCAAATCACCTTTTAGTAAAATTTCCGTGAGGTATATTAACAGCTGGTTTGGACATTTTTCAAAGAAAGAAACATTCTGAAGTAAAACGCTGAGGAAGCAGAATTTCAGTGTCTTTCCACCATAACTCTGCAGTGCAGAGTTAAACTCAAATAATCTACTCTTGGGCTACTTCCCTCACATTAGCTTAGCATGATGTGGCGCCACATTGGCGCCACATTTCAAGAAAGATGTGGAGAAATTGGAAAGGGTACAGAGAAGAGCGACAAGAATGATTAAAGGTTTAGAGAACATGACCTATGAAGCCAGGCTTCATGAACTGGGCTTGTTTAGTTTGGAAAAAAGAAGATTAAGGGGGGACATGATAGCGGTTTTCAAATATCTAAAAGGGTGTCACAAGGAGGAAGGCAAAAATTTGTTCCTCTTGGTTTCTGAGGACAGGACAAGGAGTAATGGGCTTAAAGTGCAGCAGGGGAGGTTTAGATTGGACATTAGGAAAAAATTCCTAACTGTCAGGGTGGTCAAATATTGGAATAAATTGCCAAGGGAGGTGGTGGAATCTCCCTCTCTGGAGATATTTAAGAACAGGTTAGATAGACATCTGTCAGGGATGGTGTAGACGGAGCTTGATCCTGCCTTGAGGGCGGGGGGCTGGACTCGATGACCTCTCGAGGTCCCTTCCAGTCCTATTATTCTATGATTCTATGATTCTATGATGGAGAGAGGCCACACTGCAAAATAACAGTTAAGCTGCTGTGTCCACACTGGCTTGTTTGTGTGCCCTGTCTTCTGAGGGGACATCCTATGTGTTGCAGCACTGCACTAACCCTCTTTATCAATTCTCTTGCAGTGTATCATGGGAAAACATTTTTGGGAACACAGGGAAGGAGAGGAGGGGATGTTAGCCCAGTATTTCATTAAATTGGGATGGAAGACTTAACCGAAGTCCTCAAAACAGATCTTTTTAGAGGAACTTGTATCATTGCACAAGGCCGGAAACAGGTTGGGTCCAGCAAATTTAGTCCATGTGCCCTATGGAAGGGTCGAAGGGTTCTCAACATACTTTTAAAATGTGAAATAGAGATGTCTTGGCCTCAGGCACTTTGCAAATCTGGTTTGGGACTGCAGTTGCATACCTGAGCAGTTACTTTGTGAAAGACTGGCTGGACCTACAGAGGAGAGTAGGAGAAATAATAACCCATATTCCTGCAGGTGACTAAAACAGGCCAATCTGGTCCTATAGGGGCCAGTAGGGTCAGGGAGCAGCCAGGCTTGTTCTAGGGGGAAACCCATTTACGTAATCAGCGGAACTGTCTGAACAGCAGCTAATGACTGGGTCTGATTCCCAGCTGGAGGATATAGAAGAGGGCCCCAGATCCATGGAGGGATGGGGAACTAGAAGAGGGGTGAAATGAGAGAAAAGACCCCTGTTGCTGGAGCAGAAGGTTGCAAGAAGGCAAACAGGCCCTATGTACTTTTTCCTAAGCCTTGGGAGTCCAGACCCGTTAGTTGCTGGAGGCCTGAAAGCCCCACAATCTCAGTCAAGAACTGGACTATTGCACTTGATATTGTTCTATAATTTCTTTTGTTTTGTGCTCTTACATCCCTGAGGAAAGGAGCTCTAGATGGAACTGTGTGTGACTGATGGTCAGTCCTAGGCTGTTGACCGGGTCCACTAGTTTACATGGGTGGAGAATGTGGGTTTAGTTTGCCACAGCCTTGCTCCTGAAGCTCTAATAAAATAGATGGCAGAGCAACAGTGCCAACAGCTGCAGCAGACCCATGCACAGCATGGGGTACAGCAGTAACAGTTATAGAAGCAACTGAAATACAGAAGCGTATTTCCAGCAAAATAACAAGAAGACCCAGCAACAGTTCAGACTTTGCCTATTGACACAGGATGGCCAGGACCCACAGGTTGAAGTGGTTCCACAGTTACTTTTGCAAAAGGGAGACATCCTCACTAAGATGGGGCCAGAAAAGGTTCTTGAGGCCTTCTTAGAAACCTTTTCACAGGTGGCCAAAGCACCCTACCTAACAGGGGAAGCCTGGGTAGTGTACTGTGCTCTGGATATAATTGTGGCAAAAGGGTCACCATACTGGATTGGCTAGGGCCTCCGTGAAGAAGGGCATTGCCAACTATTCATATGGGAACCATTTACCTCAGACTCCTGGCCTAAAGTGCTAGCTCAATGGCTAAGAGACTTTTGCTCCCACTGGTTGAAACCAGAGAGACACTTCTCAGTGGAAACAGTTGAGCCGGAGACTTTAGAACAGTTCTGCTGGATCCTACTGGCAGGACCCAAGGAAGCTCTCCTGCAGGAGGCAGGAGGCACAATTTTTTGATGCTCTATTAGACTGAGAGCCGATAGAAAAACCTGAAAGACAGAATTCTCCTGTGTCTGGGTCTTATGCAAGGGTGGATGCAGGCTAAAAGTCTCCTCCAGGAAAGGTCTCGCTTTGAGGTGAGATACCATTTACAGTCTTCCAAGAGGTTGAAACACAGGATAAGCCCCAGTAAGCAGGTTGGGCAGGAAGGGTTAATGGGCCAGTTGTAAAGGAATCCCATTGGAAAGGAAGAGGGCGTCCCCTAATTTGTTTTACATATGGACAGGAAGACTACGGGTACAAAGATTGCCCCCCAAATGCAATGTGCTTCAGATGTGCAGGGAGAGCTCATTGGCTCACAGGGATAAGTTGTCCCATTTCAATAGCTAGAAACAAGGTGCTGGATGTACTAGATTTGGTTTCAGGCAACATATTTATACAAAAGTAGTTGATAGCTCCTGAGATTCTAGTAGGCATAGAGTGCGTGTTTGTGGGCTGTATCCACAAAAATGTCTGGGCTTAACTTACAACTGAAGGTAGATTGACTGTGGGAGGCCAGGAAGTCAAAATGAATATAGGTTTAGCTCAGTGCCTAGCTTATACAATGGTACTGGGCTGAGATTGGAGCCAGTCTTTTGAGGGCAGCTGCAAAGGCAGAATCATCATTTAGGAGAGGATAGGGTAGAGGACATGTTTCCCTTTCCCAATCCCTAGCTCTATGGTGCCTGGCCAAAGTCATGCCAAGATCTGAAAGGAGGCAGAATGGAGTTACTCAGGACCGAAGGAAACCCTGGAAAGAAATGATGGAAAGGCATTAAGGTACAGTGCAATTTGGACTTCTCTGGGTTATGTGTCCCAGAACAGGCTCCCCTTAGCCTACTGCCTGGCAAACACAAACCGGCCTTACTCAGGGATTCCAGTTTTGTTCCATATCAGAAAGTAGATCCAGTGTTCAGCCCATGATATGGATGACTGGCTAGGGCAAAGGCTTTGACCCTGTCCAGGAAGGCCTTCCTGTGCTGCCATTTTGAATTTCAAGGGGACCTCTTGGTGAAGTTGATCTGAGACAAACAGATCACAGTCCTCTGAAGATAGTTCTTAGTCTCCAACCAGAACCAGGACTAAGTGTTACAACTGGCCTATGATGAACTGTGGTCCAGTCACTTGTGGATGGAGATACTGGCCAAGTGTTTATTGAGATATTAGGACTTACTATACATCTTGCTTGGAGTGCTAGCAGTGGGTCCCAGACTAGCCCTCAGGGCTCCCTCAGTCCCTCTCTTGTGGGCATCCCATTCAAGTGGATTGGGGAAGACCCTATAGGGTCACTAGAGCAGAGTTCAAACAGGTATTTCATTTTAGTGATTATAGACTATGTGTCATCTGGTACCCTGCGACTATGGTCTTGCACTGCAATAGCAGTGAACTGCTGAATATATTCTCCAGGGTAGGGATTCTGTGAGTCACCCTAACAGATCAGGGCATAGCTTTCATATGGCAGTGAATGCAAAAAGTACAGCCCTTGCTCAGAGGAGTCCACACAGTAACAACCCCTCCTGCACTGGAAACAGGTGGGTTGGAAGAGTATTTCAACTGTACACTAAAAGAAATGTTGCAAAATGTATAACTATGAAATCCCAGAATTAGAGAGACAAGTGGGTGAGGTAATATTTGTATTGGATCCACACCTCATCCACCTTCTCATTCTGATATCCTGGGACTGACATAACTACAAGACTGCATATAAATCCCAAACTGGCACAAGATATTACCCCACCTGTTGTCTGCACTCAATCTTCTGTGGGCTTCTCAACTTTTGAATGATTATAGAACATTGATGGTTGGGGTTGATTCCCAGCTTGAAGATATAAAGGAAGGCCCCAGCGGCTTAAGGGGGAGGAGTAGGTAGGCCAATGTTCCTATGGCTGCAGCAGAAGGCTGGGAGGATATGTCTATACTTAGCAGATGATTGAGACTCCAGAGGTTGATTGTTTAGCATTCGATTTAGCAGGTCTAGTACAGACCCCCTAAGTTGAACACTGAGGGCAACCCCTGCTGGCATCCTGCACAACTTCTTCTGCAAGGAACAAGGAAAGCCAAAGGAAGTATTTGTTCCAGTCGGTCTCCCGCTGTGTGGATGCCACCACAGCTTGGCTTAAGGTAAGCTGACTCCAGCTATGCATTTTGTGTAGCTGGAGTTGTATACCTTAAGCCGACCTGCTGGGTCTAGTGTAGTTCTGAGCTGAGAGGGCAGGCCTGCCATAGCCTAGAAAAGTCTGCAGGCTATACATGGAACTGAGTTTGGTTTATGGTTTTTGACAGCTTGGTGATCAGATCCTTGCTTTGTGGCTCAGTGAGAAAGCAGGGCCTGTCCTCCTAATGATCATTACCTCAGACAGGAGGGTGGAGAGGAAGGGGAGTGGATGGAGCCTTGGCTGGCTGCTTGCTGGGATGGTGGGGTAGGGGAAATCACAAGCTGCACTAAGTTACTTCTCTCAGAAGTCGGAGGAGAGCAGAGGATTCTCCAGGGACAGAGCAGCTATGTGCTGCCCCAGAACCTGGGACTAGAGCAGAGTCTCAGTAGAACTTGTAACTATCATTTCCCATAGTTTGTAGGTTCCCTTATTGTGTTGAACAGTGTTAGTGATTTCCACAGGTAGCTTATAAAAAGACAAAGTTGTTTAAATGTACAGCGTTCAGCATCTGGTCCTTCTATAAGCAAGGACCAGATAAAGTGTCCAGTTACAATGAGGGCAGTCTCTATACTCGGTCACACACTTCCCTAGGACGGATATTGAAAGGGGCAGAAGACAGTAACTGGGGATTTTTCCTTTTAGTAACTCATTGGCTCTAGATTTCTCATCCTTTAGAACACTTGGAAGAATATCAGTTAGTCCTTACTGCAATTTAATAAAGCTGGTTGGAAAAGGGTGGGGTTTTTTCTGTGTTTTGTGTTTTTTTTCCTGCTAATAATTTTAGGGAAAACAATGTTTTCTACTATTCTTTCATTTGGGTGGGAGGGTTATTAAAATACTCAGTTTTGGAAAACTGGTAAAATCAGAGTTTTCACTAAAACCCCAAATTCTCACTTAGGGTATGTCTACACTACCCCGCTAGTTCGAACTAGTGGGGTAATGTAGGCATACCGCACTTGCAAATGAAGCCCGGGATTTGAATTTCCCGGGCTTCATTTGCATAAGTGGGGAGCCGCCATTTTTGAAACCCCGCTGGTTCGAACCCCGTGCAGCGCGGCTACACGGAGCTCGAACTAGGTAGTTCGGACTAGGCTTCCTATTCCGAACTACCGGTACACCTCATCTACACAGCACTCTTACCTTGAAATAGCTTATTTGGAAATTTGGCACTGTCTACACAGCACCAAATTTTGAAATAAAGCACTATTCCAACAAGTCCTTTAATTGTTGTGGAATAAGGATTACAGGAATGCCGGAATAGTGAGCCCGTTATTTCAAAATATATTTTGAAATAACGGGCACGTTTAAAGATGTGGAGTTGCTATTTCGGGATACAGCTACAATTATTCCGTTCATGGGTGCCAAAAACTGAAATTCGGTTTTCATTTTTCTGATGAAAATCTGAAGAAAACTGACACTTCCCACAGGCATTTCTGATTTGACCAAAACATACTTAAAAAAATTGGAATGGAAAAATTTCAACTCAAGCCTATAATTTAATCTGAGGGCCTGAAGTTTGCCCCATGGAAACCTGATACCACCAGGAGAAGGCCTGGAACTGTTGAAGAAGTACAGTAGAAAAGCAGTAAGAGCCATATCCCAAAGAAACAAAGGAAAGGGAGGAAGAAAGTTCTGAACACTCATTTAAAAAACTTTTTTACCAGTAGAAAATGTGTCTTGCCTAGAACATGTTCTATAGCTTTCATTCTTACAAGTGACCACTAGAGGTCAGTTGTGTTTTTAATTTTAGCAAAGGTGTTCTTAAATTCTATTGATAATTTTTCTCCAAAAATACAGTCTAAAATAATGATTAGATTTATATTTATTCATTTTCTATAAAATATTTTCAAGGGCACACATCCCTATAATGAAAGTTACAAAAAGAAGGAATATTTGGTTCTAACACAAGACACTTCTCCAATGGTAGCATTTTTTTACACAGTATTTAAAAAGCTTTACTAGGAAGTGAAAAACATGCACAGCCAGACCCTCAGTTAGTATAAACAGGCATAGTTTTACTCACTTCAACAGAATTATACCAGTTTATCTCTGTTGAGGATCCAAGTCTCAATTTAGCAAATGTTCTGTAGTTATGATGGATTTTATATTTACATGTTCCCTCTGGTGTTTTCTATTATAGCAGACTGATTGGTTTAGATATATAAAACTTAATTATTTCAGTAATTAGGGGGTTCTCTGAACCTCTTGAGAGCTTTTAGTGACATGAGTTTGTATCCTCCTGTGTTTCTATTTTGAGTTTCAGGATCCAATGAGTTCTCTAACCCTCTACATGATCTCATAAACCATGTCGGATCATGGATGTTGCCAGACTTGAGAATCCCAGATTTCAGAGGTTAAACCTGTACTGCCAGAGTGTGTATCCATGACTTGGTCATTGTTCCCTTTGATTATGGTTACATTCTCTTCCTGGGCTTTATCTGCAGCTCCATTCATCCCTCCTGACAATCCAAGATACAGCCTGTGCCTCATTTGTGCTGCGGTTTGCTGGGGCTGAGTCCTGGTGCCTCTTGGGTTGGCAGTTCATCGCCCTAGTACATCTAGGCTCCTAGCCAGTCACTCCACTCATCTCTGGCAGTGGCAGCAGAGAAATAAGGGTGGCAATACCTTTTACCATGTCACCTTTACTTCTGTGCTGCTTCTGGTGCCGATGCCTTCTTCAATACTGGGACAACCTTTGCTTCAATACTGGGCCAACCACTGCTTTCTGGCTGCCTAGCCAGTACTTAATTTTGGCCAGGTGAGCCCCAGCGCATCTTTCTTCACACATCAAGCAGTGGATACAGATACTAAAGTTACTTCCTCTCTGACCATGACGTGACTTCAGCCAGGCCTACAAGCCCTCAGAATCCCTTCACTGGCTTCCTGTTTCTAATGCCTTTGGGTTCAAGCTCCTTCTCATCCATCTCCTCCATTTCCCCTTTCTAGCGGCAGCCAGAGCCCCAAAGTGCTGTGACAGGAGCTTGCAACTAAGAACATTGCTTCCCTGCCAAAAACACGTAAGTGTGACTTCTGCTCCTATGCCGTACTTCCGATGCCCCAGGTAAAATTAGCAATGTGGGGCTCTGTCCCCAAGTAGCTCCTACACTGGAACTCCCACAACTACTCCCCTGTTCTGCTTTGCTCTGTTTCTCCCCATTACTCCCTGAAATATAATCCTGCGCTCCTGATACCCTCCAGGTCACAGGTCACTCTGTTCTAACCCCTGCCCCCTTTAGCCCTGACCTGACCTGATCACAAGCCTCTTTTGTCCCCCCTCCCCTTACAAATTTGTATTTGCTGTGGCTTTGAAATCTCCACTCCCAGCTCGGCTTTCTCCCACCTGGGCACCACATGGTATTTCTGGGGTGCTGGGTGGATCTCTGCATGTAAGGCTGCACCTGGGCTCGGGCTCAGACTCAGGGGGGCATTCAGATTCAAAGAGGACTGAAAAAGCATCCTCTGAGCATGTTGCCATCTCAGAGCTGCTCTCTACATTCAATGAAGGGAGCTGCTCTTCTTAGGGGCTAGCAGCTACCCAGCCCTGCCCTCTCCTGACTATCCTCTATGCCCCCACTTAGCTGCTGCTGCTGCTCTCTCCAGGTGCTGCTGGAGACAAGGGAGCAAAGAGATTTTTGCTGAAAGACAGTAGAGAGGATTTAATTGATGGGATACAGCCCCATGACCAGCCACTGCCCCCTCTTGCACTCCTCCCACTACTTTCAGCCTTACTGTCTTCTTGGTTCCCTTTTCCAGTTTTGGATTCTGATCCAATGCTGTTTTGTTTGGAATAGTCTTGTGCTTCTGAGAAAGTGCTAAGACCCTTTCTCTCCTTTAAATGATGGCGTGGTCTGCCCTGTAAGGCTGTGTCTACACTGGCGTGATCTTGTGCAAAAGCGGCCGCTCTTGCGCAAAAACTTGCTGCCTGTCTACACTGGCCGCACGTTCTTGCACAAGTAAACTGACGTTCTAATGTATAAAATCAAGGCTTCTTGTGCCAGAACTCTGACGCTCCTGCTCAGGAAGAAGCCCTTTTGCGCAACAGCTCTTCCAGAAGAGGCCAGTGTAGACAGGTAACATGAATTTCTTGCGCAAGAAAGCCCTATGGTTAAAATGGCCACCAGAGCTTTCTTGTGCAAGAGAGCGTCTACACTGGCATGGATGCTCTTGCACAAAAGCACATGCCAGTGTAGATGCTCTCTTATGGAAGAGTTCTTGCACAAGAAACTGCCAGTGTAGACGTAGCCTTTAGGGTAGTGGAGCCTAAAGGCCAACCCACTCTTGCATGGCAGGCCCCTTCAAGAGTCCACAGTCTGACTAGCTGGGAGATGTTGGGCGAGAGGAAGCAATCACCTGAGTAAGAAGTGTTTTGGGAGCTCTTTCTTGAGGGCCCCAGATCCAGGAACCTTGCAGAGGGGGTACAGCAAGGCTATCCTCTCCCCCAGACATTTGAGGTGAACTGAAGGAAGGGGAGTGCTGCCTCCTCCCTTGTAGCAGAGAGACCAAGGAAAAGGGGCTAGCTGAGGGAGAAAGTGGCAAAGGCCTTAGCCTTAGAGCTGGCTAACCTGCTCTGAACAGGAGACCAGAGGGTTCCAGTTTAAGGTGAAGAAAAAATCAGATTATCAGGCCCCCAGCTCTAGGGAGGAGAGCTTGGGCTTCCTGCTTCTGGAAGGATTGAAAAGGGGTAACTCCAGGAAGGAAGGGAGAAGGGTTCCAGAAATATAGGCCGTTTACAAGCACAGGAAAGAAGTCTCTAACTTTTATTAATGGCTCTTGTTAATAAACAAACCCTTGCAAAAGGGATGCACTTTGATTTAAAATGCTCTGTCTGGACTCCGAATGTGTTTATAAGCCATGAGAAGAGAAATGAGGCACAGCTTGCCTATAGTGCCATGCTTGGTACTGTCTTGTGAGGGTGGTGCCCTTTTGGTGAGCTCTCCCTCCCTTCTATGACCTCTCAGCTCCTTGTATATATGGAGTGAGACCTTCAAACCCTTAAAGTACCATGAAATGTGCGGGGGTTGACTGACTAGTAGGCCCCACTACTATTAAGGGGCAAACTGCACCATCACAAATGGTGGAGCAGGCCACTTCTGTATAACATATAATTTGACTTTATCCTAACTAAAGCTAAAGGGCTGGACGATACCCTGCTCATGTGCACAGTGGTGCATCACTGCACCAGCTCAGCAAGAGCTCTGGAGGGTGTAATGGAGAACCTACTAAAATGGAGGGTCTAATGGAGCACCTGATAAAGCAGCAGCGGCTAAAATGGGGGCAGCCCATGATCTTTCCTATGGCTGGAAAGCTCCACTAAGGTGCTGGTCCTACCGCCTCCTTGTCCTCTTTAGAGGGATTTGTGCCCTAGCTGGGAGCAGCCTTAGGAGGACTTCTGGGATAGCAATACCACAGTTATGGCTGCTATGGTACTCAGGCTCTCAGAAAGGCTAAGTTGGTATATACCATTATGTGGCCCAGAAAGGCTAAAAGAATAATTTACCAACAGCCGGAGGAAGAAGGAGAAAGGTCTAGATTCTTTTCTGATTACACTACAGGACTTGGAGTAGCATATGTTACTACAGCTGCTTTATCTTTGGTCATCCATAATTTCTTTACTCCCTTTCTGCAGCTTTCTCCAGCACACTGCATCCGGATATTTAAATATCCAGCATAGCTTTCCATCTACTGCTATCCACCACCACTCTCCTTCCCTTCCCCAACCATTTTCCTCTCACACTTAGTTGATATGGCTGCTGATAGGAAGGGGAGGATATGTTGATTGACTTGTCTCAAGAGCAAATCAACAATCCACATTGATGCTCGTTAGCAAAACAGATGTTCATCTTAAATCTGAATGTCATTCATCTGCTTTAATATTGCCTGATAGTGGAACTGATATCAATACCACAGCTCCTCTTTAGACACACATTTGCAACAATCTGATGGAGATATTCCACATCTCCAAACTATTTCCCCACCTGAATCCTGAATAAAAACAGCTCATATGAATTCAGTCAGCCCTGCAAGTATTTTTTGGACTTTTCCCACTTCCCATTTTTCCTCCTTTTTCAATTTTGAATGCCACATTTTTTTCTAACATGGTGATGGCTACCTTAGAACTACCTGCAACAGACAGATAATAAGCTAAGTTTTCTTGTGGAGGGGAACATTTGGATAAATTAGGAAAACTGGCAGAAGTCCTGCTAACCATGCACCCCACTAGTATAGTATCATCACAAGATTGTGTATGCAAAATCATTTCAGATGTTAGAATTCATTCTGTGAAAAGTTAAGAGAAAATGATCATTTAATCTTCTATAGCCTACTGCCTTGTAGATCATGTGGGAGTGTAAATAATAATGTGTACAGAAAAATGATCTGCATGATGTTTAATACCCATCCATCAGAACAGAGCTATTTGAATTATAGTGAGTTATAGAATAACACCTCTGGTGCTGACTGGTGGTTCCAGTTACACAGCTCAACAGAACGAATCCAGTGTCGGAATAGTGGTCTGTTAAATTCAGACCTGATAGTCCAATTTTTGGACAGGTGACTCAATTAATGAGTTCACAATTTTAAAACTCAAGATTATTAACAGTTACTCAGTTCCATTGATGGGGAATTTCTTGCAGACCAGGTATTTAATATGGGAGGTCAAACATCCACTGCCAAATATAGTGTTCTTTCTTGTGGAAACAAAGAAAAGAAAAGGTCCAAAAATCCCTTAGAACTGATTATTTCATGCTCTCTTTCTTCCAGAGAGAATCCAAGACCAAAGTCAGTTGTTTGAATACTCCTCCTGTGTACAAAGGTCAGGGTATGTTGACACAGCAGGCCTAAAGTCGAATTAAGATATGCAACTTCAGCTATATCAATTGCATAGCTTAAATTGAGATAGCGCCAAAAGCCGAATTAAGCTGTCTACACAGCAGGAAGTCAAAGGAAGAACTCTCTGCCTTTGACTTCCCTTACTCCTTGTGGAATGAGGGTTACAATGAGTTGGAGTAAGGAGTCCTCCAGCTTGACATTATTTCGAAATAAAGGCTTGTAGTATAAACATGCTCTTTGTTATTTCGGAATAACATCAGTGATACTGAAATAATGTTGCTGTGTAGACATATTGAGAGACTTGAAAATAATCTCACATGACATTGAACCCTCAGTGGTTGGAGGACAACACCTATTACCCCTACCCTCACACACACACACACACATCCCCCCTCTCCTCCTAAATTTGGGGAAGCCTATGTGTGAAGGATGGTTCTCGCTAATAAATTTCATGCTGTAAGGAAAAGCTTCCTTTCTATTAAAAGATGCTGGACCCATCTTTTAACCCATAAGGGCCCGTATCCTCTTTCTTATCTAAGATGCCAAATTGTGTTGGTCCGTCTTTGTGACGCCAGTTCTTACAAGGGAGTTTCAACTTAATTTACAGTTGCAAGAGAGATAACTAAATTGTGAGTACTGGACATTTTTTGCTGGGTGGGAGATTCCTCCCCCCAGACAGTGTGTGTTCGTATCAATATAGGTTTCAGTCAAGGGCACTCCTTGGCAGCCTCTTGGTCAGCAATTGGCGTATCTCTGTTTACAGCCATCCAGGGTCACAGCAGCCTGCATATCCGGGCCTTCTGTCAAGGATCTTATTGCTCTGTGTGCCCTGTATGCTTCAGGCAAGCAAAAATGGATGTTACAGGGGGCATTCCTGTCAGGCTACACTACAGAAAGCATATAATCTACAAAATTCACTTGAAAATGCATAGAAGTCAGTTGTCTGAATGAGCTTTCCCATGCCTCCTAATGATAAACAGGAAGGAGAGGGGGGAACCTCAGAGCACTGTATTTGTGTGTCACACCTGCTACCCTTAGCCATGCAATAAAGATAACATTTCATTACTCATCTATCCCAGATCCAAGTGAATTTTAAATCAAAACAGCCAAAATTGATCTGCTTGGCAAAGCAGGTGGCTCTGCTGATCATTTAGGCAAAGTAGAATGCCCTAACTCCAGGAATCACCCTAACTTTACCTCATTGGCTAAGAAGTGATGATTAATTTAAGTGACAGGTGGACAGGTCTTGCCAACTGGTCAGGTATGCTCTGTTTAAAGAGTCTTAGCTGTTTGAGTCTTCTTCTTTCTCCTCCAGTGTTTAAAGACACAGCTAATTAGACTTAATTGAGAATTCTTGTTTCTGCTCAGTATGCCATGTATCTCGATATACACAAACAGCTGTACTTGTGGCGATCATTTGGTAAAAGGCGAACATCTGCATTTCTACCACTAGATAGCAATATGTAGCAATGAATGCTGCTTCCCCAGATAGGCTGCAAGAGCCATTGAACTACCTATTCCATATGTTCTCAGAAGCAGGAAGAGGAGAGAAGATAGAGGCACACAGGAGAGTCTTTTTCTTGTACAAGGGTGAATCACCTCCATCATCCTTCTGCTGCTACAATTTCAGTTTAATAAAAATGAAACGGCCACCCTATGCTGGGGCATCTAATACTGCTGAAAACAAGCCACAAAGATAAAAGGCCAGACAAGTCTTCTCTTGTTCTCTGTTATGGGTGCACAGCGGGGATGCAGAAAAAGCCACGTGCTTCGCTACTGGTCCCAACGATCTGAGAGAGTTTGCAGAACAAGCTGGTTTGTTCATTTTGCACCAGACATGGGGCCGACAGCCATTACAGGCCTAGGGGTAAGCTGGGGGCAGGGGAGCCCTGGCTTTGTGCCTCTGAAGAGATAGAACCTTGAGTGGAAGGGGCAGGGCTGAGGGCAGTCAATCCTTACTGCTGCCCAGAGCGCGGCACTGGGTCCTACACTCAGCCCTCAGAGCCACTTCCATGGCAGCACTTCCACGGCAATTCAAAGGAGCCCAGGACGTCAGCCACCATCGCTGCCACAGTAGTGGAAGCTGTTGGGAGCTACAGGCCCCTTTGAAATGCCGGGCCCCTGTGCAATTGCCCCCTGTACCTCTCCTGTTGGCAGGCCTGGCCTCAGATAAGCACCACCTCTCTTTGGGTATGTCTACACTACCCTCCTAGTTCGAACTAGGAGGGTAATGTATGCATACCGCACTTGCTAATGAAGCCCGGGATTTGAATTTCCCGGGCTTCATTAGCATAAGCGGGGAGCCGCCATTTTTAAATCCCCGCTGCTTCGAACCCCGTGTAGCGCGGCTACACGGGGCTCGAACTAGGTAGTTCGGACTAGGGTGCCTATTCCGAACTACCGGTACTCCTCGTTTCACGAGGAGTAACGGTAGTTCGGAATAGGACCCTAGTCCGAACTACCTAGTTCGAGCCCCGTGTAGCCGCGCTACACGGGGTTCGAAGCAGCGGGGATTTAAAAATGGCGGCTCCCCGCTTATGCTAATGAAGCCCGGGAAATTCAAATCCCGGGCTTCATTAGCAAGTGCGGTATGCATACATTACCCCGCTAGTTCGAACTAGCGGGGTAGTGTAGACATACCCTTTGTTTGGAGTTGAAGGGGCAAAGTGGGAATGGACAGGGAAGCAGCAAAGAGTCCTTGCTATCTACGCTACCCAAACATACCGAAACAACCTCCACACATCCAGTTCTTGGCTTGGATTGGAGGCATGAGTGTGTGTACTATAGTGGCCAGAGCTGGGGAGATTGGGATTGAAGGATCCAGGATTCTGTTTCCAGCTCTGGGGATGTGTGTTCCTGTGTCAGAGCAGAGGGAGTCTGGACTCCTTGGGTGTGTCTAGACTACATGCCTCCATCGACGGAGGCATATAGATTAGCCAGATCGGCAGAGGGAAATGAAGCCGCGATTAAAATAATCGCGACTTCATTTAAATTTAAATGGCTGCCCTGCTCTGCCGATCAGCTGTTTGTCGGCAGATCGGGGCAGTCTGGACGCGCTGCGCCGACAAAGAAGCGTTTCTTGATCGGCACAGGTAAACCTGGTTTCACGAGGCATACCTGTGCCGATCAAGAAAGGCTTCTTTGTCGGCGCGGCGCATCCAGACTGCCCCGATCTGCCGACAAACAGCTGATCGGCAGAGCAGGGCAGCCATTTAAATTTAAATGACGCCGCGATTATTTTAATCGCGGCTTCATTTCCCTCTGCCGATCTGGCTAATCTACATGCCTCCGTCGACGGAGGCATGTAGTCTAGACACACCCCTTGAGTTTGCTGGAATGCATCCAACAGAAGGAGTAAACTCAAGAACCTTGCCCCCAGTCACTCCGCTGTAGCCAATAGCTAAGGCTCCACACTAGAGATAAGTGGAGGATCTGAAGGTCTTCTGCATGCATCTTTGCAAGGAACTTGAACCTCATATAGGGGTTGTCTCATACAGGGGTTGCTGCATTTTGTGGTGTCACTGTCTACAAAATGCTTCCTCTTTAATACATGATGGTTCTCTTTGATGTGAAACTGTGCCGTCAACTTAGCAAATAGGGCTACCAACCGAATAGTCTTCGTACTATAGGTTGTACCTCTGAAAACCAGCACTCTCTGGTCTGGCAATGTCTCTGGTCCAGAAGAACCAGGGATGCTTCTGGACCAGAGAGCCTGGGAGCCTAAGGGCAGGAGGGCCAGACAGGGGCAACTGGGTCGGCAGCCCGTCTGGGATTAGCCTGGCAGCATAGGGCTGAAGCCCCGCAGCAGCCCCTGGCAGCTTGGAGCTGGGGCCGGAGACTTGTCCTGTGGCAGCTTCCGCGAGTGCAGGGCTCATGTCAGAGCCCTGCGGTAGCATCGGCCTGGAGTCCCCTGGCGTCAGCCTTCTGGAGCACAGGCCAGGACTCTGTGGCAGCCCAGGAAGTGCGGTGCTGAGGTCGGAGTCCTGCAGCCGCTCATGGCAAGCAGGACTGGAGCTCCTCGGCAGGATCAGGAGCCTGGGCTGCTCTGGGAGCCAACAGCAGCTGGGCAAGTAGCTCAGCCAGGCTGGGGGAGGGGAAGGCAGGGTGCCATCTGGGGCAGTCTGCTGGCAGCAGGAGATTGGCTTGGAGGCCAGTGGCAGGGACCAGGGAGCTCCAACCTGTAGTTTGTTTCTACCCATGGCAGCTGACATGATTTTTTGAGCTGCAAACCCAGGTTAAAAGGTGTCCAGGGAGCGAGAAAGAACTGATTGGCTTCCAGTGGCAGATGCCAGTGATTGTGAAAGTGCCTGACAGTGATGAGGGCGGAGAGGAGTGCTCAGCTAGCTGGCCGCTGGATGTGTGTGGGGGAGAGGGAACGGGGTGGAAAGAAGCCTTAGGCTGGTTGGCAGAGAGAAGCAAGCAGCGGTGGGAGGAGGGGATGGTGTGGAAAGGAGTCAGCAGCTCAAGGAGCAGCACAAATGGGCTGGGCTAGAGGACCCTTTTGAGTGTGGGCCGGTACCAGGGCACCCCTGGTGCCATTATAAACCCAGTACTGCTTTTAAATCTGTAAAACCTACTCTACACTAGCACTCTAATTAGATGTAAGTTCTGCTAGTAAAGTTACATAAGTAATGTTACTTAAGTCAGCATAGCCTACATTGACTTAAAGCAGTGTCTTCAGCCTCTAATTGCGGTGGATTAATTAAGTCGATGGGGAGCTCTCCCATCAACTTATTGCATCTTCACTAGACCCGATAAATTGATGCCATTGCATGAATCACAGCGGCACCAATTTAGCTTATAGTGTAGACAAGAACTAGGTGTCTGCATTCTGTGGCAGGCAGCTGTCATTTTGCATTCAGTTCAGTTACAAGGGAAGCTCACACTACACTCTCTCTGATGGAAGTATTAGTTCATTACAGAGCTCTACATGCCACAGGGGTTTTTATAGGTGTCTGGCGTATTATGGAAGACAGTGCAAAATTGGGAGGGAGAAAAATTCATATGAACAACATAGGAATGAAGCTTGGGCAGTGCCGGATCGAGCCATACTTGTGCCCCGGGCAGTGCAATCATGGCCCTGCCCCGGGCACCAACCTATGGGGGACGCCTGATTGAAGTGGTAAAGGGAGCCACACGCCTGGGCACACGACGTGCATGCGGCACCCCTTACCACTTCAATCAGGCGCCCCCCATAGGCTGGCGCCCCGGGCAGCTGTACGGCTAGCCCCCCCCTTAATCCAGCACTGAACTTGGCCACAGCAAAAGAGATGAGTGGATGCAGGAGCGCTATGCATGGAATTAATGGGAGAATCTTGCTGTGCATTCATAGACGCCATTAGGCCTGTGTGGAAATAAGAGACACCATTAGGCCTATGTGGAACTAAGAGATAAGTTTTATCTTTGTTTTTATCGTTGCCACTAGAATTTTAGTATCCATATTTACTGTGAGGGAGATGACTGTCTGGCACCACCCAAGAAGCAAACCATTTATACTTGTCCCTCATCCTTTCAGGCACAGAGGTGATTGTAATCTACTCTCTCTCCTGTTCATCCTCCACTGTCATTGCTATCGCTAAGTAGCAGGGCTGAATGTGACACAGATTTTGTGTCCCACTTAGGCCGTTTCACGTCTTATACTTCTCTTGTCTGTCAGCATGTCTTGAGATGCTTATCACCATAAAATGCCACAGTGAGCAAACCTGCTGGTTTACCACACACAAATGAATGCTTTGGCAGTTTCCCCCCGCTGCACAGTATAATCATTATGTCACTCAACTTTTGGGACTATAATGAATTTTGCAGGTAAAATTCTCTCTTTAAATACAAATGCATTACTTCGCTCAGTTTATTAAGCACTGAAATTACAGACTGCAAAAATGTGTCCTCTTTCCCTTCTGTAAGTGAACAAGCATTGGGCATGAAGCTTTAATGTAACTTTGTCTTCATTAAAAAAAAAATCCTTTCTTAAGACTGATACTGCTTAGTTCTCATTGCTGCATTTTTTGGTCACAATTGCCAAGCATATCTAGATTATGGATTGTGGTGTTAAAATCTCTAACTAGCTGAGACTTTGGCAGCAAATTTAATATTCTTATCACAGGGATGTCAGCAGGCTTTCTAAAGGAGATATAGGGAACACTTGAGGAGCTCTGAGGATTAGAATCACTTCACATTTAATATTTAGCACTTCAGTCTTCTACATGAATATTTCAAAGACGTTGTTCGATGCTATCTTGAATCTTAAAACTGCTCTGACCCACATGTGACCTTGTCTAGTCAATCATCATTTTCAAGCTTTTTTGTCTGTTGGACTTTGCATTTAAAATGGTTGCTTCCTGAAATGGCAATGCGAGGGAGACTTATAGGAGTACTCCATTCTAGGGATGTGAAGGACTAGTTGACTGATCAGCTATCTGATAAGCAAATATTTATTGGATAGTCAACATGCTAGTTGACTAGTTGCTTCCCCCCACCTTTCTGCCTCTACCAGAAGGCAGAAAGGGGTGGGGGGAGAGAAAATGGGATGCTTCAAAGTGGCAGTGCTGCATGGAGCCCGGGGTCTGCTGCTTTGAAATGCCATATGCACCCTGGGTCCATCTGGGGACTAGACTCCCAGCTGGCCCAGACTGCACATGGTATTTCAAAGTGGTAGCGCCATGTGGAGCCTGGGGTCATTAGCCAGTTAATCTAAATTTAACATCCCTACTCCACTCCTCTATCATTTGCCTGGTCTCTTTCCTATCTTGGGACTAACAGGGCTGCAACAATATCTGTAAATAGCTGACAGACAAGGTTAAATAGCTGGCACTCAGGAATATTCAGCGTAGGACCAATACAAAAATGTGTGTGTACTGTAAATAGCTTCCTCTGTGCAGCTTTTTTACATCAGCAGGGAGTAAAAGTTTTGCCCTGAACCCAGAGCCACCAACAGTGGGTGGGGACAAAGGAGAGCCAGGTGGTGCAGCCTGGGCAGTGCTGAAGGGCTGGCTGTGGGAGCCTAAGCCCCACACCCCACCTCTTCTGTCTTAGACTATACCCCTTCCAGGGGAGCCTGGAGCTAGTCCCTGCCCACCTTTCCTGGGGGCCCAGCATTTCTGTCCTCAGCCCTGCTTAAAACTTCTATACTCTGTAATACATCCAAGGCTGGATTAAAGCCCAAGGCACATTGCAACATTGAAGCTATGTCTACACTGCAATCTTCTTCCGATTCTTTTTTCAGAAGAGGCTTTTCTTACATTTTGCCGGTCTACATGGGGCCAAATGTCAGAAAAGCCTCCTTTTTTGGAAGAGCTCTTATTCCTCATAAAATGAGGAATACAGGGCTTCTAAAAATGTGCCTGCTTTTTTGGAAACTGTTCTGAAAAACTGGATGCATTCCCTGGAGGCAGCAGAGTTTTTCCGTGATACTGGAAGAATTCTGCAGTGTAGACATAGCCTGAGCCCTTTCAGCCTTGTGCATCCTTATACCCCTGGAGAGAGGCAGAGTCTCCTTAATCCCCTGGAGAATTGGCCTCTCGGGAGCCAGAATTAGTCTTAGGGGTCCCTCCTTGCTGCAAAGATGATGGTTCGCAGGTGCTCACCATAGGAGTAGGAGTGAATCTTCATGAATGGGTGGACCAGGCTTGCTGCATTTTTCCTGCATCACAAACAGAGGCCTATTTCAGAATGGCACTGACAAATGCATGCTAGAGTAGTAATACCCGATACTATTGACCCCTGACCTGATTTTGTAGGGTCTCCAGTTTGGAGTAATTTATAATCTCTCTGCTAAAGTTTATAGAAGTAATTATGGAAGTTATTGAAGCTATGACAGCAAGTACAAGAACCAAATCTTACAAATAAAAGGCATCGCTTTAGGTGTTAAGCATTAAGAGTTAAGGATTTAGATGGTGTCTGGTAGAAGAAGGCCCTTGGCATAAGATAGCATGAGTATTGCATGCTTCACTGAAGGTCACGGAATGATATGTGTGTAACCCCCAAGGAGATTGCTTGGATTCCCGGGGCTTTGTCTGCTGGCAGCTCAGGGAGAGGCCTTGGCAAACTCAGAGTGCCTCTCCCTGAGCTGCCAGCAGACAAAGCCCCGGGAATCCAAGCAATCTCCTTGGGGGTTACATGTGCATTCAGGCCCGACACAGGCTGCTGAATCTCATCCCCCTGCCCTTTGAGTTGGATGGACATCTATAATGGGGTTCTGACATCACTAGAGGGAGTTGTGGCACCATGCTGAGTGGGTGTGGGTTACACAAGCAGAACTGGTCCCATGTGTGAAGACAATTTATGATTAAGTGTACATGGTACATCATTATGTTCTAATGCCTCCAGGCACTTCTGCTGGGAAGCGTAGGTGGACTGGGACTTTAAGCCATAATACTTCACAAAATTGTAATAATATAGTGCCTTTCATCCAACCACTTCAGGCCACAGGGAAGTAGGTAAGACTGATTATGGCTGTTTTATAGATGAGCAAGCTGGGGTATGCATAAGTTACATGACTAAGCCAAAGACAAACAACGATCTCAAAACAGAACCTGCTCTTTTGGCTAAAATCAAATATGTATCACGGCATATTAAGGAATTTATGACAGTTAAGGCATTCATGATCACGTTGGATAAAGAAATGACTATAGGGCAAATTCCTTGCCTGGCAGCCATAACAAGACTCCTCAAATTAATAAAATATTAAATGTAGCCTCAACTTCTTGTTAAAAACTAGAACTGTGTAAATAACTGGTCTTTCAGTTTGCTGCTAATTCCAGAGCTGCCTGTTTTTTGTTGTTGTTGTTTTACAGTTTCAGGTTCAATAAAATATTCCATTTTTATTTTGAACTTTTAACGTTTTTTTTAAAATAAAACATCTCTTTGTTTAGAAAAAAAACATTCTGAAAATGTCAAAATCAAATGCTTCAGTTACTTGTTTTTTTACTGAAACAGTTGCTTCATTCATCAGAACGTAAGAATGTCCGCACAGCCTCAGAGATCCATCTAGCTCACTATCCTGTCTTGTGACAGTGGCCAATACCAGGTGTTTCAGAGGGAATGGGCAGAACAGGCGATCAATGAGTGATCCATTTTTTGTTGTCCACTCCCAACTTCTGATAGTCAGAAGGACCACTCGGATCATGGGGTGGCATCCCTGACTCTCTCTAGACTAATAGCCATGGAGGCAACAATTCTCCAGGAACATACCTAGTTATTTTTAAACCCTATTATAGGTTTGACATTTGTAGCATCTCCTGGTAAGGAGTTCCACAGGTTAACTGTTTTGTAGTGAAGTACTTCTGCTTGTTTGTCTGTTTTAAACATTTTGCCTTTTAGTTTCATTTAGCGACCCTCAGTCCTTGTGTTATGTGAAAGAATAAATAAACCTTTATTCACTTTCTTTACACCAGTCAGAATTTTATAGATACCTATCATATCCCCTTTTTGTTGTCTGTGTCACTCTGTGTTTTTTGCAAAATGCAGGACAATGTAGCACTTTAAAGACTAACAAGATGGTTTATTAGATGATGAGCTTTCGTGCGCCAGACCCACTTCTGTGTTTTTTGTCCCCCTAAGAAGTTTCAGTCAAAAAATTCCACCCAGTTCTATTCCACACTGACCAAACATTTCTGAAGTGCCAATCTAGAAACCCTTCCCACAGCAAGATCCACAGGCTTGAGACATTTGTTTCTGAAATGGTGGAATTTGCAAAGAATTATGCTGCTCTGCCCATGCACAATGGAGAGCATCAGAGGTGAACTGGTAAATCTTACTGACAGTAACATTTCACTCTTAATGCTGCTACCATTAACCTACAATAATATAGTTCTTTCCACTTGATACAAATAGGTAAACAGCCACTAGCCATATTCACCTCACATACTCTTTCATTATTCCCTGCAGCTCTGCAACAAGGAAATGAATTATTTTATACTGTAAAAAGAGATAACACATAATTCAAAAGATAATATAACCTCCCTGCCTAGGGGCTCAGGGGACCCCCTTCATTCACTGGTGTGTATGTTCTATAGATATGTGTGGAAATTTTTTCTTTAGATGAAAAAAAGGCCATAAACCAAATTTGCTCTGTGTTTTGGTGGTGCACATCTGGAGTGAAGTTACAGTAGGATTATCCTGGATCTATATCAATGTCAGAGAGCAGAATTTGCTGTCCTTTGCACAACACCGCAGTTGAGATTTGAAGGGATACTTCTCTGTCCCACCCCTTAATCTAATTCTCAAGAAATTTCTTAACTGACAAAAGAGAAGTGTTAACCACCTTAAAAATAAACATGAAACAACCTTCTATGATGAATGTTAAGAAGAATTTTAAAACTGCCACTAGGGACAGATTTCCCTGGATAATTTATTTCAGGTGGAAGACTATCATCACCCAAAAAAGAAAGGAAGGGAGGAAAGGGAAAGGAAATCAGAGTCACCCCAAGTCAACAAACAAGTTCTGAAGGAAGACAGCAAGGTTCAGTTATCCAAGCATAAGTGCCTAGGTGGGTGATATGTATTTTGTGTGGGAATAGGACGAGTGTGTCAGCAAAGATCTGTTAGGGAGGAAAATATTTTATTTATTTCTGCCTGTGTGTTAGCCAGATGCAATGGGAGGGAGGGGTAGAAGTAAATGAAAGGGCAGTATTGAAAACAAAGAAAGTGAAAATATTTGAGTTTTCATCTGTTTTTTTTTATTAAGATGAAGAACTAAACATTTACTTCCGTGAGGCAAGAATTTCATTCACACAGTAAAAGAAAACTGAAAACGAATACTTGGAGGAGGAAATCTCCACCTCCTTCCTATGGAGTTCAATTAGAGCAACCAATCCATTCTGCTACTTTTCTTTGACTAGGGCATAGTCCTGTGAAGTGTTAGTGCCACTGCCTCTTTAGTCAACAGAAAACTGAAGTCCATGTTTAACTCTTTTTGACTTCAGAAAGTTTTGTGCATGCAGTTAAGAGCCACTTTGAACAGGGGTCAAAATCAACAGGAGCTGAGGTTTTCAATTTCTCAAAGGATCAGGCCCCAGAATCAGTATGGGTATGTCTACACTACAAAGTTAATTCGAACTAACGGACGTTAGTTCGAATTAACTTTGATAGGGGCTACACTAGCGCTCCGCTAGTTCGAACTTAATTCGAACTAGCGGAGCGCTTAGTTCGAACTAGGTAAACCTCATTTTACGAGGACTAAGCCTAGTTTGAACTTACTAGTTCGAATTAAGGAGTGTGTAGCCCCTTAATTCGAACTAGTGGGAGGCTAGCCCTCCCCAGGTTTCCCTGGTGGCCACTCTGGCCAACACCAGGGAAACTCGTATGCCCCTCTCCTGGCCCCGGATCCCTTAAAGGGGCACGGGCTGGCTACGGTGCAAGTGCCAGGTGCAAGCCTGCCAGCACCCAGCCAGCAGACCCTGCACCTGGCACGGCTTGAGCCAGCCACCCGATGCCCCCCAGCCCTCCCCCTCTTCCCGGGACCAGGGTGGCGGCTCCCGGGAGCTTGCCCGGGACTGCAAGAGGTGGGCACCCGCCTGGTCTAGTGTGGACATCATGGACCTCGTCCACGACCTCCGCACTAGACACAGGAAAGCGGCCGTCTAGGGCAGGAGAGCTGCCAGCCTGGCCACCCAGGAGCAGGTGTGCATGAAAATCAAGGTGGTCCACTGAGACCCCCGACCCTGAGCCCTGAGCTTACAATGGCCGTACTGGGACAGACCAAAGGTCCATCTAGCCCAGTAGCCTGTCTGCCGACAGTGGCCAACCCTAGGGACCCTGGAGGGGATGGACCGAAGACAGGGACCAAGCCATTAGTCTCGTGCCATCCCTCTCCAGCTTTCCACAAACTTTGGGCATGGACACCACTCCTACCCCCAGGCTAATACCACTCCATGGACCCAACCTCCATCACTTTATCTCACTTCTCTTTAAACGCTGTTCTAGTTCTAGCCTTCACAGCCTCCTGCAGCAAGGAGTTCCACAGGTTGACTCTTTGCTTTGTGAAGAGCAACTTTCTGTTACTAGTTTGAAGCCTGCTACCCATTCCTTTCCTTTGGTGTCCTCTAGTCCTTCTATTATGGGAACTAATGAAGAACTTTTTTTATGCACCCTCTCCACCCCACTCATGCTTTTATAGACCTCTATCCTATCCCCCCTCAGTCTCCTCTTTTCTAAACTGAAAAGTCCCAGTCTCTTTAGCCTCTCTTCATATGGGACCTGTTCCAAACCTCTGATCATTTTAGTTGCCCTCCCCTCTCCCACCCTCTCTCTTCCCCTCTCCCACCTCCTTTTCCCAGTCTCCCCCAGTTTTGTTCAATAAAGACAGATTCTATTTTTGACCACACGTTTTCTTTATTTTGTACATCAGGAAGGGGGGCTAGGGAGGGGTAAGTGGAAGGAGGTGAGGGAGGAATGGGGTACGAGCCCCCGATGGGGAGGCCTGGGCTGGCTCTGCGGGCTTCTGGGGGTAGAAGCTCTCCTGCAGCCCCCAAATTCCCCCCTCTCCGCAGATGGCAGCCTGCGGCAAGTGTAGCCAGTCTGATGGCCGAGTGCTGTGATGTGCCTAGTGTGGGCACTCAGGGCACTCCAAGCCAGGACTGCTTTGCAAGCGGGGCACCCCTGAGAACTGTCTGTCCGGGGTGGGGGTCGGGTCCCTTTAAGCACAGCCCTCGGCTAGCCTGAGGCAGCAGCTCCACGCTCTAAGTCCTCATCTGATGCTCTGCCGGCACTGCTTCCGGCCATCCTTAACCCCAGTTCAGGGTCCACTTAATGTGGATATGCTACTTCAAATTAGCAAAACGCTAATTCGAACTAGTTTTTTAGTCTGCATGCGTTAGTTCGAATTAGCTTAGTTCGAATTAACTAAGTTAGTTCGAATTAGCGCTGTAGTGTAGACATACCCTATCAGACAACATGTGTTTAATCAGAAGGGTTAGACATAACATTTTAGTGAAGCTGAACCTAACATGTGAAATGGAATAATGAAACACTCTCCCAAAACCATTTTTGTGTGAGCATTTAAACCTGGCTTTTGCAATAGGAATGAGATCCTTCTTTGAAGAAATTTGGTTAAATCTTATAACCAGGCTGGCTTGTAAAGAAAACTGAAATGTTTTATTTTTAGACTGGTAGAAGGCATTACCTTCTTCCATGTTCCTTTCTGGATATGAATCCCCTTTGAGTAAATGCAATCTGAACCTGGTGATAAGAGGAGGATATAAATCTATTTTAATTAAAAGTAGAACCACAGTCCCTTTAAAGCAAGACAATAAACTATTCTATTGTACTGGGAATAAGCTGACCAGATTTCTGGATGACAAATCTAGGGTATTGTGGAGCAGGTGTTGTGAATGCTTATCAGAGATTTGAGGAAATATGTTACACCGATAAGAAAGAGAGATTTATCATTGCATTGTATATAAGTAAGCACTAATATCTCAACAGGGAATGGTTACATGTGAAATAATTACATTTTGGAACAGAAGAGTCTAAGGGGAGAACAAAGTAACTTCATCTTTCTGCGGCTTGCCATATTTCATCATAAATAATATAAAATGCACAGATTTATTTTCTAATATCTGTAGCAATTATATCAACAGGACATATAAAAGTCACATATAAAATATAAAACTGTTTGTGGTTCTTAGTAATTTTGCATTACAGAAATGGTTTAATAACTTTTCTCCAATTAGAATTCCTTTGGATTTAAAACCAGGTGCTATACAGGAAGGTACATGGCCACTAAAGAGCACAGTCCTGCCTGAAACTTACATTGAATGAATGTTTATGTTAACTGCCCCTTGTAGTTGGACATGTCTGTGTCTGGGATGGGGGAAGACAATTCTCTCTGGAATACTTGTTTAATGTAAGGGGAGAGGGAAAGCAAATATTTGCTTCCATACATTTAGATTTATATTTTGTGTTTGAGAGAGAGACTATTCCCCACCTCTTTTTGCCCATCTACCATTTTCAGATGTAGTAGTTTCAGGAATGAAAGAAACATTTTGTGTGTGGTAGTGATTGCATATTAATTCACACGTTCCTTTCATGAGCAATCCCATTGCAATTGATGGAACTGATGGTTTGATTGGTCAAAGTGCTCAGCGTTCTGACCAGAATTCAGTAAACCTATATGGGTGCTTACCTTTCAGTAGGAGAGTTGTTGATTTCAAATCAGCAGAACTACTTGTGCTTAAAATTAAGCACATGCTTTGCTGACTCAGGACTAATATTCCTTCTAATCTTTTCCATCCTGGTGTGGATTTTTCCATGCATGTTCAGAATAAATGTTATGTGCACCGAGACGTGCAAATGTGCACCAGCAGCAGAAACAAAAAACCTAGCTGTGGGCACTCAACTAATCAGCTGGACAGCATTTGAATTTTTCCTTAGTGGATGCACAAACACACAGTTTACAGGAAACACTGCTCAGGACCAGGAACAGCAGGATTAGATTCTTACATTTTAAAGGACTATGGTTCCTCTTTACGTGGGGATGCTCCTAATTAATCTGGGTAAACTGGCTATCTCTGTAATACATTGACATTCATTTCATACATGTTCTCCTTTAGCACTCTGCATAAATTATCTTGTGCAGTGCACTGGAGTGGAAAGCAGAGTGCAGAAAGGCAATGCATTAGGGGGTATGTGAGCCTACTGCCAACTCACTCAGCTGCAACTGAGCCAGCCTCCCTCCCTCAGTGCAGGTGGGAAAAGAAATTGTTGTGGAGAGTGCAAGGATCTCGTGATTAAGAGAGTACCTGAGAGAAAAGAAGTGAGGGTCAGGGTTAAGCCTGAGACTTGGAGGACTGAAGGGAAGAGAAGAGGGGAAAGAAGAAATGCATTAAGAAGGCAGAAGTAAAGGTGGAGAGACTGAGGTGAACAATAGAGAACAAGAAATGAGTGAGACTCAGGGGAGTGGAAAAGAGAAGACTGAGAGGGGACATAACAGCTTTCAAATGCCTAAAAAGATGTCTCAAGGAGGAGGGAAAAATTATTTTCCTTAACCTCTGACAATAGGACAAGAAGCAATGGCTTATATTTCAGCAAGGGAAGTTTAGAGTGGGCATTAGGAAGAACTTCCTAACTGTCATGGGGTATGTCTACACTACCACCCTAGTTCGAACTAGGGTGGTAATGTAGGCAACCGGAGTTGCAAATGAAGCCCGGGATTTGAATTCCCCGGGCTTCATTTGCATAAAGCCGGGCGGCGCCATTTTTAAATGTTCGCTAGTGCGGACTCCGTGCCGCGCGGCTACATGCAGCACGGACTAGGTAGTTCGGACTAGGCGAGGAGTAACGGTAGTTCAGACAAGGAAGCCTAGTCCGAACTACCTAGTCTGTGCCGCGTGTAGCCGTGCGGCACGGAGTTTGCACTAGCGGACATTTAAAAATGGCGGCGCCCGGCTTTATGCAAATGAAGCCCGGGAATTCAAATCCCGGGCTTCATTTGCAACTCCGGTTGCCTACATTACCACCCCAGTTCGAACTAGGGTGGTAGTGTAGACATACCCATGGTGGTTAAACACTGGACTAATTGCCTAGGGAACTTATGGAATCTCCATCATTGGCGATTTTAAAGAGCAGGTTAGACAAACACCTGTCAGAGATGATGTAGATGGTGCTTGGTTTTACTGTGAGTGCAGGGGACTGGACTCGATAACATTTTGAGATCCCTTCCAGTCATAGTATTCTATGATTCTATGAGAGTGAAAATGGGCTCAGAGGCAAAATGACTTGCCTAAGGCAACTCAGTAGATGAGTGGCAGAGTCAGGAACCAGAGCTGGACAAATAACTGATTTTTTTTTTGTTCACTTTCAGTTAAAAAATATGGGAAAATATTAGTGTGGTCTGAATTGAATCTGAAAAACTTTGACAAATCAGAAATGTGCATTTCTCAGATCAAACAAAACACATAATTAAACCCAAAACATTTTGCTTCCAAGCATTTTTAGAGAGCTAGCATGATGAAAGTGAGGTGGAGGGGGAAGGACGGCTGTCTTCTAACTTTTAGAGTAGTGGTTAGAGTATTCACCCGGATTCAATTCCCCACTCTGGAGCAGTGGTTGGAACACTACCTGGGAGACCTGTATTCAAACCAGAAAGTTATAAAGCTGCTCTCCTTCTCTGACTGTGGTTCAACATCCACTGAAATATTTTATACAAAGGGAACCAGTTTGAACAAGAGAGATTGAGACCAACCTTAGAATAGCCAATAGCTTTGTGGCGAGGGCTAATTGTATTTTTGTTGACTATACCTTGTTTCCCTGACAGAAAAGGGAAAGCTGCAAGGAACTAACTGGAGGGTGTGAAGGGGAGATGAAAGGAAAGGTTTTGTTTGTTTCTTTAAATGTTGAATAACAGAACCAAAATCAATATTCATCCACTTGAAGAGAGGCCTGCAAAGGGAAAGATATGCCTGCAGCTTTTCCTCCCCACACCCCAAAGGATTGTTTTAAATGTCAGGAATATAAAGTCTTCCTTGTTTTGCTAAAGGGTGCTTTATTGTGGATCACAGAACTGGGCCCTTTCCCAGGCCTAAGTTGAAGGGAGGGAGTATTGTTAACATCTCTTGTTATGGTAGATATTTCACCCATATCTTGTCAGCAATTGAACTAAAAATGTTTAAACAGTCAGACTACAAATCCAGCTTTGATTCTCGTCTGTCAGGGTGCCATGATGTCTCTCTCCAGTGTACTACTGTGTCCTCTAGTGATACCAGAGGAATCAAGACCTATTATTTGAAATGTGTTTGGGGAGGGAGGAGGGGGGAGGGGGGGAGAAAAAGGGAGGAGGATTGCCATGGGGGAGGTCAGCCAACACTTTATAAACATTTACTTAGGAAAAAAGCACACAAGTTTTCCTGTCCCAGGTCACCTTCAGTAATATGGCTTAAAGGACCATTCAGTGTCTGGTTGTTGTTCAAGAGGATATAATGCACCTCTCTTAGGGTATGTCTACACTACCCCGCTAGTTCGAACTAGCGGGGTAATGTATCATACCGAACTGCTAATGAAGCCCGGGATTTGAATTTCCCGGGCTTCATTAGCATAAAACCGGCGCCGCCATTTTTAAAAGCCGGCTAGTGCGAACCCCGTGCCGCGCGGCTACACGCGGCACGGGGTTCGCACTAGCCGGCTTTTAAAAATGGCAGCGCCGGCTTTATGCTAATGAAGCCCGGGAAATTCAAATCCCGGGCTTCATTAGCAAGTTCGGTATGCATACACTAGTTCGAACTAGCGGGGTAGTGTAGACATACCCAGACCCACCCTGGTGTTGCTGCTTTCCATTAATATTTCTCTCTGCACAGAAAGCCTGAGCTAAAGCCTGCTGAAGTCAATGGAAAAAGCTCCCATTGTCCTCAATAGGTTTCATAACAGGCCCCAAAAGTGAGTGTGGCAGGATCCCAAATGCTTAAAATAAACTGTGGTATGAAATTAAAGACACCCCCCGCCCCCTCAGCAAATCAGACAGGACATGGGAGTGAAACTGTCCCTCCCATATCATCAAGGCCAGGTGGGATATATGAACTAAAGCATGGCCGCTGAAACTAGTGAACTTAGTTAGGCTTGACATGGAACTATAAACTACAGAGGAAAAGAAACTGGAAATCTCTACACCATCTTTTTTTTTATCAGATTTATGCTTTTTCTTCTTTTTCTCTTATGCCTGCGAGCCTCATACTTGCCACATATTGCTTAGCACGAAGATATTCTTCACCCAGGCGGTTTTCTTCAGTTTTTTTCTAGCAGTTCACATTTCAGACTTGTCATAAGTGATTTGGGTTTTTCATCTTCCTGCCAGATCAGTGCATATGTCTGCAAGCTCCAGTAAATCTTGTCCAAAATATGAAAACCCTGGCTCCACAAATCAAGGTATTTAGCAAGCAGGGCCTAAAATGAAATCAATTTTGGAGTCACAAGATAGGGACAATTCCTCAGTCAAATTTTTGAAGTAAATCTTTAAATACCAGAACTACAATAGATCAATAGCAATCTTCTTTCTCAGAATAAAATTCACTCTTCTATGTTCATCATGCCTTCTTGAAAGCAGAATTAATCTCTTCTTGCAAAAGACTGATCACAGGCCTGTTCAATTATTGAAGCCAGGCTATATGAAATATAGTTGCATGTAGTCACAGGAATTTGCACAAACTTTTCTTATTTCAGTTAATTTGAGTACAAAACCCCTACATTTGTACTTTAAGTTCTGGTTTTGTGAACGATCTGAGTGCACACTCATGTACGAAGGGCACATGCTCTCACACACATATTTTGATAAAGAGATATGTTAATCTGGGCCAACTTCAGATTTCTAATGAAGTCCCAAGCCAAGTGGGTATGAAAGCTTGGTTACAGAAGTCACAAATGCTTCCAGAGGACTGGACAATGCAAACGTTTAAAGGTGATGCTGCAGGATGGGTACATTGGCAGTAGTTTAATTATGGCAATGAGAAGACAGCATATTCTAGTGGATAGTGATATGATTCATACAGATTTTATTGATTTATGTATCGATTATAATGAATTAATGGGGTAAGAATGAATAAGAAGGAGTGAGGATGTGGCATGATTGTGGGAGCAGAAAGAAGAGGCTGAAGACAAAGAAGCAAAACATCAGGAGACCCGACTGTGCAAAGTGATTATGGGACAAACAACACGAGGAGCATATGATTAAGAACACAAGAAAAGCACAATTAAGGAGAGTGATTGTTTGTGTGATACCCAGAAGAAAGGCTTATACTGCAGTTTCTCGGTGAATCATCGACAGAGCTACTGATTACAAGCTCTGAGCATCAGTGGAGATGAATCAACAGACGCCAAGGCAGTGCACTGCCAGATCTCTAGCCTCTTCCAGCTACTATCAGGGGTTGGCCACCTGAAGAAACAGTAACAGGAAACTTGGAAATGGCAGAGATGCTCAATGACTTCTTTGTCTTGGTCTTCACCGAGAAGTCTGTCAGAATGCCTAACATAGTGAATGCTAGTGGAAAAGGGGTAATTTTACAAGGCAAAATAAAAAAAGAACAAGTTAAAAATCACCTAGAAAAGTTAAATGCCTGCAAGTCACCAGGGCCTGATGAAATGCATCCTAGAATACTCAAGGAGCGGATAGAGGAGATATATGAGCCTCTAGCTATCATCTTTGGAAAATCATGGGAGACAGGAAAGATTCCAGAAGACAGGAAAAGAGCAAATATAGTGCCCATCTATAAAAAGGGAAATAAGAACAACCCAGGAAAACTACAGACCAGTTAGTTTAACTTCTGTGCCAGGGAAGATAATGGAGCAAGTAAAATTAAGGAAATCATCTGTAAACACTTGGAAAGTGACAAGGTGATAGGGAACAGCCAGCATGGATTTGTAAAGAACAAATCATGTCAAACCAATCTGATAGCTTTCTTTAATAGGATAACAAGTCTTGTGGATAAGGGAGAAGCAGTGGATGTGGTATACCTTGACTTTAGTAAGGCGTTTGATACGGTCTCACGATATTCTTATCAATAAACTAGGTAAATATAACTTAGATGGGGCTAATATAAGGTGGGTGCATAACTGGCTGGATAACCGTACTCATAGAGTAGTTATTAATGGTTCACAATTCTGCTGGAAAGGCATAACAAGTGGGGTTCTGCAGGGGTCTGTTTTGGGACAGGCTCTGTTCAATATCTTCCTCAACGATTTAGATATTGGCATAGAAAATATGGTTATTAAGTTTGCAGATGATACCAAGCTGGGAGGGGTTGCGACTAATCTGGAGGATAGGGTCATAATTCAAAATGACCTGGAAAAATTGGAGAAATGGTCTGAGATAAAAAGGATGAAGTTTAATAAAGACAAATGCAAAGTGCTCCACTTAGGAAGGAACAATCAGTTTCACACATACAGAATGGGAAGCGATAGTCTGAGATGGAGTACGGCAGAAAGGGACCTAGGGGTTATAGTGGACCACAAGTTAAATATGAGTCAGCAGTGTGATGCTGTTGCAAAGAAAGCAAACATAGTTCTGGGATGTATTAACAGGTGTGTTGTGAGGAAGACACGAGAAGTCATTCTTCCACTCTACTCTGCGCTGGTTAGGCCTCAATTGGAGTATTGTGTCCAGTTCTGGGCACCGCATTTCAAGAAAGATGTGGAAAAATTGGAGAGGGTCCAAAGAAGAGCAACGAGAATGATTAAAGGTCTAAAGAACATGACCTCTGAGGGAAGGCTGAAGGAATTGGATTTGTTTGGTTTAGAAAAGAGAAGATTGAGGCGGGACATGATAGCAGTTTTCAGGTATCTAAAAGGGTGTCATAAGGAGGAGGGAGAAAACTTGTTCATCTTGGCCTCTGAGGATAGAACAAGAAGCAATGGGCTTAAACTGCAGCAAGGGAGGTTTATATTGGACATTAGGAAAAAGTTCCTAACTGTCAGGGTGATCAAACACTGGAATAAATTGCCCAGGGAGGTTGTGGAATCCCCATCTCTGGAGATATTTAAGAGTAGGTTAGATAAATGTCTATCAGGGATGGTCTAGACAGTATTTGGTCCTGCCATGAGGGCAGGGGACTGGACTCAATGACCTCTCCAGGTCCCTTCCAGTCCTAGTATTCTATGATTCTATGATAAGTGCACTTGTGTGAGTATGCTTGAAAAGGGGAATAGGGTATATCATAATTACATATACGTGAGCTTAATATTTTTGTCTGTTGATATATATATATGGAATAAAACTAATATAAGGATACAACTCTCATTGTGCCCTCAGTCCTTTGGCTCTCCTCTATAAGATCTCTGGAGTGGTCTGATCACCCACATGCAGAGGGACAGATTTGTAATAGGGCACTGTAGAAAAGATCTGAGTGCTATTCCTGGGTCTGCCACTGAACTTTTGTGATGTTGGGCAAGGCACTTTCCCTTTCTATGCACCTGTTTTCCCCTCCTGACATTTGTCTTGTCTTTTTAGATCACAGTTCTCACTCATGTGGCAGAATGGTCCAAGTTCTCTGTGTGTTTATGGTCGATGTGCTAGTGACTAGAAAGTCAAGTCTATACTGTCCTGGCAGTGGAACGAAGACCCACTCCTGTCAGGAGATTTGTACAGAGATCTAGTGGGGAATTGACCTTTCTGTACTAATAAAACATTTCATAATTTTGTTTAGTGCCTAATGGTCATAGTCATCACCGTCTGAGAAATCTGCTCCCTTTAGGCCCATTGTTCTCTGTGCCCTTTGTTTACCTTCCTTCCTCATCAGCATTTCCCTATTTCTCTTCTCCTTTTCTGCAGCAAATCCCACTCCCCCAGCTGCACTCATCGTTTCCACTAAACTGGTCAGGGTTAAATAGTTTAATCTGGACACTCAAGTTTAGAGACTTGTCATGAGTAGTTTTTGAGCAGTGTGATAGGGTATCCTTCCCCATAATAGCCTCAAAGGGGGTAATGAGGCTGAGACAGGGCCAATGAACCAGAGAGGCCACAGCTGAGAGGAAATAGGTGGCCTAAGTATTCCCATGAATGATGGTGGAGCCCAGCTGAGAAGATACAGGTGGGGGCTAATATCAAACCAGTAGCAGAAAGGGGTTGCGGTGAGGGAGTCTGCAGCTGCTCCCTGGACAGGAGGGAGGACAGGCTACCCACTTATGGGAGAGGCTGTAGGAAAAGGCGGTGCTAGACCTTGACCTGGGGTGCTGAATGTCATTGAGCCAAGCTGTGAACCCTGTATCTGATAGAAACCATTTCAAGCCAGCATCTATGACCTTGACTGTTGATTGGTGGAGCCCAGAGGAAAAAGCAGGCCTGGGTTCCCCGACCAGCCCTTGGGGAAGCAGCAGGTCTAATATTGAATGGGAAGTCTGCCAGAGACAGTTCATACGGAAAGCCTTTGATATCCAGCAGAGGAAAACACAGAGGCTATGTCTACACTGCAGAGTTTTTGCACAAAAACTTGCGGCGTGTCCACACTACAAACCCATTCTTGCACAAGAAAAAGTACAGTAAAGTACAGTAAAGGGCTTTTTGCATAAAAGTTATTCTTCTCCCCATAAGGAATAAGTCTTTTTCCACAAGAGCTCTTGTGGAAAAAGGCAAGTGTGGACAGGCAACAGGGGTTTCTTGAGCAAGGAACCCCTATGGCAAAAACAGCCAACAGAGCTTTCTTGTGCAAGAGAGAATCCACACTGCCATGGACGCTCTTGCGCACATTTCTTGCGCAAAAGCACATAGCAGTGTGGATGCGCACTTGCGCAAGAACTTTTTTTTGGAAAATCTCTTCCACAAAAAGTTCTTGCACAAGAAGCCTGCAGTGTAAACATAGCCATAGTGACCTAGTCAGAGGGCCAAGTCATGAAGAAAGAGCACTATAAGAGCTTATCCCCAAATATATCTTTGAATCTTTAAGGTGACACAGGTCTCCTTGTTGTTTTTACTGATATAGACTAACATGGTTACTCCCTGAGACCTATGTAAGTCTATGTACAGTAGTGAATTTTGAAAAAGAAATATTAATTTATTTAGAAATTCATATATGTGCCCACTATTGCAGACATTGTGGCAGATGAGTAATTTTACTCATGGGAATAGCCCCTCAAACTCAGAGGCTGCGTCTAGATTGGCATGATTTTCCGGAAATGCTTTTAACAGAAAAGTTTTCCATTAAAAGCATTTTCAGAACAGAGCATCTAGATTGGCACGGATGCTTTTCCGCAAAAGCACTTTTTGCGGAAAAGCGTCCGTGCCAATCTAGACGCGCTTTTGCACAAAAAAGCCCCGATCGCCATTTTCACGATCGGGGCTTTTTTGCGGAAAACAAATCTGAGCTGTCTACACTGGCCCTTTTGTGCAAAAGCTTTGCACAAAAGGGACTTTTGCCTGAACAGGAGCAGAATAGTATTTCCGCAAGAAGCACTGATTTCTTACAGTAGGAAGTCAGTGCTTTTGCGGAAATTCAGGCAGCCAGTGTAGACAGCTGGCAGGTTTTTCCGGAAAAGCGGCTGATTTTCTGGAAAAACTGCCCAGTCTAGACACAGCCAGAGTGAATAAAGTTACTCCCATGCCTACCTATTGCGGAACTAGTCCTTATTGTTTCCTATGTGACCTACTTCTGTGAGTGCTTGTTACCATTCATTATTCATAAGCTCTCTGTCAGCTGAATTTTTAAAAGCGCATGTAGATATGTGGGCTTGTGATTTTGCTGGAAATGAGCAAAACTTTATATTCCTTCCGCAGACCAGCTTAAATGAACATGCTATTATAGCCATCCTCTTAGAGCAGCAAGAATGACCAGGGTTGTAGTAGTAAGTGCTGGTTGAACTAGTCAAAATTGTATTTGGAGAAACATGCTCCTGTGGCAAGGTTTGAATTTGCGGGAAATGTACATTCTTGCACTCCAATTCAGCAGAGCACTTAAGTCCATTTCTAAATGCTGGGCACAATGGGAATGAGTTTAAGCAGATACTCCTCTGACTTAGGGTCATAGTCACCTGCTCCTGCAGTCCACCTTCAAATGGCCATCTCAGAAAGACTTGGCCTGCTTGGTGAGTGTGCCATTTCCATGGAGAATAAGATACAGTAATGCTTTGGGTGGGCCATCCCTTCCCTGTAGAACAGCATACTTAGCTGACCACAAGTGTTCCTGTTAATGGGCTTAAATTGCAGCAAGGGAGGTTCAGGCTAAACATTAGGAAAAACTTTCTATCTGCCAAGTTAAGCTCTGGAACAAATTGCCTGGAGAGACTCTAGAATTTCCATTATTGGTGGTTTTTGAGAACAGGTTAGACAAATACCTGTTAGCAGTGGTCTAGTTATTACTCACTCCTGTCTTGAGTGCAGGGAATTGGACTAGATGACCTGTTAAGATCCCCTTTAGTTCTATAATTCTATGATTCTGTTATCCAGGGAGTCAGATACCTAAGGGCTTTGAGAGAAACTATAGATTTTCTCTTTTCTCATCAATTCTTAATTGCCTGGGAGAAGTGATGGCATTAACTTAATGATCCCTACTCTATCTCTGAGGAACAGAATCCTCCCATTAGGAAGCACTGCTAGGGCAATTTCGAAAGGGTGATAAAAGAAAAAGCGGAAGGCAAGGCCATTTGAGATAAAAACCAGAAGCATGCCCTTAGAGGGATAATGCTAGTATGAAAAGTGATTCTCAGAAAGGGTTGGGAAGTCATCAAGCAAAGGAACATGCGTCTTTGGAAATGCTGTCAGAAAACAGACCACTGCATGCTGTCAAAATTTACCATGAGTTAAACTCTTTGGACCCATGTGATCATAAACAATAGAGATTTTTTTCAGGAGAAACCATGATTCCCCAAAATAAATGTATTATAAGTGATGTCTCTCTTTTCTGTTTAAAAGCATTTCTGGTTATGACCATTTGAAGGTGGGTTGCTAAGATATTTGGCAAATGTGGAAATGATAGAAGGGCCTCTATAAAAGGGGAATTTGGTAGAGCTAATCAGAAAATCTGTCCCTTCATTTTTTTAATTGAAAATTTTCTAAAATTCTTGACTAACTCTGTTTTACACCAAGAATCCAGAAGAACTGTGGCCCCGGTGCAGTCTATTGGGTTGTGAATAGTCACCAGGGGAAGGTAGCAGAAGCTGCATAACTTGGGGGCAGATTATGATACTATAAAGTAAGTGCACTGAAGTTACTAAGACCATTCATGAAGTTAAATGCTACTTGCCGTGAGCAAAGATATTACACTCTTGAGACTTGTAGGGCTTTGTCCAGGCTTTGAAAGCTTTAGAAGATGTACTGTTGGGACAATCCTGCAATTTCAAAGAGGTGATCCTAATATGGTTTTTCCACCTTTAGCTTCTATGACATAATGGATCTTTGCCACTCATAATTTCTGTTATCGTTTGAATTTGAAGGTGTAACAGGGCAGCTGCCCTGTACTGGCCCCTTAAGAGCCAAACCCCAGCCTGGAGCAGGCCCGGGGAGTTCAGCCCAGCTGGGCGGCATTGGCAAATTAAGGCCCAGCTGGGGGCTATAAAAGGAAAGGACTGCCTCAGCCAAGGCAGTGTGAGCCTGGCTGCCGAGGGAGCAGGATGCTCTCTGGAGCTAGGGCAGGGCTAGAGAGTCAGGCTGGGCCAGGACGCTTGGACAGCCAACCGGCCAGCCTGCTAGGCCTGCGGCAAGGCTGTGAGCCTGGCTGCCGAGGGAGCAGGATGCTCTCTGGAGCTAGGGCAGGGCTAGAGAGTTAGGCTGGGGCAGGGCGCTCGGACAGCCAACCGGCCAGCCTGCTAGGCCTGCGGACAGGCCTGATGGAGAGATACCAAGCTCCCGGAAGGGGGGCTCAGAGCGAGTGACTTGGGCACTGCAGGAGGGCAGTGTGGCAGAGAGCAACGCGACCGGAAGATTCCAGAGGGGAAATGCCATGTGAGTGGAGGCCTGTGTGGGTGGAATGGACTGATTCTGAGGACAGACGATGGACCCCCGCTACGGTGGTGAGTGACCCCCTCACAGAAGGGTACATTACAATGACTGGTAAAAAAGTGTGCACTTATTGCTATGAAGTCTGGATGGTTTTATTTCTAAAATACAGCTTAGATGTCTAACTTGGATATAAATTAAGTTTGGAAATCGTCTACCTTATACTTAAGATTTATACAGTCAAAAGTGAGCCGGTTGCCCTATCTGTTACTGTGATCTCCTTCCAACTATCCAATATCTGCAATATCTAGGTTATCAAGATATTTTAGGGTTTTTTTTTTCATATCGGGGCCTGACATGAAGGTTAGAGGTTTTTTTTCAGAATCAATGGAGTAAATGGGAAAAAAAAAACTTTTTAGCAAGTTTTTGAGCTACAGTCTTAACAGAGTTCCAAAAGTCATAAACTGGTGGACGGTTAAAAAGCAAGTATAGCAAAGTGCCAAGAACTTTGATTGTAAAGGCAGCAGAAATATGTTGAAATTCACCAGTGCAGCATTAGTTCAGGGAAGCCTTTTTAAAAATTTTTTGTTTTAAATGGTCTAAGTTATGGTTGCTGATGTAGCTGTTTTCAATGTAATTGTGAGACTATTTTCTTTCATATAATAATTGGTCAGTTTCAATGGTAATTCTATTTCAGAAGTGTTCTCGTTAGTGGAGCTTGAATGCTGGGGCTAAAAACATGTTTTCTTAAATTGAAGAAGTGAATTTAAGTTATTAGTGTCTTCACAAATCAACTTGCCCCAAATAAAAAAAAAGATGGTGTGTTTGTTACAATTCCTCAGCTGAATCACCTTCTAGAATTCAAAAGTTAGACTGTGCTTGGTCATCATATGCTCTAGCAATGGCAGGAGAGGGTGTGGGAAGCCTCCTGACCCTGACACAGATCATATAACGGCATAATTGAACCCTCTGTACTTCAGGGAGCACAGGGATTGCTTCCTCTCATCTTCTGTGAGCCAAAAAGGGAGAAAAGCAGGTAGGATCATAACTTGCAGATCTATCTGGCTGGAGGGGACAGTAATGTGTACCTCCACAATCTGACCTTTGAATTAGAGGTGATTCAGCTGAGGAATTGCAACTAATAAGCCCTCTTACACTTTTTATTTATTTGATTTGATTTATTTAGTTGATTTGTAAAGACACTAGGAATCCAAGCGAAGCAGCTCTGAAGCAACCCCTACTCTGATCTGTGCCCAATAGCACAAAATGAACTACCAGGACTTATACCTCTATTTGTGTGAACTCCTCTAAGGAGAGGGCAAATCTTACAACGTGTTGGGCACCTGATCTCAGTGGGCATGGTAGGTGCTCAGCAGAGTTTGCTCATCTTTCCCAATGTCAGATTTTTCCTCTAGTACAGAAGGCAGCAGAACCAAAGTACCAGGACATCCAAAAGAGATCTCAATGAGAATAGATCTCCATGTTCTACTGATTTGGCTGTGATATAAACAACCATCAGCCACCAAGACTGAAACCAATATTGTTTATCTTTTTACTGTGGCAAACTCTTGCATAATCCAATGACTTAGGTATTTCTCTTCTGTGATACATTGTAAGATCTTTTGATAGATAGATCATGATCCTATACTCTCTCTGCAGCAACAAAGTTGGCTTGTAATGTAAAAAAATGATTAGTCATAAGGCTGTGTCTAGACTGGCAAGTTTTTCCGCAAAAGCAGCTGCTTTTGCAGAAAAACTTACCAGCTGTCTACACTGGCCGCTTGAATTTCTGCAAGAACACTGACGATCTCATGTAAGAAATCAGTGCTTCTTGCGGAAATACTATGCCGCTCCCGTTCAGGCAAAAGTCCTTTTGCGCAAAAGGGCCAGTGTAAACAGCTCAGATTTGTTTTGCGCTAAAAAGCCCCGATCGCGAAAATGGTGATCAGGGCTTTTTTGCGCAAAAGTGCATCTAGATTGGCATGGATGCTCCGTGCCAATCTAGATGCTCTTTTCTGCAAATGCTTTTAATGCAAAACTTTTCAGTTAAAAGCATTTCTGGAAAATCATGCCAGTCTAGACGTAACCTAAGAGAAAAGATAAAAATCTACATTAATGCCATGCGTTGGGCTGCTTGTCTATATCTCTCCTGTGTCCCTCCATCCACCCCTTCTTGTATCTTTCCAACATTCCCTAAGCCTATTTCTTCTCTCATTTATAACAGTTAGTCCCCCATGACTTCAGAGTTATTCAGTTATATAGATGAGGCATAAGACACAGATCCTTACTGTCTAATCAAGCTCACTGCTAGTTTGCTTGCAGCCACAGCTTTGGGTAGTTGTCTTCTTCTACAGTCTGTGCGCTGGGGTCAGTTTTTGACTAGTATCTGCAGATCAGCAGTGTTTCATCTGAATGTCGTGCATCTATAAACTGCTAGAACTTCCTGGGAACATTTCTCCTCTCTCCAGCTTCTGAATAGTCTCAGATCCCTTCTGTTTGCTGCTAAAATTTGAGTACTGTTCATAAGTGAAGTGTTTTCTCCCCTGACCATCAGGTCCAACTCATGCTTCTCACAAACTTACATGAGCTGTATGACCCACCGGGAGCAGTATGTCTGACTGGGAACAGAAATGGACTGCTAGACGGATTTGACATGGAGTACAACTTTTGAAATCTGTTTGGGCACAAGAAGCCAATAAATCATTCTGAACCAAACTTTTGCAGATACGCAGCTTTATCCCCAGAGATGCTAGCTGCAAGGCAACACTAATCAGTCTCAGTACAATGTGAAAAACATTGTCAGGCTACATCTACACTGGCAGCTTCTTGTGCAAGAACTGTTTTGCGGAAGAGTTCTTGCGCAAAAAGTCTTCCACAAGAGTGCGTCTACACTGGCATATGCTTTTGCACAAGAGATGTGCTTTTGCGCAAGAGCATCCATGGCAGTGTGGATGCTCTCTTGTACAAAAATGCTCTGATGGCCATTTTAACCATAGGGGCTTCTTGAGCAAAAAATTCATGTTGCCTGTCTATACTGCCCTCTTGTGGAAGAGCTCTTGCACAAGAGGGCTTATTCCTTATGGAGAGAGGAATAACTCTTCCAGAAGAAGCTCGGTTTTATAACGCTATACTGTAAATTTACTTGCGCAAGAATGCGTGTGCAGTGTAGACAACAGGCAAGTTTTTGTGCAAGAACAGCTGTTCTTGCGCAAGAAGCTGCCAGTATAGATGTAGCCTGCATGTCTCTAAGTAACCAGAGTGATAGTCTTCTCTCTTTAAAGGAGACTAGGTAAATGTAAGCATGAAACCATTCTACTCCTGGCTGTATTAATGGGGCTAGGACTTAAAGCCAGAGAAGGGCCACAAAGAAATCTTTCAGGCAGCTAGAGTGGTATGGAGAAATCAACCAATCAGGAGCCAGGAAGGACTATATAAGAATCTGCAGGACTAGCGGTGGCTCAGTTGAAGCCCACAGCTCAAAGGGAGAGGGTCGGGGTGGTTGGTAGAACTAAGAACAGCTCAGAGTGGGGAGCTGTTAGAACAAACACCATGTCCAGGAGGAAAAGCCCTGGAGGCACCATTCTTGTGCTGAGTGGGAAAGCAGACTGAGAGAATGGACTGAATGGAAATACTCTACAGAGGATACTGGGGCTATGTCTACACTGGTGGGTTCTTGCGCAAGAATATCTTGTGCAAGAGTGCCTGCACAAGAACACGTCCACACTGCCACGTGCTTTTGCACAAGAGCATCCATGGCAGTGTAGAAGCTCTCTTGCACAATAAAGCTTTGATGGCCATTTTAGCCATAGGGCTTTCTTGCACAAGAAACCCCTGCCATGAGTCCACACTGCCCTCTTGCGCAATAGTTCTTGTGCAAGAGGTCTTACAGTTCTTAAAAAATAGCGTTGCTCTTTAGCAAGAAGCCCTCTCTTCCCACGCTTTACTGTAAATCTTCTTGTGCAAGAGCAGGTGGGTCGTGTGGATGCTCTGCCTGGGATGAGCTTCTGTTAGAAGTGTACCCTGGAAGCAATTTGTGATTGCACAAGCAGTATGACTCAGCTGGAGGGCTGAGCAGCCCTGCAAGGCTTTTAAAATGTAGCCAGTGCAAGAACCTGCACTGGGCCAAACAGGGGCGCTTGTGTGAGGTGAGTGCTGACCCTGTTACATTCTGCCATTAACTTGCTGTGTGGTGTTGGAAAAGTCATTTATGCTGCAACACTCTTAGGGTGTGTCTAGACTACCTAGTTTTGTTGACAAAAGTGGACTTGTCGACAAAACAATACCAGCGTCTACACTACCACGGAGTTCTGTCGACATAACGTTGACAGAACTCCGCGGTTTTGTCGACGCTGGTATACCTCATTTTACGAGGCAAAACACCTTCTGTCGACAGCGTTCTGTTAACAGAAGGTGTTATTGCCTGTAACGTTGCGTCCAGACTACGGAGTTTTGTCGACAAAGCGGCTTGCTTTGTCGACAGAACTCCATGTGTCTGGACGCAAATTGTCGACGGAAGTTTTGTCGACAGTATCTGTCGACAAAACTTCCGTCGACAAAACGCGGTAGTCTAGACGTACCCATAGTTAGGCCCATAAAACCATATTTAAGTTGCTAAATGAGCGTTACCCCAAAAATATTCTCACTGGAGACCACCCAGGGTTCCACTAGTATAGGTTTATTTCCATTAGATAAAACTAAAGAGGAGTAAGCAGCCACCAAAGGCTTAAACTAAAGAAGATAGAACTCTCTCTCTCACACATGTACCCCTCCATTCATTCACACCCATTCATCCCTGCCCTCAGGCACTCACATACTTACACAGACATATGGGTTGCAGAAGGAGCCAAGGCATGTGGATCCTGGAGGGTCTGTCTGCTCATCATGGCTGGGGAAGCTGGTCAGGAGGAGAGACTCTATAGAGGAGCTTCTCAGGAGCAGGGGGAAGAAAGAGGGAGCATCTCACATGTGCTCCTTCTCTTTATATAGTGTCTGAATGGCTCCTGTGACTCTTTCATCTTGTCATCAGGGAGCATGTCCAGACTTCCCTTTATCCAGCAAGGAGCATGGCCAGACTGTGATGACTCACTGAAATGTACTCCATTGTTCCCAGTCTTCTTCAAACACACTTACACTCTCTCTACATTCATTCAGGGGAGAATGCAGCTTAGGGAAAGTTACAAGCAAGGTGGCTGAGAGTTACAAAGATACAAAGTTGAAGTTTACAGTAAATGTGAGTTACACAGATTACAAACTTTGACAAAAGATCACAATAAATTGCAGTTTAAAACCTTAGACCTTACAGTTTGGTGTATTTTCAGAAAATCCATGTATATAAATCAAGTAAGCTCAGGTAGAGACTTTTTTATGCAACAATGAGGAGCCTAGTTTGTGTCTAAACAATGTTTTCAAACTTAGGACTTATCTACGCCTGGAGCTTATAGTAGCATATCTACAATGCTTAGAGTGTGGATAAATCCACACCTCATGGTGATGTAGTTAAGCCAATCTATCCCCCAGTCTAGGTAGCCATAGGTCAATAGAAGAAGTCTTCCAATTTACTACCTCTCGAGGATTACCTACACTGACCGCAGAATCACTCCCCTCAGCATGGGTAATGTTTACACTGAATTAGGGATGCTAAAACCTTTAACAGGTTTAATGGTACCTCTTAACCAGTTAACTATTTTAACATTGGGCCAGCTGCAGCCATGAGATCTCACCATGGCTGTAGAGTCCTACCACCTGGCTCGCTGGCCCTGCTCCGGCAGGTGCAGCTTCCTGCCTCTGGAGTTCATTGGCAAGGGCCTGTTTACAAATAAGCATACCAGTAAAAGCATCACAGGAGTAGCTGCACCACTGCAGCACAAGTGTAGACAAGCCTTCAGGTGACAACCTTTCTGCAACTTTCTTAATGCTGTATGAAGGCACTTTGAGCTCTTGCCTAGTTTTGTACAATACTGATAGGTGACGTCTAGATTGCATCCCTTTTTTGCAAAAGGGATGCAAATTAGACGTATCGCAATTGCTAATGAAGCGGGGATTTAAATCTCCCACGCATTATTAGCATAAAAATGGCTGCCGCTTTTTTTCGTCTTGGAGCTTTGCCAGAAAAAAGCGTCAGTCTAGATGCAGATCTTTCAGAAAATAAAGCCTTTTCCGAAAGATCCCTTATCCCTTATTTTAAAGCTCCGTGCTGAAAAAGCAGCAGCCATTTTTATGCTAATGAAGCAGGAGAGATTTAAATCCCTGCTTCATTAGCAATTGCGATATGTCTAATTTGCATCCCTTTTACGAAAAAGGGATGCAATCTAGACGTAGCCATAGTCTATGGCTGTGTTTAGACTGGCCAGTTTTTCCGGAAAATCAGCCACTTTTTCAGAAAAACTTGCCAGCTGTCTACACTGGCCGCTTGAATTTCCGCAAAAGCACTGACTATCTCATGTAAGATTGTCAGTGTTCTTGTGGAAATACTATGCTGCTCCCATTCGGGCAAAAGTCCCTTTTGCGCAAAACTTTTGCACAAAAGGTCCAGTGTAGACAGCTCAGATTTGTTTTGCGAAAATGGCGATCGGGGCTTTATTGTGGATAAGCGTGTCTAGATTGGCACGGATGCTTTTCCGCAAAAAGTGCTTTTTTGGAAAAGCGTCCGTGCCAATCTAGATGCTCTGTTCCGAAAATACTTTTAACGGAAAACTTTTCAGTTAAAGTATTTCCGGAAAATCATGCAAGTCTAGACGTAGCCTATGTGAAAAGTTGTAGCTATTTATGTATAAAAAGATGGCCGAAAAAGCTTAACATAATTATACTTGTCAATGTATTTCCATGAGTACATCTCTGTCCTTTTGAAAGTTGCAAGGATTAGTCATTCCATTTGCATAACTTCACTCTAGGCATGAATCTTTCCTAGAGATGAAAGATTCATGAAGTGATGAAGCATTTAAAAAAATCCATTTAAACCAAGTCAAAGAAGGCGGAGCAAAACCATTGTACCACATCTTTCTGACACACAGAAAACCATTACTACAGGACTTTAGCTGAGTAAATAAGATGAGACCGTTATTGCATTGCCTTTTTTCTTCCTTCTACCTGTCCTGGATGAAGAATGAACAGGATGTGCCATTTCAAGATGCCTGTCATGAAGAACTATGGGGAATATTTTAGACAACTGTAATTAATCTGGAAGATTAGGTAACAATTACAGTGCCACACAAGAGCTTTTTTACTTTCCCAGTACAATAACCATCACTTCTGTTAAAGAAAACTCTTACTTTGTCTGGATTGTTTTGCAAAAAGTAGGCTGGTGATATATTCAATGCTAACCATTAATTATGCTAAACAAAGAGTAATGGCACCAAACACCTGCTGCAACTGATTAGTGTTGGGGTTGGTGAGGCACCTGTGTACATCCTTGCACAAGATCAAGATTTTTTTTAAGTGCCTAAAGTTATGTTGCTAGATAAATAGCCTGGTTGTCAAAGGAGCTGAGCTCCCAACAGTTTCTGCTGTGGTGAATGGAGGTATGGGTATTGCAACAGCAGAGTGTCTGGCATAGAGTTCCTGTCAGCACTGCAGTTTATTTCCCTCCCCATGGCGGAGGGTGAACCTGCACTTGGATCTGTGGGCAGGATTCTCAAGGTAGCTCTTCTTGAGTTAAGGTGCTAAAAATGATAGTGTAGCACAGCGGTAGCATAGTGGTACAACAGCAGCACCTAGCTGCTTCACCTACATATCCCTGGGGTTCAGGCAGGTTTGTACATGGCCTGGCTAACCAGTGCCTCCCTTTGTTGCTGCCTGTGCTATCCTGGTCACTCCACTATTTCTGACACTAGCTCAATGAGCACTAGCTTGGGTATGTCTTTGCAAGCTAAGAATCGTATCACTAAGTGTAGATTTGCTTAACATGTGGAGCATGCTTACACCTTTCTGCTATGGATAGAATATTTCCTGTATATATGAACATACCAAACTCTAAAATTCAAAAGGGACACTTTTGTAATGTAAGCTTTTGTTCTATTAACCCATTAGAGCATATATCTGTCTGGATTACAAGAGCAAATAAAACAAATAGGCTGTGTCTACACTGCACCCCTTTTCCAGAAAAGGGATGCAGATTAGACACTTCAGAATTGCAAATCCGCGGGGGATTTACATGGCTGCTGCTTTTTTCCGGCTTGGGGATAAGCCGGAGAAAAGCGCCAGTCTAGACGCGATTCTCCGGAAAATAAGCCCCTTGAAAGTAGGAATAAGAAATTCTCCGGAAAAGGGCTTATTTTCCAGAGAATCGTGTCTAGACTGGCGCTTTTCTCCGGCTTATCCCCAAGCCGGAAAAAAGCGGCAGCCATGTAAATGCAAATGCCGTGGGGGATATTTAAATCCCCCGCAGATTTGCAATTCTGAAGTGTCTAATCTGCATCCCTTTTCCGGAAAAGGGGTGCAGTGTAGACACAGCCATATTGTCCCACTCTTCACAAAATATGAGAGGAATTCTCTTAATTTCCCTGCTTGCTTGGACTAAAAAGAATTGTAAAATTAAGCACATTCTCTTTTGAGAAACACAAAGATAAAGGATGACTAGACACAAATATTTGAAAGACTTTTTATTGGCTTTATTTTCAGAGCTTAAGGTTTTCTAAACACTATATTACTACAGCCAAGGATATGCTTTTCTTCTGTGCTGAGGCTTTTAACATGGGCACAAGCACAGAAGGTTAAGAAAATTTGTTTTTGTGCAATCACGATCTTATTCTTTGGGGGACACTTACAAGTTTTTGGATTAGAAAGATAGCAGCAGTTCCCTTGATGTTTGAATTCCTCTACCTGGCTGCAATGCAGTTTAGGGCAGTAATTCAGGGTTGCTGTTTATTGAATGTAAAGGGAGAATGTTAAGTCAGTCCAAGAGTTTTTGCAAGTAAAGGAGGTGTTCGTTCACTGGAGTTTGGATCTGCATGAGCAATTTGCTATCGCTCTACAAAGTGTTTTCATGGAATGTGTGGATAACCATAGCGGTTCAATGTTTACAAAGTAACAGTCAAGGCTGTATTCTTGGAACTTTAGCAAAGCATTTGAAAAAGCTAAATCAAGTCCTTGTGTTTGCATTGCCTAGATATGTCTTACGCACGGGAATGGAGACTATGTTTATATGTAGTTTACTTAATTCCTGTGTTTGGACAAACAAATGCCAAAAGAAACAGTAATATAAGAGATTAAAACACACCAGATCAAACCCATCTCTAGTCTAATTCTATTCATTTCAATAAACTTGCATACAGGCAAATTTGCCTGTATGCTATATCCAGCAACTCCTCATCTGACCAATTGAACAGTTTGTTACCTCCAGTTGTGTGGGATCCAAATGAAAAATAAGACCATAGTTTCTACGCAATTATTGTAAAGGTGGGTGGAATTTTCAGATGCACCCAGTATTGGCCTGTCTGTGAGACCAGTGGATGGGGTAGCAAACATTAGCCACTTTAGGAAACCCCACCCAGTGAGTGGGTGGCTGAGACAGGAAGAGAACAGGGAATAAAGTTGATTGGAGCATTTTTCAAACCACAAAAATTTGCCAACATTTTTCAAACAACTTTGCTGAAGCCTTCTCTTTCCCTCCCTCTCCTCCTGATTTACAGACTAGCTTTAATTAGAACAAGTATAAGGAGAAACTGAGTAAAGGAAGGAACAATAACATGATTAAAACAAAGCTTCCCCCACCCAGTGGAGAAAATTGTCCAAAAGGAGTAACAAGGAGAATGGAAACACTTTGTGTTCTCTAAGGTAAGCAGTGTTTTTCTGTCCTATCCATGAGCATCCCCATCCACACCCTTTCGCCATCTCTCCATTTCCTTTGCCGACTGTTATCTGAGAGCAGGGCTACTCAACTTTGGAAGCCCCAGGGGCCACAATGATACTCACAACACATGCTAAGGGCCACAACTTAAGTGTGGTTGTATATACATGCAACTATATATGCAAATCACTTATTTCACACTGACAGGCATGAATACAAAGATTAAGGCTTAAACCACAGTGCTGGACCCAAACAGGGTGAGCCAGTTCACACCTCAGGTTCTGCCCACAAGACTAAGCAGCCAGCACTTCCCACAATGCCCCGGCACTCCTGGCCTGAAAGGAGAGAACCAGGCTGCATAGGTGCCTGTTCATCTTTCTCATGATGCAAGAAGGACCCATGCACAGAGGGCACTGAACCCTATCATCATCTGGGGTGATCTGGGACACCATAAGTTGCTGTGAAATGTAAGAACTAGCTTTGCTTTCAGTATGCTTTCCATTAAAGATGGCATTTGAGACATGATGAAGTTTGAGTTGTACCTATTGGGAATTTCTTAGTGGGAAAGTACTTTAAAGGTCAGACAACACTGATTCTGGGAATAAAATAAACACTAAGTGGAAACAGGCGAGCTGTTAAAACCCATTTTAAAATGCCTGGTGTAAGTACCACCCATCCTCTTCCAGCTAATGCAGAGGAGGGCTGTAGCTACATGGGAGAACTGAGCCATTGGTAAAATGAATGAAATTGTGGCATAGCCTTCATTGCAGTCATGAAAATTAAGAAATTCACTAGCCATATAAAAGTACAATTTCTGTGCAGTTCCCAATTCTCATCTTCTTCAAAGGCTCTTTTGTCCTGAGACTAGAAATAGTAACAGCATCAGATTAGACTTCCCTCACAAATGTAGTAAGCCTGAAGTGGGGGAAGGAATATGGGGTGAATGGGAATGTGGGAGAAATCTGCAGATAGGGCCATGGGGTTCAGTTCAAATAGAATGGAGAAATTCTTCACTTGTACTGCATTGTGGTCTGGCCTTAGGGGGTAGCTCAGACAGTGGTGCACATCTGCCATTGCTAGGACATCAGCTCATGCAGCTGGCAGTTGAGGGAAGTGACCAAGAGGGGGAGGTAGGGGGGTGGGTGTGTGTGTGTGTGTGTGTGTGTGTGTGTGTGTGTGTGCTGAATGGCCTCTGGAAACTGGGGAAGCAGCTATTGCTTTGCATTTTGCAAATGGAAAGGGAGGGAGTAGGTATTTCCCTACCAAGGGGGCTACCTTCACCTGCATGTAAGGCCACATACTGTATGGCCATTTAATATAAAAAACATCAGAGTTCACTGGAGCCTAGAAATCCCTTCCATTATCCCTCCTAACCCTCTGAAAGTCAGACCCCATTGGAACATATCCACAAGACTTGTGGATAAGGGAGAAGTGGTGGACATAGTATACTTGGACTTTAAAAGGCATTTGACATGATCTCGCATGACCTTATCAATAAATTAGGGAAATACAACCTAGATGGGGGTTACTATAAGGTGGGTGCATAATTGGCTGCATAACCATTCTCAGAGTAGTTATTAATGGTTCAGTCATGTTGGAAGGGTACAACAAGTGGTGTTCTGCAGGGGTCTGTTTTGGGGCCAGTTCTGTTCAATATCTTCATCAATGATTTAGATGATGGCAGAGAGTATGATTATTAAGTTTGCAGATGATACCAAGATGGGAGGGGTTGCAAATGCTTTGGAGGTGTGGTGGGGCACCCAACCCCGCACAGTTGGCCCTGGGGTCGAACCTTTACACATGCAGGCCCTGAGGCCTAGTCCCTTACACATGCAGACCCTGAGGCCTAGTCCAGGCTCTGGGAGGATGAGGTAGAGGGGCCCGGGCCCTCCCTCTCCACTGGTCCCCAACCCAGGGCCCTATCAGTGGTGGGTGGTTCCCACCACTGGCTCAGCGGGGAGTTCTCCCCGAAACATGCCAAGCCCGCCAGGGCTTTTCCTGTCCCCTGGCCTGGGTTGCTTCCTCCCCCAGCCCTCTGGCTGACGGAGATCCTACCTGTAGGCGCTGGGCTAGCGACGGCAATGACATTGGCAGGCCTGACGTCTAGGGCAGCAGTGACGGGGGCGTCAACAGCGGCTGGGCAGGCAGCCCACAGTAGTCAGCGTTGCGATCGAGCTCAGCCCGGGGACTGTAGTAGCGGAGGTGACTGGCCCGGTGGCTCTTGCTCCAGGGGTGGGTCCGGCTGGGGCTTCAGAGGCTGGGTAGGAGTTCCTTCCCCCCCAGGCCTGCCCCAACTGAGCTGTCTCCCTGGCCTTTATACCTGGCCCGCAGTTGGAGCATGCCCAGCACTGCTGCAGGGGCCAGGCCTGCCCAGCCCAGCAACCCGGTTTGCTCCTCCCTTGGTCAGTGCGGGGATGGACCACCCCGTCACAGGAGGATACAGTCAAAATGGGCTTAATTGAAGGTCAAGTCTAGGCCTTCTCAAAATGGGTGGATTTTCCCCTCTGCCCTGGATTGGCTGCTATTATCATGGGCCTAGTCTTGATTTGTAAGGCCCTTAATATTTCTGCAGTGCTTGTTAAGCCAAATGTCCAGGTGCTCAGACACTTAATTATAGATGTGTGTTTTTCTAGCAGAGTTTAACAATGACTCGATTTCTTGGTTGCTCCAGAGAGACACCAGTACTTGTGCTCTGCCTGGCCTGTTATCAGCATGTTAATAGTTTTCTTCTGAGATACACTTGCTGCTAATGGAGTTGACTTCAGGTCAATGCTTTTCAAAAAGTTGAGGTTGGCAAACTGTTTACAAATGTTTTCCTAGGGGTGTGTAGTATTTTCAGTACCAGGAAGAGGCTTGAGCAGAAAACACAGCAGACAAATAGTCCTTCTCCAGCCAGGTAACTTGCACTATTAAGGCTGTTAAGTCAACATGTGGATCATCACATGGTGATGAGCCTTGTTTGGAAGCAAGACCAAACCAAATAGTGGGTGTGGATATCTGTTAGGAGAAATTTGAGGAATGCATGTGGACATAGATGTGGGTCCAGGCATGGTATGGGAATGAAGTGGTGATTAGCAAATTGTATTTCTCTAGTGTACACAAAGCCTTAAGATCTTACAGATGTCTTTCTATATGGATATTTGCAGATCATATACAAATTAGAGGAGTCTGAGATGAGAATATCATAGTGATGAGAATATCATGGTACCTCCCCATTCTCATTTTGCCTGTTCTACTTTCTGACATGGTGTTTCATTGGCCCTTAATTCCATACAGTCTAGGATTATAGAGGTTGTTGGGATAGTTTTCAAATAAACCTCATATTCAGAATACATGGAACAGCTGAGATGTTAATAGCACACACTCAACTCACCAGGACAGAGTCAAGGTCAAACTTATTCTTCAAGCAAAGGAGTTAGTCTTTTTTGCTTATGACAATGTATTTTTTTTTTTACTGGAATTCTCATTTTGATTTCTGTAGGCATATTTTGTTTCTTAAATCTTTATTAATCTACATGGTAATTTTTGGTTTATACTTCGATACTTCACAATTATTTGATATTTTCAGATGAAAAGTAATGAAACTCAGAGCACTCCCGCCAGGTAGGTAAATATTATACTAATTTTAGAGATGACTAAAGCGAGGCCCAGAGAAGTTTACATTGACTTGTCTAAAGTCACGCAGAGCCCTCTGCTGGAACATTGTGTAGGAGTCCTCATTTCAGTTCCAGTTTCTACACACTATAACATTCTCCCTTCTCAGAAGCTAATCCAATAGGTCTAACCCATCTCCCCAAGAACTCCATTAATGATTGTGCCCTTGCTCCTGAAACTTTTGTGCAAAAGGGCCAGTGTAGACAGCTAAGATTTGTTTTGCGCAAAAAAGCCCTTATCGCGAAAATGGAGATCGGGGCGTCTTTGCACAAAAGCGCGTCTAGATTGGCCACAGACGCTCTTCCGCAAAAGCACAAACAAAAAAGCAAAAGACGCGCTTTTCTGAAAATGCTTTTAACGGAAAACTTTTCCTTTAAAAGCATTTCCGGAAAATCATGCCAGTCTAGACGTAGCCCAGGAGTTGAGGCTTTCAGAAAACACCAGACAAACAGATGGTTAATAAAGTCATAAGAGTTTGTAACACTGGAGAACAACACACCAACCAGCATGAGAGTTCATGAAGTAGGGACCAGTGGCACAGAGTAGTGGAAGGAACCATCTGTGAATGTAGTTGCAACTTCAAGGGGTCTCAAGAGTTTCTTCTAACCGGATCTTCATGAGCTGCAAAGGTGTGGGGTGTGGAAGGGGCTCACTCCCTGTACATGCTTCAGGGCCACAAAGCCCTCAGACTAGATGGGATATTTTCATGGAGTTTCCAGTCTTGCTGCTTTTTTTGTCCAATATATGTATTACATTTTCATGACTCCGTTATCACTCAGAATTCTGAATAAACTTCCTAAACTGATGTCTCACCAAGTTAAACATTCATAACACAGAAACTGAATGAAAAATAAATATTCAACTAGTAGCCATATTAATAAAGGAGCATTTAAAATGGGAGTTTCCAAAACTGTCTAACACATTTTGATGACATTTCTAAACACCACTTCATTCTGCAGGCATGGATATGTTTGCATTGTCATGGAAACAAATCTAAAAGCAGCTCATGCTGGAAAAAAAAATCCAAGTTTAAAGTGTGATTGTGGGGGGGGGGGGGAGGGGGGAAGCTAGAGGGGTGATATCTTTCTGTGTGCATGTGAAATGGACATAATGTGATGCTGCTTTCTCTGGGTAGAAGGGTTTTTATTATTATTATTTAGTTTTTCACTGAGATTTCCATTAACCCAAGGGCTACTTTTTATACATACAAGGTTGAAAGTGATCAACATACATGTATAAACTAAACAAGTACAGAGATGTATAAACTCTTCTATCAACTGCTTTAGAAAAATAGAAAATTGCAAGACTACCTCTAATGAGAGCGGAACCTCTGTTACCCCATGAATCATATTTTTCTTTGTATGAATGTCGTTATTCATGGAAAAGTAACTACACCAGCATTTAATTTTTGATCCAATAACACATTATTTTCTAATTTGGCTAAACCGAAACATCAAATGCCAAAGGACTAAAATGCTTTCTAACCATAGTTTCAATAGCAGCTTGATAGGTATGTAAGGCATGCAGATCATTTCCTGCCAAGGCTGAGAAACATGGGTAGGTCTGAGATAATAGTGCTAGTGTGCTTGAAGAAGAACAAAGTTGTTAATGTTGTAGTTAGTTGCATTTTGGGGTAGGGGGCTTGTGGCTTCCTTCAAACCATCCCAGGTGCTTCCTGTGGCCTGACTCTCTCAGCTCTGAACAACAGAGGGATCAATAGGAGACAGGATAGGGATTTCCAGAGCATCACAATCATCGGTAAGGAACGCTAAGTCCTAGGGAAAGAAGAGCAAAGATCAGTGTTATAAATGGGCAGTGAGGAGGCTGACAGCAGTGGAAAATATCAAGATGCTTAGGGCCTGATCCAACTCCACTGAAGCCAATGGCAGCTGGATTTGTCTAGAAGCAGATGTAATAGTAGCAATGTACATACCCTTCTGCAGAAAGAGATCATGATGGTGTAGAGGCTCCGAATCTTTTCCTTCAGAGCACTCACTTGCGGCACTCTTTGGCATGCAGGGTATGCCACAAAGTTACGGAGTTTTGCCAACACGCAATAATTCTGCAAGGCATGGAAAAAGGGATTTGTGAAACTTTGGCTGCAGTACTGGAGGGATTACACCACTGGTCAGACACTCTCGATTATTTCCCCTCATGGAAATTGACAACTCCCAACTCCATTCATACATGTTTTTAAACAACCCATGTATTATGCAAAAAAAAAAATCAGTATTTCATAACAAGGCTGTCTGCTCCGTCTTTGTTGATAGCATGGCCCCTCCCCCTCACACCGCTCTTCAGTTTGATAACATCACTGGCTTTTGACATACTTTTGTAGAAGACAATGCCAGCATAACTCTCTGGAGTCAATGGAATCCTATGTAGGAGAATTTGGCCTATTCCTTCAATAAGAGCATGTCAGTTTGTTATAATATACACTAACCAAGCGCTCTCTGTCATAATTTGCCTACCTCTTCACTTGACGGTAGCATAAGGGTCACGTGGAACTGTGTTCACAGTGCTTTACTAATTTCACCACATTGCTGTAAAGTGGGTGAATAAATTATTACTGTCTCCATTTGTAAAACACGGAAACTGAGGCACTGAATTTAAATGATACTTTGCACTTGCAGTGAGTCAGTGGCAAAGCCGGGCATAGAACAAAGGAGTTATTGGATCTTAGTCCTTCACTGACTTCATTAGATTTTGCTGCCTGCAGCAACATTTTTGTCCCCTTCCATCCTTCCCCCCCCAATTTCTTGTGAGGAAAAGATACCAAGGTGCATTCTACTGCATAGCTCCCGATCTTGAGGTGCTTGCACAAAAGAAGGACTCACACCTCTTTTGTGGGGAATGGACATGGCTCTTTTATTATGGCTGCCATTCTTTTGCCTCCTATGGAAAACTTTCAGATAGCTCAAGGCGTGACAACTGATTAAAAAGAGAAATGCAGCAGTGCAATTCTCCTCTTCAGTTCATTAGATTAGCAATTGGTATGAGCTACACATAACACACCCAGAACAAAGACAAAATGGTCTTGATTCTGCTTTTGACCCCTGAACTATTCTCATGCATTCTCATATAGATGGTACTTGCTGGTAAAATTGCATTAAAACAAATTTATATGCAAATTGTTAAAAAATGATTATTTAATCACTTCCAAAATTTTAAAGAAGAAAAATTTCAGACCCCCCTCCCACAATTTTAAATTAAAAAACGTAAACAATGAATGATCCTGAAGCACCTTAGAGAGTAACCAAAAATGTAGATGGTATCATGAGCTTTTGTGGTCATAACCCATGTCTTCAGGTGAAACAGATAATTATAAGTGTCATTCTACAGTGCAGCTTTTCATTGTTTCTAGTTAAACTTTCAAAAATAGCTTCAATCCATATTCCACATGTATCTCACTTGCCCTGTTTTCAGTAGCTGCTTTTAATTCACAGTTGTAAAAACAAGAGTACAGTAGTGTAAACTTACATGTATGTCCAAGTAGAGCGTGGGCAGCATCTCCACACAGGGGTCCTGTAGTAAAGAATAGAGACCATTGCAATTTTTGTCTCTAGGGAGATTTGTTTCAAAAGCAACAATCAAAGTATCAACTCACCACAGGTTCAGTGTTCTGTAAACTCTTAAATGATGTCATGATTTCTTTGCTCAGAGACAGAATCCTTGAGTAGCATGTTGGAGGAGCTGAACTAGCCAACAGAAAAACAGAGAGCAGCACAGACAAACACAGCAGCATCTTCATTATGGAGAATATGTCAATAAATGCTAATGGTTACACAACGACTGATAGGTTTCGGTGGAGTCTAAGTTTGACAAGTGGACTTCCCACCTTAAATAGGCTCTTGTATCAATGAAAAGAATGTTTGGGGTTGGTCCAAACAGCGGCTCACTGCTGGTTTTAAATTTCCTGCCAACCTGGGAGCCAAAGCTGCTAGCACTTTTTTTTTTTTTTTTTTTTTTTTTGCCCTGGAGCAGGGAAAGGAGGGAGTGAGGATAACCAAACAAACATAACTGGTACACTTTATCCCCTAGAGAAAACAACCTGGGAACCCTCTAAAAGAGAAAACAAGTATGTGTAATAAGCAACACAGGATTACTGTGGAGTTGCAGAATCCCCTCCTGCAACCATTTAGGCACATGCTTCCTGTTATGAACACAAGTAGTCTCTTTTGTGTGGCTGCTCACATGCATAAAGAGAAACAAGTTTCTCTAAATCTATGCCAGCAAGAGAGAGGTCATATAATGTGGTATTAGTTACAGTAGAAAACAATTTAAAATTGCTCTAGTGGCACACATCCTCTGTTGGTCTTGGAGATGTTGCTGAGTTTGGAAGTGTGGTGCGTTTTGTTTGGTTTTGTTGTGGTTGTCATTTCTGTTATCTGTATCTACACAGTCAATATTTTGAGATTAAAAGGAAAACATGTTTCATACCAAACCTCCCAACATTAGACTAGATTTCTGATCACTTTCTTTTTATGGTAAATGGATAGTGTACCTTTTTGACGTTAGTCTTTGCCTTAAGTCATGACAGTAGGAAGACACCTGATCTTTTGTGGAGATACACTCCATGTTCAAATAGATTTGCTCTGCTAACTTTTTCGAATGCTTTGGTTAGGTCTACAAAGGCAGTGTACAATGGTCAGTTTTGCTCTCTGCACTCTTCCTGGAGTTGTCAAAGGGAAAATATCATGTCTGGTTGATCTTCCAGCCTTGATTTGGGGTACACATGATTTGCCAGTTCTTGTAGGCACACTAGATGACTTTCGAGAGAGCTTTTCCTGCTATTTAGCAGTGAGATACTCTTGCATTTGTTGGTCATCCTTTTCACCATTATTTTTATACAGATGATATTTGTATCACATCTCTGTTTTAGTACCTCACACTCTTTCTAGCATTTAAATAGCAACTGAGGAAGAAAGGATAGTAGGCTATCTTTTCCGCACTGGAGGATTTGGCTAGGATGTCATCTTTTCCAGGAGCCTTGCCACTTGATAAGCAAGACCACTGATTTGCTGTCTCTTCCACGGTGGGGTCCACATCTAATTCTGGCATGACCTGTAGAGTTAGTGTTTGGTTCAGTGATTTCCTGGTGATGTTTCTTTCATACGTGTATTGCTCGGAATAGGGTTCAACCCAACAGGACAACTGCTTGCTTTTGTCTGTAATGATTTCACTGCTGTGCAATTTGAGAGGGGTAACCTTGCTGACAGTGAGACCTACAGCTTTCTTCAGGCCATCACATGTAATTTTGAGGCTGTCTGTGTCTCTGCACAGAACTTCACTAAAGTAAAAAAGCTGCTAATCCGGGAACCCCTATTCGCTCATGCTGCTGCCCTCGTTGTTCATGATGATCTACTACAAGAACTCATGGACCACCATTCAGATACTTGTCAGACACTTGTTCTCACCACCAGCATTAAGAAAATGATTGTATTAGGACAGGGAATTCCACAAGATCCTTCAATCACCTGAAAAGCAAAACAACTAGAAATAGCCCAAAAGTTCAGCTTCTTAGACTCTACAATGACCACCAACCTCTCACTGGATGAAGAACTAAATGTTTACATTGGAAAGGCTGCCACCACCTTTGTCAGACCAACTAAAAAAGCATGGAACAACTCCAAGCTTACTATCAAGACCAAAATGCTAGTGTACCAAGCTTATGTGCATCAATATGGAGGTGGTGTGACACAGGATGGAGGCTAAATTGAGGTTGGGGAGGCCTTCCTCTCTGCCTTGCACAGGTGCCTTGTGCACCTGTGCAAGAAACTTAGGAGTTGAGCTTGTGACTGCCCTGTCCTGGGCTGCTTGTTTCTGTCCCAGCAGTAAGTGTGTTATAGAAAACCAAAGACTCCTCCAGGAAGTGCTACACTTCCTGTACAGGCACTTACTCCATAGCACATCTTCCCTTTTGTAACCACCTTTCTAAAGTTCCTGAATGACATAAAATATTAGTTTAATTTAATAACAGCCTCTATCAAATAATCAGTGATTTAATAATCTTCCAGGTTGCTCCGGTGCAAGGCCTAGATTTTTAAAGGTATTTAGGAGTTGGTCTCCTTAATGCCAGGCCCAAATCCTATTTTCAAAACTGACTGACCCTCTTAGGCCTACAGTTGGGTTAGAAATGTTTTTACCAATTCATGAAAACTTATGAGATTTCAAAATCAGTGTCATTCTGCCATGGTATAAAAGACCATTTGAAGCTTTTCATGATAAATGATAGAAGGTAGGATAGGTGATATCCTGGGTGAACCCTAACCACTGTACCATAGGAAATTTAGGTTCCTATATACAGTAAACTTCCGATAATCCAGCACCTTTAGGACCCAGGGGGTGCCGGATTATCAGATATGCCGGACTATCAGAAGGGGGAGCTATGAGGGGTCTGGAGTGGGGTGGGAGGGGATGCCACCCCAAACCCTCATAGGCCCCCCTTTACGATAGTCCGGCTCTGCCCCAGGCATCCCTGATTCAACCGCTGCTGGTCAGTTTCAGCAGCAGTTGAATCGGGGAAGCCTGCAATAGAGCAGCTGGGGTGCTGCCGGGTTGGTCCCGTAGCGCTGCCCCTTGGGGCTGCGGGACCAACCCGGCAGCACCCCAGCTGCTCTTGGGGACACCTGGAGCGGAGCAGAGCAGCTGGAGTGCTGCTGGGTTGGTCCCACAGCGTCAAAGGACGGCGTTGCAGGACCAACCCGGCAGGACCCCAGCTGCTCTGCCCCAGGGGTCCCCAAGAGCAGCTGGGGTGCTGACGGGTTGGTCCTGCAGCCCCGAGGGGCAGCGCTACGAGACCAACCTGGCAGCACCCCAGCTGCTCTGCTCCTGGCTTCCCTGATTCAGCTGCTGGTCAGTTTCAGCAGCAGCTGAATGAGAGAAGCCTGTCCGGCTGCCCAAGCACTTCCGGGTTCCTGATGGTGCCGGACCATCAGGAGTCCCGGAGTATTGGATGCCGGATTAATGGAGTTTTACTGTACCTTCTCAAATGAGGCTGTGTAAGGACTCAACCCTGTCTCTCCTCCTTTCTAGGGGAGTACTCAAATCACTAACCTGCTGAGTATTCTGTCTTGCTTTGTCTGCACGCTTCCTCCCATGAGACTTCTGTGAAAACTTTTGAAAGGCCCTTTTCATATCCATGTGGCATGAGAACAATTGGGAAATCTCAGACTTTGCTTGGCTCAACATTGCCAAAACTTATGTGACTTGTTAAAGACCACACTGGAAGAACATGGTGGAAATGGGAATCAAGTCCAGATCTTAAGTCCTGCTCACTATTTTAAGCACTACACTCTCTTTCCTCTCAGTGTTCCTATATTACAACCTCAGTTTTTTCAGTGAAATAAAAACCTCTATTTTCTAAATCTCATTCTTTTGTTATTTCCCTTAAGCTAGAAATGTATGCCAGATCTGTAAGAAACAACTTTTGTCCTTGCCTCAGATGTCTGAATTTTTTAAAAGCACATGGATCTTTTTTATAAATATCTATTTTGATTACCATAATACTTAACAAAAACATGTTATACTTAATAACAGCATTTAGATTGCACGTTACATGTTCAGAGCCTTCTAAATGTTTTAAGTGTCAATCAACTGCAGAATAGACTAATATAAGGAAAAGAAAAAATCATTCTCTGAGCTGACAATGAGTGAACAGAACTGAGCTAATACATCAAAATATTTTCATTGGTCTAGACAATATTTAGTCCTGCCGTGAGTGGTGGAAACCTCTTGAGGGCCCTTCCTGTGCTATGATTTTATATGGAGCACTGCCTCATCTGTTCACGCCCTCCCCCACCCTGACCCCAGAATGTCTCTGTTGCTGTTGGCTCCGCCAAAACCAGACCCTGGCTAGAAAGATGGCTATTTAGAATTGTTGGTATCAAATATTTGCAATGAGTTACATATGAGCAATCCCAAGAGGTAGATACATATGCAGATGCTACTTTGCACCTGAGGACCAAGAAAGTGGCAATGAAGAGGAGAAAGAGGTAACACCTCTAACTGCCTCTTTGTGCTGAATCCTGCTTCTTTTTCTTCAAAGGGAGAAAACTGCCCCCTACCCTAGTGCATGTTGACTGAGCAGAGCTTTGGGTCCACCTGTCTTCTTTCTCTACACCATCCCCCACTCCCAAGTAATCACTAGCCTAACTGACCTGGCACAGGAAGTGGTAAAATTGACTTGCACTCATAAAGAGAGAGCAGTTCCTCACTCACATGGACTCCTGGGGTGATACATCTCTGCACTGCATCATGCCCAAAGCTAGGAACAAAATCTGGAATAGTTCAAATAATCAATAAATTTCAGAAAATCATAGACTGTGTATACACATCTTGTGCATGGAAAAAGAAGCTAGATATGCCAAATTTTTCATGATGAATTATTTGCTCACCTCTAGCATTCATCACTAGCAGTAGTGATTTTTTTTTTTCCCTTCTGGTGAACCTGAATATGGAGAAAGCTACCTGATGCATTAAGTCACAGGCCAGCTGTGACAGTTAAAAAATGAGCTACACTAAATACTATTGAATAGAGGCTGGTTTTAAGAAATGCGCTATTTTACTGAAAGAAGAAGTTAGGTCTATTTTTCTCACCTACATCATCTCATCTTTGGGTGGGCTCTCTCACACATTGTTCATCCATACCCAAGTGAGTAGCTCGGGATGTCGGCCAAAGTCACCAACACATGGACACTTCTCAGCATGCAAACCGGGCTATTCAGTTAAGGAAATAACAGAGAACTATTTTTCACTTGTTAGTATTTGTAGCTGCGTTGACAAGCTTCTAGCTAGCAGAACCCCTAGGAACAGCTTATTCAACTTATGTCCCTGATATGGGCAAAAAATTATTCACTTTCTTTAAGGTGACCACTGAACTTAGAGAGATGCTCCCAGCTCTAGACACTGAGGTCTGAGAATGGGACATGGAAATGTTCACATTTAGAGTACCTGGTACAAATCTGGTCCAGCTACATAGTAACTAAAATCCATTACCCTCTATTGGCTGCTCACTTATCTATGTGAACCTGGTTGGACTTCAATGGACACAGAAATGGAATTACTCTTAGCAGAAGCTAGCAACCTCTGAAAATGGGTCACAAGTTCTGGTTTCACATCTGAACTCCCCCTGACCGCTTTCATGGAGGAAAACAATATATAACTTAATGTGTGTTATGTGTTGTCTTCTTTGCTTGCCTCTCAGAGGATCTGAGTTTGTTATTCTGAGTGGGAACCATGATAGTATTCTGAGTGTGAACCGTGAGACTGATTCAAAGCCCACTGAATTCAGAGGAAACTAAATCAGCCTTTTAGCTGAAATTCCAAATGTTCATGCCTGTGGCTTAGGAAGAGCCAGGTTCAATCTTTGATAACGATCAAGGTGATGGTTGTTATAAAGAAATACCTTCAGTGTATGTAAATTCAATAAGCAAATTTCTGTCTTGTTGATCATATGTCACACTACCATATGACCTTCACTCTTATGGTTTATGATGTCACCACCACCCATGGTGGAAATTACAACTAGTTTGTTTATTCTTTAGAATGCAAAATTCCTTATAAAAGTAAACAGAGACCTGGAAGTATCCCCATGACTTAACTACTTACATTTTTGAGCTACACCATCTTGTTTGCTTTTAAATTACTAAAAATTGAAACAGCTTTTTTCCCCCCTAAAAAATGAAAGAGCTTGCTGTATGGGCAGAAATTCCTATCATGTTTGAACAGCCCACTGAGACTCCAAACAACTTTCTTTATTATCCCTTCAAAGTTGAAGACTTGTCTAGTGAATGTTTTTATTAATAATATTTGGAGGCTGCCATCAGGCACTTCATGAAATAAACCACTGATTAAAAAGGTGAAAACACAGAAAAAAGGCTTTTCTTTCAGCCCTGTGTATTTAGGAAGTGCTTTGAAACACCTTAGCCAAGCTTTCTGTTGTGACAAAAATAACAGTCCTTGTATTTAGAGCTGGGATGAACTGTTTTAGCAAACTTTGATCTCCCCACTACAGACAGGTATTCAGGGGCTTATTCTAGATACCAGGGCTTCCTGTAATAGCTTGTTTACACTGGGATTTATTTATTTCTGCACTAATGAAGCTATATTGATGTAGTTGAACTTGTAGAAACAGTGGGGCTGTCAGATTCGCCAGGCCCCTGGGCAAGGTGTGGGTGGACCCAGTTCCATGTCTTAGAATGGGTGGGGCCTCGGGTGGAAGGGGGGTGGAGCTTGGGGCAGCCAGGCTTCAGCCTCACCTGGACCATGCTGCATGCTCCCTCTCCCTTGAGCTGTGTGGAGCATGCTGCCTAGTGCTCTCAGTGATTTAAAGGGCCTGAGGCTCCAGCTGCACCTACCACTATTGGGCCGTGTCCAGACTCAGGGTTTTTTTCGGGAAAAGTAGCCTTTCCCGAAAAAACTTCCCCTGCATCCAGACTCAAGCCGCGTTCTTTCGAAATTATTTCGAAAGAACGCGGCTCTTCTTTCGATGGCGGTAAACCTCATTTCACGAGGAAGAACGCCTTCTTTCGAAAGTTCCTCTTTTGAAGGCGTTCTTCAATGTAAAGAGGCCGTCTTCGAAAGAGCATCCAGACTCGCTGGGTGCTCTCTCGAAAAAGCGGATTTCTCTTTCGAAAGATCCGCCTGCAGTCTAGACATAGCCTTGCAGTAGTGGTGGCAGCCAGAGCTCCAGGTCCTTTTGAATTGCTGGTCCCTGGGGCAATTGCTCCCTGTGCTCCCATCCCCATTGGTGGGCTTGAGTAAGGACCTTCAGTGCAGATGCACTGGATAGGTATAATAGATACAGCTTGCCTTTATTGGAAACTGGCACAAGAGAGACTTGTGCAAGTCATTTTTAATATCAGTGCTCTCTGCTAGTCATGTGGACTTCTTAGTAAAGCTTTATGGCGCACAGATCCCCACTAGCTGATGTCTAGTACCCCTGAAATGACGGTTGCCATTGTTACAACACATTAGTTAATTTGAAACTCTAATGTCTTTTGTTTGTGGATGAACTCTCTTTACTGCTTAATCTCTCATCCTGAATTATTTAATAATTCTATAAATAGAAAAGAGGAGACTGAGGGGGGTATGATAGAGGTCTATAAAATCATGAGTGGTGTGGAGAGGGCGGATAAAGAAAAGTTATTTATTAGTTCCCATAATAGATGAACTAGAGGACACCAAATTAAATTAATGGGTAGCAGGTTTAAAACTAATAAAATAAAGTTCTTCTTCCACAGCGTGTGGTCAACCTGTGGAACTCCTTGCCGGAGGAGGCTGTGAAGACTAGGACTATAACAGAGTTTAAAGAGAAGCTAGATAATTTCATGGAGATTAGGTCCATAAAAGGCTATTAGCCAGGGGATAAAATGGTGTCCTTGGCCTCTGTTTGTCAGAGGCTGGAGAGGGATGGCAGGAGACAAATCGCTTGATCATTGTCTTAGGTCCACCCTCTCTGGGGCACCTAGTGCTGGCCACTGTCGACAGACAGGATACTGGGCTAGATGGACCTTTGGTCTGACCCAGTATGGCCGTTCTTATGTTCTTAAGTTATGTTCTTATAATCCTATTGTCAGCCCCAGCATTCCTGCTGTTTCCTTGTACTAAGAGCAAACAGATATTGCCACTCAAAGACATTTATTTTACATCAAGTGAAAAACAAATCCTCACGAAATAGTCAGGACTGGAGTAGAGCCCAAATGTTCTGACTAGTAGAACCCACAGAAATCAAAACCTGGGTGACCTATTAATAGGGAAGTGGCACTGTACTAATTCCTGCAAGTTACGTTAAAGTTATATTCTATACAATGTGTATGGAGAGGAGGGGTCTTAGAAGTAGGATGGTCCAGTGGTTAGGACACAGACTTGGAACTCAGGAGATTTGCATTCAATTTCAAGCTCTGCAACAGATTTCTTTTGTAATTTCTGGACGAGTTACTTAGGTTCAGGCCCTCAGAAGGTGTTTTGTTTCCTAACACTGATTTCAGTGTGAGTTTAGAGTCAAAATACCTTTCAAGGAGCTGAGCCTTAATTTCTCTTTACCTCAGGTCTCCATCAATAAAATGGTGCTAATGCTGTACCTCACAGCAGTGTAGAGATTAATACACTGCCATCTATGATTGAACTGCTGCAGTCCCGATGCTCATATTTCAGCAGTGACCACCAGACTTATTGATTCTAGTCATGTGGGCTTGAGAGACTTGTCTTTGCTGCCAAAAAAGTGGGTGTTTTTTTTTTTTAAACCTCAGGTTACACATGAGCTATGCCAAGGGAAAAACATAGTAAACTGCAGGCACTTTAGCTTTACCATGAAAAAAACTAGGTGCAGTCTATCCTGGGGGTGTATGGGATCTATGCGCAATAGGTTAGACTTTTACCTCAAGATAAAATTAACGTACCTGGTCTTTAATGTGTTTTTACTGGAAAAGCTTGTGTTAGTTACCCTAAGGACAAAACACACCGTTTCCTTGCAGTGACAAGGCCTATGCAACATTTCTAGATTCTGGTTTAGTCTTAGATCCATATTTGTTGATCTGAGGTGGACGAGAAACCACATGCACAAAGTAATAAACTCTCCCCCCACACCCACACCCCCACACCCGTGTTCCAAAATGTTACATAGCTTCAGGTCTTATCACTGCTTGTGGTGATCTTCACAATGATGGATGGTGTGAAACTTAACAGCTAGCAATGAATGAATTGGGGCAGTACAAATAAGTACAGTCAGTGGGCCAAAGTCATCTCTGCTGTAAGCCCACTAACAAGATCAAGGGCTGGGGTCTGAGCTACCCACTCGCCCATAGACGATGCCCCTCTAGATCATACTGGTAAGGAACCCCCCGGTGAATGTGGTGTCTGATTGTAGGTAAATGGAGGAATTCACTCCCCAGGATTTAGCATTCTAGCACCTTTCAGCAGTGTTAATTCACTAAAACACACACAGTGAATGAGATTGAGAATTCAGCTATCTATAACCAACTGGTTCAGCTAAACAGGAAACCAGAAAGACTTTCTTAACATGGTAGTAGGTTGAGTTTTCCATTTATCCTTTTCATCCAGAAACTATCTTATGTTCATTGTCTTTGTGTGTCTGATTGTAAACAGTTCTTACAACAACAGACTCAGGGTATGTCTACACTAGCCCCCTAGTTCGAACTAGGGTGGCTAATGTAGGCATTCAAACTTGCAAATGAAGCCCGGGATTTAAATATCCCGGGCTTCATTTGCATGTTTCCGGGCGGGCGCCATTTTTAAATCCCCTTAGTTCGAACTGACTGCCCACAACTACACGTGGCAGTCAGAAATTAATCCAAACTAAGGACTTAGTTCAGATTAACTGTTAGTCTTCCTGCAATGAGGTGTAACAGTTAATCCGAACTAAGGATTTAGTTCGGATTAATTTCTGACTGCTGCGTGTAGCTGCAGGCAGTCAGTTCGAACTAAGGGGATTTAAAAATGGCACCCACCTGGGAACATGCAAATGAAGCCCGGGATATTTAAATCCAGGGCTTCATTTGCAAGTTCGAATGCCTACATTAGCCACCCTAGTTCAAACTAGGGGGCTAGTGTAGACATACCCTAATATAACAGCAGAGCTAAAACAAATCCTCAGATCAACTAGCTATGATGAGCATAGTTCCTAGCTCTGATTCATGTAACAGACTGTGGCTCTATTATTCTGTTTTCTCCACATACACAGCTCTCATACTGTGTATGAAGCTCATGGATGAAATCTTGACCACACTGAAATCAATGGCAAAACTCACTGACTTCCTAGAGTCAGCAGGGGTGCTGGGAACTATTGAACCAAACTGTAAACCTTGTATATAATGGAAACCACTTCAAGCCAGGGTGCTGCAGCACCTCCCACGCCCTTAGTTCCAGCACAGCTGAGAGCTAAGATTTCACTTTGGGTATCAGGAAGCCACCTTTTCCAGTTACTTATGAGTCAACAGGGTGCCCTTGTAGCCAAGAAGGCTAATGGCATATTAGGATGCATTAGGAGGAGCATTGCCAGCAGATCTAGAGAAGTGATTATTCCCCTTTATTCGGCACTGGTGAAGCCACATCTGGAATATTGTGTCCAGTTCTGGACCCCCCCACATTTCAGAAAGGATGTGGACACACTGGAGAGGGTCCAGCGTAGGGCAACAAGAATGATTAGAAGGCTGTATCACATGACCTACGAGGAGAGGTTGAGGGATTTGGGATTATGTAGTCTATAGAAAAGGGGAGTGGGGGGGGGGGGGATTTGATAGCAGCCTTTAACTACCTGAAAGGGAGGTTCCAAAGCGGATAGAGAGAATCTGTTCTCAATAGTGACAGATGACAGAATGAGGTGCAATGGTCTCAAGTTGCAAGTGGAGGTCTAAGTTGGATATTAGGAAAAACTATTTCAGTAGAAGAGTGGTGAAGCACTGGGATGGATTATCTAGGGAGGTGGTAGAATCACCATCCCTAGAGGTTTTTAAGTCCCGGCTTATCACAGCCCTGGCTGGGATGATTTAGGTGGGGTTGGTCCTGCTTTGGGCAGGAGGTTGGACTTGATGGCCTCCTGAGATCTCTTCCAGCTCTATGATTCCTTCAAGCTATACTGGACACCAAGAGTCTTGCCCACTTTGCATGGTGGGAATAACTCTGCAAAGTGCAAGAATATGGAGGACAGGCTATGGATGAATGAAGCTCTACTGACTACGGTAATGTATGTCATGAAAATAACTGGAGCTGCTTTCTGTTCAGGAAACTGAATAAACTTATTAAACATATTAGCCAGGCTCAGGAATAGATTTGGGCCAAAGAACCCCAAAACACCAAAAACTTGATCATGACAAAGACAAGTTTAAATAATGGAACATGACAAAAATTAGTGTTCATATGTATGCTGTGAATCAATTATAGTTTTCAGTTAAGAACCTTATTTTAATTGCAAATTCTCATCTTTTTTTAAAAAAAAAAACCAAAAAATAAAGGAACCTTCTCTCCTGCTTAGGAACCACACTTCCAAACACCCTGATTACTGAGGATCTAGATAACTATAGAATCTGGTTAAGGTTAAAGACTCATACATTATTGTGGATTTTTGTATTTGCTGGCATTCCTGATATCACTTCCCCCAGAAAACCGATTTATAACTTTTAGGTAAAGGCCTTGTTGATACTAGAAAATTATACTGCTTTAACCATACTGTGCCATATGTCTCCCCGTCCTTTTTATTTAATTCTTCCCCTACTTTTCTAATATTGCTTCTCCATGTAAGAGGTGTCTGCTATAGCAAATGCAAGGAGATGTAATCAGGGCTAACTGACCAAACCATGTATATGTTATGCTGACCTGATGTTTGTTGCAACAGTTATCTTGTCTGATGCAAGAGAATGAACTGGGAACCTCCAGAGCTATAATGTGACCTTTCACAGCTTGAGTTAGAGCCACAAGCTATAACAGACTTCCATAACTCTGTAGATCAAGCACTGAGGAGATGTTACATTCATTGACCACTTACACTTGCACTACTGAACCCCACTCTGAATACAATGCTAAAACTATGGTGTAACTATCAGCTATTCGGTGTATTCAAGAAAATCCACTTTTGCCATATTATGAACCAACCTCAGAACATAAACCTATTTATTCTAATTATTAGTGGTACATAATTGGCAATGATATTGTCTGTGTCAGTCAGGGTATGTCTACACTACCCTCCTAGTTCGAACTAGGAGGGTAATGTAGGCATACCGCACTTGCAAATGAAGCCCGGGATTTGAATTTCCTGGGCTTCATTTGCATAAACTGGGCACCACCATTTTTAAATCCCTGCTCGTTCGAACCCTGTGCCGCGTGGCTACACACGGCACGAACTAGGTAGTTCGGACTAGGCTTCCTAGTCTGAACTACCGTTACTCCTCATTCCATGAGGAGTAACTAGGAAGCCTAGTCCGAACTACCTAGTTCGTGCCGCGTGTAGCTGCGCGGCACGGGGTTCGAACGAGCAGGGATTTAAAAATGGCGGCGCCCAGTTTATGCAAATGAAGCCCGGGAAATTCAAATCCCGGGCTTCATTTGCAAGTGCGGTATGCCTACATTACCCCGCTAGTTCGAACTAGTGGGGTAGTGTAGACATACCCTCAGAGGTGCAATTCCTTTTCATGTATAATTTTGGTATAGATTTTGTTTTTGCAGTAAAATAATTCATGAGAAAAGAAAGCAAGGGAATGGAAGCAAAGGTAGAGGCCTCTTAGGGTACATCTAGACAGTGGTGCTATTTCGGGATACTTCCAGCATTCCAAAATAGCTATTCCCTGTCTTTTAAACAAGCCTGTTATTTCAAAATAACTTTTGAAATAATGAGCTCACTATTCTAACATCCCTGTAAACTTTGTTACATGAAGATTAAGAGATGTTTTGGACTAGTGCTCCATTTTGAAATTTGGCACTGTCTACACAGTGCCAAATTTCAAAATAAGCTACTTCAAAATACACTCGAAAGAAGCTATAAAATTTGTATAATTTGAATTGTGTAGCTTATTTTGAGCTATGGATGCAGTGTAGACGCATCCTTTAGAAATCAGTGTCACTCATTTTAAAGTGATCAAAGATAGCCTAATTTGTTTTATTATCCTTTAACTCCACTATTTGTAGTGCCCTGCCAAATTCACTGTTTATTTCATAGTCATAGGATTTTTAAAATGGTAAAAGTCATTATTTTAGCTATCTAAATCTGAAATTTTAATGTTGTAATTGTAGGAGATCTGACCCAAAAAGGAGTGGTGTGAGTCGAGTGGGGGAGAAATTGCAAGGTTATTATAGGCAGGATTGGGGTATTACTACCCTTACTTCTGCAGTGCTGTCAGTGGTGGTACTGCATTCAGTGTTGGGCAGCTGCAGAGCAGCAGCTGTTCACTGGGAGCCCAGCTCTGAAAGCAGAGCCACTACCAGCAGCAGTGCAGAGGTAAGGATGGCATGGTATTGCCACCTTTACACCTGCACTGCCTTCAGAGCTGGAGATCTGGCTAACAGCTGCCACTCTCCAGTTGCCCAGCTCTAAAGCATCACCAAGGTAAGAGACTATAGCTTGACCCCCCTAAAATAACTTGGTGACCCCCCACTGCAACTCCCTTTTGGTCAGGACTCTCAGTTTGAGAAACTTGTATGGTAATCTGTATAGTATAGAGTAAAAGCACACAAGACTAGATGTCACAGTCCGTGACACATTTTTCATGGCCATGAATTCGGGAGGCCTCTTTGTATTCATAAATGTAGCTCTTCTTTGTAATATATGCTACAAACAGCCAATTCCTGCTTCCATGAAAGTAAATCAATGGGGATTTAGCCATTGACTTCAATGAGAGCAGGAACAGTTCCAAATTGTTACCATTAACAGTCTGGAAGTGTTTGCCTGAAATCTTAGCAGATGTTGATCTTTCAGGGAAAGGGTTAAGTGTGTTTGTTGTTCCATCTGGATGTAGGAGAGCAGGATATTTGTTCTCTGTTAGAGAACCTCGTGTGTGTGCTGCAAAATCCTGTGTGGGGAACTAGCAATAGCCAAGCCTGGATAGAAAATCTGAGCTGGGTTTTTTCCCTAAAGAAAGCCAAGTACTAGGAAGAGGAGAGCTTTGACTTTACATACTTTGTGGACTGTGTTTGTTTGAAGAGCTGTTTGGAGAAGGTGCAAGCTCACTGCACTTTTAAGTCAAGAAAACATTGACTAAAATTTTTTGCAGCTAGTTCTTTCTCGTACTCTTTTAAGGGGTGTAGGCAATGTCTCCCATAGCACCTGACCTAACTGGGAATCTAAAAAATTACTTCTTGATGTTATAGTTTGGTCATTAACAATATCAAGCTTTTCTTACCTACCCAAGAACTTACTCCATTTCTTTCTTTACAAAGCTTTCTTTCTCTGTCTGCTGCACCATGTGTGAAGCTCCAGCTTGCCTCCGGGAAGCATTTTGTTTAACTGTGTGGACACATTCCTTAGAGGAAACAGGGGCCAAAACATACAAACCAGGAACTAGATGAGAAGAATTTAACTTGTAAAGGAAAAGAAGCCAGAAAACTGGCCCTGGGGTCTGAAACTTGTTTTCCACTTTATTTATTCCAATTTATTCCATGGCCAGTTTCATATCCTCTGGCAGCAGTAAAGCTAGAAAGAAGAAATACACATCAGACTTGTGTCCTGCTCACATGTGAGGCAGACGTGGGCAAGGTCAGTTTTCATCACAAGTCAAAGTTAAGAGAGGCAAAGAATCCAGAACATGAATGTGATGGACATTGGTGCAGCGGAGGGCGGGGCGGGGGGAGTGAAGAAAGGGATTTATTTATTTTTATACATTCTTAGTACTTTCATGGAAGATTCCACTGTGCACAGTAGATGAGGTGCTCCATTTTCTTCTAACACGGGGCCAATCGCTGACAGCCTCAGTTACACCCAATGAGATGGCTGATGTAGTAAAGCACTATTCAATTACAGCAAAGGTGTCAGAATCCGACCCATGCATAGGAATGTATGCTCAATGGCTGGCCACTGTGCAAAGGCACAGCTGCTATTATGATGGATTGTATGAAGTCCTAGAGCAAGCCACACACAGCAGTTGGGGAGGAGCCAGGGAATGAACCCCACCCCCATGTTTTTTGGTCAGCCATAGAAGGATGCATACCATGTAAGTTTAAGGAGTGACACGCATTGATACTTTGTTTCCTCTGGGGAGCTCCACCTTTCCTCGTGATTGTATGTTAATGTCTCCTGGATTCCAGTGAAGGCACTAGCTTCTCAATTTAAGCACTGCAGGTAGGAAGAAATGGAAATATCTCTTTTCCAATTTGTATCCAGCTATATGTCGCAAACTGCACAAGGGGGTGATGTGCTTCTGCAGTTTACACAGTGTCGTGGGATGATTCTGGGAATAGTTGGCTCTCTGGTAAACCATATGTGAGCAAAATTTGTTCCTAAATCTTCTTGCCTGAAGAGCATGGGAACAGGGGAGACGTTATATTCGTCCCAATGTTTGATGCCACAGTGACACAAAATAAATTGTTATGCTCTGAGATAAAACCATCCCCTGAGCCAGCCAATGCATTATGTCTGATTTGTGCTGTCTATTTTGATCATCTGCACCATGGCACAGTGACTGTGTCATCTTAAGTGTCTTGTAGAGCACTGAGCATACTGTCATTTCTTAACAATAGCAGTAATTAATAAGCAGATGCTTAATAACTGGGGTGAGACAGATGCAAATAAGGATGTTTTTTCCTCTCCTTTAGTCTGCTCCCTTTCACTTTCATTGCAAGCTTTGAGCAGGAGGTATAATAAAAGCACAGCTTAATATTGCATTTGCTTGTTGATACTCGTTTACTTTTCTTAGGCTGCATCTACACTGGCATGATTTTGCGCAACAGTTTTTCCGTTAAAAGTATTTGCGCAAGAGAGCGTCTATACTGGCATGTGCCTTTGCGCAAAAGATCTGCTTTTGCGCAAAAGCATCCGTGCCAGTGTAGATGCTCTCTTGCACAAAAAAGCTCCGATGGCCATTTTAGCCAGCGGGCTTTCTAGCGCAAGAAATTGAAGTTACCTGTCTACACTGGGCTTTTGCGCAAGAACACTTATTCCTGAGCGGGAGTGTCAGAGTATTTGCGCAAGAAGCACTGATTTCAAACAAAAAACAGGACTATGTAGCACTTTAAAGACTAACAAGATGGTTTATTAGGTGATGAGCTTTCGTGGGCCAGACCCACTTCCTCAGATCAAATAGTGGAAGAAAATTGGCACAACCATATATACTCCAAAGGATACAATCAAAAAATGAACACATGTGAAAAGGACAAATCAAATTTCAGAACAGAAGGGGGTGGGAGGGAGAGGTAAATGTCTATGAGCTAATGATATTAGAGGTGATAATTGGGGAAGCTATCTCTGTAATGGGTACAAAGATACCCATCTTAATTTGACCATCTTGTTAGTCTTTAAAGTGCTACATAATCCTGTTTTTTTGTTTCAGCTACACCAGACTAACACGGCTACATTTCTATCATGATTTCATACAGTAGAACATCAGTGTTCTTGAGCAAATACTTGCGGCCAGTGTAGACAGGCGGCAAGATTTTGCGCAAAAGCATTTGCTTTTGCGCAAAATCTTGCCAATGTAGACACAGCCTCCATGGTGAAGAGGTTACTAGAGTGAGACCTTCAATTTATATGCTAGTTTCAATAAACATATATTATTGCAAAAAAAAAATGGCCAAATCCTTGTGTATTTCTGCAATTTTCACATTAAATATGTTTTATGTACAGGTTGAAACTCTCTAATCCAGTATCTTCAAGACCAAACAGGTGCCAAACCAGAGACTTTGAACCACGAGAGGTCAATATTGTCTAGCAGCATTACCAACATTTCTGCTGCTCAGTGGGCTCTTAAAAGACGTTTAGGGGAAAATAAGGCTAAATAATAGCACTGAACACTGAAAACCAGGACTGGTGGCTACAAGCAAACTTTACGGAACTGGGAAACTTGGCCACACCCAGGAAAAGTGGACAGTCAGCTAACTAAAAACATGCCGGACATGGATGTTGCCAGATCAGAAAGTGCTGAACTAGAGCAGGCCAATAATGGAATTATTGCAGTACTGCAAAATTCAGCAGTGGGTTGATTCAGATCTTTTTATTAACCCCTATGATCATAGATCCACATGCTGCTGTTCAGGGCAACATAATGTTGGCTCTTTTAATTTACACACAATCCTTTTATTATTTTAATTTATTCTTTTAGCTCAGAGCTTTCAAACAGGCTACAAGAGAACTTAGTCTATTATAGGTACAATATTCTGGAGGTTTGCCTGAAGCAACAGAATAAGAAAGCAATAGATGTGATTCTTTGCTATAACTGCATGCGTTATTGCTGCTTGAGAGCTAGAGAAGAATTTTCACATGCCACAAAGAGAAGGTCATGGTGGTACAGTGCAGTAGATCTGATCTTTTAATCAACACAAGCATCTAAGGGCTCCCATCACGCAGAAGGACATACCTGTGCTAGGCGCTGTGCAATATACATTGTCTCTATTTTTAGCCCATTAGCCTTTTTCTCATCAAGATTTCTCCCTGTGATAATGTTAACAGCATATTTTTCCTTGACGGACTCTTGCAGGCCTAGCTTGGTATTTGTTTCACAAAATGAATAGATGAAAAGCATCTGTATCACTATGGTGGATTCCTGGTTGTTGTGCTTTATGGCAGCAATGAATTATACCTAGGAATGATGGAATAGGATTACCACCTGGCTGGTTTTTGTACTGCCTTGCTGCTTAAAAGATTTAATGTGCCAGGGGTACAGTGTGGTTTACCTGGGACATGTTAAAGTGGTCTACATGTCACATCCTTGCAGTTCAGATTGCAGCGCCATGTTAGGATAACAAAATGATTACATAAAAATACACATCGGCATGTAAAGGGGTTCTCTAAAACATGTTAGTAATATCTAACTATAGTAACATTAGGATCCTGTTTGTTGGTATAACACTAGTGCCTAAGATGCCCTGCTGTGCTGAACACTGTGTAAACAGAAACAACAGGTGCCCCCAAAATATTTCTATCTAAAGAAACACAGCACATGGCAGGGAGGGAAGGTGTGAAGTGACTTACCAAAGCTCACCAGCAGAGCTCCGAATAGAACCCTTCTTGTCTCCCAGGCCTGATCCTGAGCACTAACCCAGGCTAAAGTCAATGAGACTTCAAGCCATTCAGCACCTTGCATGTCTGGGCTCCTCAGGCAGATTTCTCATCTGAAGGTTGATGTAAATTATAGGGGCTGATTGTGGAACGCTTGCTCGTGTTGTGAAGCACTTATACAAGTCGTCCCATTGCCTTAAGCGAGACCCATCGCCCAGTGAGAGAGAAGGAGCCATAATTGGATCCTTTCAAATAAACAACACACTGCTCCAACAGTACAATCCTACCCTAACATTTTCTCTTGTGGTTTTTTTCCTCCTCTCACTTCCTCCCTCCCCATTGCTGTCAGTCTGCTGCCGACTCCAGCAATTTCAGCAGTAGCCACAGCAGGTTGCTTTCAATCAACAGACCATCTCTGCAGCAAGCAACAAAAGTAACAAATTTTCTTCAGAGCCAGCAGACTCTGATTTCATTCAGGCACGGGCATTCACTCCTGATCCCAGTGCACAGTTTCCCAGCACATCAAGACGGAGGCTGCAAACTGTGGTGTTGAAATAAAACAGATAAGCAAGTGGAAACACTTTCCTCCCCTGCTGAGAACAAACACACCAGCAACATATTGACAGTCTGCCTACCTGCTGCAGTAGCTAGTCTCGCCAACCTGCGGGCCTGATCATGCAAGGTACCAAATACACTCTCCTGAAGCTGGCAGTAAGGGAGATTTGAAACACTCAGTGCCTGGGATTATACATTTCATGCCCTTGCTGATTCCGGGATCCAATCTGTGGCTAAACAATCACAATTATTCTCTAAAGGCTTAATCTTGATTATTTTTTTTATCGAAGCCAATAGGATTTTTACCTTTGAAATCAAAGGTACTAGTGCCTGTACTCTTGAAAGACACTCTAGACATGAAGTCCACAAGGGACCATGATGAACATCTAGTCTGACCTCCTTGCATGTCGCAGAACATAGAATCTCACTCACACCTGTAATAGACCCCTAACCTCTGGCCACACCTGCCACAGGGGTGGGGACTGGGAGTGGAAAGGGACCAGTGCCCCAGTGCCCTGTGATTCTAAAGGACCTGGGACTCCTGGCTGCTGTCACTGCTACTGCGACAGCCAGAGCCCTGGGCTCCTTTCAATGACTCCTGGGGCCAACATGGTGCTCTCCAGGCGGCTCAAAGGGCTTGCTGCCCCCTCCTTCTCCCTTCCACCTGAGGCTCTGTGCTTTCCAGGAGCGTGGAGACTGCTCCCACTCACCCAACTTTTCCCGGGGGCCTGGCATGGCTGTCAGCTCTCCTGCTTCTGGCTAAATTACAAAAGTTCTCAAATCATGATTTAAAGATTTTTAAGGTACAGAGAATCTACCATTTATTCTAGCTCAATTCAGCAAGCGATGCAGGCCCCACACTGTATATAAAGGCTACCCTTCCCTCATCCCTAGGGTCTTTCTTAATCTGACCTGGAGGGAAATTCCTTCCCAAATGCACATATGACAATCAGTTAGATCCTGGGCAGGTGGACAGAAGCCATCATCCAGACAGTGCAGAGAATTCTTTCCCAGGTAAGTTGGAGCCCTCCCCATCTAGTATCTCCCCTCTGGCAGTTGTGAATTGCAGCTTTGACTGGGCCATTGTAGGTAATCTCATCCTGTCATCCCCACTCAATAGGCTAATGAAGGATTGGGAAGTCTATAATTTCACACCAATGAAAATCACTGTCAAATTGCCTGTCATGGCAAAAGGCCTGTCAAAATATTGGCTGTTACCAAAGCATCGCCAGTGTTCTTAGATATAGCTTTGTTATGTGAATAAAAGTAACAGAGGGAGAGCTGTGTCAGTCTGTAACTGAAAACAGCGAGTAGTCCTGTGGCACCTTAGGGCATGTCTACACTAGGAAATTATTTTGAAATAACTACATTCAAAATAACTCCTGAAATAACTATTTTGAAATAAACTTATTCCCTGAGGAAAGCAGGAGTACAGATTTTGAAATAACCAGCTGGTTATTTCGAAATAACAGGCTTGGTAGTGTGGACGTTCCATTTATTATTTTGAAATAAGGGGGTTATTAAAGATATATATTTAATAGACCAGGGCTTAGAGACTAAATATATATATTTAAGAAATGGGTTTTGTCCATGAAAGCTCATGATTCTCTCTCTATATATAAATATAGTTTAGTCTCCAAGGGTGTGTCTAGACTACATCCCTCTGCTGACAGAGGGATATAAATGAAGCATGTCGAAAGTGAAAATGAAGCCGGGATTTAAACATCCCACACTTAATTTGCATAATCATGTAATGGTGCTCTTTCGAAAAAGCGCTATTTTGAAATGGAAACCGCAGTCTAGACACGGTTTTTCGATAACGGGGCGCTTTTTCAAAAGATCCTGTAAACCTTAAAAAATGATAAAGTTAAATTAAGATACACAACTTCAACTGTATTAATTGCTTAACTCAAGTCAAAGTACCTTAATTTGACTTTCGGCACTGTCCACGCTGCAGGAAGTTGAATGAAGAACACTCTCCCTTCGTCTTCCCTTACTCCTTTTGGAAGCAGGACTATCAAAATCGACCACAGTTTCCCTCTCAGTTTGAATTAGAGTGTCTTCACTAGACACGCTAATTCAAACCCTGGAAGATCGACAGTGGCAGCTTCGATCTTCTCTGTAGCGTAGACATACCCTGAGGTACCATGGACTACTCGTTTTTATGTTACATGAAAAGAAAGAGAAAAATCAAGCAGCAAATCTTATTGAACAATTCATATTAAAGGGAACATAAACCACAGATCGCCAGCATTGGTTCTGAGGAAGGAGGACAAAAGCTGCTTTCATCACTGGGATGTGGCTGCATTGCCTGCAGATAAAATAGCAGAGCACCCAAAGCTGACTGGCTCTGGGCGATCCCACCTTCTCTCCACGTGGATTCACCCCAATGTGCAGCTGGGCTTCTCTTGGCTGTGAGGTCACTATGTTACTGTAGTCAAAGGCCTTTTAATGTAAAAGCTGTAATCGCAGCATTGCTAACTACTTACTTTTAAACTACAAGAATGCCCTAAGGGAAGTTTTATAGTGCAAAGGAATATAGTCATGTTACATTAGGAGTGATTTACAGACCTCCATGCAGAGTGAGCAATAAAATCAAAAAATCAAAACCAACACAGGTCTTAAATAAATGAAAATGTACAATACTCTGTTGGAATGATGCTGGTGAGATTGAGATGAGTTTGGAACTTCTAATAAAGCATTCACATAAAAGTACCCTGCTCTAGCAAACTGTCCTTTTTTCTTCCTTATCACACAATGTCAAAAATATCTGTATTTTCCACACAGTTTGACAACTGTCAAACATGTCTGTAAGGATAAAACAAAATGTACTTAAGGGGACTAGATGAGCATATAGCTATAGCTACAGCTCTTAGTTAAATGGGGGTAAATATGGAATAACTTTGCAGAAGCAGCTGGACCTTTTAGATTTGTTCTGGTGCAGCTGAGAGAAAATATCTGTCCCAGAACAATACATATTAGACATAACTTAGTCATAGATTGATTATGCTTTAGAGATTCCCATAAACTATTTTTATGTAGACATTCAATTTTAGGCTCTGATAACTTAAAGGCAGTTGGAAAAGCATGCAGGTAATTGTTCCTGAAGAATTGCTACAAGACTGATGAGTGATGTAGACTTTGTCTCCACTACTAAGTTTTGATGACAGAACGTACGTTGACATCCAAAAGCCAATATTTAAAAAATTGCAGAAGAGCATTCACACTTGCTCTCACTGTCAACAGATCACAGTCACATTGGGAATGCCATCATCAACAGTGTGAGCAATGCACGTGGGTATGTGTCCCACAGTGTGGGGTGATATCTTCTGTTATTAGGTGTTGTGGGAAGGTGGAGCAGAGCACAGTTCAACACAACTTGAGACCATGCAAAATGTCCTTTGATGCATTGCTCCTTTATATTTGTTCTGCACTGAGAAATGTTCTGGTCATAATGCTTTTCACACAAGCCTAGAGAAATGTGCCCATAGGTGTCCCAGTGCCTATGAGGCAAATGCAGTTGGTACTACAGACTTTTAGAATCATAGAGCTGGAAGAGATCTCAGGAGGTCATCAAGTCCAGCCCCTTTCCCAAAGCAGGGCCAATGCCAACTAAATCAACCCAGCCAGGGATTTGTCAAGCCGAGACATTAAAACCTCTCAGGATGGAGATTCCACCAACTCCCTAGGTAACCCATTCCAGTGCTTCACCACCCTCTTAGTGAAATGGTTTTTCCTAATATCCAACCTAGACCTCCCCCATTGTAATTTTCTCGAAATCAGTTCCAACAGCTCCACAGTGGTCCAAGAGGGAGGGTATGTCTACACTACCCCCCTAGTTCGAACTAGGGGGGTAGTGTAGACATACCCGGAGAGATTTTGGTGCAATAGCCAGCTATGGGCACCTGGGAAAAGACAATGAGATCTCGCCACACCACGCAGGCCAGGAGGAAATGGATTTTTAAATTCCCAGGTCTTGCAAAGAGGAGGAGTGGATTGTATAACAGGCTGTGGGGCAGCAGAGTTCAAACTGCTGACCAGAGCAGTCAGTATAGTTATTGTGGGACACTTCCTGGAGGACCAATTATAGCGAGTGGGGTCTACACTGGCTTTTTGTTGACAATACAGGGAGGGGAAAAAAGTCTCTCATAGAGGTGGAAGTATTTTGTCACTGAAACTGGGCTTTTTTCCCTACAAAAATCTTATTGCAGTGTGTAGGCTTTCACTGTGCAGTGTAGACAAGGCCTAAACTTGTACATTGGAGCCCAGGATGTTCTGAGTAATCAAGGGTGCCATTTTGGGAGGGTGTGGAGGTGGGAGGAGCAGCAGCTGTGTGCTCTGGGACATGGCTAGCTTTTCATCCCATTCCCCAGATGCTAAGGGAGTGAGGGGAAAGTGCTTGCAATCTGTGCATGCCTCTCACACCTGGCTGGTAAAGGGAGCTCAACAGCTAGGTGTGAGACTCATGCACAGATTTCAAGCCTTTTCCCCTTACTGCCTTAACGTCCAGGGAATGGGATGAAAAGCAAGCCATGTCCCAGCGTGCACAGCTGCTGCCCCCCCATCCATCTGAAATGGCATCCTTGTAGGTAATCCCAAACAGAGGTTTCTTCTTGTGTATCTGCGAGGGTGCTTGGTGTTGTACAGATCAAAGAGGAGAGACAGATATCCTGCCCTTAAGGAGCATACATTCTCAGGGTGTGAGGATACTCCTGTTGAAGACACTGGAAATTTGCCATTGATTTCAGTGGGAGTTGTATTAACCCTTGACTGTGGATAGCTTGACCAGATAACATGTGAAAAATCAGGATATAAGGTGGGAACTATAGGGTGCTCGTAAAAGAAAAAACCCCAAACATAAAGACTGCCCCTAAAAAGGGGGCCATCTGATCACCATAACTGTAGACAGGGTGGCAGATAAGCCCTTATGATGCTGTACCTCTGGATACCACAGTGGGAACAACACTTATATGTGTGGAAGGATGGGAGGGGAAATGGAGAGGAATGGCATAACCCATGAGCTACTTGTGCTATCAGCAAATTAGTCTCTGCTAATCCATTGAAAAGATATATTGTATACTTGTTTCCTTGCAGAATAACACAATTAAAAAGATTTTCTTTTTAAATGACTATTTTAGACGGTTAACGACTGAAAATGAGAGAGAGAAGGAACATTAGGCACAGTTCAAGATCACGAGTTATAGATGAATGTAATGTTATCTCATAAATAAGGAATGAATGGATTATCAATAGGTTATTAATGTCTATTAATTTTTCACACCTTAAATTGACTAGGGTGTATTGTTTGTCTAAGCCTTCAGGCTTTGATGCTGTTTAAACAGTCAATCATGAGTGGTTGGTGAAGGAAAGGCTGGGGGAGGCAAGCCCACAGCATCACCCCCAGCCCGGCCCCTTCAGCTGAGGCCCTGCTCCCCAAGGGACCCAAGCTGTCACCTCACCACCACTCCCCAACCATGGGGAGTACACATCCTCAGCCTCCCCAGCCCCAGAGCACAGGGAAGGCAAGCACTGGGGGCAACAATGCTACAGTAGGCATTCTGGGGGGAGAGTGTGGTATGGTGGTTTGGGAAGGCTTTCCCCCACCTATTATATTGGATGCCCATGATGTCAATACTTCCTACAAATCCAGGATGAATGGATAGAAAGCTCCATAAGTTTGCTTTATTGGATACCTAGATCAGCTTAAATTGTAGCCAAAAGCTTGTGATAGTCTGTTATGCTAATTTTTAAAAGAAAGTGCTTAATGTTGAAGCTCCTAATAGGCTTTCTCATGAAAAGAGAGAACTGATTTTCCTGCCAATTAATGGAAAACATTAGGATCATTGTGGATTTTGACATGGGAATGCCTGAAAGGTATTTCAGAAGATTGAATGAAGACTTAGCATAGTTAGAAGAAATATGATAAAGGATGAGAACAGCTCTTATTATTATGAATAATAAATTGACAGATTTAGCCCCTCTTTCTGAATGAAAATGGTTCACAAGCCAGGCCTGGGATCTCTGGATGTATTCAGTGAACACTTGATGTGAAAAATGCTCAGCCTGTAAGTTGTTTGCTTCTGCCATTGTTCGTGAGGTCTGTGGTTGGTCACCTAAATAATATAATACTGTTTTGCTAACTAAGCAAATGCCTGACATTTTATGAAGAGAAAAATAAAGAATAAAGAAAAACCAATGGGAAATAAGGCACATTTGTACAAATGCCTGGATGAATAATCATTCATGTCAACATTTCTGAAGCTTTTCTAAGTAATTAAACTTTAAACCAATAAATAGTGGTGACTATAAGCAATCTCACCACATTTATTTATGGGAAGTTGTACATTTCTTTTGCACTAGACAATCAGCAGTTTGAATATTTTGCAAGTTCTGTGCTGCCCCACATGTACCCCAGAATCTCATCCACTGTGGTCAGTTCTGGTGATCCTGTCTTGAAAAGATATACCAGAGTTGAGGTGTGGGCATAGGGTTTCAAGCACAAGTGATGAGAATGACAATGGGCAGATATATAATATGTTTCATGCACAGAGAGATTGAAATCAGTGAAACTGTGTACTTTGAGAGGAGGCTTCTACGAGGGAACATGATAAAGAGTATGCGTGGATACCCCTACATAGGACAGGAGAAGAAAAGAAATATTATCCCCATTTTAGAGAAACTCTATATCTGGAGGCTAGTAAGTTCTTGACTAACTTTACAGATAGGCAGTACTTAACTTGGTTACATTTCTTTTCCAAAGTCACTCAGCGGGTCCTGTGTCATAATAGGACTGGACTACAGGTGCCTTTACTTCCAGTCTGCTCAGCAGGTTAAAAATTAATATGATTTCCCATGGTTGCAACTATTCCCCGGAGATGATTTTCTATTATCGGAATGATCTCCCTACATTAAAATGGAGAGAATAATATGATTGTGATATAGAAACTGTGAAAAATGCAATGCAGTAACTACAAGCTAAAGGCTCTTTTGATTAAATAACCACTGTGAACTCCTATAGGATGTTATCTGGCACTGGAAGGAAATAGCTAGCTGAAATTTCTTTATTGGAGAAGTACCTGCAGTGTTTACAAATTGTCCAACATTCATAATTTATCATCGTGACTAACATTATTATATTTAATTGTTTGTTGTATCGCTACTGATAAACATTCTCTTAAAGGGTGTCCCTACAATTCTTAGTAATGTACTCCTTTAAATAGTCTCAGATTAATCCTGATCCTATGCTTGGAGCTACATGACTGAACTCTTATGACTTGGGGTTCTGCAGACACAAGGGTCTGCCTAGATAGATCCAATGGCAGAACTGGGGTCTTATAAGGGGACTGGTGGTTTTGATTTAATATTTCTCACTAACCCTAATAGGGGTTCTGAAGTTACCAGGGCAATTTTTGAGCTTGGTTACCGATCTAAATCAAAATAACTCCACTGAAGACAAGAATCTATCATACAGTATGGCGATTAAATGTCTCAGTTTTATTTTAACTGTACTTTGAGTAGATAGAGCTAAAGATTTTTTTCAGGGAGAGTTATGAAAAATCCAAGCTTATTTTATAACTCTGAAATTTAAGAATGGTATTAGGCCAAGATCCAGTGAAGACTTCAATGCATGCATAACTTTCATCAGGTGAGAATTTCTGTTAACATTTATGGGACTGCTCATGTATAAAAGTTATTTAAGTGCTTTGCGGAATCAGGGCCAAAGTGCATGGCACCTTGAAGGATCAAACCATAAAAGAGGTTGTTTAAATATTATGTTTACATTTTTATTGACCGAGCATGAAAGTTCTCCTAGAAAATCTGAAGGATTTCTACAGAGATTTCTATAGATTTCAAAGAGACTGAAGTAATTCTCCTTGCTCTATAGAGTTTTAATTTAAATGTTCTACAGAAAGAGCCAGTAGTTATCGTATATCTCCTTTTGCTTGCTATATGTTGAATAGTTTACTGTACCAGCTTTTCTTCTAGGGCTTGATCTAAATATGCGTGTCTTTCAATTGAAATCAATGAGCTTTCTATTAGCCTTCTAGCGACACATCATGAAGGTAAAATGTAAGAGACATCATCAAAGTTAACTGGGAATTTAGGTATTGTAAAAATAAGCTTTTACAAAATATAACCCCAATAGGAATGTAATTCATTAGAATTAAAAAATTAAGTTAACTAGCAAACATATATTTTTCTAGCACTGTTTGAAATCTAAACACGGATGCAATCTACTTATACACAAGACAAAGCTTTCTTTAATGCTGCTCTGAGACTGGAGAATGAACTTGTACACAAACTAAGGGCTAGCACTAAACTCTTTCTCTCCCTTTACCTCTTTCCCAAAATACTACATGAAATTCTCCTCAGGACAAGAGAGAGAATGAGAAGCCTGTGATAGATTTCAGTGATGTCTCTGAATGTACTATCAGAAGATGCTCAAATGGCACAGGGATGAGGGTGGTATAAGAACCCAGAACATAAAAGAATGGCCACACTGGGTCACTTAGCCCAGGATCCTGTTTTCTGACACTGGTCAGTGCAAGGTGCTCCAGAGGGAATGAACAGAACAGGCAATCATCAAGTGATCCATCTAGATGCCTATTCCCAGTTTCTGGCAAACAGAGGCCAGGGACACTTCAGAGCCTGGGTTTGCATATCCGCCCATCCTAGCTAACAGCTAACCTGGGTAAATAAAAGATCAATATGAAAGTGAACAAGATGAGGAGCTGATTACAAACAAAAATGAATTTGTTCATTTTCCAAGCTGCCAGAAATGCAAAAAGAGAACAAATGACATAAATAGTGGAAAGGGAATGAGAGTTGTGACATTTTAAATTGAAATTGTTATGATTAATAGAGTGAAGGAATCTTGCTCCTTATTGTTCCCTCCCAACCCATGTGAAAGATCGGACCCAGGGCAGGCAGATCTTGCTGCAAAGGGGTCACAGAAGAGTGGGGAAAGACTTCAAGTATCATCCTTCCCTTGATTCCTCTTCTGTGGGTGCATCGCAGGGACTGGTCTCCACAGATGCAGAGGGGCTGGAGCTAGAGGGCTGGCTTTCTACATCTGTTCTCTGCAGCATTGTCCTCTTTATTTGTATTAATTCTGATGGACTAAAGGGCTAATGGGTTAACATGACCCAGTTACTATCCAACATTAAATAGTGCTAAAGAGAGTCTGGGGTCTGGTATACAGAGCCCTCAGCCTGCTTAGCACTACAGCAAACAAACTATTAAAAAACCATGTAACCCTTTATTAACGATACAGAAAAGAAAGAAAAACTGTTCAAGTATTTGAAATGTAAAGTATTAAATAAAGCTTTAATGTCAACCACATCCCTTAATTCCTTTGCCATTAGCGATAGACAGTTTTTTGAAGAACCCTCCTTGTTTGAGAGTCTCTTAGAAGGTAACAACTATCATCTTCTCAGGAGGTTTCTGGGATTCTAGGGCCAGTTTTGCTGGAGAGGCTGTTCTCAGTAGTGATAGATGGCAGAACAAGGAGCAATAGTCTCAAGTTACAGTGGGAAAGGTCTAGGTTGGATATTAGGAAAAACTATTTCACTAGGAGGGTGGTAAAGTATTGGAATGGGCTACCTAGGGAGATGGTGGAATCTCTATCCCTAGAGGTTTTCAAGTCTTGGCTTGACAAAGCCCTGGCTGGGTTGATTTAGTTGGGATTGGTCCTGCTTTGGGTAGGGGGCTGGACTCAATGATCTCCTGAGGTCTCTTTCAGCCCTAGGATTCTATGATTCTGCTGGATCCAGTAGGGATAGCGATGTCAGCTGGGTCTCTCCCTTTCTCCCCTCTCATCTCTTTCCTTATCGTGTTCACCGTCGGGGCTGGTTGATTACATGACAAAGTGCCATTGACTTGGAGCTAGACATTTACTCCAGCAAAACTCCTGCTAAAATCAACAGGACTGAACTAAGTAAGCAGGATTTGTTGACTTGGTGGGAAGTGGCAGGTGCTCGGCATTTCTCAGGATTAAGTGACTAATATGGTGTTTTGTAAGGTCTGTTAATATGGCTCTTCTATAGTGACTATTGTCCCAGGAAACAAATTTGTCTAGAGGCTGAACAAAATCCTGGAAGCAAAAGGCCAGATAAAAAAGGAATGAAGACGTGAAAGAAGTTATATGAAAATAACTGAATGTGGAAAAAACATTGGGAAGAGACTTGTGAAAGATTAGATGCTGGCAAAGAAGATGATTTATGGATGATGCTGAAGCAAAGTGACAACAAACAGATTAAGTTGTGCAATCTAAAAAATCCCAATATCCTGAAAATTGTAGGCATAGAGGCATGAGATAACAGTCTGCAAATACGCGAGTTGAACATTAAACCAAGATTAGCCAAGATTATCAGGCTCAAGTACAAAGCTCAGAATAGAGCCATTGTAAAACACACAAGATGGAGTAGGTAAGACGAAAGACAAAGAGAAAAAATTTAAAATGTGTACACATATCCAATGGAGTGTCCTAGCTTCAGAAACTTGTTCCTTGTGAACTAAAAGATACAACAGAGAAGCCTGAACCAAGCAAATTTCCTGGGGGGAAGGAGGGAGACCTCATCTAGAATGCACTTTGGAAAGAAGATCAAAAACAGATTTGAGATGGGTTCAACTGATATTATCCATTGTTGGGAGCAAGCTTTAGATCCAACCATGCTTTTGAATGTAATATTGTAGGGAAATTGGTACTTGTCAGATTTCACACTCTGGTTCCAGCCCTTACAAAAACGTAAGAAAGGCCACACTGTGTCAGACCAGAGGTCCATCTAGCCCAGTGTCCTGACAGTGGCTAATACCAGGTGCTGCAGAGGGAATGAATGGAAAAGGCAATCATCAAGAGATCCACTTCCCAGCAGGAGCGTACTGGCAATCAAAATAGGCCCGGGAAATGGGTTGAAAATGGCCCTCCCCATGACGTCACCCCTGTGTGTCCCTCAAACCCTGCCCCCTGTGTCATGTCCGGCACAGGTGGCGGGTTGGGCTCTACGTGCCACATACAGTGCGGATGTGGAGCCGTTCGGAGTGAGGGGCAATGGCGTGCAGACAGGACGGCCCACCAGACGACGGCCCAGCGGGAAATTCCTGGTATCCCGCCGGGCCAGTCCGCCCCTGATTCCAAGCTTCAGACAAACAGAGGCCACCATCGCAACTAGTGTTGATAAATTCATTCTCAGACATCATGGCCTGATATGATTATGGTGGGACAAGACAGCTAAAACAGCATTTCTCACACTCATCTCTCCTAGAAGTGGGGGGGGGGGGGCTTTCAGTGTAATCAGAAGCACTGAGGCAAAAATTTTGACAGGAGTCAGAAAATAAGACACATCACCTGTGATAATTTGGCGTGTGATTAGTTTGCTCCAAAAACTACCAGCTCAGTGTTGAAGGAAAGAAACTCACCCCTGTCCACTACTTTGGGGCTGGAGAATTTCCTCCATCAAATTATACACTCAAGAGATGTATATGGCGTCCAGTTACCACTGAATGCAGCATCTTAGCATTCAGTCCAGACCACTGTTGTACCCTGGTTTAGGGTTGCCAGATGGTTTCAACAAAAATACCAAACACACACAACATTGCGTCACAATCTACATTACATCTTATTATCTTAATACCGGACATTTATATTTTCTCATTCATATTTTCTCAGTATGTTTCCCAGAACAGAAAGCTCAAATACTAGACTGTCCGGGACAGCTGGCAACCCTACCCTCAGTTATTTGGTACCTTAGGCTGACTTCCCCTGCTGCCTGGCAAGAATGATTTACACAACTGAGGCTATGTCTAGACTGCAAGCCTCTTTCGAAAGAGCCTCTTTCGAAAGAGAGCGTCTAGACTGCACGCGGAACTTTCGAAAGAGCAAGCCGCTTTTTCAAAAGAAAGCACCCAGTGAGTCTGGATGCTCTCTTTCGAAGAAGCCCTATTTACATTCAAGAACGCCTTCTTTCGAAAGAAGCACTTTCGAAAGAAGGTGTTCTTCCTCGTGAAGTGAGGTTTGCCGCCGTCGAAAGAAAAGCCACGTTCTTTCGATTTAATTTCGAAAGAACGCGGCTGCAGTCTAGGGCCGTGTCTACACTCAGGGGTTTTTTCGGGAAAAGTAGCCTTTTCCCGAAAAAACTTCCCCTGCGTCCAGACTCAAGCCGCGTTCTTTCGAAATTATTTCGAAAGAACGCGGCTTTTCTTTCGATGGCGGTAAACCTCATTTCACAAGGAAGAACGCCTTCTTTCGAAAGCTCCTCTTTCGAAAGAAGGCGTTCTTCAATGTAAAGAGGCCGTCTTCGAAAGAGAGCATCCAGACTCACTGGATGCTTTCTTTCGAAAAAGCAAGCCGCTTTTTCGAAATTTCTCCGTGCAGTCTAGACGCTCTCTTTCGAAAGAGGCTCTTTCGAAAGATGCTTTTGAAAGAGCCTCTTTCGAAAGAAGCCTGCAGTCTAGACATAGCCTAGATGCAGGTGAAGTTTTTTCGGGAAAAGGCTACTTTTCCTGAAAAAACCCCTGAGTCTGGACACAGCAGAGTGTTGCTTGCACAGGCCAGAGTGTGCTCAATTGAGCCAGCAGGTGGCACTGTAAGGCCGAACATCCCCAGTGTTTACTGGGGGAAGAGGTGTTTGTTTAGATTCCTTAACCCGTTCCCTGCTTAGATCAAGTCGAACTAAGGATCCCTGCGACCCCTTGGCCGGGCTCTGCCTTTTCCCATTTGTTTAATTGCATGGGTTTTTTTTTTGTTTTGTTTTACCGCAGATCCTCCTTACCTGCAGTTGTCAGAGCAGCTCAGAAGATGACCTAAATGTGCCCCGAGCTGCCATGGGGCAGTTTGTCCCCCAGCACGTTTCATGTTTGGCTCCATCGCTTGGCACTCACAGCTGAAGAGAACTCTCCCACCTGTACCTCCGACCCAGCCCCCAATTCTACTGCCCTAAGGGGTGTAATGGGACCGTTAGTTTGCAGACGTGTAGCTTCGCATATTGAGGGTGCGCAGGAACCTTCAATAGACTTCGCCCAAATGCACAAACCACACCCTGCACTACCACTAGGCAGTGTCTGAGAAAGATTCGGTGTCGGGAGAAAACTGGATGGATCCTTCCAAATTGTAACCCCAGATCCCTAAATTCCAATAGCTAAACTGAGAAGAACTCCAGCAGCTCCCACTGATACAAACAATCCGCCCAGCCCGCAACACAGAAAAACCCCGGAGCCGCCTACTAGATCCAGATAATTTTTGGTCCCAGTGACGAAAGCTGAAGTGGAGAACTGATTTAATTGTTCCCACTTCACCTTAAAATCTAGACCCCGATATACTGCAGCACCTCAAAAACTCAGATTCGGCCTCTGGTTGCAAGTGTTTGCACCCCGTATGGTGAGATCCATAGTTTTCCGGGGTGGACGTGGTAAATGTGGGTAACAAGAGTTTGAGGGTGGCGTAGGAAGCTGCTACCTAACATTAGCTTCACGCAAAGGCCACCGGTGCTGAACGAGAGTTTCTGCGGCTTTCTTACAGCAAATGTTGGAGTTCAGATTTGGGGCCCCGCCTGCATACAACCAGGAGCTGGTCTGGCGCGGGGAGCCCCTCTGTGTCCATTTGGCAAGTTCCAGATGCTGAAGCCAGGCTTTTGCAGGGAGGCTGCGCCGGGGGTACATCCGAGTCCTGGCTTTGGTGGCATAGGAGCGGCTCCACTCTCCTGCTTGGCTAGTGGAGTTTGGGGCGAGGGAAAGGGGGAAATTAGCTGGAACTAGCAGGATGTGGGTGCTGCCCCCTCCTTGTAGCTCTGATGTGCCGAGTTGCATGGGGGAGGAGGGGAGGGCGGGAGCAATAGGCGTGCGAGGCTATTTAGTGCCTCACTTTAGGCAACGGGATTTGGGCTCTTGGGTACCCAACTCAGCAGGCTCCAGGTAGATCCAGCTTTTCCCTTTTACCAAAGGCAACCATCAGCAGGACCGAGCCCCCTCCCTCCCCCAGCTCCCTTCCCCCCGCCCCTGGCTGTCTGCTATGAAATATGTATCAAGTTAGTAAGTAGCAGCAGCAATTCCTGTCAGAGGCAGATGGATCACTTTCATTTCGCAGGATGATTTCTAACCCCCCCGAGGATTCCCCGAGCAGCCGCAGCCCGACTCGGAGCGGCGATCGAAAGGGAGCCCTGGGCGTGGAGAGGAGGTTGAAGGCGTGAGAGCATGGCCGGGCATGCGGGCACTCCCTCCTAGCTCCAGAGCCGGCGGGAGACAGGGAGGGCTCCGAGCCCGGGACAATCTCTCACCAGTGGGCTGGTGTCTTTGTCTGGAACCCGCCCCGGGCATGCTGGCCACTTGCCCCGTGGAGATTGTGGCTGGGCATGTGGAAGAAGCTGTGGACTAATATGGGTGGCAGTCACTCCCACAAAACTCCCGTGTTTGATGAAAATGAAGATGGTAAGTAAGGAGCTGTCCATTGTCCCTTGTGCTGCCCCTGCCTCCGTGGCTACTTCCCCATCGCCCCTCGTTGGTTGTGTGTTCCTCCCTATTAGTGTCACATATTTTTTTTTTTATTAAATCCTTCGGTTCAAAACAGCACAACCAGCCTTAGCGGTTCAGGGGCTTGGCAACACGCTTTTCTTTTTAATAACCTCCACTCCAGCATTTGTTTCAGTCCCTTTGGGGTTTATTGTCCTTGGGTGGAAAGAAATAAACGGCCTAAGCTTTAAAAAAAAAAAAAAAAAAAAAAAAGCTAAGCTAAAAAAAAAGCTGTCTAACCTCTTTTAGGGTAGCATTCACTGTTCACTCCTAATGTAGTTAATTGCTCAATTTCACACTGTCCACCTGGATTCATACCACATGTAGTTGCATATGTTCGTGAATGGCGTTTGCCTTTGAATTTGAGGGGAGTTTCTATTTTCTTGCCCAACTGACTCTTTTTATTAGTATGCTATGTATTTTAAATAGTGATTTATGTACCCATCAATATTATACATTTCCCTCTTACTTTTTAAAACTTTAAATCTGCTGTGTTACTGGGAGAGAACACTCTCTCATAGATACTACTACAGTACACCTTGTACTCTACATTTAAAGAAGTGCTTTGAAGTAGTAAAAGAGCTTATATTAAGCATAACATTTTACGATAGTTCTCTAGTAGTTAGAGATTAAATTTACATCTGTTTCTCTTAAAACAAACAATATTTTCTTAAAAATTGGAGACGGCTTGAATTCAACCACCTCCACTTTTTGAAGTACGAGATAATTTATGGTGTAATGAAAAAAAAAGGTACTGTGTATCATTGGCAATGCTTTTGATGTTACATATATGCGTGCTATTTATTTTTGAATGTATGGAGAGTTCAGATTGAATTTTGAATGTTCATTCATTTCCATAGTTCTAAACTCAATAAAAGATAAAGATTTTATTCAAGGGATATCATGGTACAACAAATTTACATTGCACTGTTCAAATATTTCGAATGTGTCTGTAATACATCTTTTAAAATGTTCCAGTAATGTGATCTTCTGAAGACATTTAAAACATTTTTATTGTTCTGTTGTTATAGAGAAATTAGGTAAAATTTATTCTCATTTCAGACACAAATCCCAGTTGTTGCTCCCCACTTCTCAGCAAAGATTCAATAGCAGAGTACTGAGGTGAGGGATTATAATAATAAGACCTCATGTTTTTACAAAATACATGAGCCATATTGAGTGGATGACTATGAATTGTGGACACATATAATTGATTATTCTGCATTGGGGCAAAACTCAATAATTCATCAAAGGCCAGCAAGGCTATGTCTTCACTGCAAAAGAGGTGAATACTTACATCCAGATAGCTCTCTTAATGTAAACTCTTAGTGGAATAAGGCACAAATAGTTTTTAAGTCCATAGAGCTAGACAATATAGGTTCTGGATGGAAGACATAGGGTTGACCTCAACTGGATACATCAGTGTAAAAACTGCCTGTGCTCTGTCTTCACTAAGATTTTACATTAGACAGGCTCTCTCAAGTCAGTAGTCTTAATGTAACACACCACTTTTTGCTGTGAAGACATAACCCCAGTCATCAATGCAAATCAATGTATTTTATCTGTGAATTCATGTGAAAAAAGTCATGCTACTTTGTCCTTTTTCTACAGAAAACCATTTATATTGTACAGTTATTAGTAATTATACTAAAATAATCATATCTCATATAATGTAGATATAATTCACTAAGATGTCAATCAAATTGTTATTTATTCTTTGTTTTTATGAATTCTGGAAGGTCCTAACATCAACTTCATATTTGCTTTTAAAGTAGTATGTTTACAACAGATTTCCAGTTCAGAAGAGTTCATTTACAGTACATTGAAATGCTAGAGTATTCTGTTAGAAACATTTCTGTTATTTATGACCATATGTTATGGCATTGGTGAGTTACAATTAAGCATTTCAGTAGGGATTTTTCAAAGTGCCTGGGTGATTTAGGAGCACAAACCCATTGATCTTTGAAAAGTGCACCCTTAAGTTTTAATACAAAACACTTTGTACTTTCCAGTGTACCTAATCCCAATATGTGTGTCTGTTTGCATATCAAAGCACAGAATTTCCTGTGCTATACAGAGTACTGAAGACACATAATAAACAGGAAAAATGTATAGAAGCATTTGAGAGCACTTTCTGCAAGTGCTGAGCAAAAACAAAGAAAGAAAGAAATACATGTGTCATATGGCATTCACGCATCATAGTGATAAATGTGGTAAAAATCTTCGCATCAAATTACCTTATACCATAAACGTGTTAATTTAAACAACGAAAGTTAATGGATCCCTTACACCTAAAGCCTTCTCCCTGGATCAGTGAGAAACTACAGAAAGACAACAAGCCTTGCTATCAAGAGAGATCCCCTTGTCTAATTCAACAGTAGTGATTATCGCTTCAAAATTCTCTCCCCTTGTGTCTATGTTTGGGAGAGTAATGACTTAGTCTTCCAAAAATTACTGTGAAGGATGCCTCCAAGTCATTAATGTGAATATTGAATAGTCCCAGATTCAGGACTGATTCCCGTGGAACCTCACAGGATATGCCCTCCTACTTTGAAATTAACACATTTATAATTGTTCTTTGAAGACACTTTTTCGACGAGTTGCGCACCCATCTTATAATCATTTCATTTCCCTAGTTTGCTTAATATTATGTTAAAAGTCTTATTTAAGGTAATCATGTCTACTGTTTTCCCCATCTACTAGGCCAGCAACCTTGTCAAGAAAGGAAATTAGGCTAATTTAGCATGATTTATTCTTCTCAGAGCCACACTGATTATTACTTATAACCCTATTGTTCGCTAGGTGCTTACGATAGATTGTTAAATAATTGGTTCCAGTGTATTTCCAAATAGCAAAGTTAGCTGCCTGCTCTGTAATTCCCTGCATACACTTTGTGCCCCCTTTGAAAGACAAGTACTATATTTGCCCTTCTTCAGTCCTGAGGGGCTCAGCCTCTTTCATGAGTTCTTGAAGATGAACACTCATGGTTCTGAGATTTCTTCAGCTAGCCAGCGGATGAATGTCATCATGCCCTGCTGACATGCCTACAGCTAACTTGTCTAAATATTTGTTAATCTTTTATTTACCTGTTCTGGCTTATGTCCCCTGGTTGTTAATATTATGTATGTTCTCTATCTGGTCAGAATTAACCTTTTTAGTAAAGATTGAAACAAAACAGGGTTTTTAGCGTGGTTAGGTGTGTGTCTGCCTAATTAGTGGACTTACAGTTTACTTCATCTTTGTTTTGCTCTTACTGCTAAAAGGTCAACTAAAAGGGCAACTAAAATGATTAGGCGTTTGGAACAGGTCCCATATGAAGAGAGGTTAAAGCGATTGGGACTTTTCAGTTTAGAAAAGAGGAGACTGACGGGGGATATGATAGAGGTATATAAAATCATGAGTGGTGTGGAGAGGGCGGATAAAGAAAAGTTATTTATTAGTTCCCATAATGGAAGAACTAGAGGACACCAAATGAAATTAATTGGTAGCAGGTTTAAAATTAATAAAAGAAAGTTCTTCTTCACACAGCATGTAGTCAACCTGTGGAACTCCTTGCCAGAGGAGGCTGTGAAGGCTAGGACTATAACAGAGTTTAAAGAGAAGCTAGAGAATTTCATGGAGGTTAGGCCTAGCCAGGGGATAGAAACGGTGTCCCTGGCCTCTGTTTGTCAGAGGCTGGAGAAGGATGGCAGGAGACAAATCGCTTGATCATTGTCTTCGGTCCACCCTCTCTGAGGCACCTGGTGCTGGCCACTGTCGGCAGACAGGCTACTGGGCTAGATGGACCTTTGGTCTGACCCAGTATGGCCATTCTTATGTTCTTATGTACTTATGTCCCTTTGCGAGGCATGCTTCGTTTAGCCTGTTTGATTGTATCCTTAGATGCTTGCACTATTTTGTACTCAACCTGAGTACTTTGTCCATGTTTCCACTTGGATTCCTTTCTGATTTGTCATGTCAATTAGAAAGCTACTAATGCTGCCATATTGGCCTCTTTCTATTCTTCCTGTCTTTCCTTCTCATTGGGATAGCTTGTTGTGGTGTCTTCAATATTGTCTCGTAGAGTAACTGTCATCAATCCTAAATTCCTCTTTCCCTTTGATTTTCCTTCCCATGGGACCTTGCCTATTAGTTCTCAGAGATTGTTAAGTTCTGCTTTTTTAAATATATACTGTCCTTGATCTCTTGCTCTCACTTCTTCCTTTCCTTAGAATCATAAAATCTATCATTTCACAATCACTCTCATCCAAGTTACTTTCAATCTTCAGATTTACAATGAATTCCTCCTCCCTTTTAGCAAACAAATTCTAAAATGCTAGTTAAGTCCCAAGTAAATGCTATTTTGAAGGCTTAGATGAGACTTAACTAGTAAATAGGAGCCTCGTGTTAGCCCTCAGTTCAGGGGAGAGTTTTTCTGCATAGGCATAGATTGTTCATTTACTGATAATTTCTTGTCAATTTAAAGCACCATCAAAGTCCAACCTGAATGCCTTGTAATACCAGGATATAGGGCCATCCCTAGGGCACCATGACATTTGGAGCACCAAACTGTTCCAAATTTCATGGGTCCCTAGGCTCCAGTCATCCTCTGCCCCATACCCTGGCTATTCCCTTCCTCTCCTCCCTCCCCATCCCCATCGCCTGTGGGCTGTGCTCAGCCCCTGCTCACTAGGCGGTGGCAAGCAGTGCAAGTGCTCCGGAGGAACAGGAGGCAGCCACATAGCCAGTAGCTGGAGAGAAACATCAGTTTCACTTTTAAGCTTGCATTATACAGCAGCTTTAATTTGGGGTGTTCTTATCTCTTCAAAAACATTTAGATTCACAAAATCCCTTTAAGACTTGTCAATATTGCTATATGCTGTTGCACAATATTACTGTCATCTGGTGTAATGGAAATGAGGCATGACATTAATAACCTGGCTAAGGGCTACAGTGAGTTCTTGATTCAGTAGAGCACTTGAGAATCTGCAAAAGTCCCAATGACTTTCCTAAATCAAGGCCCGAGATAGTGGAAATGAGGATCATAGGGTTTAATGCTGCATTCCTTTCATACTCATAATTTTATACATTCATGGATTCCAAGCCCAGAAGAGACCATTGTGATCATCTAGTCTAACCCATTGTATAGCACCACCCATAGAACTTCCCCACAATAATTCTCATAGATCTCTTTTAGACAAGCATCCAGTCTTGATTTATAGACTGTCAGTGAGAAAGAATCCATCGCAACTGTTTGTACATTGTTCCAGTGGTTAATTTCCTCCTCTGTCAAGTACATCTTATTTCCAGTCTGAATTTACCTAGTTTGAAATTCCAGGCATTGCGTTATATCTTTCTCTGCTAGATTGAAGAGTCCATTATTAAATATGTGGTCTCCATATAGCTATTTAAAGACTTGAAGTCACCCCTTAAACTATTTGTTAAACTAAATAGAGAGACTCAAGGAGCCCAATCATTATAAAGTTAGGTTTTCTATTTCTTTAATAATTCTCATGGTCCTTCTCTGAGCTCTCTCCAATTTGTCAATATCTTTTTTGAGTTGTGGAGACCAGAACTGGACACAGTATTCTAGCGGTGGTCACAAGAACGCCAAATAAAGAGGTAATATAACCTCACTATACTTACTGCAGCGTCCCACCCCCCCTCACCCCCCATCCCCAGTATGCGTCCAAGAATTATATTAGCTATTTTGCTCTGGGGTCCCATGCTTAACTAATTATCCATCAGGCCCTCAAATCTTTTTTAGAGTCACCACTTCTGAGGGTAGAATATCTCATCCAGTAAGTATGGCGTACATTCTTTGTGTGAGTACATGAATACATTTACTGTACATGTAGCATATTAAAATACATTACTTGTTTACCAAGCATCCAAGATCACTCTGTCACCAACCCGTCCTGTTTATCAAACGCTTCTGCCTTTTCTGCATTATTACTGTAGAAATCTTCGAACGGACCAAAGCAGTTGAAATGAGGTGTTTGTGTGAGCCAGTATACAAGGAATGCACAATCTATTTATCAAAATTCAAAATGTTATATTTCAGTGTTTTGACTTGTATATCCTCCTTGGAAAAGCTTCATGGAAGATCCTCATTTTACAGGAAGATTTTGAAGCTGACAATTAAGTGACTAGTTCACCAGACTGGCAGACTTGTAATGAATACATAAAGTATTCAAAGAGATATTAATGAATAAAAATGCATAGATTTGAGGAGGTAAATAGGGTGGTAAATAGAGTGGTAAATAATGGCTATGCTACAGCAGAAACTGGAGACATTTCAAAGTGAGTAGGCAAAACTGTCATAGAAGGTTGCACTTGGAGCCAATGTAGAGCAATGGGTAAAGATCCTAATTAATCCAATGCAAAACATGATATGGTGTCTAACTTCTTCCAGTGACCAAATAGCTGCTATCAGCCTGTCGCCACATAACTATAATTGATAATGTCTGAAAGAGCCACATAACAGCTGCAAAGAAGCTGTTTCATGTTAGGACCAAAAATGTGTGTTTTTGAGCAATCTTGCATGTTAATCCCTATCTTTAAAAGAACAGGAAAAACAACAAATAGTCTAGTAGCACATTAAAGACTAACAAAACATGTAGATGGTATCATGAATTTTCATGGGCACAGCCCACTTCTTCAGATGACAGGAGTGTGGAAAGTCCAGATTCAAGAATAAATAAGGGAAGGCGAGGGGGAGGGGTTGGAGGAGGGAGAGAAGAAAAGAGACAGTGAGTAGATAAGAACAGTTACAGTAAAATGAGACAATATTATGAATTATGTGTGTGAATCCATACAGTTTGGACAAGATAAATGATAATAACTCCAGATGAAAGTAACGAACTCAGAATGGAGATCACCCTTAGCTCTGAATTATATTTTGTCTATGTAGTTCAAACCCTGGTGATTATATTCCACTTTATTTTCTTCTTTAGATAGAAGAGTATTCTAACTCCCCACTACCATTTGTCTATGGAGAGGGATAAAAAACATTCTGAGTTATACAATTGCTCCAAAACATTTTTTTGTATTATTTTTAAAAATGAATAAAATGCAGGTTATTTTTTAAAGCATTACCCCCTATCTTCACTGTAAAGCTACTGCAGAGATCAAATATAAAAGAAAACATTTCTTCACTTATGGTTATGTTGATTTATACAATTATCTTTTCTACTTATGTATCAATTCTTAGTAGCAATTTCATTATTATTTGCTTAGCAGCTCCAATGGAGGACCAGAATAAAGAAGATAGTCACTTTCCTAAGGAGCTTACAAATGAAGCGTAGAACAAGAGACAAGAACCCTGAATGAAAGAGCTGATTCAAACTTAATTATAAGAAGATTGAAGTAACGATAGTAGGAAGGGGATAGGAATGGCAAACTGGCAGATACTATACCCATCCCAGTGGTCCCCAACCTTTTGGGGCTTCCGGGCACTCGGGGGTGGGGCCGCTCACGTGCTGCACATCCTGGGGCGGGGCCATCCACGCGCCACGTACCCGGGGCCGGCACCATGCATGTGCCATGCACCCGGGGCAGGGCTGGCCCAGATCATTTGGTGGGCGCACATAAATGTCCCAGGGGCGCCATGGCACCCGCAGGCACCGCATTGGGAACCACTGCCCTAACCCATCAATACCAAGCTAGATCCCAGTCCTGAGAAGATTTGCATATGGGATTAATTTTATGCATTGTAAACCATCCTACTGATGTAAGCTGGATCACATGTAATGTTCAGCTAACTGCAGGTCTGGAAACATCAGCTGTGGGTGGACTCTCCCTGGGTATGTCTAGACTACATGCTTACGTTGACATAAGTTTTGTCGACAGAATCTGTTGACAAAACTTATGTCGACATAGAGCGTCTAGACGACATCCATTTCTGTCGACAAAGCAAGCCGCTTTGTCGATATAACAGTGTGGACGCAAAGGACAGTGTAGCTGCAATAATGCCTTCTATCGACAGAACTCTGTCGATAAAAGGCGTTATTCCTCATAGAATGAGGTTTACATACGTCGACAAAACTGAGTTTTGTTGACGTTATGTCGACAGAACTCAAAGGCAGTGTGGACGCAGGTATAGTTTTGTCGACAAAAGTCCACTTTTGTCGACAAAACCCTGTAGTCTAGACACACCCCCATGGGGAGGCTAGCCCCAGAGCACCACCCCTTTTACATGAAGCTCTACTCCACAGTAGGAGCCCCAAGTCCCATAATTCTTTAAATTAATCTTGGGGCTATCATCTGCCACTGCTTTTTTAGTCTGACACCAATTAGAGTTTTTCACATGTAATAAATGCAGATTAGCTGCTTTGCAAGCAGAATAGGCTAATGTGTACTGATTTCATCCTCCCCATCCTATAAAGAAGGACAAAGCTGTCTTTCCCCATGGAATTTAGAATTTAGTACACTAGCTACTTCTAAGGACAATGTAAACTTCAATATCCTTCTAAGTAGCCACTCGGCACCAGGAAACTACTTCACACACACACACACACAAATTCTGTGTAAGTTCTACATTTGCTGCCAATAGATATAGGTGAGAGGAGAAGCCCAACATTTTTTTATCATGGAACAAAATTGAGCTTTAGGTTGTTTTTCAGTCGTTTGACCGAATTAGGACTAGTTTAGCAAAGTTATATTTATATGAACTACATTATGCTTGGGGTTTCAATATTGCAAAAGTAACAATGTGCTTGGGTTTGCCCATGTTCAGTAGTTTCTTTTTCTTTTCCTTCTGTGACATGTCATCACACCGGAGGTTAGGTTCTGTTTTACTCTGACCAGGGTAACCTCCTCTGGTTTTAATTCCTTCATTGTAAACCCCTCTACTCTGTGCTGAAAGCAGCTGCTAAATTTATCTTCCTAACCTAGTCAGGCCTTATATGATTCTTCTCTGAATCTTGGCCCGCTAGAGCTAGTTCAGATATCTCCTCCTTGTCTTTTTGGGCACCATGCAGCTATTTCTTTGCCTGTATTTTGGATATGATTTTATTGTATCCTGCCATGTCTACTCACAATGTCAGTGTGTTACAGGTTTTGTTAGTCTATAAAGTGCTACCAGACCATTAGTATTTTTTTAAATATCAGTGATGTGAGTATAACACACCTGTGTGTTTCCCTCTGCACTGCCTTGCCATACCTTTTTCTGTTATCTGTACTTGAAACTGCCTCCAATACTAGTTCTATCCTGAACACTGGCTCTCAATCACATCACTCTGAAAGACTCACATCATCTGTGAAATTCAACCACTAGCCGGCATTGTCCTCTCCACCTCAGCGTTGTGCACGTAGTTTATAACGTTGGTGGGGCAAAGTAGCACTTTTAATAGTTCTCTTCTATATGTATGTCCTAACTGTAACTTTCTTGGTTTGTAAATAAGCCTATGTTTTTAAATCTGCCACAGTGCTATTGAAGATACAAACAGTTCTTAAAAAATACCATATAATATAGCACAAGGGCAATTATAAATTGGAGGCATAGGCTGGCATTAAGTAGGAAGAAAAATAGCACAGTAAAGACAATGGCAGACTTTAGCAAACTTAGAGAGCTGGTAAGTAAAATCCCACGGGAAGCAAGTCGAAGTGAGAGCTGGCAGTTTTTCAAAGAAATTTTAAGTTCATAATAGTAAACTTTTGCACTGTGTAGAAAAGATAGGAAAGTATGACAAAAGGTCACCATAGCTTCACCAGATCTTCAATGATGTGAAACTCAAGAGTCCTACAAAAAGCGGAAACTAGGTCACATTATAAAGGATGAATACAAACAAATAACACAAGTATGTGGAGACAAAATTAGAAAAGCCAAGGCTTAAAATGAGATTAAACTAGCCAGAGACATAAAAGTTAACAAGAAACCATAATTTTGCAAATATGTCAGAAGCAAGACGAACACCAAGGAAAAGGTAAGACCATTACTCAATGAAAGGAAAAATACAATGTGGAAATGGCTGAAATGCTAAATGAATTTTTGTTTGTTTGTTTTGACTAAAAAGTTTAATAGCAATTGCACATCTAACTTAAGGAATGCTGATAAAAGTGAGGTAGAATCAGAGACTAAAATAGGGACAGAACAAGTTAAAATTATTTAGACAAATGAGATGTCTTCGGACCCCAATGAAATACACCCTAGCCTAGAATACTCAAGGAACACTAGTATTCCTCGTATCTAGGAATTCAATGAAATGCAGAAAATAGGATGAAATTCAATAAGGACAAGTGCATGGTATGACACTCAGGAAGGAGTTGTCAACTGAGTACATACAAAATAGTAAAATGACTGTCTAGGAAGGAATTCTGTGGAAAGGAGTCTGGGTTTCATAGTGTATCACAAGCTAAATATGAGTCAACTTCATAACTGTTGCAGAAAAAAAAACACATAATTCTGGGATGTAGTAGCATTGGATTTTAATGATGTAAGGCAGGGGTTTAAGCTGCTGGCAGCTGTGAGACACTTTGTTTATCTGAGGCTGTGTCTAGACTACAAGGAAAAGTTGGAAAAAGATACGCAAATTGCGAACCTTTTACGCTGGGCCAAATGTCGGGGAAAAAGCCTCTTTCGGAACATCCCTCTGTCTTGTAGAACAATGTTTACAGGGATGCCAAAAAAAACCTGTCTGCTATTCCAAAATTTTCCTGGGAAAAACTCTGTAGTCTAGACATACCCTTAAAAAAACCTGCCCTTTTTTCAAAAAAACTTCATCTGCGTCCACACTGCAATCATGATCTTTCGACATTAAATCGAAAGAACACAAGGTTTTTTTCGACATTGGCAAACCTCAAATTACAAGGAAGGACACCTTTTTCAAAAGAGCTCTTTCGAAAAAAGGCATGTGTGGATGTAGAACAGGGACATTTTTCGAAAGAAGAGGCAATCGAAAAAAGCACAGGTGCTCTCTTGGCCATTCTGTGAATAGCTATCAGGGCTTTCTTTCAAGAGAGTGTCCATGCAGTCTGGATGCTCTCTTTCAAAAAAGCAGATTGCTTTTTCGATCTGGTTTTGAGGTGTGGATGCTCTCTTTCAAAAGAAGCTTCTAGATGTAGTCTAGATGTACCCTAAGTGTCCATAGGCACAGAGCCTCACAGCTCCCATTGGCTGCAGTTTGCTGTTTCCAGCGAAGGGGAGTTGCAGGAAGCAGCAACACGGCCCAGGCTGCAGCTCCCTTTGGCTAGTAAAGGCAAATTGCAGCCAATGGAAACTTCGAGTCTCCATATTTATGGCTGCTTAGATAAAAGTGACCCAGGCAGGCCTATGGTCCAAGTTTGAAAACCCCTGATGGAAAGCACCAGGGGCATTGGCAAAAAGTACCAATATAAACATCTCCAAAAATAAATCAATCAGTACAGATGAGAAATCTAGGATCTGTAAAACTTGGACAATGTTGGTTTTTTTGCCAATGCAGCTGCTTTCAGATATTGATCATTTGATGCCCATATTTTCTTATACCACTAGTTCAATAGTACAGCAGAATGTTGTAGTTGCTGCCCTTCTTAATCTGGAATTCTTTGATCTTTCAGAAATTCTTCCTAGCATCTATAGTTTCAGCATATTCCAAAGAAATAGTCCTGGGAAGTCCAATTTAATTTCTTTCCTATCTGTTTTGTGTATCAGTTTTTATCATTTTCTAACATATGCTCTGTCTCTTCTGTGACAATAATGGAAGTGCCAGTTTATCTACAATCAAAATCTGTTCCACTCTGTCTGCATTTTCTATTATCTCTCTCACACTACCTTATTCTAAACACAAACATTTCACGATGCTTTTAGGTTATAAATAAGTATAACCTATTTTTATATACTTATTTAGCAGAATATGAAGACTTTAATTTATTCATAATTAATACCCTGGCATTTTCTTCTTAAATTTGCCCTCCGCAGACTAATTATAAAACACTAGAAGATTTACTCGGCATTGCTCAGGTCCATTAACTTTTGTTTTTCTTCATTTAAATCATTGCCCTTTGGTGGGGCTGGGGTTGAGGGGTTCAATGTGCAAGCTGTCCTAGGGAGAGAGGACAACCCAGACCTCTCTCAACATACCCCCTTGGGGCCAGGCAAGAAGTGATTCTCAATGGCTGCTGCAGCTCCAGCAGGCATAGCTGTGGGAGGAGTGCATGTCCCTGGCTAGGGCAAGTCCAGGTTCATCTGCCCCCTGAGCTCTTCAGTCAGATTGAAGAATGGAGCAGACTGTTCACTTTCAGAGAATCATAGAATCTTAGGGCTGGAAGAGATCTCAGGAGGTCATTGAGTCCAGCCTCCTGTCCTAAGTAGGACCAACCCCAACTAAATCATCCCAGCCATGGGTTTGTCAAGCCAGGACTTAACAACTTTGAGGGATGGAGATTCCACCACCTCCCTAGGGAACCTACACCAGTGCTTCACCACCTGCATAGTAAAATAGTTTTCTGTATGATTTAATGCGTCTCCATTTGCATGGGGAAGGGGAACTTCAGTTTCCCCTCTCCCCCCACATAATGAAACTCGTATCTTACTTTAAGTTATGATAAGAGGAAGCTGCATTCCAAATTTGGTGATCCTAGCTCTTACCATTTAGGAGGAGTTCTTGGATCAAACAGATGATGGACAAACATACTTGCTCATCTACAGCCAAAAAACTTCTCAAATATATTGTAGATTTACTGGAGACAGAGGTAGCCCAATATTTGAGCTTTATTTGTTCTGTCAAAAATAAAAAGCCTTTTAGGTATTTTCTTTTAAGAAAACCATATTCTTAAAATATACAGTACCTTTATCTATTTGTGATACTTTCCCTGTTATCTCTATATTCATATGGTTTGTCTAATTATTTCCTATAAAATCTGCACAGTAGTTTGGTTATCTGATGCACATCCACACCTTGTAGATCTTTTCTTTTGTCAGGTTTGCTTTTATTTACTTCTACTTCCTCAATACCCTTATTCTAGTTCTTTAAAATGAGGATAAATAATGAAGATTGATTGATTCATTCATTCTTTCTCAACCAAAACTTCCATTGATTTTAAAAGTAGTTTTGCCTGACAGACTGAAAAACATCAAGGAAGAGCATCATGATTTTGGCCCTCACACCTGCTGTTGTGAAGGCTGATGCCAAAACAATGATTTTGTTTCTTTGCCTATCTTTTTTGAATGCTCCTTTAGCACTTTGATTATCTGATGGCCCCACTGGTTGTTTGGCAGACTTCATGCTTGTGATGTACTTAACATTTTTGCTTGTTGCTCTTCAAATTATTTTTTGGCCTTCTTTTTTTTTAATTCTTGATTTGCCAGAATTTATGAGCCTTTCTATTTTCCACCATAAGAGTTCATTTCCAGTTTTAAAAGGATGGCTTTTTGCCCCTAATAATTTATTTTTATTCTGTTTGGTCAGGGTTGCATTTTTTTGGTCCTCTTAGTTGGTTTTTTTAGGATTTGGGGTATAAATTTAGTTTGAGCCTCTGTGATGGGGTTTTTAAACAGTTTCCTCGCAGCTTTGTGGTTGACCCTTTTAATTTCCATTTCACCAAATATTTTGACAAAAAAAGATGGGTCAAGGTGGTGGCTTAAGGATCCTGTGTAAAATTAGTCTTAGTGGTTTGGATTTTATGGTAATAAAACCTTGAATGATGCTCTCAAAAGATTTTAGTCCCAAATGGCAGACTTAATTGTGGAAATCCCATGAAATCATTCAGAGTGAGGAGGATGGAAGCCAGATTAAAATGGTTCACTACTGTTAGAGGAGATCTAACTTTCTCTAAAAGTAACAGTTGTCATTGATGAAAAAGTTTGTGGAAATCTTTCTGCCGGCATAAGGTTTACAGATGAAAGGAACTTCTACCAGATGCTTTGGCCATTATTTGTGCCTCCAGACATTAACATTCATGCATTGGTCTACTTGCTAAACCTATTCACCATATGTAGCATTAATTTAAATTAACATACTATTTCTCATTACAAGGAGTAGCCTGTTTTGTTTTATAGCCAGATGCTACCCTCAGCTACACCTTTGCAATCCCACTGACTACACTAGAATCTCATTATTGTACCCCACTGAATATTTTGCTAATGAATCAGAGAAAGAGCATATTTCTTGAACACCGAGATTGAGTGTGCGCAGTATTCCATTTCAAAGTACCTTCTGTGTTATTTGTTTTTGGAGAGGAAGGGCCATCAATGACAGAATAGGTCGTGTCATCTTCAGAAGATATCCTTCACACTTACTGAAAACATTCCTGAACAAGTGAGCAGTGCATGTGTTGATATAAATGAAAAGTGTAAATGAGAAGAGAAATTTCCCTCCTCCGCTTCTTTTTATCTCCATTTACTGCATTAACTCTGTTATTAATAGTGATAATGAACAGGAGGAAATTACTCCTCAGATCCAAGCTTGGAGGTGACTCTCTGCATGTGGATCTCAGTTCTGAGAAGGAGACAGTCATGGTGGCTGCACAATTTTTCCTCCCCACTGTCACCACTAAAAAGTAATACACCCTTCAGATTACCTTTTATGCAACTCTCCTCTGCAGAATTAGGGTCATGGCAGCCATCACCAGAAGCCCTGGCAATGGAGCTCCCTATGCCAAGGGATGGGGGAGTGGAGGAAGAGAACATTTTTAACTCTCAAACTTTTGCAGGATGGGAAAGACCTTTCCTACCAGTTCTAACTCTTTTCTATTGGAAACCCCTTTGACTCAACTAATGGAGCTGTATTTTGTTATGGAAGGTCTTTAGGATATTTTAAATTTTGGACAGAAAGTCTTAAACTTTCATGCTTGGTTTCAATGTCACGTTTACCCTTCAGAAGGGTTACGCACAGCATTTAGACTCACAAAGGCTTGCCCACTAGTCTGTGTCTGTGATTACGTCTTACACATTGATTCTATTGTTCTCCAATGACTTCTGATGTCTCCAATGTTGCTACGGGGTTAATAGCTTTTTTGAACTAAAACTGTCCTGTATCAAATCAGGACAGGACTCAGTAGTAGGAAAAAAAAGGATCTTTAATTAAAATTTTATTGATATTTAAAACATTGAAATTCACTGTCTTATGAGTTTTCAATAATGGAATGTTATAAATTACTATTTTATGAAAGGCTGTGTGCCAGAGTCATTCAAAATGTAACTTGCATTCCAATTACTTTCCACTAAAACAAGTTATCCATATAAAATAGTCTTTTACGGTATAATACGGGTTACCTAAATGTTACAAGACCATAAGAACGGCTATACTGGGTCAGACCAAAGGTCCATCTAGCCCAGTTTCCTGTCTGCTGACAGTGGCCAATACCAGATGCCCCAGAGGGAGGGAACACAACAGGTAATCCTCATGTGATCCCTCCCTTGTCATCCATTTCCAGACAAACAGAGGCTAGGGACACCATTCCTACCCATCCTGGCTAATAGCCATTGATAGACCTAACCTCCATGAATCTATCTAGCTCTTTTTTATCACTGTTAGTCTGGTGCAGCTGAAACAAAAAACAGGACTGTGTAGCACTTTAAAGACTAACAAGATGGTTTAATAGGTGATGAGCTTTTGTGGGCCAGACCATTTTTAATTGTATCTTTTGGTACATATGGTTGTGACAATTTTCTTCCACTATTTGATCTGAGGAAGTGGGTCTGGCCCACGAAAGCTCATCATCTAATAAACCATCTTGTTAGTCTTTAAAGTGCTACACAGTCCTGTTTTTTGTTTTTCTACACTCAGACTCTGTGCTTGCAAGTGAGAAAGCATTGCCTCGCAGAGGCACCCAGGCTACTGGGTGGGGGCTCGAGTGAATTTCCCGGGCTACTGGGTGGGGGCTCGAGCCAGTTCCATGTGGGATGGATGAAAAGGGACCCATAGATATTGAACCCGGCCCTGGCTGCTGCCGGCACTACGCAGCAGAAGGGTTACACATGGTTGCTGGTGGCTTGTAGAAAATGATAAGAAGTCCTGAACAAATTTCTTCCCTTTGAATCTTAAGTATTATAATTAGCAGACACCTGTACATTCAACATGATCCCCATTCTAACTAACTTCAGGGCACACTTGATCAGTCTGCTTTCTGGAAAACCCATTAGGGGCTGAAAGGGAAGAAAATCTCCCTGATGTCCTCCTCAGAGATTGCTCCAGATCAGTTGAATTGGAGGGAGGCTTCATGAAAAGAGGGTTATGCAAAATAAGTGCAGGTCTTATCTACATGATTCACAGGAGGCCATGGTTGTCCATGTAAATAACTTCCACTTGTGCTCATGCTCTGAGACCCCTCTGCCTTCCTCACCCCATTGCCCCTGGCTGGATCAGACTGCACTCCATCATGCATGAGAAGCAGCAGCAAGGGCCGATTTTCCTTATGTACCTTCTGACATGGTGCAACTCTGCAGAGCCCCATACTCAGAGCTGTGGCTTAGAAATCAGAATCTGGCTTGTATCTGCAGTCAGCTAGGTACAATTTTTCTGTAGAGGGTTATGAACAGCATCCATTAACTTACTTACATGTCCATGACTTTTTGAATCCATTGGTCCCTTTTTGGCTTATGTTATATTCTCATTTGGAAATGACAGTAACCTATATTTCCCCTCTGTGGCGGGTTGGACCTCCCTGGTCTGACACCCTCTGGACTTGGCTGGTTCGTAAGGAGAGTTTGCCAGGGGAGGTCAATTCCGCCCCTCTGCTGATGGATTGCAGGTTTTCCTGGGGTTTGTCAGCAGACCCAGATGGGCTCCCTTCCTGTTCGTCAGCCCCCCTGTCCCTGGGCAGCCATGGTCTGCGGCCCTGGTGCTCTGCAGCTCTGTGGCCAGCCAACTCCCGGCTCTGCTCCCTGCTGCTGGGCTCCCAGGGTGCTGTGGTCAAGCAACATTTGCTCTCCAGGCGCATTGCTCAAGAGGAGGGACAGGACTGCCCCCACATTCACCAGTGGGAAATGGAACAACATGGCCTGAAGAGCAGAGCAAGCTGTGGCTGCATTGCTGTGCTTTTCCTGATGCTGCCAGTGACTGTGGGGGGATGGCCCCCTGCTGCTGGCACCAGTCCCCCACCTGCTAGTCCCCCCAGGTCACATTACTCAGAGAATGGGATTGGGGAAAGAGGCACCATGCAGCAGGAGTGGAACAAGGACGGAGAAGAGGTGGGAGAAGGTGAAGTAGGATGGGGTGAGAGGTAGGGCAGGGAAGAGGTAGGGCCTGGGGCAGTGGTGGGTTGTCTCAGCCCTTTCCCTGGCTGGTGGGTAGTGACAGGGCCAGTGACCTCTGTGTCTCCCCCTCACTAATCACCCCCAGTCCCACAGAAGGCAATAGGAGTTCTACAATTCACTTCAGTGATTTGGCAACCAGTCTCTTTCTTCTCCAAGAGCCTAGGATTTATAGAATGGCCTTCCTCTGTGGCTCAGTGTCAAACGGGTTTCTATTTACTAATGTAACTTGGTTTTATTGATGCATCTTGGTTTTCATTAAACGTGGCCTTGAGATTGTGTCAGGGTTGGGCCCCAAGAGCTTGTGTCTAAATCCCTGCCACAGTGAAGCTGTAATAATAGCATTTTGTTAGTACCTTGCTGAAAGAGGAAAATTAAGGGTCTCAGTTAGCTGTTGGATGTATTTTTAATGCCAATTTGCATTTAACAGTGTGATTTTTGTAGGTGAAAATAATTGTAGGCACAACCTACATCATTTAAATGTCAAATACAATCATAACTGAATATAAAAATGATTACATTTTGCCTGTACATAACTGTGGATGCAAAATTGCACCTGCAGTTTTTTGTGGTTGCAAATTGTAGGCTCAAAAGTGAGGTTATGCTTTGAGAATGTGATCTTTGAATCTTGTTATTGAGCAACTTTGGGTTATTTCCCCTCCCCAGATGCTGCTTTCTGATTAATGATTTCCAAATGTAAATGGTATTTGTACTCATAGCATAAGTGATGTTCTATTAGGGTAACCAAGATTTGCTGTACTTTAGTGCTTCACTTTGTCATTCTGTTCTATTGTTAATAGGATGTTTAGTATAAAATAGCAGGTTACTTTCAGACCTCTCCAAAATGCTTAACCCACTAAAATTAATGCAGTTAGGGGAAAACCTTTTTTTCGGGGAACAGACTCTGGACAGTAATTTATAATGGGGTTTAGTCACTCTAATACATGTTAATTTACTTTAGAAAAAGAAGTCCACTGCACTAGGTGATTGATTCAAAATGTAAATACATATAAACAGGTAATCAGAACTCTTACATCAAGAATTTGAACATCTGACTCTATGTAAAACACATTTGCTACACCATTACTTTACAAAATATGAAGAAAAAACTCTTCTGCCAAAATCCTATTCCACTGTCTGGTGGTGGCAGCTGGTAAAGGTTTAACGGAGAAAATATTAAGTCATTGGGAGTCTTATTAAAATGTCCAGTGAGCCTATAGCTATGAAATTTTTTTAAAAAATCAAGAGGACTACCCATGTTTTGGATTTTCTTGATATAATTGAAATCTGTGGTTAGAATAATTTGTATGGGCGTAATGATAATTCTTCTTTCTGTAGTTTCTTGGCAAACAAAAACATAAACTAAAGCTATTAGAATAAAAAACATTTTATTTTTATGCCAGAAAATTTAATTTTTCTTTTTTAAGTGGTTGAAATTGATCAAGTTTATTTTACAGGACACTAGTAAAATCAACTAGGAAACCGAAGCAATGAAAAAATTAAGATCTAAATCTGAAATTGGGCACCAAAAACTAAGATACTCAAATTGTATTGGACACTTAAGAAAAATTTAGTGTAAGATATACGGTCAGTAACAGAGCCAGTCAGAGAACTCAAAGGTGAAATCTTGTTCTCATGGTAAAACTCTGATTGACTTCCACACCCATTCCTGTCCTCATACCATGCAATATGTAAACATATCATAAATTTGGTGCTGATATATGATGTGCGTACTGGGAAGAGGATTAAAGGAAAGAATTTCTGTGAAAGCCAAAGGAGTTTTGTCAAAATCTATTTTTTTGATTGATGTTGTTTTTGCAAAAAAAAAAAAAAAAAAAAAAAATTGATTTCATTTACAATTTTTATTGAAGCAAGTCTAAAGGAAGCATTTCATGTTGAATTGGCACTTCTGCTGGAGCTGGTAGAGATTTTTCCATTGGAATAATTTTTCAACAGAAAATGTAATTTCCACAAAGTCAGAAATGTCCTATGGGAAATGTGACTTTTCCATAAATTTCATTCTCTGTTGGGAAAATCAAAACAAAGTGCTTCATTTTTGATCAATGCAACATTAAACTGTTTTCCCATTGTGGTGATTTGTCTTATGAGAACTGTCATGTGGGCAACCAATGTCCCCATTCTCTCTTATGAGCTGGGCTCCCTGGCTAGTCTATATCCCCCATGATAAACAGAACGTTCACTGTGACCAAGTGGTGTCATGCAGCTGTAGTTACATCATGGGAGATGGAGTCTAGTTCAGAGGAGAGAATGAGGGCACTCATCACTCAAACTACGACTCCCTTGAGGCAATACACCCTCATAGGGTGCAATTATCAATACAGGTGTGCGTTGAACTGACTTGAAATGATACAGTTCTGAGCAGATCAACAAATTGAAATGAAACTTTTCCATTCAGGAATATTATGTTTGTTTTGACTGAAAAAGCGGAAACAAACAGTTTACCATTCTCTAACAGACATTTCTCAAAATTGTTTGCTCTATAAACAAAATTGTTATTTCAACTTGTCCTAATTGAGACAAAATGTGAAAATATCTGAATTTCCTGTGGAATGAAAATCACAATTTTTGCTCAGCTAATTTTGATATTTCAAAATGTCAAGTTTCAATGTAACCTCCCAACTTTTCATTGTACTGTAATTGAAAAAAACCACTGATTTTCTGACATTCCCAAATTTTCTTTGGGGCAGAAATTATGTTTTCTGAACACAGCTAGTTCACAAATATGATTAACCTAAAATTCAGATAAATATTAACAGAACTACTTTTCCACCTGGCTCTGGTTACCAGCTTTTACATGTGCAAAAGTCTTTAGATCTTCCTCAATTCAATCAGACTAGATAATTAAGAAAAAAATTGAGAATAATTAGAACAGTAATTAGAAACAGCAGGTAAATTTGACATAAAACACTCATTAAGCTTGAGGAATTGAAATGTCTTCATTCAGTTTAAATGCAAAGCTCTGAAATGCAATGATAGTAAAATATAGCATTAGTGAAATAACAGATCACCCTTGAAACTACTGTTATCTCTCTCTCTCCAATACCCACCATTTGCTTAAATGGCATTTTCCAATATCAAACTTCATTAAGGTATCCAGTGATGTTCTCTACTCACCTCAAGCTACAGCTGCTTTTAACATTCTGTCAACAAATAATTGTTGTTTTATACTCAGTTTAAATATCTCTTTGCTAATCCACGTTCTATTAATAGAGCAATATAGACTATGATTCCATCTAATACAACATTTTATGTGCCTTAATTCAATTTTTAAGTACTTGTCATGTTTTTACTGTATGTATTCGTTCACCTTCAAGACTCCATTTTGGCAGCTGAGTACATATAGTTGGCTATTCATCTTGTTCATGCAAGTGCAGAAGCAATTTAACAAGCTGTGATGTCTGCTCTAATTTACTTAGGTACAGCCAGAATAATCTTGTGACTTGTAATCCTTATATCTCTCTGTTCAAAAAGCCTTAGAACTTACAAAATAACCAAAATAGAAGAAGTGTGTTGAAGGGCTCTTTGAAAACTCAATAACAATACTGACAAATGAGTAAAAGGTACAGTGTAGTACATGTCGAATCTACAAGGAAAATTAATATTTAGCTATTCTAGTTCTGAGAGTTACATATGAAATGGAAGCAGAATGTAAAAAATATATAAGGCAGGAAATAGATGTGCATCAAAATCTAGTTCCTTGGCTGAGTGTTTCCTTGTAAATCATGGTCTTCAGGCAAACCTTTTAAATAAAGAGAAGATCGAGTGGGGACATAATAGTGGTTTTCAGGTATCTAAAAGGGTGTCACACGGAGGAGGGGGGAAATTGTTCTCTTTGGCCTCTGATGATAGGACAAGAAGCAATGGGCTTAAACTGCAGCAAGGGGAGTTTAGGTTGGACATTAGGACAAAATTCCTAACTGTCAGGGTGGCTAAACACTGGAATAAATTGCCTACGGAGGTTGTGGAATATCCATCACTGGAGATATTTAAGAGCAGGTTAGGCAGACATCTATCAGGGATGATATAGACCATGCTTGGTCCTGCCGTGAGGGCAGGGGACTGGACTTGATGATCTCTTGAGGACCCTTCCAGTTCTAGTATTCTATGATTCTATGAAATATATTGTAATGTGTTAACCCTATCATTTCTGAAAGAAAACCATGTGTAGGTTATTAATTTGAAACTGGTGCAAGAAATAACTGCAAGACACTGTTCCCTTTCTATTCCTTGTAATTTAAAAATAAATGCAACTTTAGTATTTCCATTTGGGAAGAAACAGAGAGGTGGTGTATTTGGGTCTCATTATAGAGAGACAGGGGGACATATTGCAGGATCAGGTCAAAGTTCTGTGCAGTCACATCTACTCAGCTATGTGTCATAAACGCTATGGGTATGCCTAAATTGCAGGGATTTTCTGGGATACCAGAGGTATCCTGGAAAAACTCCACCACATCCAGGGAATTCTTTTGCTCTTCCACTTTTTTTCGCAGAAGAGCAAACACACTTTTTGGGGGAGCTTTGTATACTTCATTCTATGAGGAAATGGTGGAAAAGCCTCTTCCAGAAAAGCAATTAGACAAAGCTACACAAATTGCGGAGCGCAATTTGCATAGCTTTTTCCGAAAAAAGGCTAGTGTAGACCTAGCCTAAGCTTCTCACATCATCTTTTAGCTTAAATGATGGTGGTCGTGGGGAAGCAAGTTAAGTTCTTAAACACAGCTGGCCTTACCATGAGGCGAACCGAGGCGGCTGCCTCAGATGCCAGACTGTGTGTGTGGGGGGGAGGGGAGAGGTGCCACTGGGACCCAGAGTGTAGAAAATTGTGTCTGATGCTGGTGCATATTTCTTCTCTCTGCTCTAGATGCACAGAGATAGTGGAGTGCTGTGCTGGAGGAAGGAGAGCACAAGAGACATAACAGGCAGACAGGAGAAAGGGGGCATTAGGGCGTCATTTGATCTCCCCACCTCAGGTGCCAAAATGTTGTGGGCTGGCCCTATTCTTAAATCAGGAACAGTTTCTATTCAATTACTGCAGTCTGTCAAATTCAAAGCAACACTGGTGTGCAGCAGTGTTTTGGTGCTTAGTCCTAGGCGGTAACTGATTTACTGGAATTCTGTATCATGTAAAATGCATGATGCACACAAAGCAGAAACAATTTCATGCAAAGCCGCTGGCTTTCTAGAACTTTATACAGGGAATTAATAGAGAAACAAATATTCTCCTGCTTCAAACACCATGTGATTTTTACTTATGGTTCATAAAGGACTCAATCGTGGGTTTGATTTTTTTTTTTTAGCTTTATGAACTTGAGTCATATTTTGGCGTCCATTACACTTGTGCAACCAAATGAAGTCATTGGGATTACTTAGGAAAAAATCTAGCTCAGAATAGCAACATCTGGATACCAACATCTACTGAACTGTTTAAACAATTTCATGTTTATTTCTCTACATTTTTCCAGCAATGGAAAAGTTGTATTTATCTGCATCTGCACCATTTAAGTGGTGGTATATATTTCATGGAATATAAAATTATTCAAATGGTACTTATTAATGTATTTGTGCTAATGACATATTTACCCAATAAATGTATCTCAGCCACATTGAGCACAAAGTAGTTAAGTCAGCACCTTACAAAATCCACACTGTATCCATATCACCTCAACCACATGTAATTTACAATTAAACAAAAGATGCTGAAAATGAGAATATTTTAAATTAAAATCCTAAGTAAATCTATAAATTGGGGAGTGGAAATTTTCTGTTCCTGTCTGATGTGGCATGAATCAAAGATGTAATGATCTATAACAAAATAATGGTTTGCTTATTTTTATTTTGCTCAAATCATTGCACCACTCATGAATAATGCAAGTGTGGTGAATGCTTGTAAAGGACTCTATTATTTTAACACATTATGCATATAATACTGGATACTCTATGCAAAAGGATAAGTAATAAGATTGTTCAATGAAAATTAGCCATTTTGTCTGCAGTATGGCAGTAAAAAGTTAATAGACTGATGAGAATGATATTTTCCTAATGGCCTACTTTTTTGAGGGGTAGGGAGACCAGGAAATCTTACTTTCCAATCTGTCTTTCTACTATATTGAGAACTTTCTGCTGTGTTACATCCTTTCAGATACCAATGTCATCTGTATGGCATGACAGGGTGCCAGATTCTGTTCTCGACTCTATAGCTAATTTATATTAACCCTGAGTATTGTTTTATCTGTTTTCTAGATGAAGAAATGGACCTCATTACCATAGTATCTGAGCAGCTCACAATCAGACCCGGGCCAATATCTTATTTATTTATTTATTTTTGGTTTGCTGGCAGTTCCAAATTTAAAAAATTCATTTCAGGTCAGTCCCAAACCAAAATGTTCTGGAACTGTCTTCAAATTGAAAAGTCAGTAAAAATAGTTTTGGATTGAATGAAATATTTGTTTGATCCAAAACAAAATGTTTTATTTTGATGTTATATTTATTTTGATACATCAGACATCTGTCGTGGCATTTTAAATATAGCTAGAAAGTATTAATAGGTTTACAAATTCAGCTTTTAATCAAAGGAAAGGAAATTTGGAAGTGAAGGGGGGAGGGAGTGCAAATGAACATCTTCCCCATCCTCCTCTATCACAGGGGTTAGGACCCTTTTCTGGACTATGTGGGAAAGTTAGAGAGACCATATTCAAATTCTCATTCTGGCCCAGGGACATGAGCCCATGTGTCCCATGCAAGTGTTCAAGCTTCAGTGTTACCAGTTATTCTGCAATCATTTTTTCCTCACCCTATAGCCTAGTTTTTAGGGTATTTGCCTGGGAAATAGGAGACTTGGGATGAAGCAGGAACCTGAAACTGTTTACAAATTTCTGATTTAAAAAAAAACTGAAAAAAATTGCTGAAATTGACATGAATTTAGCAAATGTTTTGATTCACCAAATCTATATTTTTAATCAAAAAAGTTTCAGCTGAAAATAATTTGACCAATTCTATTCACTACGCTTTGATGTATTTACCTGCACATCTATCTATCAGGAATAGATAAATACAAACCCTATTTTTACAGATGCAGAACTGAGCTTTGCCCACATTCACACCAAGTACATTTAAAAAAAAGACTAATAGTGATATCATTCTGGTAAAGAACGAGTCCCCCTGCCAACCCTACCATTCTCTGACCTGGATCCTGTGTAAGGATGTTAAATTGCGGTTATCTGGCTAATCGTGTAGTCAATACAGTTTGTATTGATTATGTGGTTAGTCAATAAGAACTGCTCTGCAGAGCTGCAGCAGGGGTAGCTCCAAGAGCCAGCTCTAGCCAGGACTGAGCAGTCCCAGCTTGTGCCGGCTCTGGGTGCCACCTATGCTGCAACTCTGCATTTTAAATGTAGTAAGAGTCGCCAGGCTCTAAGGAAGATAGAAGTTGTGTGATCAAATAAGAAAAGGCAAGTAGTGGGCAAAAGGCAAGTGAGAGGGAAGGATTAAAATCAATATCTGAGGACAATACACTGGTACAACATTAAGGCAGCACATAATTTAATTTTGCAAGACTCTGTTAGTTTCAGCTATTACTAAGCTGACTGCTGTATTTAATAGATGCAGATTTGTTGTAGCCATGTTATTACCAGGACATTCGAGAGACAGGAGGGATGAGGTAATTTCTTCTATTGGACCAACTTCTGTTAGGTCTTGTCTTCACTCTGCGGAAAATTGACACTTCTGCGAGAGCTCTTCTGGTGTTCGATTTAGTAAGTCTAGTTAAGACTTGATAAATCAAACTAAGAGGGTGCCCCTGCTGGCAGCCAGTACTCCTGTTCTTGCAAGGAGTAAGAGAAGCCAACAGGAGCATTTGCTCCCATTGACTGCCTCCCGTGGGGACAACTCCAAACTCAGCTTAATGTAGGCTGACTTCAGTTACGTGTTCTATGTAGCTGGAGTTGCATACCTTAAGCTGAACTTCCATATCTAGTCTGTAGACATGGCATTGGAGAAACAAGCTTTCAAGCTCACACAAAGCTCTCTTTTTTGGTGTTAACTAACACTTGTTTGGTGTTAACAAGTTATGCTGAATAACTTGTTCCATTTTGTATTTAGCTAGGTCTACAGTAGGAGGCAAAGATACTAAACTCCAGCTACGTGAATAGCGAAGCTGGAGTCAAAGTACCATAGTTTGACTTACTGAGGCATCCCCACTGCGGGGTGATGATGGGATGAACTCTCCCATTGACTTCCCTTACTCCCTGCAACCTGGTGAAGTACCGGAGTTGATGGAAGCATGATCAGCATCTTTACTAGACCCGCTAAACTGAACCTTGTGAGATCAATCTCTGCAGTCTCAATCTCAAAAAGAAATAACAAAATGTTTTTAAGTACATTAGAAGCAGGAAGCCTGCTAAAAAACCTGTGGGTCCCCTAGATGATCGAGCTATAAAAGGAGCAATCAAGGACGATAAAGCCATTGCGGAGAAACTAAATGATTTCTTTGCTTCAGTCTTTACAGCTGAGGATGTTGGGGAGATTCCTGAATCTTCACCGTCCTTTGTGGGTGATGAATCTGAGGAACTGTCCCAGATTGAAGTGTCATTAGAGGAGGTTTTGGAACAAATAGAAAAACTTAATGTTAACAAATCTCTGGGACCGGATGGCATTCATCCAAGGGTTCTAAAAGAACTTAAATGGGAAATTGCTGAGCTATTATCTGTGGTTTGTAACCTATCCTTGAAATCGGCTTCCGTACCTAATGACTGGAAGGTAGCCAACGTGACACCAATATTTAAAAAGGGCTGTAGAGACGATCCTGGCAATTACAGACCGGTAAGTCTAACTTCAGTACCGGGCAAATTAGTCGAAACAATAGCAAAGAATAAAATTGTGAAGCATGTAGAAGAACATAATTTATTGGACAAAAGTCAACATGGTTTCTGTAAAGGGAAATCCTGTCTTACTAATCTGTTAGAGTTCTTTGAAGGGGTTAACAAACATGTGGACAAGGGGGAATCCAGTAGATATAGTATACTTGGATTTTCAGAAAGCCTTTGACAAGGTCCCTCACCAAAGGCTCTTGTGTAAATTACATGGCCATGGGATAAGAGGGAAGGTCCTTTCTTGGATTGAGAACTGGTTAAAAGACAGGAAACAAAGGGTAGGAATAAATGGTAAATTTTCAGATTGGAGAGGGGTAACTAGTGGTGTACCCCAAGGGTCAGTCCTGGGACCAATCCTTTTCAACTTATTCATAAATGATCTGGAGAAAGGGGTAAGCAGTGAGGTAGTAAAGTTTGCAGATGATACCAAACTGTTTAGGATAGTCAAGATAGAAGCAGACTGTGAGGGACTCCAAGAAGATCTCACCAAACTGAGTGATTGGGCAACAAAATGGCAAATGAAATTTAATGTGGATAAGTATAAAGTAATGCACATCGGGAAAAATAACCCCAAATATACGTACAGTATGATGGGGGCTAATTTGGCTACGACAAATCAGGAAAGAGATCTTGGAGTTATTGTGGACAGTTCTCTGAAAACTTCCACACAGAGTGCAGCGGCGGTCAAAAAGGCAAATAGGTTGCTAGGAATTATTACGAAAGGGATAGAAAATAAGACCCAGAATATCTTACTGCCTCTGTATAAAACTATGGTACGCCCACATCTTGAATACTGTGTACAGATGTGGTCTCCTCACCTCAAAAAAGATATTTTGGCCTTGGAAAGGGTTCAGAAAAAGGCAACTAAAATGATTAGGGGTTTGGAACGGGTCCCATATGAGGAGAGGCTAAAACGACTGGGACTTTTCAGTTTAGAAAAGAGGAGACTGAGGGGGGATATGATAGAGGTCTATAAAATCATGAGTGGTGTGGAGAGGGCTGATAAAGAAAAGTTATTTATTAATTCCCATAATAGAAGAACTAGAGGACACCAAATGAAATTAATGGGTAGCAGGTTTAAAACTAATAAAAGAAAGTTCTTCTTCACACAACGTGTAGTCAACCTGTGGAACTCCTTGCCAGAGGAGGCTGTGAAGGCTAGGACTATAATAGAGTTTAAAGAGAAGCTGGATAAATTCATGGAGGTTAGGTCCATAAAAGGCTATTAGCCAGGGGATAAAATGGTGTCCTTGGCCTCTGTTTGTCAGAGGCTGGAGAGGGATGGCAAGAGACAAATCGCTTGATCATTGTCTTCGGTCCACCCTCTCTGGGGCACCTGGTGCTGGCCACTGTCGGAAGACCGGATACTGGGCTAGATGGACCTTTGGTCTGACCCAGTACGGCCGTTCTTATGTTCTTATGTTTTTATGTTCTTATGCAGGGTTGATCTTCTGGTAAGTGTAGACAAGGCCTAAGTAAATTTGCCAGACCTGAAGAAGAGGCTTGTATAAGCTGCAAAGCTCATCTCTCTCACCAACAGAATCAAAAAACAGGACTATGTAGCACTTTAAAGACTAACAAGATGTTTTATTAGGTGATGAGCTTTCGTGGGCCAGACCCACTTCCTCAGATCACATAGTGGAAGAAAATTGTCACAACCATATATACCAAAGGATACAATTCTTTTAATTGTATCCTTTGGTATATATGGTTGTGACAATTTTCTTTAATTGTATCCTTTGGTATATATGGTTGTGACAATTTTCTTCCACTATTTGATCTGAGGAAGTAGGTCTGGCCCACGAAAGCGCATCACCTAATAAACCATCTTGTTAGTCTTTAAAGTGCTGCATAGTCCTGTTTTTTGTTTCAGCTACACCAGAATAACACGGCTACATTTCTATCACCAACAGAATGTGGTTCAATAAAACCGTCAGCTACCTTTTCTCTGCTGCATTTAAAGTTTTTTTTTCTGTTGATCTTGGCCTCTGATAGGTCTACTGTTAACATCATGGAGTGTGTCTACGCAGCAAAGTTATTTTGGAATAATGACCGTTATTCCAAAATAACTCTGCGAACGTCTGCACAGCAATTTCATTATTTTGAAATAATTTCGAAATAACGGACGGCTTATTCCGACTTCTGTAAACCTCATTCTACGAAGAATAACACCTATTCTGAAATAGCTATTTTGAAATAAGACGTGTATAGATGCTCCACTTCTGATATTTTGAAATAGCCCCTCACCAGGGCCATTCTTAGTTATTCCTCCTGGGGCTCTAAATCGAGGTAGAACATCTACATTAGGGAAGCCTTCCTCAGACTAATTTTGAGGCTTCCCTGCAGTGTAGACGTGCTATCTTGAAATAAGCTATTTCAGAATAACTATTCCAGAATATCTTATTCTGAAATAACTGTGCAGTGTAGACGTAGCCATAGTCCTAACATTGAATATTTCTTTCTTGACTGTATGTCTCTCAAGAAAATCTTCCCTTCCCCTTTTCTCTAGCAACAATGTTCAAAACACTAGGTCAGCACTGCCTTGAAAGGAAGAGTGCTAGTATGGAATCAGCAGCACTGCTTTCTGTAGAGGGAGTTGCTAGAGGGGAATGTCTTATCTAAACGTTGACCCAGACCCCACTGTAATCTAAGGAATGTGGAATCTTTCAATTGACTTCAATAGTACCAGGATTCACTTGCATTTTTGCTGTGCCTGAAGATAAGAGTTCAGGTAGGCACAGCGGTAGGAAGCCAGGAATCCTTTACCAGTTAGTTGTGTCCCTTTTCACTGCTTGGCAGAGCCATCTTTCCTGTCTTAACTTCAGTGTCCAAAAGCAGACATTCACTTTAAAATTTAAAGTAAGGGGCTTCTTTTATAGCAACCCACAAAAGGACAACATTGTTTTCTCCTAATGTTAGCTTAAGAAGTGTAGGCTTCTGCTTTAGCTTCATGCTGAGAATGAAAGTTGTGAAAATTAAACCAATTAATGTGGCTGTATTTTTAATCACTCTTATTAATAAGCTGAGTTAAACCAAAAGGGACAAATGCCTCATTTAATCATTTTCTTCTTGAAGAAGTCCAATTTGCATTTAAATCCCCTCTACTAAATAAATTATCCCAGTCATTAAGAATAATGATAATAATTAAAGAACAACATTTAGAGAAACAGGGTTTAAGTGGATACTAATAAACTTCCTGCCCCTTGCTAAAAGTGAATGTTTAATTTAGGTTCTTACAAAATAAAATCACTTACTAACATGATACATTTCAAAATCAACCCAGAGGAGCATAAGAATAACATAATATATTCCTCTTGTAACTTGTGTGGAATTAAATTCAAATTGCTGGAGATGAATCTACATCAAATGATGTTATCTAGCTGTAATTGGGGACCAGCTTCAGAGGCACATATTCTGATCCAAGCTAAGCCTGAGGGTGTCTGCAAGTCAATTGAAGCAAATGATCTTGATTCTCTTTTCACTTTTTTTCTCATGAACTACCTTGAGAGGAAATCCAGCCTAACCGACCTTCCTTTGGGCTAGCCAAAATCAGCCTATGGCCTAGCTAAAGGGCCCAATCTTTCTCTTTTTTCTGAGACCAAACTCCCATTTTCATAGGTAGGCCTTTGCCTGCCTACAGAGTGCTGGAGACTGTGCTCACTCAAATGACATTGTCTTTAAACAGAGATGTCTGGTATAAAACAGCATCAATAACATAGACAAGAAATATCAAAAGGGCTGTAGTATGTGAGTTACACAGATAAACTTGTTTTCAAAGGAGAAAAGCTGCCAAAGAGTGGGGTAAAATCACTTTCTCCAATTTAAGCAAGAGCTGAGGGGAATAGGTCTCGTTGAACCTTTACAAGAATGTACATCTCTGGTCAGCTTCAAGATCCAGGTCACCGATCCTGCAAGTCACTCTTTTTGGCTGAGTGCACTGGTGCAGAGTGACTGGTCAGGATCTAAATCTTCAGATACTTCTGTGGTCTGGGGCCTAGCTAGCTCTGGATTGCAAAAAGAACAGATCCCCAAGATGTCAGCATTGGTCAATAATAACCATGCCAAGTGAGCGGGGTGCACTGCTTTTACACCAGGCCACTGACAGATAAGCCCATTTCTTCCATAAATGAGAATGAACCCATATTTTACCTCATTTGAAGTAAAATACTAGACTCATCTCTTTGGGTATGTCTACACTACAGATGTTAGTTCGAATTAACTTTGATAGGTGCTACACATACAAACCGCTAGTTTGAACTTAATTCGAAATAGCGGAGCGCTTAATTCGAACTAGGTAAACCGCATTCTACGAGGACTAATGCCTAGTTCGAATTAAGTAGTTCGAATTAAGGGCTGTGTAGCCACTTAATTCGAACTAGTGGGAGGCTAGCCCTCCCCAGCTTGCCCTGGTGGCCAGTCTGGGCACCACCAGGGAAACTCGTCTGCCCCCCTCCCAGTCCCGGAGCCCTTAAAGGGCCACAGTTTGGCTATGGTGCCTGTGCCAGGTGTAAGCCTGCCAGCACCCAGCCAGCAGACCCTGCAACTGGCACGGCATGAGCCAGCCACCTGCTGCCACCCAGCCCTCCGCCTCTTCCCGGAACCAGGCTGGCAGCTCCCAGGAGCCTGCCCGGGGCCACAAGAGGCGGGTGCCCACCTGGTCTAGTGCGGACATCGTGGACCTCATAGAGGTTTGGGAGGAAGCCTCCAATGTCCATAACCTCCGCACTAGGCACAGGAAAGTGGCCATCTAGAGCAGGATAGCTGCCAGCCTGGCCACCCAGGAGCAGGTTTGCATGAAAATCAAGGTGGTCCAGTGAGAACCCGACCCTGAGCCCTGAGCTTAGAACATAACATAAGAATGGCCGTACTGGGTCAGACCAAAGGTCCATCTAGCCCAGGAGCCTATCTGCCGACAGTGGCCAACACTAAGTACCCTGGAGGGGATGGACCGAAGACAATGACCAAGCTATTTGTCTCGTGCCCTCCATCTCTAGCCTTCAACAAACAGAGACCAGGGACACCATGTCTACCCCCTGGCTAATACCACTCCATGGACCCAACCTCCATGAATTTATCTAACTTCTCTTTAAACTCTGTTATAGTTCTAGCCTTCACAGCCTCCTGCAGCAAGGAGTTCCACAGGAAGACTATTTGCTTTGTGAAGAAGAACTTTCTGTTATTAGTTTGAAGCCTGCTACCCATTCATTTCATTTGGTGTCCTCTAGTCCTTCTATTATGGGAACTAATGAAGAACTTTTCTTTATGCACCCTCTCTACACCACTCATGCTTTTATAGACCTCTATCATATCCCCCCTTAGTCTCCTCTTTTCTAAGCTGAAAAGTCCCAGTCTCTTTAGCCTCTCTTCATATGGGACCTGTTCCAAACCCCTGATCATTTTAGTTGCCCTCCCCTCTCCCACCCTCTCTCTTTCCCTCTCCCACCTCCTTTTCCCAGTCTCCCCGAGTTTTGTTCAATAAAGAGAGTTTCTATTTTTGAACACACGTGTCCTTTATTTTGTACATCAGGAAGGGGGGCTAGGGAGGGGTAAGTGGAAGGAGGTGAGGGAGGTACGAGCCCCCGATGGGGAGGACTGGGGTGGCTCTGCGGGCTCCTCGGGGTGGAAGCCCTCCTGCAGCTCCCCGATTGACACCCCCCCCCCCGGATGGCAGCCTGCGGCAAGTGTGGCCGGGCTGATGGCCGAGTGCTGTGATGTGCCGAGTATGGGCATTCAGTGCACTCCAAGCCAGGACTGCTTTGCTGTCCCTCATCGATTTAGACAAGCGAGCGGGGAACCCCTGAGAACTGTCTGTCCGGGTGGGGGTTGGAACCCTTTAAGCACAGCCCTTGGCTAGCCTGAGGCAGCAGCTCCATGCTCTAAGTCCTAATCTGATGCCCTGCCGGCACTGCTTCCGGCCAGACTTAACCTCGGTTCAGGGTCCACTCAATGTGGACATGCTAGTTCGAATTAGCAAAACGCTAATTCGAACTAGTTTTTAGGTCTAGATGCATTAGTTCGAATTTGCTTAGTTCGAATTAACTAATTCAAATTAAGTCACTTCGAATTAGTGCTGTAGTGTAGACATAGCCTGTGATAAGTATTCTGCCAATAGCAGTGTAGACCATTTTTCAGTGTGTGTGCCACAACTGGTGAGTGGTGAGCTGCCGAGATGAGGGTTGTCCTTATGAGCCTGCTTCGTGTTTACCACAAGGCCTAGTATCCTGCTTCTAGCTATGGGGGTCCTGGGTTCAAGTCCATGTGATTGCCAAGAGGATATTTGTTATAGCAGCACTAACAAATGGCTCAATAAAGTTTCTCTGAAGATGCTACAACAAACAATATTTCTGTATGTTGTAAATATCATTGAGTAAACAAAACACACTACAAGTATTGCTACAAATGACACCCTGAGATGTCAGCCCTTCTAATTGACTTGCTTTATACAGGGAGTTAGGCCTGGAACAGAGTTCCTGGGTCATCAAGACCAGTCTCCGAGTATTGCACACAGCCCCATTGTATACCCGGAACCATTCCATGTACCTGACATCAATCTTAAAGCTCTACTCTCTCAGTTAAACTAGGCTAAGTATTTTTGCTAGATGAATAAAGTATGACTAAGAAGGTTTTGCTTGTTTGTGAGTAGTATTTTTGCTTGGGGTGGTAAATTTCAGCACAGTTTTGCAAAGATGCTATACAAAGTTTTGCAGATACCCAGTTAACACAGAGAAAGGCACATTAGCAATGAAGGGCCAAAGCAAGACCAACAGACACATTGCCAATTCTTAGGGGTTTTTAAAATAAGTTTCTATAATTTTTGCCAATTTCAGTTCATGTAGGCGTGATTCTGTTTTGGCAAATGCTTGTAAAAACTGAATCACACATTCCTATAGTTGTCTCTCAATATCATATTTGCTTAGATTAGCAGTATAACAACAGATTTTTGCTTTAGCTCACAACCCTTCCATTTAACCTGGACTTTGACGGTCACACTGCACTCTATCTAGTTCATGGAACACCAGCATTAAGAAACGTTCTGAAAGCCAAAATCTGCTCGTTTACATCCTCATGCAAATCCAGTATAGTCTCTAGGGAAAATTCTACTCTATATTGGCGTGACTATGATATAAATCCATTCTTTGAAATCTTCTGAAAATGTGTGGTTTTTTTTAAAAATTACATTTTGCACTGGGATAATGAATAATTTTGGGGCTAGTTCTGATCCTTTCACATGGTGCAAGCTCCCATTCACTTCAGTGGATTTTCTGCCTGAATAAAGACCCTGAATAGACCTTGAGGCTATGTCTACACTTCAGGCTTTTTGCACAAGAATAGCTGTTCTTGCACAAAAACTTGCAGAGCATCTACACTGCACACGCATTTTTGCGCAAGGAAATTTACAGGAAAGCATCAGAAAAGAGGGCTTCTTGCACAAGAGTTATTCCTCTCCCCACGAGGAATAAGCCCTTTTGCGCAAGAACTCTTCCACAAGAAGGCAGTGTGGACAGGCAACAGGGATTTCTTGCACAAGAAACCCCAATGGCTAAAATGGCCATCAGCGCTTTCTTGCACAAGAAAGCATCCACACTGCCATGGGTGCTCTTGCGCAAAAGCACATGGCAGTGTGGACACGCTTTTGCGCAAGACCTTTTGTGCAAGAACTCTTGTACAAGAACAAAAGACCAGCTTGGCTTAACAAGGAGATCTTGCATGATCTCAAAATAAAAAAGGAGTCATATAAAAAATGGAAACTAGGACAAATAACAAAGGATGAATATAGGCAAGCAACACGGGAATGCAGGGGCAAGATTAGAAAGGCAAAGGCACAAAATTAGATCAAACTAGCTACAGGCATAAAGGGAAACAAGAAGACCTTTTATAAATACATTAAAAGCAAGAGGAAGACCAAGGACAGGGTAGGCCCACTGCTTAGTGAGGAGGGAGAAGCAGTAACAGGAAACTTGGAAATGGCAGAGATGCTCAATGACTTCTTTGTTTCGGTCTTTACCGAGAAGTCTGGAGGTGTGCCTAACGTAGTGAATACAAGCAGAGAGAGGGTAAGTTTAGAAGATAGGATACACAAAGAACAAGTTAAAAATCACTTAGGAAAGTTAGATGTCAGCAAGTCACCAGGTCCTGATGAAATGCATCCCAGGATACTCAAGGAGCTGATAGAGGAGGTATCTGAGCCTTTAGCTATGATCTTTGAAAAATCATGGCAGACAGGGGAGATTCCAGAAGACTGGAAAAGGGCAAATATTGTGCCCATCTATAAAAAGGGGAATAAGAACAACCCAGGAAACTACAGACCGGTCAGTTTAACGTCTGTCCCAGGGAAGATAATGGAGCAGGTAATTAAGGAAATCATATGCAAACAGTTGGAAGGTAATAAAGTGATAGGGAATAGCCAGCATGGGTTTGTGAAGAACAAGTCATGCCAAACTAATCTGATAGCTTTCTTTGATAGGATAATGAACCTTGTGGATAAGGGAGAAGTGGTGGATGTCATATACCTAGACTTTAGTAAGGCATTTGATACGGTCTCGCATGATATTCTTATTGATAAACTAGGCAAATATAACTTAGATAGGGCCATGATAAGGTGGGTGCATAATTGGCTGGATAACCGTAGTCAGAGTTGTTGTTAACGATTCTAAATCCTGCTGGAAAGGGATAACAAGTGGAGTTCCTCAAGGGTCTGTTTTGGGACCCGTACTGTTCAATATCTTCATCAATGATGTAGATATTGGGATAGAGAGTACGCTTATTAAGTTTGCAGATGATACCAAACTGGGTGGGGTTGCAACTTCTTTGGAGGATAGGGACATAATTCAAAATGACCTTAGCAAGTTAGAGAAATGGTCAGAGGTAAACAGGATGAGGTTTAATAAAGAGAAATGCAAAGTGCTCCACTTAGGAAGGAACAATCAGTTCCATACATACAAGATGGGAAGCGACTGTCTAGGAAGGAGCATGATGGAAAGGGATCTAGGGGTCATAGTGGACCACAAGTTGAATATGAGTCAACAGTGTGATGCTGTTGCAAAAAAAGCAAATATGATTCTAGGTTGTATCAACAGGTGTGTTGTAAGCAAAACTTGTGAAGTCATTCTGCCGTTCTACTCTGCACTAGTTAGGCCTCAGCTGGAGTACTGTGTCCAGTTCTGGGCGCCACATTTCAAGAAAGATGTGGAGAAATTGGAAAGGATACAGAGAAGAGCGACAAGAATGATTAAAGGTTTAGAAAACATGACCTATGAAGCCAGGCTTCATGAACTGGGCTTGTTTAGTTTGGAAAAAAGAAGATTAAGGGGGGACATGATAGCGGTTTTCAAATATCTAAAAGGGTGTCACAAGGAGGAAGGAGAAAATTTGTTCCTCTTGGTTTCTGAGGACAGGACAAGGAGTAATGGGCTTAAAGTGCAGCAGGGGAGGTTTAGATTGGACATTAGGAAAAAATTCCTAACTGTCAGGGTGGTCAAATATTGGAATAAATTGCCAAGAGAGGTGGTGGAATCTCCCTCTCTGGAGATATTTAAGAACAGGTTAGATAGACATCTGTCAGGGATGGTGTAGACGGAGCTTGGTCCTGCCTTGAGGGCGGGGGGCTGGACTCGATGACCTCTTGAGGTCCCTTCCAGTCCTATTATTCTATGATTCTATGATTCTAAGCCTGCAGTGTAGAAGTAGCCTCTCCTGAGAGTGGTCACTGCTGCTGTTGCTATTCTATATTGCTAACAGGATGGCAGTGTTTGCCTATTAGGAGATGATGATATGTCTGGAAACTGTTTAACTGATTTGCTGACTCACTGGTGTAGCTGGCTCATCCCACCTGGTTATAAGAGACTTGGGGAAAAGGAAGGCTGGAAGCTGGGTTCTGAGGGGAGGAATGAAGAAGCAGCTACACTGTAGTATGGAATTTTAGTTTACTAGTTAGTAGTAGTTTGAGACTGATCCTCCTAATAATAAATCAGACCTTAAGAGAGGTAACTTTCTTTTCACTATTGTGTCTACATTACAGTTAGTATCCAGTGGATGGCCCATGTTGGCTGTCTTGGTCTGTTTGTAAGATAGACATTTGGGCTTGAACTGCAGCAAAGAGTCTAGGACTCTGAAGGGTGTGAGGGTCCCAGAGCTCAGGCTGTGGTCTGAGCCCCAATGTCCACAGTGCAATTAAGTAGCCCTGCAGTCTGAGCCAGCTGGTATGGGTCAGCCACGAGTGTGCCTAATTGCAGTGTAGACCTATCCCATATGTCTAGGTTTGTTGCAGTGAGGTGGGAGGGGGTTCCATACATGTTCACAGTAACATATTTTTAAACCAGACTTTGCACTTTCTGTAGACCTCTGGGCTACGTCTACACTGGCATCCCTTCTGGAAAAGGGATGCTAATGTAGCACATCGCAATTGCAAATTCCGCGGGGGATTTAAATATCCCCCGCGGCATTTGCATTTACATGGCTGCCGCTTTTTTCCGACTTAGAGATAAGCCGGAGAAAAGTGCCAGTCTAGACGTGATTCTCCGGAAAATAAGCCCTTTTCCGGAGGATCTCTTATTCCTTCTTAAAGTAGGGGTCTGTTTTGGGAATAAGACCTTCAAAGTAGGAATAAGAGATCCTCCGGAAAAGGGCTTATTTTCCAGAGAATCACGTCTAGACTGGCGCTTTTCTCCGGCTTATCTCTAAGCCAGAAAAAAGCGGCAGCCATGTAACTGCAAATGCCGCGGGGGATATTTAAATCCCCCGCGGATTTGCCTATTCCAAAGTGTCTAATCTGCATCCCTTTTCCAGAAAAGGGGTGCAGTGTAGACACAGCCCTGATGTGCTGTACAAACAATGAAATACCCCTATGAGGTTGGCATAGATTGTGAGTGCAATGGTGAACATTCCAAGCCATCTCTGCTCTGCTAGGGAAGCAGAACCACTAATTGGACTGGCGGCTAAGACCGTCTCAGTAGAGGAGTGGATTCAGGCACCCAAAAATTCACTCATGGGCCAGAATTCAGATCTGTCTCTCTTAAGGGGGGAAGTAACAGCTGTGGTCATCCCCTTGCCTAATTTCACACTGGGATATATTTCAGCACTGACTCCCATTCACACAATATTGCCAATCCCAGATTTTCAAAAAACATGAATTAGCTCCCTGTTCACTTATGCGCCTTTTTAAAAACACATTAAATGTTTTAAAAGTGGGGGTTAAGTTTATTTTCCTTACTGAATTTTAAATATTTAGGTTACAGTCAGTTCATATTTCCAGGCCTTTCTCTGCAATAGTGAGGGTTAGAGATTTACAACTATTTTAAAGAGGGAAGGTCATCTCTGTGTAAGCTCAATAGCTTCTCTCTCGCCCCCTATAGAAGTTGGTCTAATAAAAGATGTTACCTTATTCACCTTGTCTCTCTAATATCCTGGTCCAACATGGCTACAACAACTCTGCACACAATGCTTATTTTTTAAGTCAAACCTTTTTATTTCCAGGACTTGGGGCTTTAAGAAAAAGGGTAAAGACCATGAGATATGTGACACAGTAACAAGTGTATGCAACACTGCATTTATTTTAAATTGTAAATAACTCTGCATTTTACAAACTATTATTCCTCTTTTTTCTATTTTCTTTTACAGTTAATTTTGACCATTTTCAAATACTGCGAGCTATTGGGAAAGGGAGTTTTGGAAAGGTAAGAATCAACTCTTTTTAGTGATAAAATTCAACAACAGATTTCTATATATTAATATGATGTGCTCATTCACTCTGAGTAGACGAACAGAGTTGCATGCTTGTGTAACCCCTCCTGTTCACTGGCCCAGCTCATCAGCCCCTCCTCTCAGCATGCAGTCTGTGTGCTGCTTCTAGCACAGTCCCTGCTGGGGGCAGAGGGCAAATCCTGGCAGGAACCAGGAAGTTCTCCCAACATGCTGCAGTTTGTAGTCCACAAATTGTAGTTCCCAGGGCTGCTGCTGAAACACACTGGACCTTGGGCTACACCCTTCCCCCACTTACTGAAAGGGCAACCTCGTCCCTTTCCTTGATCAAAAACCCCTCAGCACATCTCACAGCAGCTCTGACCAATACCCCCAGTCTCTACTCTTCTTTCATCAGGCGGCCCTCTGTTCCAAATTGAGATGGACAGGTGCCCTGTGCTGTCTTGTTGAGCGCCGTGGAGCTGGTGGGTCCTCTCTAGGCACTTCTTCGGCCAGGTCTCACTCAGTCTGCCCTCCTCTGATCCAATTCGGTTCATTCAGAGTTTGGTCAGCCTCTTTTGTTACCCCCATGGTCTGGTTGGGCTCCTCCAGGTCAGAGTACTGCAAGTCTGAGTCAAAATGGTCTGGATCTGGAGACTCACTGCAGTGTAACTCTGGCTCCCCGGTGTGGATATGTCTAGACTACATGGCTCCATCGACGTGAGGCATAAGGGATCGGTTGGCAAAGGCTTCCCCATCTGACAGATCCGCATCTAGACTGCCGCACTGTGCCAGATCAGCTGATCGTCGGTACAGCGTGGCAGCCATGTTTATTTTAATGAAGCAGGGATTATTTAAATCCCTGCTTCTTTGCCTATGCTGGGTAAACTAGTTTACAGGGCTCTGTCGACGGACCCATGTAGTCTAGACATACCCTGTATGTCATCCCCCTATGGGTTTTCTTTCTTCTACAGCCCCCTGGCCTATCTATAGGGCCTCCAGTAAGTTCTATTCCTGCCCCTGCCTCCAATGGGAGGCTACCCTCAAGTTCTGGCATGGCTCCCTGCTTGTCTATTTCCCTGCCAGCTGGTTGACTGACTCCAACGATAGGTAGAAACATGCATGGCATAATTCGGTTACAGTGTATCACCCGTTTCCGCACTCCTGATTCTGGCTGCACTACATAAACAGGCAAGTCCCCTTGTCTCCTAATCACAATATAGGGAGTTGGTTCCCATCTGTCTCCCAGTTTCTATCTCTCTTTCTTTTCCCTGGCTACTAGCACTCTGTCTCCAGGAATCAATGGGGCTTCTTGTGTCTGGCGGTCATAGTGCTTTTTCAGGTGACATTTGGCAGCTTCAGATGCCTGTGCAGCCTGATGGTATGCTGTCTCTAGGCATTCTCTGAGCTGGGAGTCATACTCCTTCACCTCTAACCCCTCATTTCCTTGGTGGGGAAGACCCAGAGCTAGATCTATCTTCAGCTTTGGGTGCCGGCCAAACATTAAGAAGAATGGGAAAAATCCAGTGGACTCATGATGAGTGCAGTTGTAGGCATGAGTCATGAACTCAAAATAGTCCTTCCAATTTTCCTTTTGCTCTGGACACAGGGTTCGCAACATATTCATGAGTGTTCGGTTGAACCGCTCAGTAGTCCCATTCCCCTGCAGGTGATAGGGCGTGATTCTGCTTTTTGAGATCTCAACAGTTTCCAAAGCTGGACAAGGAGATTACTTTCAAAATTCCTCCCCTGGTTTGTTTGTATCCCTTCAGGGATGCCATAATTGCAGATGAACTGTTTCCACATCACCTTGGCCACGGTAGACGCTCATTGGTCACGAGTAGGGTACGCCTGAGCATAGCGACTGAAGTGGTCAGTAACTACAAGGACATTCTCAATGCGCTCCCGGGATGGTTCCAGGGTGAGAAAGTCAATACATACTAGCTCCAGGGCCTACTGGTATTGATCGAGATAAGTGGAGCTCTGCTTCCAAAGATGCCTCTCTTCTTAGGCAGCACCTTTTGCAGGAAAGGCACCACTCCTGGATGGTGGACTGCATGCCTTGCCCAAAACAGCGAGTGCAGATGAAGTCCACTGTATGGTCAATGACCATGTGTCCCATGTCTGTGTGCAGAACTTCGAACACTTCTCTCTGGAGTTTCTCTGGTAGCACAACTTGTTGGATATGTCCCTCTCCTGGGATAGTTGTTCTCCTATAAAGGATCCCTTCTACCAGCTACAATCATTTCCATTGGTTCAGTAATATCTTCACTGGTGTTACTTCCTTCCGCCTCTCCCGGGCTCTGGGTATCCGCTGTCTGGGCACGTAGGATCTTACTGGAGAGATTACAGCATCCTTTTCCTGCAGCCTCCTCAGTTTTCCCTTAGGCAGGCCTGGGTTTAACTCTATGCGTGGCCAATGGAGTGGCTCAGCTCTGTCTGTAGCTCTCCCTTGGGCATCACCCGGGTTGCTATGGAGGACACATTGCATCTGGCATTCAGAACAGTAGCCACCTCCTCCCAGGGTAGCCGAGACAGGCCATCAGCATTGGCATTACTTCTCCCAGGCCAGTACTTTATGTTGAAGTTGAACTCTGCCAGCTTTGCCATCCACCTTTGATTAGTTGCATCCAACCTATCAGTAGTAGTAACATAGGTCAGTGGATTGTTGTCAGTTAGCACTGTGAAATGGTATCCTAGAAGATAGTCTCTAAATTTATCTGTAGCTATCCATTTTAATGCCAAAAAATCCAATTTATGGGCAGGATAATTTTTTCTGGGGCAGTTAAGCGCCTGCTGGCATAAGCTATGACCCTCTCCTTTCCTAACTGAACCTGTACCAGTACAGCTCCTAGCCCCTCTGTAGATGCATCTGTCTGGAGAATGAATGGTAAGCTGTAGTCAGCATAACCTAATATTGGTGCAGTTGTCAGCTGTCAGCTTTGTTTTCAGCTCTGTAAAAGCCTGGCCACATTTCTCTGTCCAAACAAAACTGGGTTTCTTAGTAGGACCCCTCTCATTTCTCCTTCTAGTATGGGTGCACCCTCCAGTTAGTCTGAATAATGGGGCTGCCAATTTGGAGTAGCCTTTGATGTATCGTCTGTAGTAGCCAGTGAACCCAAGAAACTGTAACACTTTCTTCCTTTTAGCTGGGATCCTCCAGTCTCTCACCTGCTGAATCTTATCTGGATCTGTTGCAATGCCTTGGGCAGATACTATGTGCCCAAGATATTGTACCCTTTCTCATAGCAGATGACATTTCCTGGGCTTTAGCTTGAGCTTGTGTTGGCGGAGTCTGTCAAAAACCATCTCCAGGTGCTGCAGATGCTCCTCAAAAGTACTGGAGAACACTGACATCATCAAGATAAATCAATATTGCTGAGAAGTTTAGATCTTCAAAACATGTGTCATCAACCTCTGGAAGGTAGCTGGTGGGTTCTGTACACTGAAGGGCATCCGATTACATTCAAACAGCCCCATGGGGGTGATGAATGCAGTTTTGGGTTTATCTTCCTCTGCCATTTCTACCTGCCAATACCCTGAAGTAAGATCTAGTGTAGAGTAATATCTGGCTCCTCCTAAGGCATCCAGAGCATCTTCCATACAGGGCAGAGGAAACGCATCCCGAGTGGCTTTAGAATTCAGCTGTCTGTAGTCAATGCACACTCTCATAGAGCCATCTTTCTTCCTTGCCACCACTACTGGTGAAGCATATGGGCTTTGACTTGGTCTAATTGTGCCCACCTCTGCCATACCCTGCAAGTGCTTGCAGACTTCCTGGTACTGTGCTGGAGGTATCCTCCGATAGGGTTGCCTCACAATAGTACTGTCGATCAGGGGTATTTCATGCTTGGAAGTACAGCCCAAGTCAAGATCATTTTTAGAGAATAATTCTGCATTCCACGTCAACAATTCTTACAACATCTTCAGTTGAACTGGGTCCTGCACAGTTACCTGACTCAGGTCTACTTCTGGCACTCAGGCATGGACCTGTGCCTCTTCTCTCAGTGCTTGCCCTGGAGAGTATTTTAAGCTGCTGCTCACGCTAGCCATGCTGTAGACAACTGAAACTGTAGCTAGATGTTGGTTCCTTCCTATTATTGCTGTTGTTTGTCCTACATTATGTAGATAAACATAAGCCTTCCCATGTTCAACATATGCTATACCTTCCTCCACACTCAAATTCCCTGGCAGGTGACTCTTAGCATCAGGTTCTACCAGAACAGTATATGGCTCCCATCCTGTACCCCAAGGAACCTTCATCGGTACAGTTTTTCCTTCTCTAGCTCTCAACAAGATGGGCTGCTCGCCAGTGTATCTCAAGGATGGTCTCTCTTAGCCAGAGATTACTTACTTATAGGCTGCAGGCCAGGCAGGTGACTTCTCTTTCAGGAAGTCTGGGAATTGGTTGCCCAATTGGTTAGCTAAATCCTGCCAGCTGGAATGTATGACAACAACACAGGGACTCCCTGTCTGTACTTTGTTCCACGCACCAGAAGGGCAGAAACTCACTTGTAGGTTTGACCAATAAAAAGATAAATCTAATTTATAGCTACTTGATGGGAGACTACCTGGCCACGGCACCATCTATCAAGAGATCTACAGGAATGGGATGTAACTTGCCCAGGATAGGGTGATTTCTCCAGAAATCCTCTGTGATGGTTGTAACCTGTGACCCTGAATCAATTAGAGCCTTGCACAGGATACCATTCACTTCCACAATTTCCTTGGTCAAGGGTTCCACTAGCTAGGATGCCAGCTGGCAGCTGATTGAGTACGCTGAGACGATGTGCACACCGATGCTATTGGGAGACTTCTCACCAACTCTACGCCCTTCACTTGCCCCTCAGTGTCAGGCATTAGCAGTTTAAAGAAGAGGGAGCCTCACCTTGCCCTGGCCCCATGAGGTGAGTCTGAGGGAGTTGATAGCAGTCAAGAACTATGTGGCCTTCTTGTCCACAATGGTGGCATATGAAATGGCCTCTGATGCCGTGGTCAGGGGTACTTCCACCACTTCCCCATCTAGAATTTTGAGGTGCCGTCCTCACTACTAAACCTTGCTGCAATACCTGTGCCTCCAGCTGTCCCATTCTCACATGGCTCTATTTCTGGAGGGCAGTCAGTTCCTGGACTAGCCCAGGGTATGTCTACACTGCCACCCTAGTTCGAACTAGGGTGGCTAATGTAGGCATTCAAAGTTGCAAATGAAGCCCGGGATTTAAATATCCCAGGCTTCATTTGCATCTTGCCGTGTGTCGCCATTTTTAAATCCCCCTTAGTGCAGACTCTGTGCCCACGGCTACACGCAGCACGGAGTAGGTAGTTCGAATTAGGCTCTCTAATTCGAACTACCGGTACACTTCGTTCCACTGTCCTTCACTGTCTCCAGCATCACATGATGTGGGGTACTGCTGGGTAGAGGTACCTTGGGAGCAGCCTGCACAGCATCATCTGATGGGGCAGCTTGTTGCAGGCTATTTATCCTCTGGGCTGGCCCATGCATTCTACCCTCTACGTTCCTCTCACGAGCCAGCTGACGGAGTTCTCCTTGCAACTGTCAGAATGTCATGTAGCGAGGCTGAATAGGTGTTCCCATTGTTGTTCCCAGGGCTGATGCTGAAACACACTGGATCTTGGGCTACACTTATAGTATTCAGATCACAATCAAATTAAGTTCAGCTTTGGTTGTACATTAAGTTACTCTAACAGTAGTACATTTGCTTAAGTTTAACTGTGTAAATATGATATAATTATCTTCAATGGGGCTTAGCAGGACTAAGAAATCAACCTCAAGAAATCAAATAAATGTAGTAGTACCAGCTCAGTTAGGCTGTTTAGATAAGAATGATCTTTTTCTGATCCTGATTTATCTGTTTAATATTATTAACATATTTCAATATTTGTTTGGGGTTCCGTTAGCTGCCGTTGTAACCCCAGTAAACCCTGGTCGTCTGCAGGCAGACTCAAACCTGGGAGCCTCTGGAGCTTAGAATAGGAGCCTCTACCATATAAGCTAAAAGTTAGCTGGCTGTTAGCTAATGTTGTAGACAGAATAATGAGCCTGCTCTAAGTGGTTTGATGTGCCACTTCATAGGACAGTGCACCTCACCCAGAAGGTGCATATGGGTTACATAATATTCTCTAAACTTCTTTATCATTAGGATTTAGTTTCATGGTCCCCCTGTATCACACACACCAAACAAGAGATTATTCTTTTAACTGTTGATAGGTCTATAGGTATGTTGATAGGGGTGTGATACTTGTGGGTAATGGTATTTTTGTTATGATAGAATCCATTAAGGTGATGTCAGAAAAAGAATTATTCTGATTCTCCACAAGTATCAGACTCTATGCTGGGACAGATATCCAGAGAATACAGAAACTTAGGGGCAGTCTTGATAAGTTGATGATCAGGTGCTGTATATTGTTGTTGACTTAGAGATCCCGGCGGCATGGCATCTCCCAGAGGTGGCTCCATTTTTTGTCATTGTGTTGGATAGCTGACACCCCCTCCTTTTTTAATAGTTGTTTTGGGTTTCCTGAATAATCTCCCTGTGGGTTTCCTGCTTTCTTTTCCTTCCAATGTGTGGGGACATGTGATAACTTCTTGTTTTAAGATGTTCCCTTCTGGAGTATGTAAGGTACAGGTGATAGCTCCTCAGTTTTTCTGAGGTCCTTTTGTAGAGCTTTCCCACACACTTGGAGATGTAGTAGTGGTCAGAGGGTTATAGATGGAGAGTCTTCTGGGGCTAGTGTTTCTTGTGTCTGCTCAGGAAGTGGATGTTGCTGTTCAGTCTGTCCTCTTTTTTCATGTTGGGAAACATCCATTTTAAAGAGGAGTGTGTGTTTGTTCCCCCTTGGATGGCCATCCCCATGACAGCTGTAAGGCTTTTTATGACACTCTTAGTTTTATATCTTACTGCTACTGGGATGCAGTCTTTATGTAGATGTATCTCAAAATTACAGTGGTTGCTACAGCAACCTCGGGTCTCTGAAGGATTTGGCTGCAGATGGCAGCTGATATGACAACCAGGCAAAGACTTTGCACAGCTCAGCATACTTTTCTATGCAGTGCTCAAGGTGATTCTCTCCATCAGCTGTCTTCCTCTCCCTCTCTAGTACTAACACCTTCACTAGCTATCCTATCTCTCTAGAGACAGCCTTGAGAAACAAGAAAGAAGGTTTTTCTGACTTTTATTGACACCTCAGTGCCACTTTATTTCACTGCAACAGTATTTGTTGTATGAGAATTCAGAGGCCACTCAACAGATAGGAGGATGAGCTCCTTGAGATATGAAGACCTGAGAAGTGGCCGCCCAGACTTTCAGATGATCCTGTATCAACATGCACGATTCTCTTAAAGGAGTGCTATCTCTATTGAGATTGAAAGGGCAGTTGCAGTCTTGTAAAACTATACTGTAGTTACCAGAGCAAGTGAAAAGATATACCACAATGGAGGTGAACAGGATGAGAAAGGGTCTATGAATGTGGATTAGTTTTCCTGAAACAAAAAGGTTTACTTCCCTTGCTCAGATGGAGGCTCTGCAATTCAGCTGTGGCCACAATGCAGCAAAGGATGTGCTTAAAAACTGCCGCATTCTTTTGATTTACTTTTGAAAGAATGCAGCTGCAGTCTAGACGCAGGTGAAGTTTTTTCAAAAAAAGGTTACGTTAAAAAAAAAAAAACAGGAGTCTAGACACACCCATACTGCTCAACCCACTCATCTGTGGTGGGAATGGAGAGAGTTCAGTGCATTTCAGGATTGGGCCCTCATTGAAAACCCTTTTAAAATTAATTTAAACACTGTATTTATAAAAATTATTTAAATTTCAACTGTTAGAGCAGATTTGACATGCTGAGTGTATAATCCTACATTGCTATCTTGAGACTGGTTCTTGCCACCTTTAAACTGTAACATCTTACTTTTTGAGCAATCTCAAGGAAATCTCAAGAGGGCTTTTAGTAAGCAGGCTCTTAATATAGCAGTGGAGGTGGTTTCTGAGGAAACCTTAGAAGGGAAAAAGGGAAAAAGCAAGCCACATGTTCATGTAAGTGAATGACTTCTGGGGTTTTGGGTACTGAGCAAAAATTGGTTAATGTTTGATTTACACAGTGCACCAGGAAATTGGCTTGGAACATCTAGTGTTCTGTAAACATTCACTTAATTTTAGACTGGGAATCAAAATCTCTACTGAAACTCCTGATTTTTACACTCCTGCAGAGCTTGGACAAGTTTTAACATTTTCCCTATTTCACCTTTCCTCCCCCATCTTTTAGTGCTCCCATACACATAAAGAATGGGGGAGAATAGTATAATGAAAAACAGGAAAAAAACAACAGCTTATATTGTTGCTATATTGACATGTTGTTATTCAGCCTGTGATTATCCTGAGCTCTTTCACTAATAATTAGACTTCCATTGACTATATCAAGAAAAAAAATCACGCCTAAAGCTTTTATTGCTTACCATTATATGTCATTGATAGATTTTTAGCTGAATCTTTCTCTTTCTTCAGGATAGACAAGGAAGATAATCATAAACTGCATTTATTCACATCTAAAAGTCTGACTTCATAGTAGATTAACATCTAAAGTTATATTTGAGAGAGTTTGTGTGTGTGTCTGCCCACCAGCTGGGGGACATGCACCCCTCCCCCGGTTGTGCCTGCTGCAGCAGCCATGGACAGTGCTCTGGCCCCAAGCTGCTGTGGTGAGAGAGGGCTGGGTTGCTTTCTCTTGCTGGGGCAGCCTGCGTACTGAACCCCTCATCTCCAGCACCTCTCCAGAAAAATATTTTACATGAAGAAAGAGGCATTTCTTAAGGACTTGAGCAATGCTGGGTAAATCTTCCAGTAGGATATAATGCTTCCAGGGTTGTTGACATAGGTGCAGAGGGTGCTGAAGCATCCCCAGGGTTTGCACCCAGCTTCCCCATGCCCAGGAGCCAGCCCCACTGCTGACACCCCAAGCCAAGTCTCCATACAGCTCCGGAGTCCTGCTGTCCACTGGCCCCACAGACTCTGCAGCTTGCCATCCCTGGGGTCCAGGCCTCCAGCCCTTGAGGCTCTGCTTCTGCTTGGGGTCCTAATGCCAGCCTGGGGCTCTGCTCCTCCTGGCCTCGACCAAGAGCTTTGCAGCTATCTCAAGCTGTGGCTAGGTTGCCAGCTCTTCCAGACAAGACTTATTGGATGCCATTTGTGGCAACAACATCCAGTCTGAGAGAATTGGCAACCCCAGGTATGACCCCAGCCTGGGGCAGTGAGGGGGCATAAACAGGGTATGGGAGAGGGACACAGCTCAGCACCCTCACCCTAAAAGTAGTCCTAGTGCCACTGCTTGTCAGAGGGTTGAAGTCTGAGCCCAGCCAGAGCACCCAGTGATGGTGAGCTCAGCCATGCCACACAGTGACAAGAATTTAATCACATAAACCAGACACCATTGTCCTGCCCTGTTCACTCCATCTCCCTTCCCCCCCCCACACACATTGCTCACTCTCCCCCATCCTCCCTCACTTTCACTAGTATGAGATGGATGTTGGAGGAGATGAGGATTCTGGGCTGGGGGTGAGGAGTTCAGAGTGTCTGAGGGACACTGAGAGGGTATGGGCTTTGGAAGGGGCTCAGAATTGGAGCAGGAGGTTGGAGTGTGTGAGGAGGTGAGAGGTGCAGGCTTTAGTCAGGTGGCACATAGCTTGGACGGCTCCCAGTCAGAGGCATAGTGGGACTAGGACAGATTCCCTGTCAGTTTTGGACCTATGCAACTTCCAGAAGCGTCTAGAACATCCATCCCTGTGGCCTTTCAGTGGGGCAGGAGAGCTCTTGGCTCCATGGGCTGCACCTGCCCACAATTGCTGACCCTGCAGCTCCCATTGGCCATAGTTCCCGGCCAAAGGGAGCTGCAGAGTTGGTGTGTAGGATGGGGGTAGCATTCTGAACCCCTGGACCTCCTCACATCTAGAGGCCGCAGGGACATGCCAGCTGCTTCTAGGAATTACATTGGGGCAGGGCAGGCAGGTGACTTTCCTTGGACTTTTGTGGCTGATCTCCTGGTTTGGCTTCAGGAACCTCTGTGAAATTGAGCCCAGTGCTGTGAGACTCTCAGAAAAACGGAGAGGGTTGGCAACGCTACTTTGGCAGCTGTCTCAGCTATGTGAAGCCTCAGCAGCTTCTCTGCAGGAGCTCACGGAACACAACTGGTCCTCAGTTGTGTCTACTTATATCGAGCTGAGCGTTGACCTTTTGAGTCTAACCTCCAGTGTGAGCATGCTCAGGAGATAGAGCTGAGCTGGACCTTCTGGGCCCAGAGCTGCTCTTTAATCCTTAGTCCACCAGTGTGGGGATTATATACTCTCTCACAGGACTAGATTAGGTCTCAAGAAACTGAGACAGTGCAGCATCAGCTTGCCATAGCTATCTTGGTAAGGAAATGTGGCTCAAGTCCAGTTCCCCCAGTTCCTCTCAGGGGATGGAGGAAGCAAAATGCAGGACAATGTAGCACTTTAAAGACTAACAAGATGGTTTATTAGATGATGAGCTTTCGTGGGCCAGACCCACTTCCTCAGATCAAATAGTGGAAGAAAGTAGTCACAACCATATATACCAAAGGATACAATTAAAAAAAATGAGAGGAAGGAAGGTAAGTGTCTGTGAATTGATGATATCAGAGGTAGGGAGAGTGGGATGTTTGTGAGTTAATGGTATTAGAGGTGATAATTGGGGAAACTATCTTGGTAATTACCGCATCCCCCTCCTGTTCTGCAATGTGATTTGTCCTTTTCATATTTGTTCATTTTTTTTAATTGTATCCTTTGGTATATATGGTTGTGACTACTTTCTTCCACTATTTGATCTGAGGAAGTGGGTCTGGCCCACGAAAGCTCATCATCTAATAAATCATCTTGTTAGTCTTTAAAGTGCTACATTGCCCTGCATTTTGCTTCAGCTACCCCAGACTAACACGGCTACATCTCTATCACTATTCAGGATGGAGGAAGTGATTGCTGATGGTCAAGAACAGCTCTGCTGGCTCTAGAGCATTGGGGGTGCTGCCAGGGCCACCCCCAATGCTCTAGACTCTCCCATTCCTCCTGACTCTCCAATCACCTGCTTTGGGGTGAAGGTGCAGGTGGTCATACAATGCATTATCCCTTCCACTCTGGAACTAGGTCCCCGGTGCTCCTGCATGAGTGAACTGTCTGGGCCAGAATCTAGCTTTCACATGGCAGCCCATTAGAAGGAAACGAGGGGGTTCAGCTGCTCTGAACCTTCTCCATTCTTCATGAGTAACGGTGGATTTTAAGCACAGCATACTAATTGAAACACACGTTACGGGACATAAATGCTTTCGAAAGTGAGATCGGAAGAAGATATATCCCACGGAATTTCATATCCTCTTTCAAAAATAGCACGTAGTTTAGACGTACCCATAAAGTAACCATAATTAAAAATATGCTTCAAAAAGCCATAGTGTGTTGTTTTTCTGATATTTCAAAAAGGGAGCAATGATGAACGTTCTGTTTTTAACTTTGCCGTCGATTAGGTGTGCATTGTGCAGAAGAGAGATACCAAGAAAATGTATGCCATGAAATACATGAATAAACAAAAGTGCATCGAGAGAGATGAAGTCCGGAATGTCTTTCGGGAACTACAGATCATGCAGGGCCTTGAGCATCCCTTCCTAGTCAATCTGTGGTAAGCAAACCTTTAACATTTTATCATGCTCCTTTTGTTTTATTGCTGAATCAATTCAAATTCTAGGGAATGAAATCTTGAAAGGATTCTTGGACTTTTTTTTAACATCTTATTTTTTTCTGTAGGTTTGCCTCCATCAATATTCTAAAGGTTCCCTTTCATGTTGGAATGATTAAACATAATAATTTTCCTTCTTTACCTTCTAGTTTGCTTTCTCTCTAAATTGCTAAAGTGTGCAAAAAAAGTTGGTCTCCTTTGGTTTTTCATTTTCTTTTATGGTAGTTTGCTGGGAGTTTGATTACAAGACTTTGATATAATGAAATTATATTGTAAATACTTATAAGGATAAAATAGTTCCTTGTTCAAAGTTGGTGCAGCTGAAAATAAAGGAAGAAGTTTTTTGTCTAAGGAGAATTAACTAGGCGGCACATGAAATTCAAATTCTGGATCAGATGCTGTTTATATATAATACTCACATGCTCATGCACATACAACTAAATTGGTCAATGGGCCATTCCTTCCCTATCTCATCTTTCCAATGCCAAATACAATGCATCTTTGGAAGCATCTCTCCTTTTTAATGTCTTTAAGGGCTTTTTTCTACTAAATGAAAAGGCTGTTTTCTCCTCTGGTTCACCACTGTACAATGTACATTGTACAACTACAGCAAATTATCTAGGTATTTTAGAAAGATGTTTAAAAGATTGAGAGTACTGGATGTTGTAGGCAGAAGTTATAATGAAAATAGAGATCTGAAGTTTGAATGTAGCTGGGAGTTGCGTTAATCTGGAAATAAGGAGAGTAATAGGTGTCATTCAACAGGTGGCGAGGGAAAGTTCAAAACCCTGACTCCAGTGAAGATTCAAGTACAGATTGAACCTCTGAAATCTGGGATTTTCTGGTCCGGCAGCATCCGTGGTCCAGCAGGACCCTGGATGTTTTTGAATCAGAGAGCCCCAGTGCCTGGGAGTGTGAACCTCATCCCTGGGGAGCCCCGGTTGGTGTGGGAGAAGCGGGGCTGCGCAGCTGGGTGGGTGGGGGGGTGGGTGGGGCAGCAGTGAGCCCCATCCCTGGGGATCTTCACTTGGGCAGGGGAGAAGCGGAGCTGTGGAAGTTGAGGAGCTCCAGCCCTGGGGAGTTCTGGCCGGGTGGAGCAGCAGCGGGACCAGTGAGTGGCAAAAGCAGGGCAGCTGGCAAGCCCTGTCTTTGGGGATCCCTTGTCAGGTGGGGAAGAAGCAAGGTAAAAATGGCTGGGGAGCTCTGTCCTGGGGAACTCCAGCAGGCCAGAGGCCAAGTCCAAGCCCTGCAGGCTGGAGCCCAGTGGCAGAGAGAATCATAGAATCATAGAATAATAGGACTGGAAGGGACCTCAAGAGGTCATCGAGTCCAGCCCCCCGCCCTCAAGGCAGGACCAAGCTCCATCTACACCATCCCTGACAGATGTCTATCTAACCTGTTCTTAAATATCTCCAGAGAGGGAGATTCCACCACCTCCCTTGGCAATTTATTCCAATATTTGACCACCCTGACAGTTAGGAATTTTTTCCTAATGTCCAATCTAAACCTCCCCTGCTGCACTTTAAGCCCATTACTCCTTGTCCTGTCCTCAGAAACCAAGAGGAACAAATTTTCTCCTTCCTCCTTGTGACACCCTTTTAGATACTTGAAAACCGCTATCATGTCCCCCCTTAATCTTCTTTTTTCCAAACTAAACAAGCCCAGTTCATGAAGCCTGGCTTCATAGGTCATGTTCTCTAAACCTTTAATCATTCTTGTCGCTCTTCTCTGTACCCTTTCCAATTTCTCCACATCTTTCTTGAAATGTGGCGCCCACAACTGGACACAGTACTCCAGCTGAGGCCTAACTAGTGCAGAGTAGAGTGGCAGAATGACTGGAGGCTGGAGTGGAGCCAACTGCAGGGAGGAGGAGTGTCCTGGGAGGCCAGTGGGAGGGGACCTCTCCACATCTGGCAAATTCCCTGTCGGCATGGGTCAGGTCCTGAGGGTGCTGGACAAGGGAGGTCCAACCTGTAGTTTCATAGATGCGGCAATTGGGGAAGTATTTTGTGAGTTGATTAGTTCTAGCTCCCTGGGCTATAAAATCTCTCGTTTCCCAAATTACTCTTCTGTTTTGGAAATGGAATTAAAGGCTGGGAATAGTATTCAGACATCTATCCCTCCTCAAGTACTTTCATCCCATGGTGGATTTTAGAATTTTTCAGCCAAGAGATAATGAATGGATCCAGATATGCCTCTGGGGATTTCATAAACTACACTACTTATGTTCCAGAACTCTGGAAATGACATGCAAGCTTTTCACCTCAGATCTGAAAATAACCTGCATGGGTTACTATAGGGATAAAATCATCAGCTACCAGAGGGTAAGTTCAGGGGCTGTGGGTGTCCACGTGGTGGGCAACAGCCTGCTGTTTGTGCTGTAGCATGCAGCTAGTTCTGCTTTCCTGGGAGCTCCAGCGTTAGTTGCAGCAGCAGAAATGCAGCGAAATTCAATGTTAGGCATAAAGAGAGATCACAGGCTTGGTTCAGTGGCAAAGATGCTCAGCCTGGTTTATTGTCACCAAAGTACAGTACTGGAGCCCCATGGGAGCTATAGGTACACTGACCTATGTATGTATGTGGCAAGGTACCACTTCCATTGGCACACCAGGATGCGGTCTCCTAGACAGTAGTAGTACAAATGCCTCTCCTGTGACTGGTCTTTTTACACATTGATACAAACAAGTTATGAATTACCCTCCAGGGGTTGATAGCTACCACCTTTATTCTTACAATGTACCTGGTAGTTTCAATGTAATATCCTCATCCATTATCCTGTCACCCCTCCTTACCTTTGTGAGGGTTCAGTGTGCTCTTGTACCATCTCTAAGAATGTGTTGATATTGTTACTTGAGAACCCTGTTTGCTTCTGTACCATCCTATAAGATCAGGACTGTGCTTACTTGGTTAGCAGACACCCAATTCACTTTTATTAAAGCTAATGTTAGTCTGTATAAAACACAGGGTAATAAAAGAGTCTGTATGTTTGTGTATAGTGCTTAGGTTATCCACAGATACAAAGTTTGTTTGAAAAGTAATCCAATACATAGAGTATGTAATCAGCAATAATCTATATTTAGTCGAATAATTTTAACAACGCAGTTTAGATATTAGCACCCAATTATTTGGGTACATTAGTCATAAAAAGTTATCCAGAGAGTTGGTTGCATAAAGCAGGTATATCAATGAATGAAGACTGACCCCCAGTAAATGAGAATTTAGGGTACATTGTCTGTTAAAAAATGCAGTCCATCAGGAAAGTATTTTAGTTGCTTTCTGAACTACAGGAAACTTCAGCAATATTAATAATGGATCAGTCACAGACATCAAACATCTGTTGTGAAACAAATTGTATGCCAGGTTTTGATCTCATAACAGTGAGACTAAGTTATCACAGAATTATAATGCCTGACAAATTCCTCATTATTTTTCTTTTCATGACAGATTAAAACTGGATCAGGCAATACCAAAGAATGAATTCATTTTCATGACATGTTTTGATGATAAATAATTAATCTGTTCTCACACTCCTGGGACCAAAATATCAGGATCTGAAGATGATAGATGTATCTTGTATACATGTTACCGTAATGGAGCTAGAGAAGTTTCTTATATGATACAGGGAAATTTCAGGGCTAAAGAAAGACAAAAAGAAAAACAACAACAAAATCCCCAAAGACCTATATGATAAAGATGTTTAACAATGATCTAAAATTGGCCAATAGAGTATAAACTTCTATCTAAACTGCTTATATTATCTCTATTACTCCAGGACACTTGCACCTCATAATTGTTGACATATTTATACTCAGCTCTTCTGTGAAGTATGGAAATGTTTGTAAAATGGGTCTGTGAGCTACCCTGAGGTTAAGTGATTCACCAAAGGTCACACAGGAAATCTGTGGCAGAGCAGGAACTTCAAACCTAATCTCCCAGTAACAGGCTAGTGCCCTAAGCATTAGATCATCTTTCTTTGGACATAGACAACATACTTTCAGAATCCTAAAAATATTTGATTTCTCAAGTTTCTATAATTGTGGGGTTTTGTAGTTTGTTCCATATTATTACAGTTCTTGTTTGTGTAATGCAGTTGTGTCTGAAGCTCATAAGATATCCCACTTGGAGTCATTGTGGATAGTTCTCTGAAAACATCCACTCAGTGAGCAGCGGCAGTCAAAAAAGCAAATAGAATGTTAGGAATCATTAAAAAAGGGATAGAGAATAAGACAGAAGATATCTTATTGCCTCTATATAAAACTATAGTAGGCCCACATCTTGAGTACTGCATACAGATGTGGTCGCCTCATCTCAAAAAAGATATATTGGCATTGGAAAAGGTTCGGAAAAGGGCAACAGAAATGAGTAGGGGTTTGGAATGGGTTATATATGAAGAGAGATTCAAAAGACTTGGAATTTTCAGCTTAGAAAAGAGGAGACTAAGGGGAGATATGATCAATGCTTTTTTTTGTGATGGTACTGCCCGGTACACAGTACCGGCACCTCCAGTCAGAGCTTACCTGGAAAGAATGGAGAGTACCGGTACCTCTGTAATGAAAATGGCCGACAGTTAGCTGGGTCTTAAAAAGTACTTGCACCGGGTTTTTTTATTACAAAAAAAGCACTGGATATGACAGAGGTCTATAAAATCATGACTGCTATGGAGAAAGTGAATAAGGAAAAATTATTTACTTATTCCCACAATATATGAACTAGGGGTCACCAAATGAAATTAATAGGCATTAGGTTTAAAATAAACAAAAATAAGTTTTTCTTCACTCAGCGCACAGTCAACCTGTGGAATTCCTTGCAAGAGGATGTGGTGAAAGCTAGGACTACATCAGGGTTCAAAAAAGAGCTAGATAGATTCATGGAGGTTAGGTCCATCAATGGCTATTATCCAGGATGGGTAGGAATGGTATCCCTAGCCTAGAGGTGGGTGATAGGAGAGGAATCACGTGATGATTATTTGTTGTGTTCCCTCTCTCTGGGGCATCTAGTATTGGCCATTAATGGCAGACAGGAAACTGGGCTAGATGGATCGTTGGTCTGACCCAGTATGGCTGTTCTTATGTTCACTCCTTAATTTAAGGTCATGACCTTCCTGTTCTTTGTAATGCAAGGACACTGTGACAGGTTTTGGGGGAAAATCAATCCAGTGCAGGGTGAGTGAACCCTGACTCTATTAGGACATACATAACCTATGTCTCTGTATTCTAAACCAGAGTCAATATGCTCACCCTTCCGAAAAGGGTAATGGCATAATGGATATAATCAGTGTACTCTCCTGTAATGTTTGAGCAGTGTGTCCCAAAGGCCAGAGTCAATAGATCACACTCCCTGTTGGCAGGGGAGTAAGGCTCAACAGCAAATTCACCTCTGTGAAAGAGAGAGAGCAATGTACCTAATGGCCACAGTCCATAGATTCATCCCAGTAAGGCCTACTAGCGACAGTAAACAAATTTGGCCCGAGTGAAACAGGGCAGTAAGGTCTAGCAGTCAGAGTCAGTCGGGAAGGAGGCTGCCAAATACAAGGAAAGGGGGAGGAAGTGGCTTGGGCAGCAGGATTCCAGCCTTCCTCTCCACAGGACCCTCGCCCAGGGCTTTGGTTGCAGGGGCATATGCCTCTAGGTCAGAAGGAAAAGGGGGAAGTTCTGACTGAAACACGCAGACTCAAAATTCCAGTCAACCAACTATCAAATTCACCTGGGCTGCTTCCTACTGTGCTTTGGATGTCTGTTATCTCGGGATTCTCTGATCTGCACTGGCCCCATCAACTCTGGACTCAGCAAGGTTTATTGTGTAATACAGATACAGGCAGTCCCCGGGTTACGTACAAGATAGGGACTGTAGGTTTGTTCTTAAGTTGAATCTGTATGTAAGTCGGAACTGGCGTCCAGATTCAGCCGCTGCTGAAACTGATCAGTTTCAACAGTGGCTGAATCTGGGCGCCAGTTCTGACTTACATACAGATTCAACTTAAGAACCCCAGGCATCCCCAAGTCAGCTGCTGCTGAAACTGATCAGCGGCTGATTCCAGGAAGCCCGGGGCAGGGGCTTCCTGTAGTCAGCCACTGGTCATTTTCAGCAGCTGCTGACTAGGGGACACCTGGGGCAGAGCAGCTGGGGTGCTGCTGGGTTGGTCCAGTGGCACCCAGAGCGGCGCTACGGGACCAACCGGCAGCGCCCCAGCTGCTGTACCACAGGCGTCAGGAGCAAAGCCGCGGAGCACGGGGGCAGCGGAACAGCCCAGATGCGCCGTGGCTATCCTGCTGCCCCCGGGCTCCGCGGCTTTGCTCTGCTCTGCTCCCCGTCCCCCAGGTCTGCAGACCAGGGGGAGGGGGAGCAGAGTAGAGCAGAGCGGCGGAACGCGCGGCCAGCTGACAGCCCAGACGCGTCTGGGCTGTCAGCTGGCCGCGTGCTCCGCCCTGCTTCCCCCCCCCCCATGGTTTGCAGACCAGGGGGAGGGGGAGCAGAGCAGAGCAGAGCGGCAGAACGCGCGGCCAGCTGACAGCCCAGACGCGTCTGGGCTGTCAGCTGGCCGCGTGCTCCGCTCTGCTTTCCCCCCCCCCCCCATGGTTTGCAGACCAGGGGGAGGGGGAGCAGAGCGGAGCAGAGCAGAGCGGCAGAACGCGCGGCCAGCTGACAGCCCAGAAGCATCTGGGCTGTCAGCTGGCCGCGTGCTCCGCTCTGCTCCCCCCCCCCCCCACTGCAGATCAGGGGGAGGGGGAGCAGAGTGGAGCACAGCAGAGCGGCGGAACGCGCGGCCAGCTGACAGCCCAGACGCCTCTGGGCTGTCAGCTGGCCGCGTGCTCCGCTCTGCTCCCCCTCCCCCTGGTCTGCAGACCAGGGGGAGGGGGAGCGGAGCGGAGCAGAGCGGCAGAACGCGCGGCCAGCTGACAGCTGGCTGCGCGTTCCGCCGCTCTGCTCTGCTCCGCTCCCCCTGGTCTGCAGGGGGGGTGGGGGGGGGGAGCAGAGCGGAGCGCGCGGCCAGCTGACAGCCCAGACGCTTCTGGGCTGTCAGCTGGCCCCGCGTTCCGCCGCTGCTTTGCTTCCTCTCCCTGGTCTGCTCGAGACCAGGGAGAGGAAGTGCCCCGTTCGTAACTGCGGATCCGACGTAAGTCGGATCCGCGTAACTCGGGGACTGCCTGTATGTCTGAAACTCATAAGACATCTCACTCTTTAACTTCATGTCCTGACATTTTTGTTTTATTGTATTGCAAGGGCACTGTGACAGGGTTGGGAAAAATCAATCCAGTGTAGAGTGAGTGCAACCCGCCCCCATTAGGACACAGGGCTCCCACAATCTCAAGCTTTGGCTGATCCTTGGCTGGAGCTACCGGTCTACATACTTCCTTCCCAATGGTCAGCTGCAACTGACCTGAGCTGCTCCCTTTTATACCAGTGCACCTGGATCTTGCCCAGTAGACAGGAAAAAGGTGTGATTTCTTCATCCCACAATGTAGGGTTAACCCTTTCCCATCTAGTACAGGGGGAGTGCACTCCATCACTCACCCAATCAATAAGTTTATGTCTATCAGAAGAATGTTGTGTTGCAAACTTAAGAGTATACGCAGATACAGTCCTCTAATACATCATGATTATTTAATAAAAAGTAACATATTATTAAACAGAACATTGACTATATGAAAGGAATGTTTCTACTGACAGTATTTTCTGTGATCTAAGTATTATGTCTTTGATGGATTTTTCATTGATCATCTATGAAATGAGCAATCTATTCAATACATTATCACTTGCAGTTTGAGGCAATACTAATCTGCCTTAAATAAGTTTCCATTGTAACTACAACTCCCATGGCTGATTAGCAGGATTCCCTCTGGTAAGTCAATTTCCCCCCCCCTCCCGCCCCCCATACTAATTGGGGAGAATACTTGACGAGAATGAGTAGAACATGGCTATGGCAATAACTCTAGGGCTTTGTCTACACTGCGAGTTTTTGCGGCAGAAAGTATACAATGAGGGACTGTGACGTAGTGGGGGTACTTGCTGGGCTGTGGTGACCTCTGCTGTCTGGAGCAAGACCCAGCAGGGAAAACCTCACTATGCAAAGGTAATGCCAAACTTGTTGAATCAGACACCCATCCATGGAGAGGAACAAAGGAAGGTGGAATGCTGCCCTGGCTGGGGGGCAGGGCTGGAAGAGAGTTAGTTAGTTGCTGTCTGAGAGCATGGAGGAGACAGCCTAGGGAAAGGGGCTGGAGTTTAGGGGCCCAGTCTCCCCCATCTCAAGGGGGCCTGAGGCATTCTAGCCCAGCTTTGTGACCAGATTACATCTGTGCTGTGCTGTATCCTGGAGAGGCAATAAACTTCCTCTATTCCACCGGCTGGTGCAGTCTGTTTGTGCCATTTCGGGGTGCAGGAGACGGGGGACCCCCAACGCGCCGTCACAGGGACTCATTAGCATAACTCGCAACATCATTAGCATATTTTCTGCTGTTTCGTTTTGCACAAAAAGAAGCAGCATAGCCTCCAGGAGAGGCTTAAGGATCTTGTGCAAAACGGGGGTTTTGCGCAAAACCGAAGTGACTATACTGCTTGCTTTTGCACAAAAACCCCTTGTGCAAAAAGAAACAGCAGAAAATATGCTAATGATGTCACGATTTATGCTAATGAGTATTTGCTGCTGCAAAAACTCGCAGTGTAGACAAAGCCTCAGTGAAATTCTAATGGGAGTTTTAACTTTGACTTCAGTAGGGCTAGGATTTCACCCAAAACGTCTATATTTCCCACAGCATGGACCCTTCAAAGGTGACTGTTTTGCAAGATTAATTGGCATCTTGTTTGCTGTTCTCAGGCAGTGAATTATCTGGTGAACAAACACTTTAAAAAGTGTCAGTCAAAACCAGAAGACCTGAAATGACCATAAGTTCTACTTTTGATATGATAGTCCTGGTGTCTCAGGAACTTCCCTGTTTTTCATGACATCAAAATATTTTCTTTTCTTTTCTTTTCTTTTCTTTTCTTTTCTTTTCTTTTCTTTTCTTTTCTTTTCTTTTCTTTTCTTTTCTTTTCTTTTCTTTTCTTTTCTTTTCAGGACGGGAGAGAAAGGAAGAGGGGTTAAAAACAACAAAATATTTTTGTTCAAGACAGTTCTACACTGATTGGGATTTGCTCTGCTTTTACCAGTTCAGTGAAACAAGTGCTCAGTATGATAAATTGTGTTTGGAATAATGATAGAAGTCAAATATGCGTCAATACCAGCAAAAGAGTTCTGTTGCTCAGCATACTAGGTAACGACTAGAACTGGTCAGATATTTTCTATCCAAAAGCAGTTTCTAAAAATCAATTTTTTTGGCAAAAACTTTTGGGTTTTCCACCAGGAAAATCAAAATGAAGTAGTTTTTGTTTTGGTTTCATTAACCTATATTTTCCTAAGGAACCATGGTCCCACATGCCCCACTGTCCTCTATGGACTGGTCTACTTGTCTGCACTATTACTTCTATACAGCACTCCCTTTTCCTCAGTGGTTAAGATGCCGCAGTGCATCATGGGAGTCGTGATCTTGTTCATCATCACAGTTGTAGTCCACCTGGGGACTCTCTTTCATATAGGAGATGAAGCATAAGGAACCCAGTCTATAACTCCCAAAAGGCACCATAGGGGACAGATTAATGTAAAACAAAACCAAAATGAAGAATTCTCAGTTCATGAATGTCACAACATTTTGTTTTGATTGAAAATGACAAAACACTCTGGCATTTCCGGATTAGAATGTTTTTAGAATTTCTGTTCTGTGGGGGGAAAAAATCAGTATTTCAATACTTCTCCTCAATGCAGGATGAAAACTAATTTCAAAATATCAATTTCGCAGAGAATGGAAATTCTGGTTTTTAAACAGTTGTATTAATAACACGTATTCAATGCATCATGATAAACTCACAATACACACACAATTCAAGTGAATAATTAAAAATAAGCCTCAAAGATGAAGGACAAGAGCAGAGAATCATTTTTTAAAAAACTCAGAGCCAAATTCTATTGTTTGCAAACCTGTCTTCCAGGCCTTCAAAATATGAGTGTACTCACAAACCTTGAGATTTCAACAGACTGAATTCAGACGCATATCGGTAAAAATCCTGAGTGTGTAGTATTTAAAAATGTGGAATCACAAATATAAAATTAAAAGCATATTTTGGGGAATCTCCAGATAAGACAACTTATAGATTCTCCAGAGTCTCTTTAGATAGAACAGGTGCTTCCAAGTATTAACAATTGTAGCCATCAGAGTGGTAATACATAATTATTATATATACAGCTCTCCTCACACTTTTAAAAAGTCTTTCTCTGTACAAGTGAGTTGAGCTAATACATGTTTTTCCTTTGTCAGATCAACAGTTCATATTTCTTTGTCCTTCTGTAACATGACAACTGGAAAGCAATTAGGCCTTGAATCAAAAATCCCCAAGAAAATGATGAGAGGTGACTATACAGTTTTGTCTGTAAATAGTTTTAATATATTAGGTCAAAATCTATGGCAGGTTTAAGTCCATCGAGATCAGTAACTTCACCAAAGTCAATGGATAACCACAGCAGAGAATTTGGTCCACTGCATGCAAAATATACAGAATAGCTGATATTAAACAAGGTAGAGTCTCTCCTTCAGAAGAGCCAGATACATTTTTATGAGACTCATGCACCTTGTCTCATTTTTATTAAATTTAACTATACAAGCAAAACTTGTAAATCATTATTTGAAATATGAACTGCATTTCATAACATCTGATAGAGAGAGGTCATTCCTCTGTCCCCCTGTGTTAAATAGCAGCCCGAGTAAAACTCAGTTTTTCAAAAAGGGATTGGTGGCTTGATTTATAGCCTACACTTAGGAAATAAAACTGAATACAGGCATGGAAAGATGTGTGAGCGATTTACAGCAATTCTGGTAATAGGGATTTCTTTTTAAAATGAAAAGCGGCCCAGCTCTTGTGTGTGTTATGTATGTCAAGCACAGATGAATGAGCTGCAGAAGTGCTCACTCTTAACACAATCTCATGCTAAGACTGCAGCAAGCAAGTAACCGTGTGATTGCTAAAAATCTTAGCAGTTACATGGTTAACTGTTTTTGGCTGGGTGGGACTAGGGAGGGAAGGAAGCTGGAGGGGGGCCCCTTACGGTTCTGCAGTATAAAGCTTATACTGCAGAGCCTGCAGGGCAGCTGGCTCCCCAGGACTGGCAGCCAGAGCCGGTGTGCACCGGGAGCTGGGTTATGCACACTGTGCTGGTGTAAGGGGACTGTTAGCCCCTTACTTAAACTTTGTGGGAGTTTTTTGGCTTGCCAGCTCCCAGTGTCAACAGGGAAAGGGTTCATGAGACTGACAGACCCCAGAGACAATGGAAAGCAGCCAACACTCCAGCTTAGCCTGATTGACAAGTCGGACAGGCCAGTGAGAAAAGCAAGAGGCCAGGACCCGTCCTCCCTGTGAGCTGGGATTGTTCTGGCTCTCTCTGAGCAAATGGAGAGCTGAGAGACTGCCCAAGGGGGGCAAGCAGTGTGCAGAAGTCCTGCAAAAACATGGAGCTGAGAGACAGCCCAAGCAAAGCAAGCTGTGTGCAGAGGGGCAGTTTTTGCAGCAGCTGAGCCAGACAGACACTGCTCAAGGAGCGCAGACCCTGTGTTGAGCAGCAGACTGGCAGTGCTCAGAGAGCCAAAAGGAACAGAGAAGCAACGCAAGAAGCTAGAGACTGGCCACACAGCACAGCCTGCAGCTGGATGTGGTGAGCAGCTGGGAACTGCAAAGTGTGGGGAGAGGCTCTGGACTGGGAGAGGGGTCTGGCCACTTAGAGCTTGAGGCTGTGTGGTCACTGCCAGAGCAAGCGTGTCCAGCCTGCAGCCCCCCCTGCAGCACATCCAGGGCCTCTAAGGGGCCTCTAAGGAAGAGACTGTGGACTGTCCTTACACTCTGCAGGCTGCTGTTTTGATGTCACTGTGCTACAGAGCAGGGCTGTGTATTCTCATTTAACCATTCTCATTTTTCTTATTCTTTTCTCTTTAATTAGTTGATGTTTAATAAATTGTATTTGCTTTGAACCTTATGAAGTGATCACTGGGCCAAGAAGGCCTGCAGTGTAAAGAGAGCACCTCAGAGTGGGGACACCCTAACTCCTGCCCCTAGTGACTACAAGGTCGGGGATTAAGCCCCAGGAAACCTGGGCCCAGCCTTGTTGGGGTTTCGAGGGCTCTGCTACTCAGGAGAGTGGAGGGGGAGCCCTCAGGATCAGGGAGGCCGTGGGGTAAAGGAAGTGGGAGCGGGGACTCAGATCCTTTCTCTGGTCCATTTCACCGGGGTGTATAGAAGCCAGGAAAGTTCCCCACAATAGTGGGACCATTCCCCCGCTTACACTGGCACCACTCCTAGGGAGCTGGCTGCTGTCCTGTGCTGCAGACCCTGATACTGCAGAGCCTGCAGTGTGGGATGGCAGCTGGCTCCCCAGGAATAGGGCCAGCAATTGGAAGTTGGTGCACACTTGCAGGGCAAAAAAAAAAAAATTCAATTGCTTATCCAATTAAATGGTTAAACTCCTACATCCAAGTTTAAGTCCCCTATACAGTATACCAATGCATTGCAATGCCTCAAGAGAGCATCACCTCCAAGTCTAAAGGGATTGACTAGCTCCTCCAAGAAAACCATCAAGGAACACTGCTGGCTGTAGATCCTCCTGTAGAGCCTTTGTTTTCCGGAGAATAACGTCTAGACTGGCGCTTTTCTCCGGCTTTTCTCCAAGCCGGAAAAAAGCGGCAGCCATGTAAATGCAAATTCCGCGGGGGATATTTAAATCCCCCGCGGAATTTGCAATTGCGATGTGCTACATTAGCATCCCTTTTCCGGAAGGGATGCCAGTGTAGACACAGCCAGGGTGTAGGAAGGGCAGCAGGGCCAACAGCCTCCTTGGGGTCCCAGGCAAGATGGGGAGTGTGTCCCTATTCTGCACCTCCAGAAGGGGTGGGACTCAGGTAGAAGGGGCAGGGCTAGGGCTGGGTAGCCTTCAGCACTGTACAAGGATCTGCGCCTCTTTCCCAGGCTGCACAGAGTATGCAATGTGGCACTCTGGCAATGATTTAAAGGGCCTGGGGCTCTGGTCACTGCTGCTGTATACTATATGGTAAAAGCACACACAAGGCCAGATTTCACAGGACACCAGATTTCATAGTCCATGATGTGTTCTGAGTGGCTGTGAATTTGGTAGAGTCGCAAGCATGAACAATGTGATGGCATCCCGGCATGTTGGTTCCATGATGATGATGATTGCGGCTGTATTTACTTAGACGGGGACCTGCTAAATCGAAAGAGAAGCCCCTTGCGCAGTCCTGGGCTCAGGGTAGAACTTGGATGAGGACTGTGGCTAGGTCACATTTTATATCCTCCCCTCCAAGGCAGCAGTCCCTGCTTTGGCTGCTTCTGTTGTGGTTGGCTCCTCTGCAATTTTTGGAATGTATTATTGTCAACATACAGGACATTTTCCTAGTGTACTCAGAGCGATAGTAATTCACTTACACCACATAAAATAGGGCTGGCTGCATTGTCAGAGGAGCAATATAGTTTGATATATTTTTCTTCCAATGTAGCACTGTCTAGGATGTGCGTGTGTATTTCACAAGAAGAGCTTACAGAAGTCTCACTGGCTATAGATTACTGCTGCAGGCTACTAGCCCAGATGAAAGCCGCTTCAAATTCAATTAAAATTGGAAATAGCAAACTATAAAGGATATTATCTGTGGCCAAATAATGGATGACAGTCTCCCAGATTCTTGCTACTGCCTTGACTGCTGAATTCATAATAACTGGGGTTATGCTACCAAATAAGTTAACTGTAAATTGTCTGGTTAGTTCCAACATGAAGTGCTCCTCTCAAAAAAAAAAAAAAAAAAAACCCCAAACTCCCGAGTGGTATATTTTTCACTTTTTAGGGTTTTCCTCTGTCTCCAAGGTGGGATTCCTTTTTTATTTTTTTTTTTTGGTTTTTGCAGAGCAGTTTACAACACTAAATCAGCATCAAAAGTGCATTTTTGGACAATCAACATTTGGAGCAATATTTATTTATCTCCATTATTAGCCCAGTGTGACCAATGTTTCTTCTAATATTTTCCACTCATGCATGGAACAAATGTGTACCGAGGCATGTGTGAATGTGCACCACCAATAAAAGCACACAACCTGGCTGTGGGTACTCTGCTAATCAGCTGGGTGGCATTTGAATTTCTGCTGAGTAGCCACACAAGTGCAAGGCTTACAAGGCATAAAGACATTCTTCCCACTCTTTCGTAGACATACATGGGCCCCTCACAACAGTAGGCCCTCTGCTCCCTATGTCATCCAGAGCAATGCTCTAGAAAGAGGCCAGGGAAGAGGAATTATGGATCTATCCTAATGGATAAGCTAGACCAATGGTGGGCAACCTGTAGTCCATCAGAGTTCTATGTATGGCCTGTGAGACATTTTGTTTGCTGTTGTGCATGGGCAGGGCTACCAGATTCCACTGGTTTCTATCTGTGTAGGGTGTTTTTCCCTATAAACATTACTAAAGTGATGTGCATGTAAAGAAAGGGAACATGAAGAGAGGTGCATGCTGAGAGCCCCATATACTACCCCCCCCCCCCATCCAGTCGAAGTGCTGCTATGGTTCAATCAGCACGTCCCACAAATTCTAGGTACTCAAGCAGTTAGCAAAAATATTCTGTCCCAGGAGACCATCTTGGTTATGACAATCTCATGGCCCGCAGTGATGAAGGAAGGCCACTCATGCGGCCCATTCACCAGCTTATGTTGCTCATCACTGGACTAGACTGTGCACTTCACATACGCAGGGAGCAGTATTGGAAAAGAAATTCTTGAAGGCACAGTCTCTCTGTGCACTGTCCTTGGGCTCCTCTCTATTGCCCCTATCCAGGGCTTTTAAAAAAAGCTACATTCTAGCCCAAAGATTTGTAGTAAAATCATTTTAGAAGCACGTTAGAAACAATTTGAAATTAAGATACTGTGGTAATTAGTTCAGTTGTATTAATGATGATGAAACAAAGGGGCCCACGGACTTAAAGGTCTTAACCCAGTTTTAAACAAGATATGGCATACAGAGAGCTCAGCCTGCTGTGTACCATGGCAAATGTATAATTTTAACCTTTTATTGAACATACAGAAAAAAAGGGAAAACCAGTGAAAGCATTTGAAATGTTGAAGCATTAAGCAAGGCTTTCATTTTAACAACATTCCTTGTTTCCTTTTCTGTTAGTCCAGGAGAGTTCTTTAAGGGAAAAAATATACCTTGTCTGATAATCTTTTAAATAGTAGCAAAGGTAGTAATAACTATCCTTCTTGGATGGAAAATCAGAGTTAACTATGATGAGTTGGAGCTGTTGTTATTGCTGCTTCTTTTAAAGTCTAACAAAGAAGACAAAGCAAACACACACAAAAGGGAAGAGAAAAGATTAGCAAAGATAGAAGATGCGGCTTCTGTCTCTGGTGTTGACTTTCATTTGCAGCCTCACTGAAGGAAGGCAGAGCTCCATGGCCTTACTAGTAACTCTGACATCTGGCAAACTTGTACCTGCATTAGGCAATTTAGAGCATTGTATTTGGCTACTTTTTTCTGGTCACAGGTTTGTAGCAAGGTTGCAAAATATGCCTTTTGGCTGACTAAGCCAGACCCTTGTTATACAGAAGGAAATAGGATAGAAAGAAGAAAAATAAACTGGGAAAGAAAAAGGATGTGGGGTATGGAGGGAGGCAGAACGTGAATTCTGGCAGGGATAGCAATAGCACATAATTCCCTTATTCAGACGTCAAAGATGCAAACACATGTTTTCTTTGCTGTTCAGTAAACTCAGTGACAAAAATAGAATAATGTAGGTGCAAGGAAGGGAACTATATAGGTCTTGGTTCATAGAATTATAGAATATTAGGACTGGAAGGGACCTCGAGAGGTCATCAAGTCCAATCCCCTGCCCTCATGGCAGGACCAAATACTGTCTAGACCATCCCTGATAGACATTTATCTAACCTACTCTTAAAAATCTCCAGAGATGGAGATTCCACAACCTCCTTGGGCAATTTATTCTAGTGTTTGACTCTAACAGTTAGGAACTTTTTCCTAATGTCTAACCTAAACCTCCCTTGCTGCAGTTTAAGTCCATTGCTTCTTGTTCTATCCTCAGAGGCCAAGATGAACAAGTTTTCTCCCTCCTCCTTATGACACCCTTTTAGATACCTGAAAACTGCTATCATGTCCCCCCTCAATCTTCTCTTTTCCAAACTAAACAAACACAATTCTTTCAGCCTTCCTCCATAGATCATGTTGTCTAGACTTTTAATCATTCTTGTTGCTCTTCTCTGGACCCTCTCCAATTTCTCCAAGTCCATGGAACATAGTGTAGATGGAGGGCTTGGGTTCCCCTATTACAGAGGTGGGCAATACTTTTTGATGGGGGACCACTCCAAGAATTTGGAAAGTGGTCCCCCATCATCTTTTTTGAAATGTGCTGCCCAGAACTAGACACATTACTCCAGTTGAGGCCTAACCAGTGCAGAGCAGAGTGGAAGAATGACTTCTCGTGTCTTGCTCACAACACACCTGTTAATGCATCCCAGAATCATGTTTGCTTTTTTTGAAACAGCATCATACTGTTGACTCATAATCAGCTTGTGGCCCACTATAACCCCTACATCCCTTTCTGCCAGAACCCTTCCTAGACAGTCGCTTCCCATTCTGTATGTGTGAAACTGATTGTTCCTTCCTAAATGGAGCACTTTGCATTTGTCTTTATTAAATTTCATCCTGTTTACCTCAGACCATTTCTCCAGTTTGTCCAGATCATTTTGAATTATGACCCTATCCTCCAGAGCAGTCGCAACCCCTCCCAGCTTGGTATCATCTGCAAACTTAATAAGCGTACTTTCTATGCCAATATCTAAATCGTTGATGAAGATATTGAACAGAGCCGGTCCCAAAACAGACCCCTGAGGAACTCCACTTGTTATCCCTTTCCAGCAGGATTGTGAACCATTAACAACTACTCTCTGAGTACAGTTATCCAGCCAGTTATGCACTCACCTTATAGTAGCCCCATCTAAGTTGTATTTTCCTAGTTTATTGATAAGAATATCATGCGAGACCATATCAAACGCCTTACGTCTAGGTATACCACATCCACAGCTTCTCCCTTATCCACAAGACTCATTATCCTATCAAAGAAAGCTATCAGATTGGTTTGACATGATTTATTCTTTACAAATCCATGCTGGCTGTTGCCTATCACCTTGCCACCTTCCAAGTTTTTGCAGATGATTTTCTTAATTACTTGCTCCATTATCTTCCCTGGCACAGAAGTTAAACTAACTGGTCTGTAGTTTCCTGGGTTGTTCTTATTTTCCTTTTTATGAATGGGCACTATATTTGCCCTTTTCCAGTCTTCTGGAATCTCTCCTGTTTCCCATGATTTTCCAAAGATGATAGCTAGAGGCTCAGATACTTCTTCTATCAGCTCCTTGAGTATTCTAGGATGCATTTCATCAGGTCCTGGTGACTTGCAGGCACCTAACTTTTCAAAGTGATTTTTAACTTGTTCTTTTTTTATTTTATCTTCTAAACCTCCCCACTTCCTGCTAGCATTCACTATGTTAGGCATTCCTTCAGACTTCTCGGTGAAGACCGAAACAAAGAAGTCATTAAGCATCTCTGCCATTTCCAAGTTTCCTGTTACTGTTTCTCCCTCCTCACTGACCAGTGGGCCTACCCTGTTCTTGGTCTTCCTCTTGCTTCTAATGTATTTTTAAAAAGTCTTGTTGTTTCCCTTTATTCCCATAGCTAGTTTGAGCTAATTTTGTGCCTTTGCATTTCTAATCTTGCACCTGCATTCCTGTGTTGTTTGCCTATATTTATCCTTTGTAATTTGTCCTACTTTCCATTTTTTATATGACTCCTTTTTTATTTTTCGATCATGCAAGATCTCATGGTTAAGCCAAGGTGGTCTTTTGCCATATTTTCTATCTTTCCGATGCAGTGGAATAGCTTCCTTTTGGGCCCTTAATAATGTCCCTTTGAAAAACTGCCAACTCTCCTCAGATGTTTTTCCCCTCAGTCTTGATTCCCATGGGATCTTACCTATCAGCTCTCTGAGCTTACCAAAATCCACCTTCCTGAAATCCATTGTCTCTATTTTGCAGTTCTCCCTTCTACCCTTCCTTTAGGATTGTGAACTCTATGATTTCATGATCACTTTCACCCAAGCTGCCTTCCACTTTCAAATTCTCAACCAGTTCCTCCCTATTTGTTAGGATCAAATCTAGAACAACTTGCCCCCTGGTAGCTTTTTCAACCTTCTGAAATAAAAAGTTGTTTCCAATGCAGTCCAAAAACTTGTTGGATAGCCTGTGCCCTGCTGTGTTATTTTCCCAACATATATCTGGATAGTTGAAGTCCTCCATCACCACCAAATCTTGGGCTTTAGATGATATTGTTAGTTGTTTAAAAAAAGCTTCATCCACTTCCACCTAGGTAGGTGGCCTGTAGTATACTCCTAGCATGGCATCACCCTTGTTTTTAACTCCTTTTAGCCTAACCCAGAGACTCTCAACACTTCCGTCTCCTATGCCCGTTTCCACCTCACTCCAAGTGTGTTCATTTTTAATATATAAGGCAACACCGCCTCCCTTTTCCCCTGTCTGTCTTTCCTGAGCAAGCTGTACCCTTCCATACAAACATTCCAATCATGTGTATTATCCCACCAAGTTTCTGTGATTCCAACAATGTCATAATTGTACTTATTTATTAGCACTTCCAGTTCTTCCTGCTTATTACCCATACTTCTCGCATTTGTATATAGGTATCTAAGATCCTGATTTGACCTTGCCTCCCAGTTTTGCCCTGACCCTCCTTTCTCTCTGCCTTTATAGCCCACAGTCCCTCCCATTTCTGACCTATCTCCCAGGTCTCCATGTTTTCCATTTACCTGTGGGCTTTGGTCACCTGTCCCCATCAAACCTAGTTTAAAGCCCTCCTCACTAGGTTAGCCAGTCTGTGTCCAAATAGGGTCTTCCCCCTCCTCGAAAGGTGAATGCTAGTTGGTGGTTGTTAGTTCTAGAGTCCCTGCTAAGGAACATAGTGTAGATGGAGAGCTTGGGTTCCCCTATTACAGAGGTGGGCAATAATTTTTGATGGGGGACCACTCCAAGAATTTGGAAAGTGGTTGAGGGCTGCACTCTTCCATGATATTAATGGAGGAGGTACAGGGTATGGTATGGAGGTTAGGTGCAGAAGGGAGCTTGGGGGAAGGGAGGGAGTTTGGGTGAAGGATGATGCAGTTGTGACCTGGGATAGTTCCATCTGGACTAGAGTGCTGGGGGTTGGATTGTGACTTAGGGGAGGGAATTGGGGTGCAGAGATTTGGATTGTGAACTAGGGCAGGAGGGGTCTGTGATCTGAGGCAGGGGATTGGGGTGCTGGATCTGAATTTCATCACAAAACCACTTCAGCTGCACAGAGCTCACATACAAAGGCTTTATGCAGGTGAAGGGGTGTTCACCATTAGTGAAAGGATACAGTCAGTGTACATAAAATGTGTGCCAAAGGCTTTTATTAATGCTAATGTAACCCATACACCTAGGCTATGTCTACACTGGCGGCTTCTTGCGCAAGAACATCTTGCGCAAGTGTTCTTGTGCAAGAAGTCTTGTGCAAGAAAATGTCCACATTGCCATGCGCAAGCTGTGCTTTTGTGCAAGAACACCCATGGCAGTGTGGAGGCTCTCTTGCACAAGAAAGCTCTGATGGCCATTTTAGCCATAGGGCTTTCTTGCTCAAGAAATCCCTGCCAAGTATCCACACTTCCCACTTGCGCAATAACTCCTGCGCAAGAAGGCTTACACCTGTTAAAAAAGAGCGTAGCTCTTGCACAAGGATCCATCTCTTACCATGCCGTACTGTAAATTTACTTGCGCAAGAGCGGGCTGGCAGTGTGGACACTCTGCAGATTCTTGCGCAAGAACGGCCATACTTGCGCAAGAAGCCGCAAGTGTAGACATAGCCCTAGTGTGGTTACTGAGTACTGCAAATGGTACCTAGACCACTGCAACAGTTAAGATCAAGAGACCTCTACAGCAGGGGTTGGGAGTGAGCTGACTTTTAGCTCAGAGGGTAGAGGCTCCTATAGTTAGCTCCTGAGGTCCCAGGTTCAAATCCGCCTTGGTGGCGGTTACACTAAATAATGAAAATAAACATTTATGCTGCTTTAGCTTAATCATAGAATACCAGAACTGGAGGGGACCTCGAGTCCTGTCCACTCCCCTCACAGGAGAACCAAGTACCATCTAGATCATTCCTGTTTGTCTAACCTGCTCTTAAAAACCGTTGTACGTTGCTTTGAACATATTATTCTTCAAAAATCTGTACCCAATTCAGAAAGTGCCTTAGATTAACTGTTCCCCTTAGGAACTTGTGCTAACGTATTATAGCTTGTAAATAATTCATATCGGCCTTGTTAAGAGTAGACTGGGGATTTGGCATCTGTGATATTTTAGCTTGAACTGCAACTAAACGGCACAGGTTACATCACATATGTTTGTGAGGGAACAGATACAATCTGAGTGCATCCTCAGTCTTGACTAAGTAACATCTTTATTAAAAGCAAAATTCAAGATCCACCAGAAAGATGCAAATATTTCAATTCTTTTTCCTGTTGTGCCTCTTCTCCCTGCTAGAGTAGTGGCAGGCTCCCTGTCTCTTTACCTGTCCAAAAAGCACCGTGTGTTGGTAGTGCTGTACAAATAATAAATGACAGCAGCTGATTCTGCCAGTCACCTAAAGAGACAAAACATCAGGACAAGGTATAATTAAGGTATATAAAAGGTACAACAAATTCATGTGTGTGTAATGCAACTTAAAATTGTATGCTGTTAGAGTCACATTAAGTAGAGTGGATTTAAAAAGGCAAGTAGGAGAACTCAAGCAAAGGAATAAGCTTTATAATGTGTCATTATAATCCTGCTTGCTTTGGGAATTCTTTGCCTCAGTTCATTAAACTTTGTAGAAGCCTTAGTTACTTTTAAAAGTAAACTAGAGAGTTTTTTTACAGTATAACTGGGCAGTTAATTGGATTTTATTGATCTGAAACATTTTATTATTCTTGTAAAGCACTTTGAGGAGCTTATGTTAAGAGAGTTAATGAAAGTGATTAATTTATAAAGACGATGGTTTAGTCAATTACATTTATAATAGTTTTTATGCTACAAAGGAGACTAATGTTGAGTTTCATTGTATGGTGTGTTCTAATGAAGGACTTATGTTTATATAGCCCTTTTCCTCCACAGGGACCCTAAAACTCTTGACAAAGTATAGTGATAAGGAACATTTTACTTGGCACTAAAATGCACCCCTCTCTACAGTGGAGGGCAGTACCTATTTCACAGTGCACAATACAGCTTGAAAATGGTTTTTGGACATAAGAAAATGGAAACTGAAATCTGTTATCCAGTAACTCACTCTGTAGCTAACCAAAGTGGAATTTACCCAGGACAGTGGCATTAGCACTTCTGTTCTTTCAAAAAGTGGCAACTGTTGATTCATATTGAAGTTATATGACCATAAACAAATAAACGGAATAGAGACAGAAGGAGTAACTTCTCCTTTGAAGCCTCATTGCTCCTGTTGATTGGCCAACAGAAAATGAATAAAGAAAAGTAAGACAGTGGAGGATAAGTTGGAGGAGAAGAAATGTGTTGGGGTTGCAGTTGAAAAGGAGTGAGATTAGCGGGAGACAGAAGAAAGCGGTTAAAGGCAGCGGTGTCACTGAAAAGGGAAAAAAAGTCGTGTTCTTTCTGCAAGTAAACCAGGCCTGTTAGCAAATGACTTGTTCAAACTAGATAAATTCACCAAACTTTTGTGGGTTTCAGATTTTTGTTTTTCTGAATTCCAGAATAATTGATTTTCCCAGACTGTATTTAGCAAGTGACTAGGCTTTTAGACTGATTCCAGTTATTAATTTAAGTTTAAACGAGTTTTGTTATTGTCTGAAAGCAACAGCTTAGGCACACACAATGCAACATTTTTCATAGTTATTATCAAATGCCAGTGCATGCTCGGCCAAAATGAACACTCTAAGCTGAGATGTTTTGTTTTTGTGGCTGACATTTTTTCTCCAATAACAAAGGCCAAGCCTTTCAGAAGTGGTTCATTAAACTTAAGCTCCTATATGTATTTTTATGGATCACAGTAAATGACCTAAAAACAATTAATAGTCCTGTGGTACCTAAACAGCTAACAAAAGTATAGAGATAGCATCATGAAGTTTCTTGGGCAAATCTAATTCTTCAGGTGAGATGATCTTGAATGGAGCTGACTTTCAGAAGTCCCAAGCATTCAGAATCTCTCCCTAAAATCAATAAGAGCTTAGAAATGTTAAAAATTCAGCCAATGAAAGGCGCTTACACAAGGTGCTAACAGTATAATTTCAGGCACCAGTCTTCAATAATATTGGCCCAAGATACAGCAGGCTTGTTGTTGTTGATAAGAAATACATTATTCTGATTTTACTGAACAGCAAAGAAAACATGCTTTTTTGTCTTTGACATCTGAATAAGAGAACTAGTAGAGACCACAAGGTACTCAACAATTTTTTATGGCACTTCTATATAATTTATAACCATGCCATGATTGCTCAGTTCCCTTGCTATATTAACCTTCTAAAACTTTTTGCTGCTTTTCACCTGTGCACCTGGTTATAAAATTTAAACGAAACCTAACTACTTGGAAATTAGATGCCCAATTGTAGCCTAGGATGAATAAATTATGCAAATTACATCCAGGGCTACTTCAGAATGAGGAAAGAGGGAATATCTCCTGTAACGACAGGGGGTGTTTTTTTTTTAAACAAAGGATGTATATCACTGTTACTATGACAACAAATAGAGCCTGATGAGAAGTGCTACTTTTTTGAGGTTCCATAAGTTCCCGGTTAAAATGCCAGTTGAGATAGATTCTTCACTAAAATCCATGTGAAGAAACATCAAACGAGGAAAGTCTTTTGATGTTTTTATTTATTAGGCACTGTGTTATACAATGTAAAATGGAAACTGATAACTTGTTTCCTTCACCGATTCAGGGTCTTCTCTAGACCCTGCCATTCTCACTCAATTGGAAAACATCTTCTGTTTTATTAGTGTCTGTTTATAAATGTGCACCGCTGAAAACAAACTGTTAAAGATGGTTTGTTGTCCTAGGGCTCTGAGCAGAGTTCATTGATCGTATAATTCACTTGTGGTTTGGTGGATCAGCACAGGTGCTTATATCTGGCTTGAGGGCTGTTTGCAGCTGGGAACTGCAGGCAGGACAGCAACCCAGGGATGTCTGTGCACATCCCCCTCACCAGGTGGACCAGCTGCAGAAATGTAGGCATCAAGAAGGTCAAAATGGAGGTAGGCCAGGGTAGAGCACTGAGATCTATGTTTACAATGATCCTGTGGTTTCAACATCCTGCACAAGTATGCAGAGATAAAGGCCTCAGTTCCTGCACAGAGGCTGGAACAGAGCAACACAGAGGCTGTGCAGCAGCCTTGCAACCATACTTAGGATGTAAGTGCACAAATCACAGAATAAATGTAGGCGCCTCAGAAAGCTACTTACTCCCTGCCTGGCATAGGATTAGATGATGGAATTCTTAGTGACTCAAAAGCATTTTGCTGTCTTTTTGGAGGGTTTAATTATTATTTTATTTTAAAACCCCCACAAAACGTTGTTTTTAAATATCTCTAGTGGAACATTAAAGAACTACAAAAATATTGCCTGGTCCCAAACTTCCTCCCTCTTTCCCTCGTCTTCTTCTATTCCCTCTGGTATCCCCACATTCCATCACAATCTTTTCATTTTCCTTTCCTTCCCCGCAGTGGAGTCTGGATTTTTTTTAAAGATACAGCCCTGTTTTTGTTTTATCTTTGTGATCTTTCCCCCTCTCACACAGCTTGTTCAGAAGCATCATGGAATTAGCATTGATCTTCTCTCTGACTCCTCTGTTTCCTCATTCTTTATCTACCATAGCTAATGCTCCATTAGTGTCCTTTCCTCTCCCTCACCATAGTGCTGACTTCAGAATTCCCCCATCTCCGCCCCAACTCCCATCCTCTCAGGTCTTCACTCTAGCACTTCCTCTTCCATTCCTAACATCTCCTGCCTTTGTCTTCAGCAACTTCTGTGTAAACAGACCAACTTGTCCATTAGTCTACTTGAGTTGTGTCAAACTCAGCACACCTTCCCTTTACATACGTTTGTTTCTCCCTCCGCAATCTTCACACCTTTTTACATGCCAATCCCCACTCACGGTTGGAACCATGCACTAATCTGAAAGTCCTCTGCACTCTCCTCCAGAGCCACCTCTACCATAATGCCTACAAGCAATATTCAGCTGCCAACAGCTAGATGGTAGGGCAGATGCAGGTGACTGATATTTACTTCACAAAATTGTACAATGTATCCCTCTTCCTGCATCCTGCTTGTTTGCTATTTGTCTTGGATTGTAAGTTCTTTGGAGCAGGGTCTGTATTTGTAAACACATTGTGAGTGCTTCTGCAATATAAATAATAATAACTATCTACTGAGCCTCCATGCTGGAAGATGAATGGTACATTAATAAGGTTGCATTGTTACTTTGTCCTTTATTAATGAAGGTTTCCATGACCCCAAAGGAAGAAAAATTTATCAAGGCCAGTAGTTAAAACTGACAATTTACATTCTGGTTGTCAGCTTAAAAAATGTGACGTATATTTAAATAATTAGATTCTTTGAGTTCTTCGTTCCATGTTATACTGCTGTGTGTTCATCATCCAGTAATTTTCCATAATAATGCAAAACATTATGAGAGATCAATTTCCAGCTCTCTGACTTTTTATATTTATATTAAATCTCTGATCTGAATGGGCTAAGTTTTTATCTTTTTAAAATGTGCAGCATTTAACATGAGGTAAAGACCTGTGTATGCTGTAGGTATGCTATTACATCTGCATGAGAGGAACCTGCAGATAAGATAGCTGTTTTAATGGAATATTTTAATTTTTCTACAAAGATTTTTTTTCACTAAAAACTTTTAAAAAGGGCATCATGGGAGATGGAGTCCAACTAGGGAATGGAATATGGCAGCATGAAGAACATGTATTACAATTCCCATAAGGAGCAAGGCTGCTATTTAAAAATCAAAATATTTCGGTTTCAGTTTCTGGGGGGTGTGTGTGTGTGTGTGTGTGTGTGTGTGTGTGTGTGTGTGTGTGTGTGTGTGTGTGTGTGTGTGTGTGTGTGTGTGTGTGTGTGTGTGTGTGTGTGGGAGGAGGAAAATCCCTAAGAAAATTCCATTTTCAGACCAGTTTAAGCTACCCAGTTCAAAGCATTTGAAAACTAAAGATAGTTCTGAATTAACCTCCTCGCTCTGTCTATCCAGTTATTTTTTTAATACCGGTTGGACCTTTCTGGTTCAGGACCCTCAGGACCTGACCCGTCCCAAATGAGGGAATTTGCTGGATGAGGGGAGGTCACCTGCAACCGACCTCCCTGGACACTGACCCTCCCTCAGGCTGGCTCCGCTCCAGCCCTGCAGTTACAGGGCTTTTGCTTGTCTCTGGCCTGCTTCTGCCAGCTCCCTGTGGCTCTCTGGGGATGGAGCTCCCCAGCCGCTGTGGCTCCGTTTCTGTCCTGACGTGCTGGGACTTCCTAGCAATGGGTCTCCACAGTTGCCCCACTTCTGTCCCACACAGCACTTCCCAAGGACAGGGCTCCGTGGCTGCCCCTCTGCTACCACATCGGTTTGGGGCCCTGTGTCTGTCCCGCTATGTCACTCCAGGTCAAAGCTCTGCAGCCCCCCAACTGCTGCCATGCTGAGTTGGGGCTCTGCCGCTGCCCGTCTGTGACATGCCCAGCTGGGACTCCCCAGAATGGGGATTGCCAGTCCTGATGGTGGGGTTCCCCGCCGCTGGACTCTCGACCAGCTCACACTCCCGGGCACCGAGTCTCTCTCATCCAGCAATATCTGTGATCTTTCTGAACCAGAGATCTTGGTGGACCAGAGAATCCCAGATTTAGGAGGTTCAACCTGTATAACTATCACAAGCATAATATCAACATGCCTCCAAACTTTGAAGAAGTTCAAATCTGGAGCAGACTTTGTGTCATTGGCCTATTTTTGTTAAAACTTTTGAACTGAAATGTCTAACATATAAGATGTAAGACACCAATACAAGTATAAAAGCCCTTTCTTACCTATTTCAAGGGACACATGCTACTTATGAGGACTGATCCTCATCCTCACACCATTTCTCTGGCACACCTTGACTGGTATGTGAGGATTTCCCCCTTATGGGAGAAGCCTCAAACGGCATGGTGCTGATACAGCTGACTCTGTGCTACCTTCTCTGGATAACTGATCTAGTGGCTGTTCTGAGGGAAGGGCGCTCATTTGCATTTAAGGTGATGGAAGGATCTTGTGGAATCCTGTGTCTGAATACAACCATTTTCTTGGTGCTCATGATCAGAGCAAATGCCTGTAGAATCGGTATTTGGTCCAATGATAAACAGGGATGTTTCTTGTACATATAGCTCTGAATAGTGTTCAACCCAATGAGATAACTGCTTGTTTTGATTTGTAATGATTTCACCATTGCACAATTTGAGAAGGGCAACCCTGTTGACAGTGGGACCTAGAGCTTTCTTCAGGCCCTCATATATGACTGAGGTTTCCTGTGTCTAATGTCGTCTGTATCACTTCACTAAGCTTGATCCACTAGTGTTTTACATTGCATCTGCTTATTCACTACACCTCGGTTTTTAAATGTAAATGTCTCACTTTAGTGCTCTATGTTAGCTTATTGGAAAGGAACTGTGTTCTGACAGTTCTGTGACAGCGGAACAGCCCATACAGAAAAAAACTTTCCATCTTGTATAAATTGGAACAGCTCTGAGGCTCCTCTAACTTGGGCAGACATGTGAACCCTTCCTTCCCACTTCCCCCCAGGCTCATGATCCCTAAAGCCACCCCTCTCTTCAGAAGCACTAAAAGGAATTCAGAAAACCAAAGGAGCTGACTGTCTCTTTGAAGTTTGCAAGTTAAAATCAGAAAGTCATTAGCCTCCTGTTAGTCCCATCTCTTCTGTAAATGTTTTTGGTGTTTGATATTTTAGTTTGAATCATGATTATAAATCCCTGTCATAATTTAGGACCATGCTTTAAGTGTCCCACTGTATATTTGTAAGAATGTGGGGAGATGAAGGACAACTAGATTCCTCTTAAATAATGCTGCATTATCTGGAATTGTTCTAAAAGCTGGCATAGGAGAAATTGTGTCAAAACATGGTAGGTTGGGTAGACGATTTGAATGGCCTCTATAAAACTGCTGCCAACTAGATCTAATTTAAACAAATAGCATGTATGAGTCTCCTCCAAACCAATAACATTTTTAATCAATAATCCTATCCTTTCAAAGCTTTGGTGCATTTGCATGGGATGGATATTGGTGACTGAAGTTTGTATAGATGTGCAAATCAAAGTGACCTCTTGCAGTGAGCTGCAGATGAAGAATTGGCATATGGGGGATACGTCTCTCCTACTGAAATCAGCATCCCACCCACACTATTAGTGCTTAAGGCAGAAGTCAAACAATGCCAGTTATTCCTATCTTGGACTTGTTTATCCTGGTCTTTTAATTAAGTTGTAATAATGCCACTTCAGCCACTGTTGTCTATGGGAGTGTCTCTCTAGGCTGGTCTCTGTATCTCTTGCCCGGGGGTCACCAAGAAACACTTGGTTATGTAGTCTCTCAGGCTTTTCTAAAATGTCACAAATATGTCCAGCTCTTCTTCTGTGCTTCTTGTGTCATGCAGGTGGTTATGCTTATTTTAGGGTCTTTTCATTATTCTACTAGTCCTTTTTTACTCTGAATATTTCACTGACACCTGCATTAAAACCTGCATTTCATGGACTTGTCATTTTTCTAGGGCTCTGCTCCATATGAGTGATATTTCAGATGTTGCTTCTATAGATCTTAAATGTGGTAGCTTTGTTAATGACACTGGACTTCCACACTCTATTGAGTTTTTAAAATACAGCAATTGATTTACCTATTGTAAATATTACCTGATAAGTATATGTATGAATGATTTTGAAGGCTTCATCATTCAAATGAATAAAATCATTGGTTGGAAAATTAATTTTCATAGTTTACATCTTGGATTTATTAATAAAACCTATTTGCTTGGCAGAATTTGCAAGACCGTCCATCTTTCATTGCATATTTTCAGTTGATTTACTTGTAACATCAGACATCATCTGTAAAGTTTGACTCCAAACACATCATCTATCTGTACAATACTAATTTGTAAACTATCCAATAATGAAGTCAATAGTGGCTCCAAACAAAATGGAGGGCGAGATACAACCTGGCTTGACATCAGTCCATTCCTGATTTATCTGTTCTACACATGAATTTGAAAGCTTTTGTTGGAGACTTCATGGATTGTATGATGTCACAGTGATTTTCTACAGTATCAAATGTCTTTTTGAAAATCCACAGAATTCAGGACTACTGGCTGTTGTCATTCATTGCTTGCTCTATGCTTGATATTACACAGGCTAAAGATCTGAACTACAAAAGATTAATTCATTCCTTTACCCCTATATTTCTCTTTTTTTCCATTGTTTATTTTCCTTTAGCCCAACGTCATTGTGCAGAAGTAACTTAGTTTGTTTTCTTTCCCAAGGGGAATTGCTAATCCATTCTTCCTTTCTACCTATGCTAAATCCCAGGATGACCTCTGCTGTATGACTAAGATTTGTTATTGGTTTTCCTAGATCATAAATAATTGTTTCTGCTATATTTGAGAATTGAAATTTAGAATCATTCTTTATATATCTAGCAACAAGCTTAATGTTAATGTTAAACATTCTTGCAGGGGTGGCCTGTCCATATAGGTGAACTAGGCGGTCACTTAGGGCGCCAAGTTAAATGGAACACCAAATGGTGGCACAATATCATTGAGGGGTTTGGAGGTGGGGGCGCCAATTGCATAGTTCGCCTAGGGTGCCAGTTGCTGGCAGCTAGTCTAGGGCCACCCCTGCATTCTTGTGATCTTTACTGGTAACATCTTAAATTTTTTATTTATGGGACATTTACTCTGCTTTGATGTGAAAGGAAAAGAGAGTAGAAAGCAGCACAGCTCCCATTACCTTCTATTGAAAACACAAGGAGGACCATCCTCCCTCACCAGTGTGCACTGTAAGGTGTACTCTTGTGCGACCATTCTGGAGAGATTCAAATGTCTTTTCAGCTGATTAGCAGAAAGCCCACAGCTAGGTTTTTTGGTCCCTGCTGGTAGTGCACATTCACACATGCCTCAATGCACAAAAATTTCTTCCATGCATGAATGGAAAACATTAGAGGGAACACTGACCCCACTGCTTGCTAATCGCAGAACAGCATAAAACTCACTCTTACCATGAAGCAGACTTCTCCCTGATCTTTGGAAGAGCATTTCAAGATAGGGGAGAGCACTATTAAATATCTTGTTCAATTTGTGGAGGCAACGGGTTGCTACTTTATGCTAGGTGTGGTAATGGTACTGTGAGGTGGACAGCTGTTCACTGAGAACTGGCCTGAGAGTATCAACTCTTTCACATAAGACAATGAGAAGGGCAGCCGGGCTTTCAGAAGGCAGCACTGCTGTCAGAAATGTGAGTTTTTTCCAAGCAGAAATGGGCCAAAGAGGTCAGGTTTTGGTTTTGTCGAACACCCTTGGCCAGGTTTCAGCTTTCCAAAAATCAAGGGCCTATTGAGAAGAACTTTTATTTTGAGGAGGTTAAATATAAAGATTCAAATTTGGTCATCTCTGGTTACTATTATGAGAATTACAGTGAGCTTGAACAGTTGGAAAAGGATGGGCAGAATGGTTGGTGCTTATAGAAAGTGCAGCTATTTCTGTTCTGCCCTGGAGACTACAGCTAGACTGCAGGCTTCTTTCAGAAGAAGCTTTTCCGGAAGAGATCTTCCAAAAAAAACTTCTTCCAAAAGAGAGCGTCCACACTGCCAAAGCTCATTGAAAAAGTCATCTGCTTTTTTGAAAGATAGCATCCACCCTGAATAGACGCTATCTTGCGTTTAAGCTGTGATTGCTATGGACGGAGTGGCCACCAGGACACCTGTGCTTTTTCCTCTTTCCTCTTCTTCCGAAAGAACTCCCTCTTCCCCATCCACACATGCCTTTTTACGAAAGAGCTCTTACCAATGATTACCAATGCCAGAAAAAAACCCTCTGTTCTTTCAATTTTCTTTTGAAAGAATGTGATTGCAGTGTGGACGTAATTGACTTTTTTTTTGAAAAATGACCATTTTTCTGAAAAAACTCGGTAGTGTAGACATACCCTGGGGGAAAAGGGAAGCAATAGTCGAGAGGTCACTTTAAGCAGGGATCAGTAGTCACTGAAGTCTGTGTGTGCCTGTTGAAATAATCAGCCGCCAGGTATTAAAGACTCTTGGCTGCCTCTGTGTGTGTGCGCGCGCGCATGTGTGTGTGTATGTATGTGTGTGTGTGTGAGAGAGAGAGAGAGCAATAAGCCTAAATCCTCTTTTATTCTGTTTCCAGCATGTAAAGGATTTATTTCTGAATAGGACTCTTAGTTCTTATAGTTTGATGCTGCAAACAACTGCACGTCTCCTTCCATTCACACATTCCAATGCTGACTTGAAAGTCATTGTATTTGCAAAAATCTCTTGCTAATTGCCAGTCTTAAATATTTATCTGCATTATGTTTCCCTTCTACCAAATGCTGTTTTAATTTTTTTGTCAATATTATATGCAGCTGATTTTGTAGGAAAGGCAAAGCCATGTATTTTCGTATTTTAAACTAAAGACAAAGCAGTGTAATCTTTCAACAACAGTAATTACCTCATAATAATAAGAGTTGGGTACTTAAAATAAGTAATAATAATAGCTTGAGAAAATAACTGGAAGCTTTTGTAATTAGAATTACTAACAGTGAATCATAAACGGTAGCAGCTATAAAGGGAGAAAACCAAAAGAAATCTGTCTGGCACTTCAGAAACCCAAATCTATTTCCAGTTAAACAGAAGCAATCAAGGTATCAGAATTATTATTCTATTTCAAAGAAATAGCCTTGTACAGAAGGGAGTGAGACCATGTCTTTTCTTGATGATTGACTGCGTCTGGACCAGGATTAGATGCCTGCTTTTTTCTAACTCTTGTGATTGAATTTGTCCTCTCCATGAGAGAAAGGGGGAAAAGAAAGAGAACAAGGCACCTGTAAATCTAATGTTGACTGTTTATGAACTGGTTACTGGGCCAGGACGTGTTTTTGGAGCAAATTGCTGTTATATCCTCTTCTACACCCTTGAGATCTCCACAGCACTTTAGCAATTTGCTTGAGTTCCATGACTACAATGAACAAGGGATGTGGGATCAATCTGAAAGTGGGTCTCCAGTGTCTTAGAATATACTGCTGTTACTGATAGACAGAAAGAAGGCCCCTTTCCCTGTTTAAGAAATATTACCTGGGGACAGTCCACAACCCGCTAGATGTCAAGGTCCTCTTTGAATACGATGGACGAACAACAACAACAACAACAACCTGGAGATAATAGAACTGACCTGCCTCTCAGAGTCTTGTGAAAATAGATACATTACAAATTGTGATGCTTTAGAGACTACAGCAATGGGAGCCATATAAATATAAGAGAGAGAGAGAGAGAGAGAGAGAGCGCTATATATTTGAAGTCAATGCATTAATTCATCTGCCAGCAGTTCAGCAACTATGCTAAACCAACAAAAGATGAAATTAATTTTAGTTGTACTTATAATGCTGAACAAACTAGGAATAACACTTCCAATTTGACAAATTTAAAAATCATGGGCCTAATTCTCTGCCAGCTTTTATCTTGCATAAATTTGTCCTTTCACTCAGACAAATGGGGTATGAAACACTTCCTTTCTTTCAGATTTGGTGACCTTTTCTTTCTACTTCTCAAGTTGTCAGTGGTTACATAAGGTGCAAGGCAATGAAGAATTCTCTGAGATCCTCCATATATTTAATTTTCTATTCAATATGCTAGCAGAGAAGTGTGTGTGTTTCTCTTTCACACACCTACACAGAGTCAATCATTCTGGGCCAGAATCTGGTCAGTTACCACAGAATTAGAGGAGTTCCTATAGTATAATCGTTTACCAAACCTGCTCCCTGTGTCTAGCCTCTGTCTGAAATTTCTCATTTAAGATAGCAAGGCAGACTTTCTACATCTTTCAGGCAGCCGGCTGGTTTTCATTACATTCTCCCATTTTATTTGGACATGTTAAATTAGTGTACTCTTTACCTGGTGCAAAAGGGTACAGTATTGTTGATGAACTGTCACATTCATATTCGTCACCTCCTACCCTTTCCATTTCCTTTCCTTTTATAACCTCCTCCCCTTTCTTTATTGTCACTTCTCTTTTCTCTTTCTCTGTTATTAATTCTTTCCAGAAAAAAATTAACACAAGAATTGTCAATAGTAAAAATAATGTGTCTTGTAACAGTGATATTTTTGTTTGTATGGTTTCAGGGCCTGATCCTCAGCCAGTATAAACTGAAGTCAGTAAAACTAGGCTTGTTTATATCAACTGATAATTGGGGTCTCTGTTGGTATTCTTACACAGCTAATTAGAATAAAAGTAACATATTCTTCTGAAAATGACCAAAATCTTCACAACACCACATCAATGGCTCCTTCCCAGTTTCACATGCACTTGTCACTTGTCCTTTCTACATACAGGAGACCTGAGAGGTGAGGTTTTACGATCTAAGAGAACAATGGTATTTTGGCTAAAAGTATATTAACTATTCAGTGTGTGGTATATTCTCTATCAGAGGGCTATCTATTGCACATGCAGGGAGGAGACTTGAAGATGTAATAGGTCTTTCCCATGGCTTACTTCCTTTCCTATTTGCCATATTGTCTTGGGTACTGTGGTGTATGACTCAGTAGTGTCCATAGTTCCCTTGCTGGTGTTCTCTGATGATGTGGTGGTCATATGGTGCTGGTTTTTTATTCACATTTCTGGTTGTTATATTGCCTTTTAGGTTCTGGCTGTACCTAGGAAATATGCACAGAAGAAATATGTGCATGTAGTTGCACCATAGGACTATATTGCCGTAGATATACCAACATGAATTTCCTTCATGCAGACAGAGCTGAAGACAGCTCTCACTTTCTTAACGCTACTGGTTTGTGCAAGCTATAGTTGTGGATGCTCCAGGGAATTTGCATGACTCCTCCTGTTTGTAATCACCAGGAAGACAGTTCATGCAATCTGCTGTGGGACAGGAAGTATCCATGAATCCATATCTCTGTTAGGAGGTGGTCCACAGTAGGAGATTTTAAGAGCTCTAAGCCCTGGTCCTCACTACAAGGTGACATGACTGAGTCTTTACAGAATCTCTGCATCACTCAAGGTTAGTGTAGGCTAGAATCATAGAATCATAGAATAATAGGACTGGAAGGGACCTCGAGAGGTCATCGAGTCCAGCCCCCCGCCCTCAAGGCAGGATCAAGCTCCGTCTACACCATCCCTGACAGATGTCTATCTAACCTGTTCTTAAATATCTCCAGAGAGGGAGATTCCACCACCTCCCTTGGCAATTTATTCCAATATTTGACCACCCTGACAGTTAGGAATTTTTTCCTAATGTCCAATCTAAACCTCCCCTGCTGCACTTTAAGCCCATTACTCCTTGTCCTGTCCTCAGAAACCAAGAGGAACAATTTTTCTCCTTCCTCCTTGTGACACCCTTTTAGATATTTGAAAACCGCTATCATGTCCCCCCTTAATCTTCTTTTTTCCAAACTAAACAAGCCCAGTTCATGAAGCCTGGCTTCATAGGTCATGTTCTCTAGACCTTTAATCATTCTTGTCGCTCTTCTCTGTACCCTTTCCAATTTCTCCACATCTTTCTTGAAATGTGGCGCCCAGAACTGGACACAGTACTCCAGCTGAGGCCTAACTAGTGCAGAGTAGAGCGGCAGAATGACTTCACGAGTTTTGCTTACAATACACCTGTTGATACAACCTAGAATCATATTTGCTTTTTTTGCAACAGCATCACACTGTTGACTCATATTCAACTTGTGGTCCACTATGACCCCTAGATCCCTTTCCGCCATGCTCCTTCCTAGACAGTCGCTTCCCATCTTGTATGTATGGAACTGATTGTTCCTTCCTAAGTGGAGCACTTTGCATTTCTCTTTATTAAACCTCATCCTGTTTACCTCTGACCATTTCTCTAACTTGCTAAGGTCATTTTGAATTATGTCCCTATCCTCCAAAGAAGTCGCAACCCCACCCAGTTTGGTATCATCTGCAAACTTAATAAGAGTACTCTGTATCCCAATATCTACATCATTGATGAAGATATTGAATAGTACGGGTCCCAAAACAGACCCTTGAGGAACTCCACTTGTTATCCCTTTCCAGCAGGATTTAGAACCGTTAACAACAACTCTCTGACTACGGTTATTCAGCCAATTATGCACCCACCTTATCGTGGCCCTATCTAAGTTATATTTGCCTAGTTTATATTTGGCTAGCACTGTAAGTCAATCTAAGTTATGCTAGTTCAGTAACTGAAGTCAACATATCTTAGCATAGTGCAGTCACTGCTATGAGTCAACCTGTGTTGATAGGAGATGCTCTCCCATTGGCATAGCTTTTGCCTCTCGGGGAGGTGGAGATATTGATGGGCGTTCTTCCACCAATTTAATGTCTTCACCAGACCCACTATATTGACAAAGCTGTATCGACTGCAGTAGTGCTGATTTTAGCTAGTAGTGTAGACATGGCCTTGGGATGAGTGAAATAGTTATACAGATGTAAGGACTAGTGTATATAGAAATCTCAGTGGGAGAGCTTCTCCTACCAATATAAGTACTACCTCTTGCAGAGATGGAGTTAAGATAATGAGAGAGTTTCTCCCTTTAGCTTGGAAATATTCTTCATGAGATATTTTACAGTGGTGCAGCTGCATCTGTGTAGCTGTGCTGATAGAAACTTTGTCTAGTGTAGAACTCTCTTTAGTTTATTAGAAAAGCATTGGTGGAAAGGAAGGGAGGCAACAGAGAGGTTAGAGCAAATACAGAACACAAATTAACCTAGGTGGAGGCTGGCGTATTGACCGCCTTACACATGATAGTAAATATATTTTTGAGTAATCCAAGTGAAGTATTTTGCTTCAAGGAGATTCTTTAAAAGTGAGATTTCAAAGCAGATGTTTGTCCTGCAGTAGCTTCATCATTCCTTTCTGGGAAGGGATTGAGATTTCTTTTTGAACTTTTTTGGGCCAGCGATAGGCTGCCATTTGTTTTGTAAAGAATTCTTTAAAAAACCTTCCACTAGCAAAGAAATGCTGTCAAAGTTAATATTAAAAGTTCCTCATTGAAATACTATCCCTTTATTATAAACTTGCTTTGAAACCACAGTGCTGATTTTCAGAACATTAATAATTTTGAGTGCCAGCAATGGTGGTGTCCTTGGATTCATTAAATCTTAGGGACTAGTACAATATTTTCATTTTTAGTTGGAAGATGGACCACTGTTATTTTCACTTGAAAATTTCTGAGCATTGAGATTTTTGTGCACTAGCAATTCTTGTTTTTGTTTTGGCTAATGTTTACTTACTAATTGCTTTTTTTGCTATGTTTACCTCCTTGATATAGCAGCAGTTCTGGAATCCAGTATTATATATATATTTTATTTTCCAAAGTTAAAGTTATAGACTTGAGCTCAGTGGGTGAGCATACATGCTTTGTGTGAACAACCAGCACTTTGAGTATTATTGTTGTGTGTCACTCAATACCCAAGTAAGACAAAATGGGTCAAATTAATTTCTAATGCAACAACACAGACATCAGTCGAGCTACAGCAAGAATTAATTTGATCCAATAACTGTGTAGGCACAATGCTAACTGTAGCCTGGGGAGTCTGCCCATCAGTTTGGACACAAAATATAAGCCATGCCCAACTCTGGTTAAACCTTCTACACAGGTTTTTTCATTTCTCTGCCATGCAAATGCAAGAGATATGGAGAAGCAACAGAAGTGATAGTCCTGCCCTGGACTACTACTGAAGGTCCTCTAATCCCAGTAGCTCACAATTAAAATAAGAATGGCCATACTGGGTCAGACCAAAAGTGAAACGAGGTGTACCGGTAGTTCGGAATAGGCACCCTAGTCCGAACTACCTAGTTCGAGCCCCGTGTAGCCGCGCTGCACGGGGTTCGAAGCAGCGGGGATTTAAAAATGGCGGCTCCCCGCTTATGCTAATGAAGCCCGGGAAATTCAAATCCCGGGCTTCATTAGCAAGTGCGGTATGCATACATTACCCCGCTAGTTCGAACTAGCGGGGTAGTGTAGACATACCCTCTGTTCGAACTAACTAAGCTAATTCGAACTAACGCGTCCAGACTAAAAAAACTAGTTCGAATTAGCGTTTTGCTAATTCGAACTAGCATGTCCACATTAAGTGGACCCTTAGCCGGGGTTAAGGATGGCCGGAAGCAGTGCCGGCAGGGCATAAGATGAGGACTTAGAGCGTGGAGCTGCTGTCTCAGGCTAGCCGAGGGCTGTGCTTAAAGGGACGCGATCCCCACCCTGGACAAACAGTCCTGGCTTGGATTGCCCTTAGTACCCACACTGGGCACATCACAGCACTCGGCCATCAGACTGGCTGCACTTGCCACAGGCTACCATCTGGGGAGAGCGGGCAATTGGGGGGCTGCAGGAGAGGTTCCACCCCCAGAAGCCCGCAGAGCCAGCCCAGTCCTCCCCATCAGGAGCTCGTACCCCATTCCTCCCTCACCTCCTTCCACTTACCCCTCCCTACCCCCCCTTCCTGATGTACAAAATAAAGGACAATTGTGTTCAAAAATAGAATCTCTCTTTATTGAACAAAACTGGGGGAGACTGGGAAAAGGAGGTGGGAAAGGGGAGGGCAACTACAATGATCAGGGGTTTGGAACAGGTCCCATAGGAAGAGAGGCTAAAGAGACTGGGACTTTTCAGCTTACAAAAGAGGAGATGGAGGGGGGATATGATAGAGGTCTATAAAAGCATGAGTGTGGTGGAGAGGGGGCATACAGAAAAGTTCTTCATTAGTTCCCATAATAGAAGGACTAGAGGACACCAAAGGAAAGGAATGGGTAGCAGGCTTCAAACTAGTAACAGAAAGTTCTTCTTCACAAAGCAAAGAGTCAACCTGTGGAACTCCTTGCTGCAGGAGGCTGTGAAGGCTAGAACTAGAACAGAGTTTAAAGAGAAGTGAGATAAAGTCATAGAGGTTGGGCCCATGGAGTGGTATTAGCCAGGGGGTAGGAGTGGTGTCCCTGCCCAAAGTTTGTGGAAGGCTGGAGTGGGACGGCACGAGACAAATGGCTTGGTCACTGTCTTCGGTCCATCCCCTCCAGGGTCCCTAGAGTTGGCCGCTGTTGGCAGACAGGCTACTGGGCTAGATGGACCTTTGGTCTGACCCAGTACGGCCATTGTAAGCTCAGGGCTCAGGGTCGGGGGTCTCAGTGGACCCCCTTGATTTTCATGCACACCTGCTCCTGGGTGGCCAGGCTGGCAGCTCTCCTGCCCTAGCCGGCCACTTTCCTGTGCCTAGTGCGGAGATCGTGGACGAGGTCCATGATGTCCGCACTAGCCCAGGCGGGTGCCCGCCTCTTGCGGTCCCGGGCAAGCTCCCGGGAGCCGCCAGCCTGGTCCCGGGAAGAGGAGGAGGACTGGGGGGCATCGGGTGGCTGGCTCGAAGCGTGCCAGGTGCAGGGAGACTTCTGGTTCTTATGTTATGGGAACAAGTAAATAACTTTTCCTTATACGCTGTCTCCATGCCTGTTATGATTTTACAGACCTCTAGCGTATCCCTCCTTAGTCTCCTCTTTTCTAAGCTGAAGAGTATCAGTCTTTTTAATCTCTCTTCACATGGCACCTGTTCCAAACCCCTAATCATTGTTGCTGCCCTTATCTTGGCATTGAAAAAAAGGTTCAGAAATCTTTTTAAGATTCACAGCTCTTCCTTTGCCAAAGAGGGACCACATGTCCTATTTCCCCTGCTGCTACAGCAGCAGGAATCAGAGGCAGAAAGAGGGAGGGGGAGGCAGTGGCAGTTGCCGCTCAGAAAACTGTTTATCTCTCCCAACACTCTGCCTTTCACAGGGCAGGGTCCTTACTGATATTTTCCAGCTGGGATTCAGAGTCAATAATTTGCTGCTGCTTAGATTGATCAGGGGCTCCTTGATACTCTCTGAGTGTGCAGGTGCTTAAAAGGGATATATTGTGCCAAATTTCTCCCATAAACATAAGTCACAGACAGGAGGAGGCCCTCCTGGGAGGCATAAGTCTCACGCTGCCTCCCACCCCCAATTTATGTTTGTTATTCTGTAGAGTTTACCAGAGAAGGCAGCATTCTTCTGAAAAAATCACAACCATAGCAAGTCAATATTATTCAAAAATGCAACTGTACTGGAAACTGACATTCTGGGGCCAATGCTGTAAAGATTTTTGGAATTTAGCACTCAATCATTCAAAGGTAGACAGAATATAATATGACCTATCCAACAGCCATAAAACACCCTTGTGTTCTCCATCTTAGATTTAATATGGGGGTTTTGGAAAGGAAGATGTTTGCTTTTAATTTAAAGGAGGACTCATTTTCAGCTCACTTTTAGGAGGATGCCATTATTTTAAGGGACTCGCCTGTCTCTTACCTTTCAAAGGCTATAAATCAAATTCCAGTTTGCAAGTAAGAAGAATTTTTAAATGATAATTTGGAGGAAGGATTGCAGGTGTGTTACATAAAAAAAATCCTTATCACAAATACTACAATTTATAATTGGCATGTCCTTCTTCTCAAAGCAGATGTTACGTGTCCAGGATTCACACTATTTAGTATGAATTTGTCCATACTATATCTTTTGTATTTTAGTACAAAGAAAATTATTTGTCCTGTACCTAGAATTTTATCCCGGTTACATTCGTATACTGCATCCTCAGAACAGAGTTCTCGGTGGAATAGAAAATGCAAAAGTGAATGACACATCCAGCGGGGGAAGAGCTGGCTCTGTAGCCCATTAGCAATGCTGGAAGTTGCCTTTCGAAAAGTCACCCATAATTACTGCTCAGTGGTATCTGAGGAAGCACTAGAGTTGCCAAATTTCTAAAAGCAGAAAATGGAAATACCCCAGCCCCACCTCTTCTCTTTTATCAAGGAAAAAGCAGCAATGAAAACTGTCTAGTGTTGATTTCACCATGAGAAACAAGCGAGTAAAGCTACAGGGAATACCCATTGGAAAGTCAGAGCATGTCAGGTCACTTAAATTTCAGACAGCCATTGGCTTTGTGAATATCATTAGCACCTATGCACCAACACTCAAATCTAACCCTGAGGAGAAGGATGCGTTTTATGACTCTATGCATAAAGTTGTCAAAAGAATAACATCAACTGAGCAACTATTTCTCCTTGGTGGCTTCTGGGCAGAGTTGGTGCAGACAATTCACGGCCAGATTGCCTAGAACATTTTGGTTTTGTCAAGATGAATGAGAATGGGTACAGAATTCAAGGAGTTGTTGGCCAAAACCGAATGTGCATTACCTATTAATATTTTACAGAAAAAGATAGCCACAGTGTGTCTTGGTAACATCTACAATCAAGCCTCTCGCACCAATGAGACCTTGTTATCATCAAGAGACGATACCTACCCTTTGTGTAGAACTCACATGTTCCACAGTTCTGATTGTGATACTGACCATTCCTTGATTATTAGCAAAATGAAGATTACAGCCAAGAAATCACACACAGCAAAACAGGAGCAACTCCATAAGCAATGCTGTCAACAGCAAAAACCAGAAGAAATGCCAGGAGTGTGTGGAGGCTTTTGAACTTAGCATTCTTGTGATGCCATTACCAGAGAAGGCAGAGGAATTTGGGAAAGATTTAAGAACAACAATGCATGTAACAGCTTTAGCTACATTTGGGGAAAGAGACCCTCAAAAAAGGACTGGTTTGAAGGAAACAAAGTGGAACTATTACCTCTCATCAACATTAAGAACACAGACTTTCTGGAACACAATAAGCTAACAGAGAGCACCAAAGTGAGACACTTACATGTAAAAACCGAAGTGTAGTGAATAAGAAGATGCAATGTAAAACACTAGTGGATCAAGCTTGGTGAAGTGATACAGATGGCATTAGACACAGGAAACCTTGGTCATATATGAGGGCCTGAAGAAAGTCCTAGGTCCCACTGTCAACAAGATTGCCCTTCTCAAATTGTGCAATGGTGAAATCGTTACAAATCAAAACAAGCAGTTATCTCATTGAGTTGAGCACTATTCAGAGCTATGTACACAAGAACCATCCCTGTGGATCACTGGACCAAATACCGATTCTATAGGCATTTGCTCTGATCATGAGCACCAAGAAAATGGTTGTATTCAGACATAGGATTCCACAAGATCTTTCCATCACCTTAAATGCAAATCAGTTAGAAGTAGTCCAGAAGTTCAGCTATTCAGGTTCTACAGTGACCATCAAACTCTCACTGGATGAAGAAGTACATTTTGCCATTGGAAAGGCTGTTGCCATCTTCAGCAGACTAACTAAAAAGCATGGAAGTCAAAATTTACCATCAAGACCAAAATGCTAGCGTACCTCAGCACACATATATGGTGAGGAATCTTGATTAACTTATGCTGATCAGAAGAAAAGGTTAAACAGTTTCCATCTATGTTGCTTGTGCCACATAATCAACACCTAATGGCAAGATAAAATCACTACTGCAGAGGTTCTTGAAGGGTCCCAAGTTTAACAGCTCTCTTCAAGCAAAGATGACTATGCAGGCTGGGCCATTTGAGTAGGTTGGAGAACAGACACATACCCAAGGACATGCTTTTTGGGAGGCTATCAGGAGGAACAAAAAAACAAGATGTCCCAAGCTTTGCTATAAAAACACATGCAAGTAAGGTATGAAGGAATTTGGAATTAATCCTGATTGGTGGGAAATCTTGGCTAGTGATTGTAACAACTACACCATTGTCTTCACGAGAGTACCAAAGTCCATGGCCTGGCTTCTACATCTTGAAAAGAGCCTGTTAAAAGCAAGGAGCTCCCAACCAAGATGCATACATTTGGAATAACTGCCAAAGATTGTAAGATTGTTTAAATTACACATTAAATTACAGCCTTGGGCATAGTCACCACTTATATGGGAGACATACAAAGGAAAAACATGAGACATTCTTCCTTCTGAATCAGTATTGACCTAATGTTCCAGAATGTTGTGTTGGTGCATTTTTCTATGTGAAGTGCCTTTGACTGGTTAAGAGTTGAAACAAGAGTATTAATGTAATGGCAGTCTAAGAGTAGAGATTTTAATACAGGTGCGCTAATTAAAATCTAATTGAGTGGTAATCCACCTAAAAATGTCTCCTGTTCTCAGCTGTTTCCCTTTGGGCTGGCAGGGAGTGTTGTGTACTGCGTAAAGGCTGCCCTCTTCACCTCAGAGGTGGATTCCTTTCAGTGACTGGTAAAGTAAACTTTATGTATATAGAACAGAAACCTACACTTATACAAGACTGATCTGTATTTAAGTCTCAGAAGTCAGGAAATAATATTTTTAAGTGCAGCATGTAGTCTCCACTCTCCTTGCTAATGCTTATGAATTTTTATACAATATGTAGTAACACTAGGTGATTGCGCGTGTTGTAGTTGGCGCTGTGGGTTGTAATCTCCCTCCCACACAAGGGGCTCTTTGCATACCTGCCATCTCCAGAAGCACTCTGTGCGCTGTCCTCCCATCCCCTCTATTTCAGGGATTCCCTGCAATGCACCCCACGTACCATTGCACTCCATTCTGTCATTTTTGCCCATGCCAGGGTCTCTGTGTTGCTTCTGTCCCTCATACAAAGGGATCTGTGTGGCTCCCGATTCTCTCTTCTTCCTCTCCAGTCTTTTTTTTTTTTCTTTTCCTTTCTGGAAGATGCATCATTTTATAGTCTCCCATAGATTAGGGAGGTTATAAAATAGGAAACTCAATAATAATGGGGGATGTAAACTAACCCCATATTGACAGGGCACATGTCATCTCAGGATGGGATGCTCAGATAAAATTTGACATTATCAGTGACTCCTTCTTGGAGTCATGGATCTCACAAGAGTAGAGGCAATTATCGATTTAGTGAAGCACAGGATCTGGTTCACAATGTGAGTGTTTGGTAACAGAAACCACACTTAAATTTAACTTCTTTGGGGGGAAGGAGAAGCAAGCAAGAAGCCCACCATGATAGTATTTAACTTCTCAAAGGTCAAGGATACCAAAATGAAGAAGCTAATTAAGCAGAAATTAAAAAACACAGACATGAGTGAAATATCTGCAAACTGCATGGAAACTTTTTAAAACAAAAGAGAGGTTCAAATTAGTCATTAAAAAATAGTAAGTGCCCCCCCCCACCAAAAAAACCCCCACTAGGGCTAAACAATAAAGTAAAAGAAACAGATGCAAAATTGGCTTTCTTGAAAAATTGGAAGCTAAATCCTAATTCAACAATAGAAAAGAGCATAAACTCTGGCAAGTCATGTCTAAAAATATAATTATGCAATCCAATAAAACATTGAAGAGCAACTAGCCAAAGACTGAAGAAGTACCAGCAAAGCCCTTTTTAAAAAAGTACGTTAGAAGCAGAAAGCCTGTCGAACGATCAGAGGAACCATTGGATGACAGAGATGCTAATTGAAGCACTCTGGAAAGATAAAGCTGTTGCACAGAAGCTGAATGAATTCTTTGCATCAGACTTCACTGCAGAGGATGAGAGAGAGATTCCAACGCCTGAACCATTCTTCTAAAGTAACAAATATGAGGTACTAACCCAGACTGAGGTGCCATTGCTGATAAATTAAGCTGTAATAATTCACCAGGACTAGATGGTATTCACCTCAGAGTTCAGAAGGAATTCAAATATGAAATCGCAGAAGTGTAGTATGTAGCCTATCATTTAAATCAACTTCTGTACCAGATGACAGGAAGACAGCTATTGTGATAGAAATATTTAAAAAGGCTTCAGAGCGGATCCTGGCAATTACTGGCTAATAAGCCTAACCTCAACCAGACACACAGATGAACATAATTTGTTGAGGAAGAGTTATTGTGGATAGTTCTCTGAAAACAACTGCTCATTGTGCAGTGGCAATCAAAAATGCTAACCTGTTAGGAACCTTTAGGAAAGGGATAGATAATACGACAGTAATAATCATATCACAATGCTACTATATAAATCTATGGCGCACCCACATCTTGAATACTGACTGCAGTTCTGATCACCCTGCAGACCTGGCTTGACCTAAGTAATGTGTCTCATTTCACAGTGGGCATAGTTGGTAAGGTGAGTGAAAGTGGTAAATAGGGGCTTGACAAATAGTGTGCTGGAGGCAGGGTGTCTGGTAGCTAAGATAAGCAGCCACTCTCCTATGCTAGGGACAATGCACAAGACAAACCTGGAATATAAATTTCAGTTTTCCCAGAGACAGAGTATGCTATACAGCAGTGGTTTTCAAGCTTTTTTTCCTCATGACTCAGTTGAAGAAAATTGTTGATGCCCATGACCCAACACAGCTTGTGCTCCAGGGTGGGGCGGAGGATGAAGTGTAAAAGGGGGCTCCAGCTTTGCAGGGTAGGAGCTAGGGCAGGAGGGGCTTACCTTCAGCAGCTCCCAGTCAGAGCTTCCTGCCTCTCCTGGCACTCCGGACCATCCTGCACCCCAGAAGCAGAAAGCAGCAGGTTCCCAGCCAATGGGAGTGTGGAGCTAGTGCTTAGGGCAGGGGCAGGGGCAGTGCCCGGCGCTCAATGTGCCCTCCCCACTCCCACCTAGGAGCTGGGCCTGCTGCTGGCTGCTTTTGGGGTACAGTAAAGTCTATGATGATAGTAAAGACAGGCAGGTGGCTTGCCATAGCACTCCCAATGGTCACCTGATCCCTCTGCAGCAATGAGATCCAGTGCCTGACTTTCCACGACCCTCTACTGGGTCGCGGCCTATAGTTTGAAAACTCTTGTTTTACAGGGTTTGGTTCCTGCAAGTAAACAAGCCAATCAAAAAATGTGTGATTTAATGATAGCAAATGCTGTGTAACATGTGTATGTATATAAAGGAAGAGGTTGTGTAACTTTGGATATGTGATGCACCCTGTCCTCACTCCTGATGCCTGAGTCTGAGGTTTGCAGTATGCAACATAAAGGAACCTGAGTGACAAAATCTAGAGCTGAACTGAGTGTTCTGGATCCCAAAGGACTCAATAAAGTGCTCTCCCAGAACTGGACAAGATGTCTAAATAAGTCAAGTAGAGAAGATCTTGGAGAGAATCCCAATATAACTCATTTTTAAAAAGATACATTAGAATTGGAAAAGATACAGAGAAGGGCAACAAAAACGATTAAGCATATGGACGAGCTTCTATGTGAGGAGAATTAAAACTGCTGGAACTTTTCAGCTTGGAAAAGTGATGACAAAAAGTGAAAATTATAGAAGACTATAAAATTGTGATTAGTATGGGGAAAGTGAATATGGAAGTGTTATTTACTTCTTCTGAATGTAAGAACCAGAGGTCATTTCATTCAATGACTAGGTAGCAGGTTTAAAATAAAAGAAAATACTTTCTTAAAATACCTAGGGAACTCATTGTCAGAGGATATTCTAAAGGTCAAAACTATAACATAGGGTTAACAAAAGAATTAGATAAGATCATGGGGAATGGGTACATGGGTAGCTATTAGTCAAGATGATCAGGGATGCAAACACAGAATCTGGGAGTAGACAACAGGGGCTGGATCATTTAATTGTCTGTTCTGCTCATTTCCTCTGAAACACCTGGCATTGGCCACTGTCAGAAGACAGGATAATGGGCTAAATAGGCCATTGTTCTGACCCAGTGTGGATGTTTTTATGTTTTTATAGCATTTTAAATTATATTGAGACAATTGACAGCATTAAGATGAACTGTATATTATGCTGAAAGGTATTAATGATTGTTATCAAGTGGTTCTTTGATCCTGATCAGTTATAGCACTGACTTCAAAAGTTACATTCATAGATGCAAAGTTGCCTCGAGTGCTCATGAGCATGAGTATCCAGATTGGCAGTCCATGAAGAAGCAGAGCACAAACTCCAGTCTCACTGTGAGTTTTATACTTCATTTCACCAATCACCTACTCTTCAACCACTATTACAGCCTAAACACTCGGGTCCATTTCGCAAAACAGGCAAACCTGCCTTTGTGACACTAAAAGTTGCAACAATATTTGGGTTAGGACCAATACTTTACCTTGGGTTAATTGCACCTCAAATCCTATACCAAAAATAATGCTTGTAGCCAATACTGTAATAAATTGACTGAAGGTTTATTAACCAGAAAAATGAGTTATTTACCAGGTTAAAGCAGATAAACATACTCACACACAAATGATTAAAGTCTTAGGTTCTAGATGATGGAAGAAGAGTCTATAAGAAATAAGCTCTGTAAGTCCTTTAGGGCTAACCCAGGCCAAGCGCCAGAGATTCCCTTGCTATTTTTTAGAAATCTTGTCTTCCCAAAATCCAAGCAGCTTAGAGACCCAGGTCCTTCATGTCAGGGATTTTTTGGTCCCATCTCCCAGAATTCCAGATGATGGGAGAAGCCCACTATTAGCTTTTCTTGGTTGAGGGAGGAGTAATTAGCAAAGTCCTTTGCCCTCTTACTGTTCCACAATGGATTGTTTGGTGCCTAAAGACCTTTTTTGTTGGGCAGGAGGTGACATTGCTTGTGAAAAATTCGTATTTCACACTTGTTGGTGATCTCGCTTGACTTGGAGCAAACACTGAAATATTACTTTATAACATTGGGTAGTGGTAGAAATTCAAGCATTTCATAACATCATTTACATTTTTTGTGAATCTTCTACCTGTTTTAGCAATACTTATACACCGGGAGGTCAGACTGGTTGTTCAGTGAAGTCTAGCGGCCTTGGCACGAGCTGACACCTGGTCTGCCAGTTTGATAAAAGACACAGACAAAATGGAAAAAATGCATTGAGTTTAGGTTCTCTCTTTGCTCGGTCAATTATATTATGCTATTTCTCAGACAAATTTTCTACCCTCTCAGCACATGATTCTCACCAGTACTTAGTATTGTTTTCTATAGGAGTTGCAGATACCCAGCTTCTCTCAGGATCAGGATCTTTGATATTTATATGTCTATTTTTATGCTAACCATAATTTCATTGTCAGAATATTTTGCCAGGCCTTCATTGATTGAGAGTCCTTATAAATGAAGTTATTTCCTCTCTAAGGCTACATCTAGACTGCAAGCTTGTTTCAGAAGAAGCTTTTCTGGAAGAGACCTTCCAAAAAAACTTCTTCCGAAAGAGAGCGTCCACATGCAAAAGTGCATCAAAAAATTGATCTGCCTTTTTGAAAGATAGCATCCACACTGAATGGACACTATCTTGCATTTAAGGTGTGATTATTATGGGTGGAGTGGCCACCTGTGCTTTTTTCTCTTTTCTTTTCTGAAAAAACTCCCTCTTTCCTGTCCACACACGCCTTTTTCCAAAAGAACTCTTTTGGAAAAAGGCTTCTTCCTCGTAGAAAGAGGTTTACCAATGTTGGAAAAATCCCCTCTGTGCTTTCATGGTTTTTTTTTTTTTTTTTTTTTGAAAGAACACAATTGCAGTGTGAACGTAAGTGAAGTTTTTTTTTAAAAATGGCTGTTTTTGCGAAAAAAAAACTCTGTAGTGTAGACATACCGTAAAACACATCATGTAATAATCATATCTACTATGGACAACTATTTCAAACACAGGTACCTAATTAAATGCTCTCAAATCACTAGGTGCTACAGGGACATAAGTATGGGTGTAGTAACCAAGGTTTAGGCATCCAGATTTGAGAATTTTAGCATAATTAACCCATAGAGAGCCTATTTCAGGGAGAGGTTTGAAGATCATTATTCTGGTTGAAATGAGACTGTCAGTTGTATTTGGCTAATCCTGGGGATGATGACTTTGGCCAAAAAAAATTTTTTTGGTCGTCTTTTCATGAAATCTATATTGATCTCTAAGTGTAGGATAATGTGAATTGATATTTTATGACCGTGTATAGCGGGAAGTCATTGTTAGAAGTTAGTATCTACAACTCCCAGGACTGATAAAAAATAATTTAAAAAATCTATAGAGTGTCTGCTATTGTAGCCATAGATTGCAGGGGAAAACTAATATCTTGACTCCTTTTCTCCTCAGCTACTTATTCTTTATTAAAATAGTCATGTGGTAAAATAATGCATTCAGCTTTCAGATCCCATTAAACAAGTATGGCTAAACTGTTATTTTAATCATATGCTAAGATAAGGGCTAAAATTAATATGTTGCTCATAATTAGACAAAATCTGTAAACATCTTGCATGAATATTAGTAGTCAATACATATTTTTTTCTGTATTTGAACCCCTTGCGCATTTGCTTTCTGTGAATGGTCTTGCAAATGACATTTACTAGTTTGAGTAATTAGTAAAAAGAAATATATTTTACTGAGATCAATATTGGAGTGACTGAATGAAATTTTATGGCCTGTGTTCCACAGGTCAGACTACATGGTCTGATGGTCCCCTTTAGTCTTGAAATCAATAAATAATCTAAAAGGGATAGGGGACAGGAGATTTAGTGACTCAAGGAAGCAACATCGGAGATCATAAATAATTGGTGAATCTGGGAAGTTCTGCGGTCTTTTCTTTGCATGGATGAGTTAAGTTGTGATTAATCAAAAGAACATTTTTGTACTTTAATATAAGGTTTATAAAGTGTTTGATCCTTGAAAGGTTATGAGAATGTATTTGTATGTGAACTTTGTGTTTACAGTGACTTTGTCTGCCACTGAAGACCCAATCAAATACTGGACTCCAAAGCAGAAAATGCAAAAAGGACTTTTATTTTTAAATGTCTCTCTTAGAAAAGTTAGTAAAATATTCTGACAAACATAATGCAGACTCAATTATCTGAAAAAATTGTGTTTAAATTTGCAAATTAAGGTCAGTCAGAAAAGGGCAAAATGAGAGATTTTAATTGTGTTTAAATGTAGATCTCCCCATAGCTGTAGAATATTCACTCCTGACCCTTTCATAATACCACACTCATACCTAAGCAATTAATTGACCAGTGGGTCTGCATGCTACTACCTTCTGTGCCATACGGTCAGAAGTGTTCAAGTTTGCATTATAGATTTAGCTCAACTGGGCTCTTGGGGCAGGAGGCCCTGGATTTTTTCCCCTGTTGTTCTGTTTGTTTTTTACAGGAGCACTTAGAATGCAAAGCCAAGTCTGTGACCCCATTATGCTAGGCCCTATACATACAAAGAGTAAGATGAACAAAGGGAGAATTAGCCCTGTTTTATACATGGAGCATAGGTGCTGGGTAACTCCGTGGCTTAGTGAGGCCAGTCCTCCTAGCCCCGCCCCTTCCAAGCCCAGCAGAGCTCAGTCACCCTCCCATTGTAGCCACTGCTGGTCCCTGCCCAGCCTCTCCCCCAAGTGTGGCTGCTGGCCCTTGTCCCCTCCCTATCCCAGCGTAGCACTTCCCAGCCGGTGTGGCCTTGGAGCTGTGGAGAGATAGCTAGCTTGCAGGCATGGCACGGGGAGTCTGGGGGTTACACTGCCTGCACTACTGACCTGCAAACCCACACCCTCCCGCAGTCAAGAACTGGCCCTTAGGCCATGGCATCACAACAGGCAAGGCAAGGAGACCTGGTGAAGCATGGATGGGGTCATATGAGGCAATGTCTTCCCCTGACTACAATACCTGCCACCCATGTCTGGGGCACTGAGGTAGAGATATTAAATAGTTTGCTCCAAGTCATATGGGAAGCCCATGACAGAACAAAGAATGGAACCAATATCTCCCAAGTTTCACTTGATTACTTCAATCACAATATCATTCTTCTCCAGGCTGTCATAGGACTACACCTATGCTGTGCTGCCTAGTGACAAACCTGACCTGCTTTTGTTAGATTGTCACTTAGGGTGTGCCTACACAGCACCCTTAGTTCAAAATAAGCAATGCAATTTGTGCTATGCATATTGCGTAACTTATTTTGAATGTATTTCAAAATAGCTTATTTCATACATTTTGTAATAACTTGCTATTCTGAAATTCCCCTTAACCCTCATTCCATGAGGGTTACTGGGATGTTGGAATAAGCCACCCTTCCTAAATAGATTTTGAAATAACAGGCTGCTTCAATAGACATGGAATAGCTATTTCAGGATACTTCCGGTATCCCAAAATAGCTCCGCCATGTAGACATACCTTACTCAACCTCTGTACTCCTTTAAATTAACCTGTAGACAGTCAGGGTATGTCTACACTAGCCCCTTAGTTCGAACTAGGGAGGCTAATGTAGGCATTCGAAGTTGCAAATCAAGCCCGGGATTTAAATATCCCACGTTTGATTTGCATCTTCCCGGCCGGTCGCCATTTTTTGAAATTTACAAGTCCGGACTAACTGCCCACGCCTACACACGGCAGGGACCTGATATTTTGAATTAAAGCCCTAAATTGAACTGCCTGTTATTCCTCCTGCAAGGCTCGATTTGCAACTTCGAATGTCTACATTAGCCTCCCTAGTTCGAACTAGGGGGCTAATGTAGACATACCCACGCTGACAATTTTCTCCCAGGTGTTCACACAACACTACCATATAGCTCAATTTATTGCTGAGCACATTATTAATTGATCAGTGACATTCCTCACCTTTCATGTGCATGTGTGTGTGTGGCAAGGTATACAATGTGCTTACACATTTATGACAGGTTCTTAACATATGTAGGGACTGCTCTATGAACATCTGTCCGTAAATGCCAGTGTGTTCCCAGTCTTTAGTCACTCATTGGTGCATGTCATTTAGAAAATTCAGCACCAGGGATTTGCCAAATGAAAGACTGAAGACCAAATGGAAAGGTGTTTGTGTGGCTCTGTTTCCCCAATAAACCATTGCTACCATTTACCCACTTAATGTTCCCATTACTTTATGCTTTGCCATGTTATTTTATGGGTCCTTCTAACATTCATCCAGATAAACTATCAGAGAACTAGTTAGGGTAACCTAGCTGGGCTTCAACATCAACCATATGCGTAGTCCCACTGAAATAATTGTGTGGCATCTTTTCCTGTCTAGTTACATCTCTTATATCCATGCCAGAAATCAAGGTCTGGAGCACAGAAGGTTGAATGTTCACCTAACATTAGGGTGTTAATGTGATCCTGCTTTTGGCCTATGTTATTCTTCTGGCCCTGATCTACTGAAAAAGTAAGTCCATTTCAACTTCTGCCTACGGGACTCCGCCTCAGCTATAAATGTTTATGCTTTTAATTCTGTAGAGCCTTGATTTTAATACCCAGTCATATTTTAATGCACAATGATGTTTGTCATGTCACAGAGGTGCCAAGCCAGTGGGCCACAGCCTAGGAACCTGCTAAAGCAGTAAGGCTGATGCCGTATCTGCCCAGAGAATCATTCTGGCTGCATAACCACAACACTGTTGAAACTTGACCCAGAGGCCTCTACATATAGTTGGAAGTAGCAGACTCAAGTACCTGCAAATGGGATTATGACCTGGAGCACAAGGTTGTAACGCCATTGAAATTTGGACTCTCCACCCCTTCTGTCCCTATGAAGAGGCAGCTATGCCAAATGCTGTTGTGACCTGGAGCACAAGGAATCTGTTCCTGTATAGGAGTCTGCTGAGAATACATATGGACATAATGATCCTGGATCAGATTTCATGGGTGCAATGTGTGCACCTGAGCTCTGCAAATCCACAGGCATCTACCCCTAAGGTAGCGGGCTTGTGTTTAGCTGACACTAGTAGAGCTGGTCAGTTAGTGAAACTATAAATACACTGGACTTTATTCCACGATAAAATGTGATTAATATATTATTCATCTAATATTATTTGACCACTGATAGAGCTGGCTGAATAATGGCAAAAATTAATTGCCAATAATTTATTCAAAGTAAAATGCCAAAATTCATTGAATGAATTAGTCACAATGAATAATCTTTTTACTTGCAACAAATGAAAGGTGGAGGCCCCCTCCTTGGAGCACCGACTGGCACCATTGTTTCCCCCTTACTAGGTGAATGCCTTAGACTATGAGTCTCACTCTTGCTCTTTCTCTTTCTCTTTCTCTTTCACCTATTATGTATTTTATACAAAGTGGAACAGCTTTCACAGGTGTTAAGTGGGTCCCACACTAGAATACCCTATACCTCTGGGGCTGGAGCACTCACTAGGGAGCATAAAAACCAGAATTCAGGTCCTTGTTTCCCAGGAAGACACCTTGGTTTCTCTCTTCCCAGCAGAGCAGGAATATGTACCTGGGTTTCCCACATCTCAGGTGAGCACTCTAACCACTTCAGCATTGAGTGCCAGGCAGGGATAGCCCCCATCAGACTCAGTTTTGTGACTAGTGCCTAAAATCAAATCATGTCATTCTGAGAAAGTTGAAATGAATTAATTCAACACTTCTATTTTTTCCCATGTTGGCCAAAATCATTTGCCCAAATGGACATAAATTCACAAAGGTTCTGGTCAACCCAAATCTGCATTTTTTTTAACAAACAAAAGTTTTGGTAAAAAAAATTCACCAAATTTCACCTGGGTTTAGTATAATATATAATGGCATGACACATCTTTGCATGCCCTGTATCTGCACATAATAATCTTAATGTTCAATAATGTCCCAATATAGCTGCCATAAACTGTTCACTGTAGATACCACCATTTCTTTTGCTCACTCATGAATTTCAAATATTTTTTGTTTTCTTATTAGATTCAAAAGGCATGCTTTAGAATTGATGCCTAGAGTCCTGCATGTGTACAAAATTTGTGTCCACATCTGCAAAAAATAGCTGTGGATATCTGCATTGACATCTGCAGATATCTGCAGATTTACAGGGCTCTACCTATACCAGATATCACCCCATCAAATAGCCATGACTTTAAAAGACTCCAAATATGGCAGAGAAAGAATCTGTATGAATCACAGAATAATATTCAGAATAATATCACTGCATATTGATCTAATTCTGAGAGCAATGGTGCGTCCAAACTGACTGTCTTGAGCACTGGAGGAAGAGAAAAAAAAGTGTATCTGTATAGGAAATGAACAACTCCTGGAGCTGAATAAGATACCCACATGGAAAAGGCACTCAGATGTGCCAACATACTGTGGCTTATTTATCTTCCACAAAAATGTCAATATTTACTTTCATTATCCTTTATTTAAAACTGCTGCAGTCCACTGGCTCTGCCTAAGTGCCAGCAGTTTTAAACCGCACATGCAGAGATCAGAGCATCCAGCTTCCTACGCTTATATGTCAATTATGTTCGAAAGGTTTAACAAAGCAGTGAGGAGAGGAAGTGCTTCTGTTGGAGATATTTTCTTTGAAGAGAAATCTTTACACTTTTATGTTTTTTCCTCTCGGTAAAAATCCTCGTTTAAAAACCTTCCCTTCTCTGGCCCCACATTGGTTACTGTGACGTGGTTTTGGCTGACGCAGAAGAAACTCTGACTGTCTCTGTGCTCCTAAAGAACATTTAAAAGTGTCTTTCTCTTGTGTACCAAGTTCACTAGTAAAAGAGGAGAGGAAAGAAATTTCACTGAGCCTTTAAAAACTTTTTTATATTTAATTTCTTATCTGCAAACAATAGAGGGATGAAGGGAAAGACTCTGAGCCAAAGATAAAATATGAAAAAGCATTTTAAGTGCTTTCCTCCTCACCCCTCTCCTTTTTGGGGATTTATGTTGGTTAATGTATTTAAAACTGATTAAGGAGAATGAAAGTTATAAAAACTGTTTTAGAAAGGCAAATAATGCATATGATGGTTCCATTTGTCACTACCAATAGCATTGTCTAATCACTTTATACAGTCTCAGTCTCAGACTAACAGTTTGTTAGTCTGTAACTTTACAAACGAGAAATCCTGTGGCACCTTACAGACCAAGAAATATATATATATAATATCATGAGTTTTAATGGGCACAAACCTCTTCTTCAGATGAGTTTGAGAGTCATTTTGAACAGGATGGTCATGGAGCTTATTAGAGCAATAATGGCATATAACAACTTCTTAACAAAAGGATTCCAAAGCATTTCTAGATTATTTGAATCCCTCCACGAGCAGGGGAAGCAAATTCCTGCTATCTCCTGACTGCAGAGCATTAGCACTGCAGGTTACTAGCACACACAGGTTACTTGGATCTGCCTTTGGTGTCAAATAAGGGGGAAAAATCATGGTAATAATGTATAGGACAGTATTTGTCTTGCTTTGATAGCAGTATGGTACGATTGTGTGTTTAGATGTTAAATGAGAAAAGGATTTTCTAGCAAGATATACCAGATTTTGTTCAAAAAAGAACTAAGTGTTTTTGGAGAAAAACAAACAAACAAACAAAATCTCATATGCAAATTTAAAATTCAGTTGAAATTCTAAGCAGAATGTAATTATTTGGGAGATCAATAGGACAATTTATGGGGCAAGATACTACTATCAGTTTGTACCCTCATGACTTATTTTGGGTAGTTTGGGAATTTAGGGTGACGCATCTGAGCCCAAATATATATTTAATTATTGTGTACTTAATTCAAACTCAGAAACTTGTCCATGCTCATAGGAGAGGGTCCTAAAGTTGCTGCATGCTTCTTGTAAAAGTTGTGACACTTCAGCTTCCATTAATAAACTCCAAGATTTGATGTTCTGCGGGCTGGAAAAAAGACAGTTGAAGTAACTTTAGATTTCCTCCACTCTTTACTCAAACTAATTTAAAATGTTGACTCTTTAAAATGAACTAATCTTTGAAGCTTATTCCTTATTCAAGGACATCCCAGTTGTTAGGAAATAGTTGGCTCGTGGGTTCTGAGCACGATAGCTGAATAGTTTCAATAATTCACTAAAAGAGACTTTCTCTATATATTTTAAGGGTTTATTCCCCTTCAGAGGACTTCTTTCCATCTTTTAAATCTCCCCATTGATTTAAAGTTTTCCCCTATCCCTGTCTCTGTCTCGCTGTGTGTTTATCTGTATGTATGTATGTATATAGAATATATAAGTTCTGCTTCATAGGTTTTGTTTTCCAATCTCCCATGAAAGTCTGCCAAGTTTGTCAAGTCTGGAACATCACATCACTTTTCTTTTGTTGTTCAAGATTCCCTTGCAAGTGAAAGGCTGTTATTTTGCTCTCCACTTGTGCTAAGATCACAACATTATCCATAATTCAAAATCCATTGCCAAGCTTGAATCCCATTCCACCTCCAGTTATAGTTCCCTTTCATTTCAATAAGTACATATTTCTGAATTAACAATAGAATTGTACCTTTGCTTCATTTGGATTCAGTATCAAAATCTAGGGCATAACCTTTCTCCAAAGTATGTGTATTAGTCTGCCTGGAAATGACTGTATAACAATTTAAACATCCTAAGAATAGGCTCCAGGACTTATCACAATACAGGGCATCCCTGCTATAAGTTGCCCTGGTATTCATCCATTCCACACTAGTCAATGACACTTGTAGGAACTGATGCATTGTAAGTCCTCCCATTCCACTGTGTGACGGGGGATCTGACCCCCGTACTCCAGGTGGCTGGAGGTGGCAGTGCAATAAGAATAGTGACATAAAAGGGCCTTAGTGTAAATCATCTGTAAAATGGAAATAATGCACTGAGATGCATAAAGGGAATGTAGCCAGAGAAGGGAAATGGCATGCACATAGTCACATAGGAAGTGTGTGGGAGAGCTAGGAGATGGATTTAGATCTCTTTAATCCCAGAGCTGTGCTTTAATCACAGGATTGTCTTTCTGCTGTTGATATTTTAGGTGTGAAATTAGGTGGCGGAACAAAGCCATTCAAAATTGTCTGCTTAATAGGAGGCTTTTAAACTAGTAAAATATAAACAAGAAAAGTTACTGGATATACTTTCTAGCCCTCTTAAGTCCTTTCTTTTTCAACATGGGAAGATGAAATCATTTCTGACAAATCACTATTCATTTAAAAATGGCCTGCAGTAAAGACAGTGTGGTCACCTATTCTGAGCTGATATACTATTTAAATCCCCATTTTCTGGATCCAAGTGATTACAGGAGAGTTTCAGCTTTCATTATAAAAAAGTTTGTTTTCTAGACTACACAGTTATGGAGAAAAGCCTGAACATATAAACTGCCTCCCAAATGTTCAAAAAACAGATTAAAGAATCTATTGTTTATATTAAAGAAAACTCATAAATCTGGGGACTGATACATGATTTTTTAACATTTGAAGTGGACAACAAAGATTTCATGCCATCCAAACGTGATCCCAGTCTTACTGTGGGAGGAAAATGAGACAAGGAGGGCTGCTGGGGAAATGAAAATTGATTAGTGAGCTCAAAATAGATCCATTAACTTCTGTCACCAGGACTTAGTCTCACATTTGAAACAGCTGAGCAACTTCAAACAGTTGCCAAGTTTAAAAAAAACCTCAACTTGGTACAAAATTATTTTCTTTTTGTGCATTGATCCCCCAAATTACACTGATCCCAGATCCATGGTGGGCTCTAGTTACTCTTGGACCAGTGACAGACTAAAGTTAGATATTTTGTTAGCTATCTGAGAAATGGTAACACGGGCACATATAAACTACATTTTTTTTGAAAGATGATATGCAAATTCCCGGGAATTTGCATATCTTCTTCCGATCTCACTTCCCGAAGGAGGATCTTTTGAAAGTGAAAGTAGTCTGGACATGTTTTTTTCAGGAAAAAAACTATTTTTTGAAAAAAAGTGTAAACCTCCTTTTTTTAAAGGAAGAGCAGGGTTTTTTCGAAAAAAGTTTTTTTTCCTGAAAAACAACGCATTCAGACTACTTTCACTTTTGAAAGATCCTCTTTTGAAAATTCTACCTAGTCTAGACATAGCCATAGTCACAGAACAAGTGGAAGGGGCCTTAAGAGGTTACCTTATCCTGTCCTCTGTATGCCTGGGCTAAATATTATCTAGACCATCCCTGCTAGATGTTTTTCTAACATGGTCTTAGAAAACAGTGATGGAGATTCCACAACCTCTTTAAGCAATTTGTTCCAATGATTAACTACCCTGCAAGTTAGGACGTTTTTCCTAATGGCCAATCTAAACTGCCCTTGCTGCAATTTAAGTTCCTTAATTCTTGTCCTGTCTTCAGAAGGTAAGAACAACATTTTTCTCCCTCTTCCTTGTAACAACCTTTTATGTTCTAAAAACTGTTATCACATCCCTTCTTAGTCTTCTCTTTTCCAGACTAAATAAATGCAATGTTTCAATCTTCCCACCTGTGTCATGTTTTCTGTACTTTTAAGTGTTTTTGTTGCTCTTATCTGGGCTTTTTCCAATATGTCCCCATCTTTCCTGAAATGTAGAACCCATAACTGGACACAATATTCCAGTTGTGGTCTAATTAGCAGTTCATAGAGTGAAATAATTACTTCTCGTATCTTTCTTACAATAGCTTTAGGGGGTACCCGAGTTAGTCTGTACAGAAAAAAACAACAAATGGTCTGGTATCACTTTATAGATTAACAAAATATGTAGAGAAGTGGGCTGTGCCCACAAAAGCTCATGATACCATCTACATGTTTTGTTAGTCTATGAAGTGCTAACAGACCATTTGTTGTTTTTTTCTTACAATAGTCCTGCTAACACATCCCAGAATATTTTCTTTTTTTTTCAACAATGTTGTAATGTTCACTCATATTTAGCTTGTGATCCATGATAACTCCCCAAATTGCTTCCATAATACTTCCCTAGTCAGTCATTTCCCATTGTGTACATATATATTTAGTGAAACTTTTGTTATCCGGCCCTCTGTTAACCGGCAAACTTTGTTAACTGACATTGCCCCCAGCCACAATACTGTCACATTTTCAGGTGCACAGGCCTGGCTTGGTTTACCATGATTGGCTTAACAATTTTTTATTTAAGAAGTACTAATCATCTTTAACTCAAAATAGAAATGTGAGACCAACTTCCTCACGCTACAAAACTACCACTATTAAGAACTTGAGTTTTACTATTATTGTCCATTGGTTTTTCCTAGGTTGATGGGACCCTCAGATAACTGGAATTTTTAGATAACCGGAACGCCCTAATCCTGGAGAGTGCTGGATAACATAGGTTTTACTGTATATTTAACTGACGGTTTCTTCCAAGGTGGAGTACTTAACATTTGAAATTTATTGAATTTCATCCTATTTACTTCAGATCATGTGAATTTTAATCCTACGATCTGCAAACTTTCTAAATGTACTCTCTATGCCATACTCCCTGTGCCATTATCTAAACTGCATAAGGCCATTTGGAAGCTGGGCACCCTATCAATGATACACAAAACCTTTTCTGTCAATTCTTGAAAATCCAAGGAAATTGCATTTTAAACTATAACATTTTTGTGCGTAGAGAAGTTATTTTGGTCATTTTTAGAGGTGTTAAAATGTCTCTGTTTTTAATAGCTTCAGGGGGTAGCTGAGTTTGTCTGTTACAGAAAAAAAAAACCAAATGGTCTGGTAGCACTCTATAGACTAACAAAACATGTAGATGGTATCTTGAGCTTTCGTGGGCACAACCCACTTCTTCAGATGACCCGAGTTATGAGTAGGGGATATGAAAACTGGAAATAAATAGGAGATGAGAAGAGAAAGGAAAAAGGAATGGGGGGGGGGGGGGACAAGGCATCATTAAGTATCTGGAGAATATACATGCATCTGACGAAGTGGGTCTTTGCCCACGAAAGCTTATGCTCCTACACTTCAGTTAGTCTATAAGGTGCCACAGGACTCCTCGTCGCTATCTGGAGAATGGGTACTTAAATCTAAGCAGATAAAGATCAAAATCAATAGATAGATTGCTGAGACAGGAAGGATACCGCTCATAAAGCTGTTAGTACCTTTAGTGGTAGAGTCCCCACCAGCCCATGTCTCGATTGAGTCCATTAGCATGTGACTTGAATTTGTGGATGTACTTTAATTGATAATACTGTCCCTTTATAGGCAGAAGTGCTACAGAAAAGTAGTTCCAGGAAAATATTTTGAAGCTCTATAAAATATTTTCAAATAGTTCTTCTATAAATTATATAGGATATACAGTGGTAAGATTTAAAATTTTTGCCAGCATTGGTCTGAAGTGATCTGCAAAACTCAGTAATAACCAAACATGCCGTTATCCTACACCACTCCATTTTTCTAAATAATATATCTGTGCATCTATCTTGTGCGTGCAAGTTAATAAATAAAGGCACACACAAATCGCTGAATAATTATGTTAAATCTCTCTGACATGCCTTATCATTGGTAGAACAAAATGAGCATCATGCCACTAATATAACATATTAACTGCTAAAATAGATTTGAAACCAATTTAAAATTATAAAAATTACAATGATCAAATTCACATGTGCAGTAGCTAATAATTACTGGTGCATGGTATTTAAAGCATCTGATAATTTAACTACAGCGGTAGCATGTTTTTATTATTAAATCTAATAAAATACAGCCTCTTTTTTTTCTTACCAACCTCCTGGTTTCCCACTTTAGCTATAGGTGGGGTGATCCTAATTAGTTTGATTTTTTTAACTATCATTGTTCCTCCAGGAATCACTTGTCATAGGGTTAGTGAAGCAGACTATGGCTGTATTCCACATACAGACACCAAGAATCAAACCTGGGACCTTCATCACCAAAAGCACAAGTTTTTTCCATTTGAAGTAAAGAAAAAATCCTTTAGGCATGGGTAGTAGCAGTTGTTAGGACCAGCTGCTAGAGGGAGTCTTAAAGGGACGTTGGCCAGGGTCTTTGAACAGCCACGCACAGCTGTCATCCAGCAGGCCCATCAGGGAGCCCTAAGGGAAAGTTTCAAACAAGGACACCTGTGACATTCTCCCCCAGGCCTCCCCGCAAGGGACCTCTGCAGTGCCCCTATGTGCCTTTCCTCCCTTCCCTTGCCCTCCCTTCCCCACACTTCCTCCCTCCTCCCCTTTCCTTGCTGGTAAAATAAACCAGACCTTTTGTTTTGGAACAATAAACGCTGGTTTTTTATTTGGGGCAAATGTAACTGGGGAGGAAGTAGGAAAAGAACCTTGGAGGGGGGAGGAGAGGGCTGAAGGGGTGAGGAGAGGCTGCTCAGGTTTGGGGCTGGGACTGGCACCTGCCTTGAGCGGTCTCACTGTTTCATGTGCGGGGCCCTTGGTGGCCAGAGGGGAGGCTAGATGGAGAAGCCAGAGGGGTGGGAGCTGGGGCAGGGCCAGCAGCAGGAGCGGGAAGGTGGCTGCTGGACCGCTCTATAGTGGCCACCAGGCAGTTGGTGGTGGTGAAAGCCACTTACACGCTGCCCTCCCATTAGCACAGAATGGACTAAGCTGTAAACATCAAAGATCTAAGTGTAAAAAGTGAATATATAATGGAAATGGTGCAGGTAGGGAACCATACAAATACACACATAGTCAGCAGGGCCGACAGTCTTACCAGGTCATTGGGCAAGGCAGGGAGGGCTGCTCTGGGCTTCCAGAAGGGGCAGGGCCTTGGGTGGAAGGGCTGGGGCTGGGGACAGTGCTGCCCAGATTGACACACACCTCACATGCAGCACTCAGTGCTGCCTGGAGCAGTGGTGGCTGGAAGCTTTGGGCCTCCATGCCCCATTGGCAGGACTACACACAGTATATGTAGGCAGAGCCAGCCTTCGGTTTTGTCTGCACCTATAAGATATGGACTCAGAGGAAGATTTCTTACGTTGCATATTTCGTAGGCAGAAAGATATTTTGGCAACACAGGAGAGTTTAGGAATGAGTTAATAGATTAGGGTCACAATCTTAGGGAGATGGGGAGCATTATCATTGTGATACCATGCAATTTAGACCCCCCCCCCCCCAATGATTTTTCAGTTCTTGCGACTGATGGTCAGAAGCAGGGGGAGAGGGGAGCAGGGGATTCATAACTATACACTAGACAGGCTTGCTGATGGAGCAGAACTTGGGAGAAAAAACAAAGGACCCTGTGTGGTCAGATATTTGGCGCCTGTCCACAGTCAGCAATGCTTGTTAGCAGAGTAGAAATGGATAAGACTCAGTAATGAATTTGTTTAGTTCTGAATGAGTCCAAACTAACCCTACATTAATTCTGAATAAAAGCAAACTTACTGAAATTTCCTTGCAAAGTTGATGAGTGGGACAAGATGGAATGGACTGTTTAGCATAGTTAGCCCACATTCTCAGTCCAAGGTGGCGTGGCCAATTAACACTTCTGTAGTCATAGGAAAAAAAGGTGGAGCTAGTGGGCTACAGTATGTTGTAATAAGCCATAAATCAAGTGTTTCTGTTTAGTCCATGATTTTTAGCATCTAGCAGACTTGTGCTTCCAGGCTCCATTTGAAAATGTCCTGCAGTTTCCTTTAAGGTTGAAGACTGCTAAGTCAGATTGTGAAAAGTACGATAGGGTGTTTTTGTCATTCATCCTTTTTCTATGTGAGTTCATTTGAGAGTGTAGTGATTGTCTGATTTCACCCACATAATTATTTGGGGTATTTAGTCTGCTTGGTCAGATACACCACATGTTGTGATAAGCATTGTTAGAGCCATGAATCTTGAAAAGTATGTTGTGTGTGGGGGGAGGGGAGAGTTGATAATATTTGCAACGGAGATACGTATGCAGGCTTTAGGTCTATTCTGGCAGGGGTTGGTGTCACTTTCAGTATGTCTACACAACACAATTATGTTGACTTAATTTATACTGATGTACAGCCATGGCAATAATTAAATTGCTTTTGCATAGCCACACTATGTTGGTAGTTTGCATCCTCAACCAGGAGCTCATGCATCAATTTAACTGTCAGCATGGGGGCAAGGTGTAATGGCTTCTGAAAGGCAGCATCATTCGATGTAAGCAATACTGTGTCTACATATTGACACTGACTATACAGTTCTTGTAGAGGTGGAGTTAAATCAGTGCTGTGGGTGAGTTACAGCAGCAGTAGCCATATTTTAGTGTAGAGCTGTACAGTTAGGTTTATATAAGATGTCTTATGTTGACCTAGCTCTGTAGTGAATAAGCCTTTGAGTTGCTGTGTCCCGGACTGTGTGGAATTTGCTTCTGATGACTGGCTTGTAGAGGTTGGGAGTGGATTGTTTTGAAGACCAAATATGGGGGGCTCCGGAAAGATTTCTCTCAGGATGGGGATTCTAGTTGTTTGAAGATACCTTGCGTGAGTTTCAGTGTGAGGTGGTAGCTGAGAACTGGCAGTGTGTGTTTAGAGGGCATTTTATTTCTGTATTGAAGCACTTTCTTTCTAGTGGTCTGTTTCATTGGTCCTTCTCTGGTGAAGTGTCTTTGTTTAGTGAAGGTGTTTCTAAGTGTGTTAGTCTGGGATATCCTCCTTTTGTCCTCAAAGCATATTCAGTGGTACCTGAGTGCCTGGCTGTAGGTAACTGTTTTGTTTTGTTTTTTTGGGCACATTTTGGGTGTGTTTATTGGTTTTGTGAAGGTAACTGGTGAGCTATAGGTTTCTGTATCTGTTTGTAGGGTTCCAGTCTCGAAGCTCATTGTGATGTTCAGGAAGTTGAAGCTTATGTAGGAGAGTTCAAGAGAGTTTAATGGACGGGTGGTGAATAGCAGCCCTGAAGAAACTGATATGAATATCAGTAAAAACCAACAAATATTCTAGTAGCACCCTTAAGACTAATAAAACATGTAGATGGTATCATGAGTTTTTGTGGGCACAGCCCACTTCTTTGGATGACTGAAGTATTAGAAGTCCAGATCCAAGAATAAATAAGGAAAGGGGGAGGGGAAGGAGAAGGAGAAGGAGGGGGGAAAAGAGACAGTGAATCTACTTACCTCTGATTTTATGACCATGGCTGGATCACTCTGATTGCCTGTTATGTTTATTCTCTATGAAGCACCTGGCATTGGACATAGTCAGAAAATAGGATGTTAGACTATATGGACCTGATCCAACATGGTTGTTGCTAAGTTAGTTTTCTGGGTTCAGGTAGAAATAAATGTATATGCATATTTAGCATCACTGACTGCAGCTCAAAATTTTAAGTGAGGCACTTTCCATGGCTGCTTTTTAATGAGCATCCATAGTCCCCCCGCTGTGAGTGCTGCATTATTCAACAAAGGTGTGCACACTCACTAAAGTCCTTTTGCTGCTGCGTTTGAACATGGCCTGTGAGTTTGTAACAATGGAGCAGCTACCCTTGTTTAGAATCGCTTCTGAGGCAGTGATGCTATTAACAGCTAGGAGTGTCACATTGGATCCAGCTGGAGATAGCACATTTATTCTACTTTTATTTAATTCTCATGCAGAGATGGGGCAGAGTCACCACTAACACTGGTAAGAGTGCAAATATCGTTTCGTACAGCAAAATAGTCACACTTTCACACAGTTTTAATGCATGCATTAAATGGGTTCACATTCAGTGTGATGCTGAAACTTCTCACTCCCAACTTTTACCAGTCATTCTTTCAGTCATTTTTTAGATAGAAGCATGTGTCTTCTAGTAGTTTAAGAAATACAATGCAGCAAGGAAACAAATATCTGCTATTCTCCCCAGCTAGCGCTTCTGTCAATGTTTTCCCTAAGCATAATGCTGTTCATTGGACTTCCAGCTGTGCTGTTTGATGAAACCCTGCTGATTTTAAAGGGCTTCCTTCCTACCTTTCTAAACATTCATTTTATACAAAATTTATGCAACTAGCATTGTAGACCAAGCCCGATTGCCTCCAGCACACTGATAAGGTTCATGCTGCCTTCCACTGATCAATAGTTCAATTTTCCCCCCAACACTAATTTTTAATGTTTTTCTGTTTCTTTTCTACTCCCATTGGATCATCTTTTTTGACAGCATTTCCTTCAACACTCCTATCAAGAAAGTTAGCTAGTTATGGTAGCAATAGCTACAAATAAAAGCAGCAAATGATTCATCGTTCCCGATAGTAAAAATGTCTAAAAAAATTACACTCTTTTTTTTTGTAGTGTTTTTTTATTCTTGTTTATCCTACTCTGTCAGATTTCACTCTGTGGATGTAAATGTGATGCACGTTTTTATAACCACTTTTTCCATGATTGTGACAGCACCCTGGGTATTATCAGACAGTGATTCACAGTTAGGCATTGCTGGAAAATAATTGTGTTTCCTACACCCACACTTCTACCATTCCATGCAGCAATGCTATTTACAGCATCCCTTGTGTCAAGACCAACAAGAAGCAGAGACCTCCCTCCTAGAGCTTGCCCTATCTCTGAGCTCAACTAGCCCTGTTCCTCCACTCAGCTCCACTCAATTCCTTCCCATGCTCCTTCCTGGAGGGATAGGAGAAGTGGGGACTCCTTCCTTTCAGAAACACTGCAAATCAGCAAGTTGTGGTCTCTGGGAAGGAAACTCGATGAGCCACAGGCAGCTTGTGTGCCACAGAGTGAGTATCGCTAGTTTGGGAATTTCCTACAAACCTTCGATAAAAGTGAAAGAGAGCACCTGGAGGCTGCTGCAACCAAGTTGGATGCAGGTTGCTTGAGTTCAGAAGTAGCCCCCCAAACATCATCCACTAACGTCACCATCCAACTTCAAGAAATATTGTGCCTGGCTCTGAATTCCCCAAGATGTATCTTCCTCTCTAAATTGGAAAGCACCAAAAACAGAGGAGATGTGCCTCTACCTCTTTTACAGACAGAATGGTGACTGAGTCTGATGAAATGCAGCTGATGGCTGTACTACTACACATTGCCATAGACATTGTTGAAGTTAGAGTTGTAATTTCCACACAAAACCACCATGACTGAGATTCAAAATCCAGATAGCTGTGTGAAGCAGAACACAGAATTTCTGAAGCAGACAAATGACAGAACTGTATGAAGAATATGAAGAACTGTAACGATAGGAAGATCAAGCTAGCTGATCTACCAAGTCACTCAAATCAATCTAACACTGGGATTGTGGGTGATACAGAGGGAACAGAGAAAGAAGTGTAGGGACAAATTCAGATGTTTGACTAAGTTGTTGAATCTGCTGGCAGACTTTTTTTTTTAGGGTAGAATGAGCACACTGAGTTCTTGTCCCCAAGCCAGTTCCAGGAGGTCAGCTAGAGCCATGGTCACCATCCTGAGGGCTTGACCAGTCAATCACAGGGCTTTCGGGGGTCCCTCCTTCACTCCCCCCCCCCCAAGAACCAACGTGCGCTGATGCTACTTCCAGCAACAATGGAGGTAGTGTGGGCTTCCTGCAGGCTGAGGGGGAGTTCTGCAGCTGCGCACCAAGTCCAGGAAGTGAGTGGGCTACTCTTCCTCCCTCCCCAAACATCTGGCACAGTACCTGAAACACCGAGTTCATCGCACACCGGGGACTTCCTTCCCCCTGATGCCTTCCTGCATGGGGGTGGAGGGGAGTAGGAGTCCTGGGACTGTGCCAGCTCCAACTGCTCAGACAGTGTGTGCCCTGTTCCTCCACTCCCCATGACAGTGTACACTGCCCCGCCTATTCCATTGTCCTCCTTCCAGGCTCAAGGTGCTATGTGCTGTTACCTGGGCCTCGGGATGTGAGAGACTGCACATACTTCCCCAGTGAGTCACACCCAGCCTTCTCCTCCTCATGCAGCTAGTGCTGCAGGGCCTGGGGAAACTGAGGCATGCACACACCCACACACAGTGTTACTACAGAACAGCATAGGCAGGGCTCGCTGAACTGCAGGGAGCCCCGCTCGCCAGCCGCGCTGTCCAGCGATCTACACATGCGCAGATCGTTCTGCGCATGCGCAGATCGCCCGAACCAGGCTCTTCCCGGTTGCAATCTACTCACCACGGGCGAGTAGATTGCATTAGTTGTCGAGCCCTGAGCATAGGACAGTAGGATCACATATAACCCCATAAGACAAATGGTGAATGCAACACCAGAGCAAACATAGGATTACAAAAGTAGACAGAGCCCCCACTATGTCACACCCCAACACTTTCCAGCCTGGAGCCCCCTCCCCGAGCCAGCTTCCCCTTCTCCACCTCCTCTTGCAAACAAATTCCCTCCCAGACCTTGTACCTCTTACCCCTTCCCACACCCAAATCCCGCATTCCCGCTCCAGAACCTGCACCTCCTGTCTCAAACCAGCGAGAGTGTATAAGAGCTGGGGATAGTAAGTGATGGAGAGGAGGGGAGCAGAGAGGGCAGGGCCTCAAGGACAGGGTGGGCTGTTGGGGAGGGGGTTGGGTAGATCTTGGCTTGTCCTGACATTTAAAAAGTGATCTTGGGCATAAAAAGGTTGGAGACCACTGGCCTAGAGCATTGATTGTGAAGTTCCTGAAGTTTAGCACTAGGGAGCTTATATTGCTGAATTCCATATTTTAAAAGGAGCTGTTATAGAGAAAGCTGCAATTAAAATACTACTCTTGCAAGATTATTGTGTGATGTGGTTGCAGAGAGGGCAACTTTTAACCAGGTGAAACCACTGGCCAGGAAGCTGCACATGTACTGTTTTATTAAATACCAAACAACACTTCATATTAAGAATGGTGAGAACACAGTACCATTCATTTCTCCTCAACAGGCAGAAAAATACCTCAAAAATTTTTCTAACTCTTCCTTTGTAAGGGATGATATATATGGAATAATCCAACCATATTGAATTTATGTATGGCTCTTTGGTTGCTCTAAACAAGCTGATGGGTGCTAGTACATATTGATATGTTATTTCATTTTATTTTCTCCTCCTTCATTGTGGTTGAAGAGTTAGCAGTTAACTTCCTGTAGACTTAGATTTTACACTGATGTTCCATATGGTTCTACTGGTAATTTAGACTCCAGAGACTATGAGGATCTCTGACCTGATCTGGCCACCCGCTCTGAGGGTCAAGTGTGCATTTGTTGACTGTTTTAAACAGTTTTCTTTTTGATCATATGGTGCTAATGTGTATTTCTTTGTCTACTATCTTTTCTGATTTGTTTCTCCACTTCCTTCATTCTTTTCTGTCCCTCTCCTGTTACCTTGCAATACTGGGAATGTCCCACAATGCCTGTAGAATATGTATTGGGAAGCAACCACCTTCTTTATCTAACAGTTGCTGCTTAGCTATGTAAGAACTGTGCTCCTCAGGAAAACGTGCAGTTCCTCATAGTCACAAAGTGACTTTCTTCATTTTTATCCAGTTTATTGTAATAGTAGTGGCTGTTGGAACATAAATGTGTACCTTGAAATAAGAAGGGTTTTAATAACCTAAAAATGCACTTGGTGCTTCAAAAAGAAAAATGATGATATTGCCATGCTTCGTGACAGAACCTGAAGTTTATAAACTAAGTAGAGATTGGGTGGGTGTCTCAGTTTTTAGTTGCTTTAATTCTAAAGTGAAGGGCATTGCTATACTAATACATAATATTCTGAGAGCAAGATCTATGGGTGAGGGCTGAAACAGGCAATGCTACAAGCATATTTGTCAACCTCTGTGGGCCAAACCAGGATGATCCCAAAATGTATTTTGAAAGTTTTTTGAGTATAAATGACATGGGCCATCATGCTATTATTATAGCTGGAGACTTTACAGAAACTCTGTACCCAGTCCTTGATAAATCTTCTTCATCACCATATAAAAACACCAATACTCATCAGGTACCTTATACATACATGGCTAATCTAGACTCCAAAAGGGTATGATTGGGTAATTCTGCATCAGGAGCCTATTGTGGCATTTTTTTTCTGCATCTCATTTGACTTGTTCAAGATTGAACTGTTTCTTAGTGGCACAAGACTTGATCATTCTGTCACTGATTGCAGCATTGGCACTATTGTTATGAGTCGGAGTGTGGTGAGATATGTCTTTTAGGCCTTCAGAATATTCACCCAATTTAAAATGTGGAGATTAAGTATCACTCTGCTGTGTGATGCATATTTTTTTTAACTCTATGCAATAAGAGTTCAACCTTCGAAAAAAATGTCCTCACTGCTTCATCTGCTGCCACAGTTTGGAAAACCTTGAAAGCCATATGATCTCTCATGTCACCTTAATGAAAAGGGGGAGATAATATAGAATTGAAGCTCTTGTGAAGGAAACTAAGACCTTGTATGTAGATTGTGCTTTTGTCCTCTCTCCAGATAAACTGAGAACCCTCATCAATAATCAACCAATTTCTGTCCCAAAAAGCTGAGTTTGCATTGTTCTGTTTGAAACAAAAGTACTGGTAATCTGGTGGGAGAGCTGGCAAGCACTTTATATGGTTTTCAAACAAATGTTTAAATTGGGGGTGGGGACCCACAGAAAAATCAGTTGAGGGCCACACACTAGTGAGAAGCAAAATGAAAAACACCTCACAAATGTGGCCCCTAACTGATAAGCATAAAAAAGAGACACTCGCCTCACTCATGCAACTAAGGCATCAGGGTTCCCCTCGCACACCAGCCCCATGAGGGAGGAGGGGCACCAAGGCTCAGGGTGGATGTACAGAGGAATAATGACTATGGCCAGCTAATTCATCATGGCAAATCTGAAATTGCTGGTCTTCAGCAACTATTTGCTACTATTTGGGACTACTATAAGGTGGGTGTATAACTGGCTGGATAACCATTCTCAGAGAGTATTTATTAATGCTTCACAATCCTGCTGGAAGGGTATAACAAGTGGGGTTCCATAGGGGTGTGTTTTGGGACCGGTTCTGTTCAATATGTTCCTCAATGATTTAGATGACGGCAGAGAGAGTACGATTATTAAGTTTGCAGATGATACCAAGCTCGGAGGAGTTGTAAGGGCTTGGGAGGATAGGGTAAAAATTCAAAATAATCTGGACAAACTAGAGAAATGGTCTGAGGTGAACAGGATGAAATTTAATAAGGACAATGCAAAGTACTCTACTTAGGAAGGAACAATTAGTTTCACACATACAGAACGGGAAATGATTGTCTAGGAAGGAGTACTGCTGAAAGGGACTTAAGTGTCATGGTGAAACACAAGTTAACGATGAATCAACAGTGTGAAGCTGTGGCAAAAAAGCAAACATGATTCTAGGATGCATTAATAGGAGTGTTGTCAGCGAGACATGAGAAATGATTCTTCTGCTCTACTCTGTGCTGATTAGGCCTCAGTTGGAGTATTGTGTCCAGTTCTGGGCACCACATTTCAAGAAAGTTGTGGAGAAATTGGAGAGTCCAGAGAAGAGCAACAAAAGTGATTAAATGTCTAGAGTACATGAGCTAAGAGGCAAGGCTGAAGAAACTGGGTTCGTTTAGTTTAGAAAAGAGAAGACTGAGAGGGGACATGATAGTGGCTTTCAAGTATCTAAAAGGAGGAGGGCTTAAATTGGAGCAAGGGAGGTTTTAGGTTGGACAGTAGGAAAAACTTCCTAACTGTCAGGGAGGTTAAACCCTGGAATAAGTTGCCTAGGAATGTTGTAGAATCTCCATCACTGGAGATATTTAAGAGCAGGTTGAATAGACATCTATCAGGAATGATCTAGATAGTGCTTGGTCCTGCCGTGAAGGCAGGGTACTGGACTTGATGATCTCTTGAGGTCCCTTCCAGTTCTAATATTCTATGATTTGGCTTGCCCTGCCCCTGAGCATGGAAATATCTCCAGTCAAGCTCACCAATAGTGGGAAGGGGGCAAACGGGTAATTGCCCCAGGGCCAGCAATTCAAAGGGGCCAGAACACTTTAAATTGCCACTGGAACATCATGCTGTAGCACTGGGCTGTGCACTCTGGACAGAGCTAAGGGCTGTGAAGAGTACACCCGGTTCCAGGCAGTGCTGAGGGCCGACTGCCCTTGGATTGGCCTTACCCTTTCCAGGGCCATAAAGTTGCCGCCTCCTCACCTTGCCCAGAGGCCTGCAGAGGCTATTGACTCCATTGTCTCCAGTTAAAGCATTTACTTATTAATATATTTGGAATGTATTTGGCAGCTCTAGAACTTCCAGAACTTTGATTATTTACAAAGAACCTTCCTGGATTTACTCAGCCAGTGGTATCTTTCTATGCTTTTCAGATCTAAAAAAACCCTCTGATAAAGCTCATAATTTGAAAGTTGCTTTGGATACACAACTATCTTTGACCCAAGACAATAAAATTATATCTAATGTTAAAAAAAGCAATATTAGACCTGAAACTATACTTTAATCACCAAAAGACACTGTTTTGAATATATTTGTCCCCATGTAGGCTAAAGGTAATGGGCCACATCAGTGCTGAAGGCTGTTAAAAGTGAAATTTTCTTGATGCTACATTGGCTCATCTGCCTTTGAGAGTTATTTTGTATCCAGAATTTCTGGTATAAGGTGGATCAAGAGATCAAATTGATATTGGATTCTAAATTGGAGCCCTCTACTTTAAGTTTCAGTCTTGGATTTATTTCTGATGCGTGGCGATTACCTGGTAACAAGGCAGCATGGGTCCAACATGCAGCTTTGGCTGCTAAAAAAATTAATCCTGCAATAATGGAAATGTGGAGCCCCACTTTGGTGATATTCCTGACCTCAGAGGTAACAAATGGCTGCCCTTCCAAAGAAAAGAAATGCCTGAAAAATTCAAAGCAGTTTGGGCTGACTTTTTAGAGATCTACAATTAACATAAATCCCAAAGATATGTCACTTCCCCTTTGATCCCTTTATCCTAACCCTTTTTGTTTACTTTATGGTATTTTGTTATATTGCAATTGGAAGAAACCCTAATTTAAAAAAATATTCTATCTCAGAGAATGGAGTAAATAGAAAGAATTAATACTGCCTTTGAAAGTTGTCTGGTGCTTTCCTGCCACAGGAAGAACACAGGTAATTAAAGAAATGATACACATTCATTAATACATTACATATTCATAAGATGAAGAGGTTCCTTAGGATTACCTGTGAAGGTATGGGGTCAATGAGAAAGAGAGAGAGACAGCAACCACCTTGTATCTAAACTAGCCTGAAAGAGGTGTGCTCTCCTATAATTTCATGAAAATAGGAAGGAGAAAGGGTATAAAAGACTCCAAAGTGAGCAACTTCACTCCCACCCTACTATTTTGCTTAAACAGCAAGCACTCCACAACTCATTCTGTCCATTTTCACAAGCAAGCTGCCACAGGCAGATAAGAGGAACAAAGAAGACTGATGTAGAAACTAAGCCAAAGAAAACCTTTTCAAAATTTCAACATGGATTGATGAGAGAAAGTTAACTAAAAGGCTGCCAAGGGATTAAATTTAAAATCTTGTAATGATTTTACTTGGATATGAACTGCTATTGAAATTTAAATTACTAATACTTTCTTCTGTTAAATCACCCAATGATTAGACCACATATTCCTTTGACTGGGACAGTCCTTTTTTTCATGTCCTGTCCCTCCCACCTGGACTTCTTTGGCAAAACTGAATTTGTCCCATTTGCTCTTGTCAACTTGGCCAGAGCAAATGGGACAAATGCAGTTTTGCCAAAAAAGTGGTGTGTGACCCTAGTTGAGGAAAATGCAAGGAGCAGAAGGGTGAATGGCAATGTGTAGGTGAATAGCAGAGGGGGCCTCGGGCTGGCTCCGTGCATGGACAGGGAAAGTGTGGGGGGGGTTGGGTTGGACCCAAGGGTCAGACTAAAGGAGGGCTAAGAATGGCCAAGCACACAGGCGAGGGGCCTGTTTTCATTTTGGGAAAATATGGTCACCCTAAGATCCTTACTATTAGTTATTTGACCTGTCTCAAGATAGTTGCTTAAATGGATTCCTTTAAGTAAAAACACCTAATTTAAATATTTTGTTCAGTTTCTTTGGATTTATTTAAGATTGGTTAGTTTCCCCTCATTATAAACTGCTTTGTTACTTATTGATAACCCACAACATCCACATATCTTTAAACAGGTTGTTTTGCTACTATGTAAACAGTTGTACTACCTAATGAGGAACTAAATGGAATTGAATAGTAATTTTGGAAACAATATCCTTTGTTCATCATTTACTCAACAAAGAACGTTCTGCAAGCACTTTAACACAGAGAATCATGCAGAAGAGATTAGAATGGAAATCAGCAGTTTGTCACCTATAGTCAAGCCTTCTAATTGGGCTGGGTGTAGATATAGGTACATTATGCTCATTATTTTGGTGCTTCATCATCTATTTAAATGCCTAACATTAGACAACTAATTTTGAAAAAAAAAATTGCCTGTGGGAGTTGAAGAAACTACAGAAGGAGTCTGTCAGAGCCTACATTAGAATGGAGGACTTTCTCATTCCTAGACCTATGATTAAGGCATTATGCTGCTCCTTTCTCAACATTCCAAATTAATTCCAAGTGTGACGTTTTTTGTTTTGCTCAGGTACTGTATTTCCACAGTCTGTATTCAGAGCTTAGTTCAGATATGTGTTATAAAATGCTTAGGTTATATTTATGCTTGCTCAGATCATATAATGCAAAACAAATGTTTATACGGCGAAACATGCTTCCATTTGCATTTACTGGAGTTCCTGAATCTCACCGCATCTCTAATTTAACACTTCATAAGTACTGCAGATAGCAGTCTCCTGCTTAGCTTCAATCACCTTCCAGAATTTCTACAGCTTGAACATATCTTATAAAATTCCCAAAATATTGTTTCCTATTGTCCGGAAGGCTACAGAATCCAGAACTAGTGTAACCATACCAGGAAATGTAAAGGTTTGGTGGGAACATGTCAATTACATCAAAACTTTTGGGTAGGCAGGCAGTAGGCAGGGTTTTCTGCCTGTCCATCTGGCTCACCAGTATTCCTAGAATCCCACCTGGTATGTTGTTCTACAGCTCACCTAGTGGGCAGCCAGGGAGTTGGAGCTGCCAAGTTCCCTGGTGAGCTCATCTTCCCGCTTGCCAGTTTTCCCAGTTCCCCAGGATCTATGGTTTTCCCACAGCCTGCTTGGTGTATGCTGCCTGCCTCTTTAGGATTCCTTGTTTCCTGCACAGCTCATCTGCTGTGCTACCTGAGTGTTTGAGCTGCTCAGCTCCTCAGCTGACAGTCTGACAGATTTCCTCACTGCCCACTTGGTGAGCTTCCCAGGCTAGCTACATGGGCTCTCTGCCTGTTGTATGGCGCACTTGCCAGTTCCACATATGCCCAGCTCTGCAGCCAGCAGCCTCAGGAACCCAAGGTACATAATTTGTTTCAGAAACTCTGACACATTCCTGCTGTCCAGATACTGGGAATGTTTTGGTGTTTCCAAAATGAAAACATTTTTTAATAACTCCAGGAGTTTGTTGCTTTTTTGTTTTTAAACAGTATTTTTCACGTGACAGAAACTCCATTTCCTGATCAGCATTAGCTATGTCGGATCCGCACTTACGAACGGGGCTTTTCTCTCCCCGGAGCTCACAGGCGGCGGGTCGCCACCCGTGTCCTCCGGGGCGAGAAAAGCTTCTCCCGGTCTCCCTGGTCTGCTGGGGGGTCCAGCGGCTTTGCTGGACTCCCCCCAGCACCCCAGGGAGACAGGAGCAAAGCCGCACGGGCAGCGGGGTCCCTCCGGCTTTGCTTGGGTCTCCCTGGTCTGCTGGGGGGGAGAAGGCACAGCTAGTGCACCCCCCCTCCCCCCAGCAGACCAGGTTTTTGTTGCAGGACGCCTCGGGTAGAGCAGCTGGGGTGCTGCCGGGTTGGTCCTGTGGGAACCTACCGGGCAGCGCTCCAGCTGTTCTGTCCCAGGCTCCAGATTCAGCAGCTGTTGAAACTGATCAGGCTGATTCCAGGAAGCTGGGGGCAGAGCAACTCTGCCTCCGGCTTCCTGTAGTCAGCCCCTGGTCAGTTTCAGTGGCAGCAGCTGAATCTGGAGCCAGTTCCGACTTACATACAAATTCAACTTAAGAACAAACCTATAGTCCCTATCTTGTACGTAATCCGGGGACTGCCTGTACCCTCCACGGCACTCGGCTTCATTCCTTCCCACTTCCAGTAAAGTTCCCCTCCCAATTCCTTTTCACGTACCACCCTGATTCCCTTATCACAAAGCTCATCAGTAATCCCTGCTAACATTAAGTAACATGGATAAGCTGTTATCCCTCATACAATTGTTCTAAGCTGACAACCCAATTTCTGTGGGCCAAATTTAACTGTCTTGTGCAAGATCAAATCAGAGTACTCAATGATCTAGCTTCCTTCTTCAGAGCCTCCTGAATCAATTTGATAAACTCAACAGCTCACTAGGAAGACAGAAGATTTTTCATTTTTATATCAAATACTCTTTTACTGTAACAGTAGTGGGAACCGAGAGAATAAAACGTTGCAGCGGGGGGAAGTAATAAGAGCTGAATATTTAAGAACTATATTATTCCATGTAGTACATTTGCAAAGCACAAAGAATTTCAAGTAATATAGATGATGTTGCAGGGGAGGTTTAGATTGGACATTAGGAAAAAATTCCTAACTGTCAGGGTGGTCAAATATTGGAATAAATTGCCAAGGGAGGTGGTGGAATCTCCCTCTCTGGAGATATTTAAGAACAGGTTAGATAGACATCTGTCAGGGATGGTGTAGACGGAGCTTGGTCCTGCCTTGAGGGCGGGGGGCTGGACTCGATGACCTCTTGAGGTCCCTTCCAGTCTTATTATTCTATGATTATTCTATGATTCTATGTGAGCAATGTTTTGTGGATCTGAGGGGGAAGTATATTAAAATAATACTCTGCTCTTCCAATAATCTGCAGTACTCTTTGGCTAAGCTCTTGGAGATGGAAAAGAGCAGGGGAGCATAGTGGTTAGCTCCTAGAGAAAAAGTAAATAAAAGTGAGATTATGACAAAAAAGATATATTATCTTTTCTAAATTTAAAAGCTATCAAAATGGCTACAGCAGGGGAAGGGGAGAGAAGTGTAAACTGAAACTCAGCAATCTAGTCCTATGTTGCTGAAGGAATTATTTGGATTTTTATTAATATTGAGCATTATCACTTAGCTTCCCTCCTGCTCATTTGCAAAATTATACATATCTCAAGACACATGATAGTATTTATTCAGGCTCTTCTTATGCTAAACTTAATCTCTACAATGGGCTTTGTTCTCTATCTGCAAAGTTACAGCAATGTAAAAGAGCATCGTATTTGGTTCATAACATGCAAGATATAGAACTGTGCAGCTATTTTTAAAAAGAGAAAATATTGTAAACATGGATTATTTATTACAACATAAACTATAGTGAAGTAATTGATATGATCTTGATATTTTTCCTCATTAGAAAAACAGATAGCATACCCGTAGCTAACTATCAAGTATGCAAGACAATACATTTCTTTGTGTTGTGTTGTGTTAAGGGTTCTAGATTAACAGAGCCAAGATAATGCAACAGCCAGACAAGGAAAGGGGCTAGGTATTTGATTAGTGGATGGCTGTTACATTAGAAGAAAAGGCTTTGACATCTTAAAGAGTGGGATTTGAACGCCCAATTCCTATTAGAAATAAATGTGAATTGGGCACCCAAATTGTTTAGGTGGCTTTTAAAAGTCCATCCAACATATTTATCCCTGGGATAAGAGGAGAGAAACAAATTAGAAGAGCTCTTGCCTTACGTGACCTAAAAAAGGAAAAGGACTTACAACTCAATTTGCATATTGTGCCTGTTGAAGGTAAAATCTGTGTTTGGGAACATAAGCTATAAGAGGGAAAGTTTACACCAGGAAGGTGTCCTAGTTTCATGCAGTCAATGATTTCTGAATAACAAAGCTCTTCATTTGTTGATATTTAAAAAGCAAGAAATGGTTATTTTTTAAAAACTATTTCTATATTTTATTCTGTCTACCTTGACAGGAATTTCTGTTCACAATGCAGCCTGGACTGAAGCCTTATCATGTTGTGCATGTTGTCATTTTATGAACTCAGTTGCTGTTGCAGAAAAAGAAAATATAACATGTATGTTAAATGAAATATTAACAAAGCAGCCTTAAGGTCCAGGGGGAGGTACAGTGGCAGCAGGAAGGGGATTTTTCTACTGCTCCCATCCATTGTACCAGCATAAAATATTTTTACCTGCAGTGCTGGGAAACCAGAAATTCATGGCTGTATAATGTTTTACAAAAGTTAAAGAAAAGGAACGTTCAAATATCTTAAGATTTTGAAGCTCAGCAGAATGCACAACTAGTGAGTTCCCGTGAATCCAGACAAACCTCAGAGTGAAAGAAAGGTGCGTGAGAGCATGATCAAACTCAGTATTTGAGTCAGAACATTAGTCAGGGACTGAATATGATTGTGACTCACCAGCTTTGCCAAGTGATAGAGATTCCAGGTGTGATGTTTTGCTAGCAATATTGCAGCAGTTGTAGTTCTATATGAGAGTTCTAAATTGGCTACAAATTCAGATGACCAGTCACACTGGGAAGCTCCAGCTTTTTAATGTACTGACCATGAAGTGCCTGAAACCCCAGATGAGTTGAAGATGCTCCTCTCCTCATTGGGGCTGAGTGCTCTGGACTAACACATAGGAAGAACAAGAGAAGGTCCATCTCAGTCCTGTTGAGAGTTCTGGGAGTTGGTGTATGGTTGATGGGCAACAGTAGTGGCAAGAAGTCCAAGTACGTAACATTATTTCCTCTGAGAGGTCTCCTGAGGTCTGGAAACTGAGGCAGCCACATGCATAAGAGCATCCCTCACTCCTTCTCCAGAGAAGCCAACTTCACCATAACAGAAGAATTACAAGGAAGCTTAACTGAATCTCACTTTCTGCTCCCTTAGGTGGGATAATCCATAAAGGCGAAGAAATGGGCTCTGATCTAGAATTTGGGACCAAAATTTTCCCTCTGTCATATTTGTCCATCTCCACTGAAGAAAATAATCTAAATTTTCCCATGCATTATACTCCTTACACTGCCGTTTATTACTTTGCCTTTCCTTTGCCTCTGAATAGATTGAGATATTTGTAGGTCAGTACTGAGGTGTAGTGGCAGAGATGTGTGCCAAAAAATTCAACAGCACCTGCGCTCAAAGTATCTTGCTTGAGCTACTGCAATTAGTTCTCACTTTCATAACCACTCACCATTTTTTTTAAATGGCCTGTTAATGGAATAGGTCTCACCAGGAGAAGTGTTTCAATTTCCTAGAAAATGTAAGTTGACAGGCTGCAGGCGGTAAAATAAGCATGTTCAAATATGGTGGTTTTAAATTAGGTAAATTAGTCTCAGGAAATGAGTGGAGCTTGTGTGATGTGTTGCTTTAGCAAGGTCAGGCTAGCATTAATAACTAACACCAACATCGCACCAGAGGAGATACTTAGAGATGCTGTCTGCGAAGGACTGTGGTACTTGTACTTCTAATACAAAAGGAAGAGAACATGAATCATTTATGACAGGAGCAGAGAGCGGGCTTTTTGGACTAAGGCAAGGTCAGGTGGAGTGAAGGGCATAAAAGGAGGACTGTCAAACTCCTACGGGGCAACTAGCTATGGAAAGCTGACAGCAAGTGCTAAAGTCTGTCATCCATATGGTTGATCTACTAGGTAAGCCTAGACGGCCTTTTCTAGGTCACAATAGTAACAGAAGGAATTTTGAAAGTTTTTTTATATGGTTCAAAACAGAAGCTGATCCCGCCTTGATAAAGCAAAAGTACAGTAACATTTTGAGAGCACTTTCTAGCTGTATCTATTTGGCTAAAAAGTATTACTGTAGTATCTAAGGCCCTGATTCTGCAATGACTCATGCATGTGTTTAATTTTTAGCACATGCATAGTGCCAAGGGCCTGCTCAGTTATGCATGTACATAACTCTTTGAGTGATCAGTGCCTGAGTACGAATGTTGCAGCTGTGATGTTTCTATACATAATAATTCTGAAAGCTAGATTTTTTAAAATCAGAATGTGCTTTGGTCAGAAACAAAACCATGTTTCGTAGTACAGGCAGCCCCCCGGGTTACGTACAAGATAGGGACTGTAGGTTTGTTCTTAAGTTGAATTTGTATGTAAGTCGGAACTGGTACATATTGTAGGGGAAACTCTAGCCAAACATTTCTCCAGAGCTCAGTTTTATTCTCCCACACCTTACTTCCCTCAGTCCTTTATTCTCAAGCTGAGATGTCTGCTGAGAAAAGCCACTCCGCGTCTCCCTGGTCTGCTGGGGGGGGGGCGCTAGCTTCGCGTCTCCCTGGTCTACTGGGGGGAAGCAGCTAGTGCGGGGTTGCCTCACCCCGTTTGTAAGTAGGGATCTGATGTAAGTCAGATCCATGTAACCCGGGGACTGCCTGTACAAGAAGAGCTTGGCCTGAGGCAGGCCTTATGTCCCTCTCCCACATCTGATCACCTGACCTATGGGAGCTATTGAACTCTGAGCCCTGATCTGGAAATTCAATGTTGTGAATGCCTCAAAACCCTAGCTTTGCATACCCTAAAACAGGGCTGTTTAAAAATCCCAATGGGTTAGAATCCTTTGTGCCTATCTCTAATGAAAAGAGTTGGCAGGTTTTTTACCCTTATATTGCTGATAAAAGGCTATAAATAATTGACTGGAAAAATACTCATATTCCTAAGGAATAAGAGAAGAGCACATCTTTTGACATTGTTACAGCTGTGCAGGATATGTAGGGAACTCAGCACACAGTTCTGGTTTCAACAACTACTTAATCATTACACAAAATAGCATCCAGGAACAGGCAAAATTCTCCACCCCAGTCTAAAGCTTCGGGGACTATCTTAAAATAACTACACTGAAGTCCCAGGATACAACATCCCTCCTCCTCAAAGTTAAACAAAGTTCCATGATAGGAAAATCAACAACTCAATATAGTAACTGGAATTCTAACTAGAAGTGAAAGAAGACTGGTAAAGACACCATGGTCTCAGGCAATCCATGTGTGCTACACAAGGAACAAAGCTCCTCAGTAATTACAGATGAAGTAGCTACTCTGATCAGAATGACTTTCGTCCATTTAAAATGTACATCCACTGCAACAAGGAACATTAACCTAGAAAGGGACCAAAAGAGTTGATATGCTGTCTGATCCAAGGCTTTCCTGTCCTTTCCCAAGGTGATAAGTCTTCTGCCAGAGGCAACTTTCTTTATTTTCAGTATGTGGCACATCCCGGTACTGCTTGCTTTCTCTATCTGGGTTTGGCCACCAGCCATGACATCTGGCTAGAGTTTTCATTTGGGTTATCCCAGGGTGCATTCTGTTCAGTTTCTCTAGTATTAACTTTCTTGCCCAGGGAGAAGAACTCCGTTTTTGAGACTTACATCCTATCTTTCACAGGAACTATATCTGAAGATACCATCAACATGGGCCATTCATGTTGTATGAAATAAGAAACCTGGGACAGAATAAGATCACAGTTAATCATCATCATGGAATCATAGACAATTAAAGATGGAGGAGACCTCAGAAAGTCATCTAGTCCTACCCCCTGCTCAAAGCAGGACAAACCCCAACTAAATCATTCCAGCCAGGGCTTTGTCAAGCCTCGCCTTAAAAAACCTCTAGGGATGAAGATTTCACCACCTCTGTAGGCAACTCATTCCAGTGCTTCATTATTTTGGGAGTTCTTGGCTCCTGGAGATCATGAATCAGTCCACAAGTCTTGCAACCCACAACACTAAAGAGGATAAACATCTGTTTTGTTTCATCCATGACACTATTAGTCATTAGGTAACAGCAGAAGCATTCTACATAGCATGTTTGTGTTTCCTTTTAAGGGTCAAATTCATACAATCCTATGTGGATACAAAATTGGTATTCACATCTCTATCTGCAAAGATGGTCAGCAGATATCTGCATGCACATCTGCGGATGGAGATACCTGTGTATATCCATGGATTTGTAGGGATCGACAAATTCATCCATGCTGTCGTAGTGCACCATTCCTTGTGTGGTGGAAGAACACAAATTCTGCATTGCTGTGCTTTCTCGGGTATTCTCTTTGGCTTTTTCAGGGTGGCTAAGCCCATATTCAGCTCTCAGGAACACAGCCAATGCTGGGATGTAGCTCCACAGGAGCACCACAGACACTGGCAGCAATGTGTTCAGTGCTTCACACACATTAGTCAGTGAACCTCATTGCCAATATGTTACAGTGGTGTCATAGGTGGCTGGTGACCTGGCATCTGCGGAGGCTTGTCCCTGGTCCCTCTCCTTGTACCCGAGGCACCGCTCTTTCCCTTTTGCCCCCCCACCCCAGGAGCCCAGTGAGGTCCTAGCTCTGGGCAATATGGACACCATGTGAGGTGAGCAGCGCAGCCCTAGCACCAATTGCCCTGATTCCTGTGGGGAGACCGGCCAGCCAACCCCATCCTGCTTGGGCCAGCTCACTCTCCAGGGCAGAGCATCGGAAATAACAGGAGAGGATTCAACCTGGGGGAGCAGCATGGGTTGGGCCACTGTAGGCTGTTTGGAAAGATCTGATCTCAAAAGCTGCTTAGGCACCATGCAAAACTCCCCATCCTAGAGTTGATCTTTAAAGACTGCCCTAAATCTCCATGATACAAGATACATGTCTGCCCAAGTCCATTTCCTAAATGCTCCATTTGTCTGTTACATGCTCCTGGCTTAGGAAGCCAGAGCCTGTCTTGGAGCTGTGTCAACTTACATGGGGCTTTATTATTTCTTCCTATTTCCTAACCTCTGTCTTCATATCAGTCCTGAAATCCCACCTTTCTGAGAGGTGTACATATACAGTCTGTATCTTGGGGTAGCTATCAATTTAGGTGTAAAACTTCTGAGTTCTCCATTCCTTTAATTGCATTTTATGTGCTGGTGCCACCCAGCACATAGTGGGGCTTTGATCATTGGCTCTGTACATGTGATTGATTATTACTGCTATAGTGCCAAGTACATCTAAAGCAGAGGTGGGGAACCTTTTACCTAACAGGGACCATTGACACACCAAAAAAAAAAAAAAAAAAAAATCAGTCATGGCCCTGTACTGCCTCTCCTGGCAGCAGCTGCAGCTGGCATGTCCATGTGGTCCCTGGTGGAGGCAAGCAGGTGGCTCTGCACACTGCCCTCACCTCTCAGGCACCTACCCCACAACTCCCACTGGCCAGAGTTCCCAGCCAATAGGAGCTGGGGGGTAGAGTCTGCAAGCAGCAAACCGAGCTCCCTTGGTTGACATGAGCCAGCAGTGGTGCCCTAGCTCCAGCTCAGTAGGGGTGAGGAGAACCAAGGCTAAGGGCTTCTGGCCTGCGGTGTGGAGACTTGCTGCGTACCAGATTAAATTAAGCAGGAGGCCGGATCCAGCCTCTGGGATGGAGGTTCCCCACCCATGACCTACAATGATATAAATAAGCCATGTCGATAACATAAAATGTTTACGAAGAGTTTGAAGGATAGTTTTTAAAATATGACATATCTACCCACTACATCTCTATTAAGAGTTGTCTGTCTTGTAATGTTGAGTGTTCAACTGTGAATATCAGTAAATTCCAGGCCTGCTTCAGTCAGTTTACTGTTTTTGAATACAGCAGCAGGTTTCAAATAAACAAAAGGCAGTATTTCTTCACACGATACAAAGTCAACTTGCAGAACTCTTTGCCAGAGGATGTTATGAAAGCAAGACTGTAACAGAGTTCAAAAAAAACCTAAATAAATTCATGGAGGATAGATCCATCAATAGCTATTAGCCAGGACTGAAAGGGATGCAGTCCCTACCCTCTGTTTGCCAGAAACTGGGAGTGGAAAACAGGGGGATGGATCATCTAAAGACTACGTGTTCTGTTAATTCCCTCGGAAGACCTGGGCACTGCCTGAAGACGGGATACTGAGCTAGACAGACCTTTGGCCATTCTTATATTTTATGTAGTTATTGTATACAGCTACAGAGCACCTTTCCTAAGAATTTTTACATAGATCATAGGAACTGATGTTTTATTTTATTTTCCCACCAAAATGAGAATGGAAAAAATAGTTGGAAAAGCACTTAAAAAAAGTAAGCTGATGGAGATTGAAAGTGACACAGGTTTGTGAGCATAAGACTGACTGAATTTGCCATAACTCTCCATAGTCTCCAGTGTGAAAGCCGCACAATTCCAATGAGCTTTTTAGTAATTGCATCTGAGGCTGATAAAAGCTTGTACAGAGAAAGAGAATGAGGTTCTTAGCCTTTTTTTTCTGCATTCATTTGCAAGTTTTACTATATTATTGGCCTGCTAATATATGTGAGAAAATTGCAGGCTTTTCATCCACATATCTATGCCATTAAGTCTGCAAGTATATGGGTCTATCTAGGGAAGCTGAGCTAGGAGAGTAAATAATTAGAGGACTCTCAGAAAACAAATTATCAGAGAGCACATTTGTGATGGATCACTTGAAGTGTGTGTACATTGTCTTCAGACACAGCAGAAAACATTATTGAAGCATAATAACCATGGTATTTATGTTGGACAATGGTATCTAAATTCCTGGTTTTGCCTGTAACTTTCATTTATTTACCTGCAATTTTCTAGGCCTGAAGACAAGATAGTTTTGGAATATTTGCTCAAATGTCACCTATTCTCATATACATTTTTGTGTTGTTTACTTTCAGAGTAAAATGCCTGCAGTTTTAATTTTGCCATGCATTCTCTCAAGTCCTGTACCCACACTCATGCAGCAGAACTTACGGCCCATTCTATGACCAGCAAGGCCCCATGTCGGTCCACATGAGACATGAAGCTCTAGAATCACAATCTAAGCAGCAACTTGCATTGATTCCTTTTTTTCATACAGGTATAAGCCCTGTACCTGAAGCCTGTGAGAGAGGGGAAGTAACTGAGTGAGCTCTCTGCTGGAGAAGAAGTGTGACTAAGTGAGGCAGTACCACATTTCAATATCAACGGTGCACTCCTCAGTACCTCATTTACATATCAGCTTGTGTTCTTTGCAGCCATCTACAAGAGAATAAGGGTGGGGGGATTAACTGAGCACAGCAGTGCCTCACCTATAGATTTACTGTGGATAGTTTGAGGACACTGGATTTTAATTTGCCCAGGTTTTGTACTTGGGGCCAATATTTTGTAGATAACCCTGCTGGGAACCAATTGAGCAAGGCTTGGACAATAAGGGGACTCTGGATCACCCTAATTAAGACCATTTGCTGTGGTTGGGGAAGAGGCCATGGAGAGAGCCAAAGAGGAAGAATGAGTATATAATTCTGTCTTCTTGAAGGGGACACCTCTCTGGGTGGTGGTGACTCTGTGTAGAATCCCTAATACTAGTGATCCCTTTCTAAAAGAGCTGAACAAAGAATTGCAGCTGCATCCTATGAGCAGACCAGCTGATCTGGTTCCCTGCTGAGGTCTGCAAATGAAGCAGCACATGGGGGCTTTCTGACCAAGTAAGTGTGAGTGGTGAACTGGAAAGGTGACTATGCTGCATCAGTCGCTCCTTGCTCCTTACAAGGATGTGCATAGACTGAAACTATGACCTTGGGTTACAAGGGCAACTCTATAGCCCGGCCTGCCCTCTTTCTGAATTGTAAGTAAATCTGGAATGTGTAGCCATGCTAAGACATTGAAGAGCGCTGCATGAGATGGATGTGGGGCATTTGAGTCTGGGAGTTCAGTAGCAATTGCTCCTGAAAATATTTTCTGCAGACCCCAAATGGATGAGGGGAAGAGGTACTGGGACAGCCAAGGCTAGGTAGTGTCCAGGCGGCGTGGCACCACACTGTAAGGGCCAGAGCCACTTTGTAGGTGTATACACTCCCTGTGGTTATTGCTGGCCTGCACTAGTTCCCTGCAAGTTTGGAATCAGGCTCTGAGCCTGTTCCTTTGGGGACAGCCTCCAGTGGACAGGAACACTGAATGGGCTCCGACCTGAGAGTTCCTCTCTCTGAACCCAGCCTCTTTTGCTCTTTCACGGGACAGGATAATCTGGTCCTCACTTCCCAAACTATTAATTTTCTGAAAAGCATAATCATCTAGTGGTTAGGAAATAGGCCTGGGATAAGCAGCTATAGAGTACCGATCCCAGATCTGCCTCAGCTTGCTCTGTTTCTTTGGGAAAACCACTTAAGCTTCTTGTGTCTGTGTCAGTTCTATAACATGGAATAATAATACTGTAGATTACCTTTTTCATATGGTCTAATTAGCTCTTATCCATCCAGCACTTCATCGAGTGTAAATTGCTACATAAGGCCTACAATTATTATTGGCTTTTTAGTAATTCTGTCTGCTTTTAGTCCATTTGTTTTGATGCTATTACCTTAGCCTTGCGTATGGATAAAACATATTCAATAAAGAAATGACATTAAGAGAATGTCAAGATTTTAGAGCAAGGCAGTCATGTCATGAATGGCAACATTAAGGCTGGAGATACAGTATTATTTATCTCCTTTCTCATGCAAATTATGATACAGGGTTTTTAGTTACATGATCATATAGCTCGTCCAAATAATGCAACAGAAGACCAGACAGTTTATCTATAAACAAACAAATACATGGGTAGCATCTTGAAATTTTAACAATTCTTGTCTATGTATATTATTTGAGTTTCATGATGATAGATATAAGGGGCTTAAATTTGTCTTAACAAAGAGACAGTGAAGGGGGGACTTGATCACAAAGTATAAGTAGCCATATAGGGAAACAATATTTAGTAATAGGCTCTTCAATCTAGCAGAGAAAGGTGTAACATGATGCACAGGCAAGGAATAGGAACTAGACAAATTTAGACTCGAAATAAGGTGCACACTCTTAGAAACTGTACCAGTCACATTTTTTCCATATTATAAAATACTTGGTTTCTGTTATTTCTCTGCAGCTCATCATCTGAAGAAGTGGGTTTTGCCCACAAAGCTCATGATACTTTATATATATATTTGTTAGTCTCTAAGGTGCCACAGGACTACTCATTGTTTTTAAAGTTACAAACTAACATGACTACCTCTCTGTGACAAAACAAAAAGATGGTCTCTGTCCCGACCATCTTATAATCTCAGTGGTAGCACTGACCGATTGTATATTTGTATTATTTGAGTATGTGATGATACAATTAAAAACTTATTTGTAATACATAGAAAGGGGCAGAGCTAAGGTTTGTTATGCATCACAATTTTTTCTATTTCCTGATTTTTATGCACTTAACTAAAGAACTTTACTCATCTCTTAATTTAGTTTATTTTAGGATTCCCTTCCCACACCTGCTCCCCCCTCCTCACCCTGTGCTTCCCTGGCTTGTCTCCTGTAAACCTTAAGAGCACACTAGAAGATGAGGCAAAGAGAGCTTTTCTCTACCCTTGCACATGCATAGTGTAAGGGTTAGTGTGTGTCTGAATTATCCTCATGCATAGAAAGTATGCCTTCATTTACTGCATACTTTATGATCTTAGCAAGACATGTCAATGCAATGCATGAACCGTCACATTTTTAATCATTTATAATTCCATCAACTCAAAACCAATGTTTTCCAGGACAATCACTGGATTTTTTCTTTGGTGGGGCAGGAACTTGGGCTTTATTTTGATCTGCTAACATAGGTTAAAACTGCCATAGCCTTCTTCTCTTTAGGGTGGTAACATGAATCAGTTTAACATGGGTTAAAAATATTCCTTTTTCATAAGGTAGACACAGTTGCAAGGTTCCATGAGTACACATTAGTTTGTGCGTCCTCTCCTAGAAAGGCTCTCCATGGCACTGTTGTCTTAGCGATGCTGTGCATTGAAGTAGCACTGCCAGAGGAACTGAAACAGGAACATATGGGAAGATTTTAAAGCATGTAGATTGAGGGTTGGAAAACATGACCTATGTGGGAAGATCAAAACAAATTGGGTTTGTTTAGTTGAGAAGAGAAGACTGAGAGGGAATATGACAATTTTCAAATACATAAAAGTTTATTTTAAGGAGGAGGTAGAAATATTGCCGTAACTTCCTGAGGATAGGACAAAAAGCAATGAGCTTAAATTGCAACAAGGGAGATTTAGGTTGGACATTAGGAAAAACTTCTAGTCAGGGTGATTAAGCACTGGAATAAATCGCCTAGGGAGGCTGTGGAATCTCCATAATTGGAGATTTTTAAAAGCAGCTTAGACAGACTCCTGTGAGGAATGGTATAGATCAGTGGTTTTCAATTAAGGGTACCTGTACCCCTGGAGGTACTTAGAGGTCTTCTGGGGTTAATCAGCTCATCTAGATCAGTGTTTCTTGACCTGGGACTTGCAGCCTCATGGTTGATTATAGGTTATAGGGAGGTTGCAAATAGAGTATTTGCATTAAGAGGTGTCAAGCAGGGCAATTGCCTAGGGCCCCATTCCATAAGCCTTGTCAATGAAACTAACTTACATACTTCAGATAGGGTTCCGAAGTGAAAAACAGGCTCAGTGTGACATGTACATACCTTACTTTGATTCCAGTGTATTTATTCTGTAATTATATGGTAAAAATGAGAAAGAAAGGAATATTTGTAATGTTTTTATCTGATTTTTTGTAAGACAGTTTTTAAGGAAGGTGGAACTGGGGTGCTCAAAACCAACCAGACTTCTGAAAGAGGGTTATGGTTGCCTGGAAAAGTTGAGTGCAACAGGTCTAGTTAGTTCTGCTGTAAGTGCAGGGGACTAGCCTAGGTGGCCTTTCAAGGTCCTTTCCACTCCGAAGTTTCTATGATAGACATTGGGTTGGTTCTCATTAGGACAGCCATGTGAACTAATAAATTCAATTGCAAATGAAGGGCCAGATTCACCAGTACAGTTTGCTGCTTTACAATATACCAGCAATGCAAATAACTGCAATCCCAGTTTAACTGGCTGATGTACTTTGGCTGATTTGTCTTGCTCTAGGGCAGGGATGAAGAACCTATAGCCTGCGGGCTCTGCCTGGCACAGAGAAGAAAGCAGCTCTGGGAACAGCAGCACAGGAATGCTTTCTCCCTGCACTTGCTTGCAGGCTTTACCCTGTAGCTCCCATTGGCTAGGAATTGTGGTCAATGGGAGCAGTGGGGGGAGGGTGGGGGGAGCAGTGCTTGCAAGCACAGGGCCACACAGAGCCACCTGTGCCTCCCGGGAGCTGCACCAGGTAGGTGCCCCAATCCCCTACTCTCTCTTACCCAGACCCTGAACCCCCAACCCCACCCTGATCCTACACCCTATCTCCCACCCAGACCCTGAACTCTGAGTCTGCTCCTGCATTCTACCTCTCTCCCATAAGAGCATAAGAATGGCCGTACTGGGTCAGACCAAAGGTCCATATAGCCCAGTATCCTGTCTGCCGACAATAGCCAATACCCAATGCCCCAAAGGGACGGATTACAACAGGTAATCCTCATGTGATCCCTCCCCTGTCACCTACTTCCAGAGAAACAGAGGCTAGGGACACCATTCCTACCCATCCTGGCTAATAGCCATTGATGGACCTAATCTCCATGAATATATCTAACTCTCTTTTGAACCCTGTTAAAGTTCTAGCCTTCACCACATCCTCTGACAAGGAGTTCCACAGGTTGCCTGTGTGCTGAGTGAAGAAATACTTCCTTTTGTTTGTTTTAAACCTGCTGCCTATTAATTTAATTTGCTGACTCTTAGGGTATGTCTACAATACAGCACTAATTCGAACTAACTTAATTCGAATTAGTTAATTCGAACTAAGCTAATTCGAACTAATGCATCTAGATCTAAAAACTAGTTCGAATTAGCATTTTGCTAATTCGTACTTGCATGTCCACATTGAGTGGACCCTGAACCGAGATTAAGGATGGCCGGAAGCAGTGCCGGCAGGGCATCAGATTAGGATTTAGAGCATGGAGCTGCTGTCTCAGGGTAGCCGAGGGCTGTGCTTAAAAGGACCCGACCCCCACCCCGGACAGACAGTTCTCAGGGGTTCCCCGCTCGCTTGTCTAACTCGATGAGGGACAGCAAAGCAGTCCTGGCTTGGAGTGCCCTGAATGCCTACACTCGGCACATCACAGCACTCGGCCATCAGCCCGGCTGCACTTACCACAGGCTGCCATCTGGGGGGGGGGAGTCAATCGGGGGGCTTCAGGAGAGCTTCCACCCGAGGAGCCACCCCAGTCCTCCCCATCAGGGGCTCGTACCCCATTCCTCCCTCACCTCCTTCCACTTACCCCTCCCTAGCCCCCCTTCCTGATGTACAAAATAAAGGACACGTGTGTTCAAAAATAGAACCTCTCTTTATTGAACAAAACTCGGGGAGACTGGGAAAAGGAGGTGGGAGAGGGGAAGAGAGAGGGTGGGAGAGGGAGGGCAACAAAAATGATCAGGGGTTTGGAACAGGTCCCATATGAAGAGAGGCTAAAGAGACTGGGACTTTTCAGCTTACAAAAGAGGAGACTGAGGGGGGATATGATAGAGGTCTATAAAAGCATGAGTGGTGTAGAGAGGGTGCATAAAGAAAAGTTCTTCATTAGTTCCCATAATAGAAGGACTAGAGGACACCAAATGAAATGAATGGGTAGCAGGCTTCAAACTAATAACAGAAAGTTCTTCTTCACAAAGCAAATAGTCAACCTGTGGAACTCCTTGCTGCAGGAGGCTGTGAAGGCTAGAACTAGAACAGAGTTTAAAGAGAAGTTAGATAAATTCATGGAGGTTGGGAGTGCTATTAGCCAGGGGGTAGAAATGGTGTCCCTGGCCTCTGTTTGTGGAAGGCTGGAGAGGGATGGCACAAGACAAATGGCTTGGTCATTGTCTTTGGTCCATCCCCTCCAGGGTACCTAGTGTTGGCCGCTGTCGGCAGATAGGCTACTGGGCTAGATGGACCTTTGGTCTGACATAGTACAGCCATTCTTATGTTCTTATGTTCTAAGCTCAGGGCTCAGGGTCGGGGGGTCTCACTGGAGCACACTGATTTTCATGCAAACCTGCTCCTGGGTGGCCAGGCTGGCAGCTATCCTGCCCTAGACAGTCACTTTCCTGTGCCTGGTGCGGACGTCATGGATGAGGTCCACTATCTCCGCACTTGACCAGGCGGGCGCCCGCCTCTTGCAGCCCCGGGCAGGCTCGTGGGAGCCGTCAGCCTGGTCCCGGGAAGAGGTGGAGGGCTGGGTGGCAGCGGGTGGCTGGCTCGTGCCGTGCCAGGTGCAGGGTCTGCTGGCTGGGTGCTGGCAGGCTTGCACCTGGCATGGGCACCGTAGCCAGCCCGTGCCCCTTTAAGGGCTCCAGGGCCGGGAGGGGGGCAGAAGAGTTTCCCTGGTGTTGGCCAGAGTGGCCATCAGGGCAAGCTGGGAAGGGCTAGCCTCCCACTAGTTCGAATTAAGTGGCTACACAGCCCTTAATTCGAACTAGTTAATTCGAACTAGGCGTTAGTCCTCGTGGAATGAGGTTTACCTAGTTTGAATTAAGCGCTCCGCTAGTTCGAATTAAGTTCGAACTAGCGGTTCGCGTGTGTAGCGCTTATCAAAGTTAATTTGAACTAACGGCTGTTAGTTCGAATTAACTTTGTAGTGTAGACATACCCCTAGTTCTTTTATTGTGGGAATAAGTAAATAACTTTTCCTTAATCACTTTTTCCATACCAGTCCTGATTTTATAGACCTCTATCATATACCCCCTTAGTCTCCTCTTTTCTAAACTGAAAAGTCAAAATTGTTTAATCTCTCCTCATATGGGACCCATTCCAAACCCCTAATCATTTCTGTTGCCCTTTTCTGAACCATCCATTCCCATTCACAGCCTACTCCTGCACTCTACCTCTCATCAAGACCTGACAGCCCTCTCTTACATACTGCACCCCTCGTTTTTGCACCTACCTCAGAGCCTACGGCCTCACACACAAAATTTATTAGCCCCAGGCCCCCAAATGTGTTAATTGAGCCCTGAGCCTCGGTGCAACTTCCTCCCGCTCCCCAGTGGGGCTGGGGCTGGAGCTTGAGGGGAGTGAAGGGAGTGTCTCTCTTTTTTCTGCTTTTCAGTTGTAGTGAGAAGGGTTGTGTGTTTTTGCTTCTTACTTGTGTGTACCTTCCAACTGATTTTACTATGGGTCAGTGGCTCCCCTACCCAAAAAAGATTTCCCACTCCTGCCCTAGGGTACCAGTAAATCTCCCCTTAGCAACTATAATTTTTTTTAAAAGTTGCTCCTAAATATATCGCTGCCCTTCAGTGAGGGAAAGCTATGAACAAATTGGATTTATTTTTAAGATCTAGTTTAATTTCCTTGGGGACTACAAACAGTAATATGCCTTAATCATAATCATATATTTTGTATGTTGTCACTGCAGGGCAGAATTAACATTGTTTGGATGTCAGAATTGTGTGCATTTCTTACCTTAAAATATTTGGATTTCTTTTGAGTACAGCCTTAACTGAGTCACCTGGGTTTATAATGCTTGGTCTGGGGGAAAGTACAGCATCCCTGAAATGGCTTTTATCCTTCAGTTATTAATACATTTTCTCAACATTAACTCCATCTTAATGGAGTTTCCAACCTTTCCCAGGAAATATATAAAGAGAAACCAGGAGTCTGAGTGTTGGATTCCTCAGCAGGTAGGACTTAAACTATAAAACCTTTGGGGGCTAACATAAAGAATGTGGAATATAAATGAGTCAAAATAACTTTAAACTCTTTATCTTAACATGCAATAATGTGTATTAAAATCTGAAATCAGATATTTAGTCAGTTAGAAAATATTTAGTTTGGTTTCTGTGATTTTGCTCAACATCTGATTTATCTTCTAGTCTGAAAAATAACAAAACATTAAACCAATTCCCTGTCGCTAATGATTTGTTTAGTTTAGTTTCTATGAATTTTCTCAACACATGATTTATCATCCAATCTCAAAATAGCCAAAATATGAAACCAATTCACTGTTGCTGAAGGCATTATAGCTTATTTTAATTCAGAGAAAGCTGATTATAATATATTAAAACTTTTTTCAAGCAAAAGAAAGCAGAACATAGTTCTGTAATTAGAATTATTTTTCTAAAACAGCTTTATGCTATCATTTCCCTTTTTGTGTATGAGTTTTGAATCCAGACAAAGCAATCAGCTACAAGCAATTTATACTTTCATTTCTGTGCAGATTAAAATGAGGTTTTTACAATCCCTCTGTAATGCAGCAGTCAGTATTAGTCACAAGCCTGTAATTCAGACAGTAAGGTATTCCCCATGTACCTGGTAAACATAAAAGTCAAAAACAGCCTCTGATTTACTTCAGAATCAATCAGCCTTTTTGAGTATGTCATTTGCCATTGAGCAGATAAGAAGCTTACCAAAGTAAAATTACAGTGCTAACTCAAAAAAGCTAATCTCCACTTGGATAATTTGCCAAATGCCCTTCCCCCTTCTCCCAAACCTGCATAACTATTATCAAAGATTTGCTTTACAGGTGACTGGTATTTCATTTCCTGTCAACTCCAATTCTTGCAACAATAAATCAAAACCATTAGTATCATGAAATGTCAAATGGAAAGGAGTTAAAAGGGAATACTTCATTTGTTTTTAAAGGGATATTTGGTTTGTAAAAGGGAAAGTGTCAGAGGAAGAAAGAAAATCAATCAGAATTTAGGAGTTGTTACATAGAGTTCTACTCAAAACTTTGGCAGACAGGTGGGTCTTTATAATATTCCAGCTACTCGGTGCAGTCTCAGGAATACCTACTCCTTGTTCGTTAACATAAAGATAGGTAACATAAGTAGTTGCTGATTTGGAGTGGTATAGATCACCAGGGCAAGGTAGGTGTACCTATCTCCTCCTGAATGTGATAGATACACATATCTCGTGCATGCTGACCTTATACATCCCACTCTAAGAAGTCTCAGTCAGAGCTGTTGTACTGCACAAAGTCAGAGCAACTGTTACCAGAAACCCCATCTCTCAGACCCTGAGAAGGGTGCCAGATATTCAGATGTCTGTCAAGAAGAGTGACTGTGCAGGAAAAATATCAATAGATGACTGGGATGAGGAGAGTCTAGCTTAGTAGCTGGTGTGGGTATCAGACTAGTGGTCAGAATGGATCAGAGTCAGTAGTCAGAAGTTGTACCCAAGGTCAAACTGGAGGTCAGGAACTGGAACAATCAGGGCAGCTGACAAGAATGGGAGCAAGGCAGGAGCAGGTGCAGCACGGTAACATAGGCATAGGCAAAATAGTGAGCAGGAGCACTGAGAAAACAGCAAGCCACTGGTGCGGCTGGCTGTTGCAACCAAGCAGGTGGCAAAGCCAGTTTGCCAGCCTGTTGCAGGCCATTTGGACTGATGAGATTAGCTCTGCCCCAGGTCCTGATTCTCAGGGCCATCCTTATCCATACTCAGAATACACAGTTGCGTAGGGCACCCCAAAATTTGGGGCACCACTGCGTCTTAATGTCCACCTACATGCCTCTTCCTAGCTCTGTTCGGTGGCTCTGCTTCCTCCAGAGAGGATCTCTCTCATTAACTTAAAAGTGAAAAAGCAGCCAGACTTATTAGCAGAACACTGAACCTGTGAAAGAGCCTTTCAAGTGGTAATGAAGCCATTTAACAAGCATCTGCCAACCCCAGACATATGCTGTCAGATTCAGATTTTACTGTTCCAGTCTACAGGATCTTGCTTTAAAATGTTTAATTAGTGTATTGCTTAAGATTATAAAGTCACATCTCTCAAAAATTGTTATCCCTCCTCTTCTTCCCACCCACCCTTGGGTATAGGGCCATCAGGTATAGGACCACCCGTATAATAGTATCGTGTAGTGCCTCATAAATCCTAAGGATGCGTCTGCTGATACTGACAGAACACCCTTTCCCTGAGAATGCAATCTAGGGTCTCATGGTCAGTTGTCTCAGTGTAAGTGTAACCCACACATCTACTGTGGTTTGCTGTCCCATGTAGTGGCATTTAGACAACTTACAGTGAGAGATAAGAGCAAGGGCACTCTACAGCCTAAGCTGAGCGCCAGATGGCTTTATGGCTCAAGATGTAGCGGCTTCTAAACTAAGCTCCAGAGGTCCTAGGTTCATTTTCTGCCCAGTGGTGGTTACATAAGCACAGTAAAAGGCATATTTTGTAGGTTCCTAGGGATATTGGTCAGGGCCAGACCCATTCTATTCAATTTGATGTTGAAGTTTTTCTTGAACCCAATGAACATCTAGAATCTGTTGAATCATCCATTCTGCCTGGTCCCCAAAACTTATAGCAGGCAGAGGGAGAATAGCTGGTAGAGGGAGAATAGAATAGAGTGGGGAAAGGATCATTGACTAATAATTTTGAAAGAAGGACGTGGAAGGCTGTGTGAATCTTGAGGGGTAGCTATAACATGAATGTAACAGGATTAATCTGTTTTGCATTCTGGAAGTGCTCTAGATCAGGTGTGGCCAACCCAAGGCTCGCAAGCCACATGCGGCAATTCCCCCCCATCAGTGTGGCTTGTGAAGCCGCCCCCACCTCCTGGCTCCCCTGTGCTCACCGGGGCAGGAGTGACATCTGGATCCAAAATGGCAGATCCAAAATGGCAACCACGGACAGGAGACTGCTGAGGCCAAAAAGCCTTCTTAAAGGGCCAGTCTTTTTTTTTTTTTTTTTTTTTTTTTTTTGGCCCTGGCTCTTCAGGCTGGATCCATCCCTGCTCTAGATACTTATGGTCCAGATTCATGAAGTGGTCAGTTAACCACAGACTTCAGTGGACATCTATATCTTATCCCCTACACGAAGCCAGGTGTTGTCTGGCAGGGCTAGTTGGCATACTGTATGTAGGTTACCTTGCTATCTTTTAACTGCCTCTGGAGTTCTTGGCACAGATGCTGGATGTCAACCATGAGTTCAGTAAAAGCAGGCATCAGTGATTCAAAGGGGCTTGCTCGATGAGCAGAAAGATGGAAACCATAGTTAGCAAAGAAGGAAGTCTGTCTGGTGGAGGTGTGTGGGCATTGCTATAAGCAAACACAGCATGAGGGATCAGCCAAGCATCCTGATGGTAATTTAAGAAGCAACATAAATACTGTTCAAGGACCACACTGACTCGCTCTGCTTGTCCATTGGTGCTGTGGAAGGATAGGCTCTTGAGTTCAGGTCTTTGGTACTCAAATGTTGTAGAACTGGAATTCTCAGTGAAATACCACATTTGTCGGCAAGCCCTAGAGGTGAAGGATGGGCTCACAAATAGACCAAAGAAAGCACTCAATGGTAGAACACAACATGCCATCTTGGTTCAGTGGTCAATTACTCCTGGAATGGTTTGTGTGTCCTTGTGAGGGTAGTAATTCTGTTATAAAAACATGAAAATGATGACCCAAGGCTGATTTGGAGTGGGTATGAGCTGGAGGAGATGCCACAGTCTTGAGCAGGGAGTCTTGGTCACTGTGACGTAGTGGGGGGTAACCTGCTAACTCTCTGGCTGCTGTCTGTAGCACCACTGAACAGACAAGCGATGAGTCACTATGCAAGGAGGGTATCCCAACTGGTTTGGCCAGCTGACCCCCATGGAGAGGAACAAAGGAAGGTGGAATGCTGCCCTGGCTGGGGGACAGGGCTGGGGGAGAGTGAGTTAGTGCCTGGCTGGAAAGCAGGGAAGAAGGAACTGGGGAGGGGGCTGGGATCCCCCCATCTCAAAGGGGGCACTGAGGCCTCTTAGGCCCAGTTCCTGTAACCAGATTACATCTGTGCTATGCTGTATCCTGGAGGAGCAATAAACCACCCTCAATTCTATTGGCTGGTGGAGTCTGTTTGTGCCATTTCGGGGTGCAGGAGACGGGGGACCCCCAACGTGCCGTCACAGAAGCAAAGCTCAGAGGAATCTACATGGGATGCAACAGAATTTTGTAGAAATCAAGTCTTGGGTCTTGGAATGGCCAAAGTAGCTTGCTGGGGAATAGTCATGTTAGACTTGAATGAAGTGGTCCTTTCAGGCACATAGATGCATTCCTCATAGTATAGGATCCTGTCCTGGAAGGTGAAGAATGTAGAAGTCTGGTCTTGGCGATGGTGTAAGGCTTGTCAGGTTTAAGGCATTATATGAGAGAGACAACTGTGTAATTGAAAGCGGATAGAGAATAATACACCAGAGGCTGTGTTGCCAGAAATTAAGTTTCAGGGCTTAAGAACTGTAGACATGATCTCCTCACTCTTGTACTATTCACCCTTTCGGGTATGTCTAGACTGCACCCTCTGCCAGCAGAGGGATGCAGATTAGGCTGGGCGAAATGGCTAATGAAGCGGGGATTTAAAACGAGGCATACAGGATCTATTGGACAAGGCTTTCTTTAGCGAAAGATCAGCCTCTAGACTGCCACTTTTCTCCGACAAAGCTCCATGCCGAAAAAAAAGTGGCGACCATTTTTATGCTAATGAAGCATGGATATTTAAATCCCGCTTCATTAGCAATTTTGACGTGCCTAATCTGCATCCCTCTGCCAGCAGAAGGGTGCAGTCTAGACATACCCTTCATGACAATACATTTTCCTTCCTGTTCCTAGTCCCTGGCCAGCAGGTGACCACAAACTGAAATTATGACTGCTATTGGTCAAGTACCTGAACATTTTTAGGTATTGCAAGTTTTTATGTTGTGTTACAACTTGGAATGGGAACCCAGTACCCACCACAAGATGGAACCATGCTTCAAAGACTGCTTTGATGGCCGGCACTTCCATGTGCAGGATGTCATCATTAATCTTAGGAGTGAGTTTAACAAATAAAAGGTGTTCAAGTTAAGCTGATCATTGGGATCAGTGGGTTGGAAAAGTACTGCACAGAGCGCAACATTTGAAACATCTATTTCCATTGTAAACAATCTGGCAGGGTCTGGGTGGATCAAGATGGAAGTTCTGATGCATTTTTATTTCAAATGATCAAAGGTAGCCTGTGCTTCTGAGGACAATGAAAACCTGCAGCAAATCTGTGAGAGCACTAGCCAAAGCACAGAATCCTATGATAAATAGTTTATAAAAATTAGTGAAACCCAAGAAACACTGGATTTCGCAGACATCCTTTGGTGTCATGCAGTCCATTATGGCCTTCACCTTGAAGCTGTGCATTTCCATTTCTTGGGAAGAGATAATACAATACGTGCAAGAAATTCAAAGCTGTCCAGTTTCAAACTTGCATTTCTCCAGCTTGGCATACAGAAGATTCTGGTGTAATTTTTCAGTTATTAAGAGATGGTGTCCTTGGTCAAAATCAGAATGTCATCAAGATGCAAAATGACAAAGTGGTCCAACATATCTCATTTTATCACATGCTTTATGACTGACTTATTTTACAGACCAGTTCTTATACAGAACAAGCTTTCCATGAGCTATAAAATGTGCTAGTAAGCAAAGCTGCAGGTGCAGACTTATCACACAGTACTTTTCTTTTCATTTCTTTATCTGCTATCTACATAGTATTTACAAGGCCACTTGTGAATTCATGTTCTATCCATTGTTCATCTCTACTTCCGTGTTGTTTCATTGTTCATGGAAGGCCTATTCTGATGTGAACTGCAGAGAATACTGATCTGTTTCTAGGATCCTAGGATTCAGGGTAGCTGGCAGTGTTAGGGATTATTAAAGTTTAGGGTCCACCTCTGCAAAATAACGTATCAGTCATGGGTGATGAGAGTAACAGACGGGTAGGCAGGCAGCGTGCACAGCCCCCTCCTCAACCTCAGGGCACCTGGCAGGCATGCGGTTTGCTGTCACTTTCCAACCATAGAGTGCCTGATGATGTACGGCCTCTTCCCAAGCCCTAGAGTGCCAGGTGAGTGGCACACAGGCCCCCCCGATCTCAAAATGCAGGGTGGGATGCTGGGCTTCAACAGCCACTCCAAGTCATGGCCAAGGGCTGATTGTGCTTGTTCCAGCCCCATCCAGAAGGCTTCTGAGAAGGGAAGGCAGCCTGCCAGGCTGGGGTAACTTGTGACAAGCAGAAGAGGGCCTTGAGGTTGAACATGGTTGGAACTGCATTGGGTTATTTGAAGAAGCATGGCCTTCCCCAGCCTGTGCTATGCACTGTCCATGGTTAAGCTCTCTATTTCCAGTCATGGCAGATGCAGAGAGACACAAGAATTGAAATGTTAACCAAACTTTTGACTCATGAAGGTAAGGTTTATAGATTTGGGATTTTGTTTTATAAGGACTGGTTTGGGTCAGGTTGAGTTGAATGGATGGAGTGGCATTCACTGAGCCTGCTCAGAGAGCAAGATTACTCAGTATGAGAAAATGTAACAGAATCAGGCCTTAAATGAGTCTACATTTTGTATTTTTACAATAGTTGCTGCTTCTTTTTTTCCCTACTTTCTTTACATCCCCTTCATTCCTTTTTGATACGTGCACGCTCCCATATCTACATTTCCTAATATACAGATTAAAGGTTTGATTGAGGCATAGTTAAGCAATGCCATTCATTTTATTCACAGAAAAACAGGCTATGGAAGCAGGCTTGTTCACAAAGGGTGACATCCTGCCTCCTTTTATGTCAATGGGATTTTTGCCATTGACTTGGATGGGGCCAAGATTTCACCTTTAGATTTGCATTTGTTTCTCTTTAATATAACTCAGATCCATCTACAAAGACTTTGCATGGGCACAATTTTTCATCCACATTTCTTTCTTGGAAAATCAGTGGATGATGAGTTTAAAATCAAGGTCACAGTATTTCAGCAAATGATTTTTGGAAGCTAGTAACAGCAGAAGCAAAAATCCTACTCTCTAGCAACTAGGCTGTGTCTAGACTGGCAAGTTTTTCCGGAAAATCAGCCGCTTTTCCGGAAAAACTTGCCAGCTGTCTACACTGGCTGCTTGAATTTCTGGAAAAGCACTGACGATCTCATGTAAGATTGTCAGTGCTTTTCCGGAAATACTATGCTGCTCCCATTCGGGCAAAAGTCTTTTTCCGAAAGACTTTTGCGCAAAAGGGCCAGTGTAGACAGCACAGTACTGTTTTCCGCAAAAAAGTTCCGATCGCGAAAATGGCGAGCGGGGCTTTTTTGCGGAAAACCGCGTCTAGATTGGCCACGGACACTTTTCCGCAAAAAGTGCTTTTGCAGAAAAGCATCCTGCCAATCTAGACACGCTTTTCCAAAAATGCTTTTAACGGAAAACTTTTCCGTTAAAAGCATTTTTGGAAAATCATGCCAGTGTAGACGTAGCCCTAATGTTTAGGGAAGTGGCCATCAGACATTCTCTTTGTGGGTGGCAGAAGCCTCTCATAACCCATTCCACCAAGACATAGTTTTAGAGATCATGGGACATCTCTTGTCCCAAACCAAACAATGTATTGCATTTATACATTTAACCAGGGATTTTTAATTCTGCAACAATTTGTCTCGGAATAAATACATTTTTTAAAAAAGAATGACTTGTTCAAGCAGGTGCTTAAGGACAAAACAACAAGGAGGATCACCTTTATAGTTGCATCCACTTTAAGCTACAGCCAGTCAATGTTAAAACACAACAGGAAAAAGAAAAAATATTAGTTTTAATCATCACATCACCCAAGTCTTTAAACATCACTTCTGAGATTGTTTCAGGCACTGTAGTAGGCAGTATTCAGAATAAATCTGAACATAAACTAAGATCTTCATTTCTTTTGCTAAGGTGTGCTGTGTGTGTAGTGAAGGAGGTACTCATCCTGTGCCACCCCACTTTATTATTTTACTTCAAAGATTCAACTTATCAAGAAACAAATATAATGCAAATAAATACGTATTTTCCCCTGGCATTTGGGAGATGCACAGAACTGCAACGGCAGATTGATGCACCCACAGTTATGGGCTACTCAGAGCCATGCTTGAAAAGAATAGAAAGATTTTAAATTCTAATGAGCCATCTGTGACAACCCCTAAGCAGTACCTCATTCCACAAAGCATGTGTTTGGGAATAGAAGTGAGATTGTATAAAGCTGTTTGATTAAAATAACCTAATATATACAGTAGTGACCATGGGGAAACTGACACTTTATAACAAGGCTACTCAACTTTGGAAGCCCCGGGGCCACAATGATACTCACAGCACATGCAGAGGGCCACAAGTGAAGTGTGATTGCATATACATACAAATATAAATGCAAATATATGCAAATAGCTTCTTTCACACTGGCAGGCATGGATACAAAGATTACGGCAAGACTACACAACATGCATGCTCCATTTAAGTCTGTCCTGCTGATATTAATAAAAAGCAATATTTACCCGATTTCCATCCTTATGACAGCACTTTTAATGAGCAATGACAATGCAGGAATTTAACTACTAAAACACATATCAACAGAAGACCATTATATTGACTACTTTTTTGTTTTTGGCTCCCACCCGTGGTTTGAGCCCCACGTAAATCCAAATTCCTCCGGGGGCCGCAAACAAATGGCCTTGTGTTGACTAGCCCTGCTTTATAAAGTGTATATATGGAGAATATATATGGACAATATATGGACAAGAGGCAATGGGTCCAAACTGCAGCATAGAAGATTAGATTAGATTAAACAGGACAATGGAACAGACTCCCTAGAAGGCTGTGGAAACTTTTTTACTGGAGGTTTTCAAAAAGAGGCTGCATAGCCTTCTGTCTTGAATGGTTTAGACACAACAAATCCTGTATCTTGGCAGGAGGTGAGAGAAGATGATCTTTGCAGTCCTTTTTAACCCTCATCACCTATGACCACATTTATCTAAATACCAAGCATGTTTTTATAAGCCTTGTTTTATTCTTGCTACTTGACAGAGCAATTTATGGATTCGAAAGATACATAATTATTTTAAAATACATAAATCCCTAAAGATTTTCTAAATACTGTACAGCCCAGCAATAAATCAGTGTTAAAACTGATTTTCTACATTTCTCAGAATCAATATGACAGGTGATAGCCATGGGCTCAGTTCTGCTTCCCTTGTGAAACCAAAAGAGCTGCTGTTGTCAGAGTGAGGTTTGGGTGCCCAAGGAATGCAGGACTGAGCTAGTATTAGTAGCACAACAGAAAACAATCTATTGTATTTGAACATATAGTAATCCTACCATGAGCAGATCTACTAGATAATTGAAAGGTATGGCTGGTTTTTGTTTTTTTAAGATCTTACCTTGTCAAACACAGCTCATTGAATTAAATGGAATAACAGAGATTTTTCATTTTCATAATTTATTTTTTCCAGGTATTCTTTTCAAGATGAAGAAGACATGTTTATGGTGGTAGATCTGTTACTTGGAGGGGATCTGCGTTACCACTTACAACAGAATGTACATTTTAATGAAGGAACTGTTAAATTATATATTTGTGAACTGGCACTTTCATTGGACTATTTGCAGCGATACCATATCATTCACAGGTAAGTGAATAGTATTTATTCAATTAGTAAAGAAAGTGTAGAACATGCCACAAGTAAGGAATTTCTTTACTTAGTCACACCGGTGATTTATTTTACTACAATTTTCTTATACGTCTCCTTTGTTTAGTTGTTGGATTTGTGTAATTAAATTTTGCCTGTGGATACATATGCAGAGTGCCTGCTGCCTAAATGTAACCAGGAGATAAGTTTGGCCCTGGTGGAATTTTTTCCCCTAATCTCTTCCTTGTTGTTTCCACCTTCCACTTACTTTGTCATCCTTTGTTTATCCTCTTATCCAAGAGGTGTGACGCATGCTTGTTTAATATTAGACATAATACTCTGAAGGCCACATGCTTTAATTTTTCTTAATTCCCTTACAATTGTCTTGAACACACACATTTGTAAATCAACAGAATAAGTGTCAGAATGGAAAAAAAAGCAAAGAGCATCACAGTGACTGATGATGTGGAACTAGCTGTCAGGTTTCAGATGTCTAGAAATGTGCATGGAGGAAAATAAAAGAAATAGAAAGCAACAAAGTGCAAGAAATTAGAGGCTCTGTCTTCTTTCCCTCTCTGGGATACTTCCTATGCTGCAATGATCTTTGTCAGTTTGCAAGCTCTTCAACTATTTAAAGTAGTCACATTACTAGTGTTGATGATGCCTCTTTGTCAAGTATGCTGCACATCAAGTATCTCTCCATCTTTCCTGAATGAGTCTCAACCTAATTCGAGCATGGAGGTGAGTTCCCTTGTGATTGCACTATAGAAGAAAAGAATCATGGGCTGGATTATACTCTAACTTAAGCTGGTTTTACACAGTAATATAATTTCGTCAAATTCAGTAGGATTACTCTTCATTTACACCATTTTAAGTGGAAGAACCTGGCCTCACACATCACCAGAATTGTTTGATCTGAATTACAGAGGCCAAACTGATGCTGTTCATGCAATGGAGTTGACAATAATCAATATAAATAAACTACACAAACCTAAAAAATTAAACAAATTAATTCAGACCTGTCATACTATCTGCCCACTTATTCTCTTTTGTGCCGTTGTATGAGAAAGCTAGTTACAAGGCTATTCTGATTCAACACGGAGAAGGAGGAATCATATTCTGCCTATTCCAGCTGTAGGATACTTCTCTATCCTAAGCTCAGGCAGGAGTAAAAGGCCTGTTCTGTATTATGGCAACCATAAAAAGCAAAATTGAAATAAGCTTTGCAGTTATTGATTTTCTTGCAGGTTAAATTTGGATGAATGTTGCAGGAATTTTCTGAACTTTTGCATCTTCTGCATAACACAAATATTTGTTATAGATGTTTATACATTTTGCACACAATTTGCATTCACAGTGACTGTTTCTAAAGTACAATTCAGCACAAACTATTTCTATGATTTAAGGAATGCTTCTTGAACAAATTGCAGAGTATTTGTCTTTTCTGTGCAATTGAAGAGACAGTTGTACAGCTGAGTTATGCAAAACGTTAATGAGAAAACCTTAAGTCAAACACACTGCAACAGCTTTGGGGGGGGTTGTTAAAAATCTGAAACTGGGAGGAAGTGCCACAGAAAAATTTGTGAGGTTTGTGAAACATCTTGAGCAAACCAGAATCCAATTTCAAGCAACAGTGGGCCAATTCATGGTTTTGCATCAAAATTAATGCATTTCTATAGCTGTTGTGCAAAACTCAGAGAAAATGAGTGGTTATAATGGTGAGTTATTGCTGCTTCCCACTGTAAATGCTGCATCACTTCATCTTGAATTCTAAGGGCCTGATTCTCCGCACTTGCACTGAATTGACAATGGTGCAACTCCACTGACTTCAAAAGAATTGCTGCTGATTTGTCCCAGAATGAAAGATATAAAACACACCTCAGTCAGTTTGGGGCGTGACCATTGTCAGTTGAGATGTCTTTCCTTCATTCACCTTGTTCCAGTTCCTGTCCTAGGGGTTATGCTACTCTGAGCAAACTAGCAAAGTCCATGTTTTTAACCCATTGTAACTTCATGCTTACTGAACATCTTTGCTGCCGCTAATATTTTTACAGGCAGTTCCCGGGTTATGTACAAGATAGGGACTGTAGGTTTGTTCTTAAGTTGAATTTGTAAGTAAGTCGGAACTGGTACATATTGTAGGGGAAACTCTAGCCAAACATTTCTCCAGAGCTCAGTTTTATTCTCCCACACCTCACTTCCCTCAGTCCTTTATTCTCAAGCTGAGGTGTCTGCTGAGACAAGCCGCTCCGTGTCTCCCTGGTCTGCTGGGGAAGGGCGCTAGCTTCGCGTCTCCCTAGTCTGCTGGGGGGAAGCAGCTAGTGCGGGGTTGCCTCACCCCGTTTGTAAGTAGGGATCCGATGTAAGTCGGATCCATGTAACCCGGGGACTGCCTGTACTTCTCTTAAAATTCTCCAGAGTAAATTCTCCCTCTGCCCATTGGATAGAGGCATGTCCTTCTGCTTTCTACAGAGTGGGCAGAAGGATTTCAGGTCTGTTTTTGCAGCAACTTTCAATGCCCTAAATTTGTTGTCATTCCACATTGGAATAAATACAAAACATTTGTGTCTGGGATGTGGGAAGAAGAATCAGGATCAAGCTGCTGAATCAGGCAGAGCAGAGCAGAGGCTTGAAGCGGGATCTCACACTTCCCCTCCCCATTCCATCACTGCCAGGCAACAACACAAGAGAGTTTTGTTTTCTCTCACCTTCCTGACAAAACATCATCAACACAGAAATGTTTTGGCTTTGATGGAATTTTCTTTTTTCAGAGCTGTCCCTATGCCAGCATTACCTTCACTCCTTCTCAATAATCTGAAATCTGAAATTCAACTTTATTAATCAGATCCTCAGCTGGTAGAAATCAGTGTAGTTCCACCAGTATCAATGGCATTATGCCAATTTACATTGGCTGAGAATCTGAGCCAGCATTGTTAATGAGAAAATACATGCAGTCATCAAGAAAAGGCTGTGTTGTGAGCAGTTTGTCACTAATACAGGCTAACCCAAAATACAGCAATAATATTTCAATAGAATCTCCTCCACTCAATATTCACACTCTGCCTTAGAACTTTATAGTACATCTTTGCTTTTGAATGTTTATGTTAGTAGCTTAGAAAAAATTGCTGGTGATTCATTGAAAAAGCAAAATGATCATTTTGTCGGTGTTGCAAAGAAAGACCTGTGGTGTAAATCATCAGTCTAAGCAGGCAGATTTTAAAATGGCAAAATAATAAAGAATAAAAAATGGCTGAATATACAGTACTTGAATAAGGAACTTAAATCTTCCTCATATTTATAGTTGTGTGTGAAATGTGAACAAATTTCCTTTACCTCTACTATCTTGACGTGTTCTGTTGTTGAAACTAACCTGGCTCAGTTCAGGGTTGACTGGTGAAGAGGCAGATGCTAGTTGCTTCCCTACCTGAGGAGAAGGAGCCTGACAAGCCGAGCAGCCATTTGGGGCACTGTCTCTTTGGCCAACAGAGACTGCAAAGTAGCTTCCAGTACCTGTGGTAACTGAGTGAATCCCAGGGTACGTCTACACTACAACGTTAATTCAAACTAACTTACTTCGAATTAGTTAATTCGAACTAAGCTAATTCGAACTAACGGATCTAGACTAAAAAACTAGTTCGAATTAGCGTTTTGCTAATTCGAACTAGCATGTCCACATTAAGTGGACCTTGAAACAGGCTTGAGGATGGCCGGAAGCAGTGCCAGCAGGCCATCAGAGGAGGACTTAGAGCGTGGAGATGCTGTCTCAGGCTAGCCGAGGGCTGTGCTTAAAGGGTCCCGACCCCCACCCCGGACAGACAGTTCTCAGGGGTGCCCCGCTTGCAAAGCAGTCCTGGCTTGGATTGCCCGGAGTGCCCACACTGGGCACATCACAGCACTCGGCCATCAGCCCGGCTGCACTTGCCGCAGGCTGCCATCTGGGGAGAGGAGGCAATCGGGGGGCTGCAAGAGAGGTTCCACCCCAAAAGCCCGCAGAGCCAGCCCAGTCCTCCCCATCGGGGGCTCGTGCCCCATTCCTCCCTCACCTCCTTCCACTTACCCTTCCCTAGCCCCTTTTCTTGATGTACAAAATAAAGGACAATTGTGTTCAAAAATGGAATCTGTCTTTATTGAACAAAACTGGGGGAGACTGGGAAAAGGAGGTGGGAGAGGGGAAGAGAGAGGCTGGGAGACGGGAGGGCAACTAAAATGATCAGGGGTTGGGAACAGGTCCCATATGAAGAGAGGCTAAAGAGACTGAGACTTTTCAGCTTAGAAAAGAGGAGACGGAGGGGGGACAGGATAGAGGTCTCTAAAAGCAGGAGTTGGGTGGAGAGGGTGCATACAGAAAAGTTCTTCATGAGTTCCCATAAAGAAGGACTAGAGGACACCAAAGGAAAGGAATGGGTAGCAGGCTTCAAACTAGGAACAGAAAGTTGTTCTTCCCAAAGCAAAGAGTCAACCTGTGGAACTCCTTGCTGCAGGAGGCTGTGAAGGCTACAACTAGAACAGAGTTGAAAGGGAAGTGAGATCAAGTCATGGAGGTTGGGTCCATGGAGTCCTATTAGCCAGAGGGTAGGAGTGGTGTCCCTGCCCAAAGTTTGTGGAAGGCTGGAGAGGGATGGCACGAGACAAATGGCTTGGTCATTGTCTTCGGTCCATCCCCTCCAGGGTCCCTAGGGTTGGCCGCTGTTGGCAGACAGGCTACTGGGCTAGATGGACCTTTGGTCTGACCCAGGACGGCCATTGTAAGCTCAGGGCTCAGTGTCGGGGGTCTCAGTGGACCCCCTTGATTTTCATGCACACCTGGTCCTGGGTGGCCAGGCTGGCAGCTCTCCTGCCCTAGCTGGCCACTTTCCTGTGCCTAGTGCGGAGATCGTGGACGAGGTCCACGATGTCCGCACTAGCCCAGGCGGGTGCCCGCCTCTTGCGGTCCCGGGCAAGCTCCCGGGAGCCGCCAGCCTGGTCCCGGGAAGAGGGGAAGGGCTGGGGGGCATCGGGTGGGTGGCTCGATCCGTGCCAGGTGCAGGGTCTGCTGGCTGGGTGCTAGCAGGCTTGCACCTGGCACGGGCACCGTAGCCAGCCCGTGCCCCTTTAAGGGGTCCAGGGTCGGGAGGGGGGCAATAGAGTTTCCCTGGTGTTGGCCAGAGTGGCCACCAGGGAAAGCTGGGAAGGGCTAGCCTCCCACTAGTTCGAATTAAGGGTCTACAAAGCCCTTAATTCGAACTAGTAAGTTCGAACTAGGCTTAATCCTCGTGGAATGAGGATTACCTAGTTCGAAGTAAGTGCTCCGTTAGTTCGAATTAAATTCGAACTAGCGGAGCACTAGTGTAGCGGCTATGAAAGTTAGTTCGAACTAACGTCTGTTAGTTCGAACTAACTTTGTAGTGTAGACATACCCCCAGAGACTTTGTGGGTTTTGCCCTCAGAAACTTGTGGCTGCCCCACCTGAAGGAGCCTGGACTGTGGCAAGTTGCCATCCAAGACTCAAGAGAGGACCCTACAGGAAGCAAGCAGTCTAGCAAATTGGCACTGCACTCCAAATTGAACAGTCTGGTAAGAAGGAGACCAAGGCATCTGATTCTGACTTCCTGCTAGAGGGACCCCGTCCCGCATTTGACGTACGCAGGACACAGGTGCTTTAACAACTACTCTGCATGGCCTTTCAACTTAACTGTCACAAACTGTTTTGCATGCACAACCCTGCAAAATAAATGTTCAGGAAGTTGTTTGTCATGTGGCACAACAGAGAGTGCTATGCAGGGTATTTGTTTATGATTCTGCCATGCACATCTGCCTTTGCATAGCTGTTTAGCTACTATTTTAAATGGTAATTTTAAACAAATTCAGAATTTCTGCCTAGCAATCTATACTTGGCCCTCATCCTCACTCTGACATTCAAACTATATAGTTTAAGTCATCTGGGCACATAACAGCCTTTCTCTTCAACTAACATTCATTTTCAATTCTTGCTGGAATTTAGAGCACAATAAAATGTTATCTTTGGGTACAGTGCTTTGGTAAAAGTGGTCAATATATTTATTTCCCATAGACCACCAGATCCATAAAACAGGGAGAAGCTTTTTTCTGTTAACTTGCATTGTTTTACTCACCCCCACATGTTGGATCAAATCCTGAAGTCTTTCCTCATTGATATAAAGTTTCAACTCTATATAGCTAATCCTTTACACAATTGAAAAGTATTAGTGAATAATCTATTTGATCAATGTTTTTTCAATAAAGACTGAATAAATTATTATTATTTTAGACATGACTAACATATTTTGTGTCCCCTCACAAGCTTTGCTGCTCTTAGATTTTTACAAAACCCACCAGCAGTTGTTTAACATGCTACATTTTCAGTCTGAGTAACTCGGGACGCACATTTTCAGCCAGTTATTTCTTATGGTGTCTACTTGAAGAGTTGAATCCAGGCAGTCTTAGCTCTGAGAAATGTTAGGTTTGTGAGTCTATAGATGCTTTCCTGGTAACACATGCCATGTTGGTAGAATTACATTTTCTCTCTCACTAGGGGTAAGTGTTTTTTATGGCCTTCAGTTAACTGTGCTGCCCTCACAACTCTATCATCACTTGGCAGTTTCAGACTATCGGATCCGAGGCTGCATGTGACTGATAGCTGGAACGGAAATTACAGTACCCTTCCAGCAGTAGAGTAGAGAAACCATTGAATGGCCCATCTGCAATGATTTTTTTTATGTGATGCATTTGATTTCTCTTAGCCGACCCATCTGGTGATTTTATTGTGCTTATCATTTTGATTGGCATTGCTTTAAGTTCCACATTTGACAGGGAACAGCAAAACTATTATGATCTTGCATCAGTGTAACACACTAGAAACTGTGTGTTGTCTCTGTCTTGTGCAGGGGCGGACAATAATTTTGGTGGTGGAGGCCAAGATTTTGGAAAGTTGTCAAGAGCCGCACTTTTCTGTGGAGGAGGTGCAGGGTCTAGGATGCAGGCTGGGTGCAGAAGGGTGCACGGGGTAAGGGACTGAGGTGCAGAAGATGGTGTGAGGGCTGAGAGGGAGTTTGGGTGAAGGAGGTGGTTGTGACTTAGATCAGGGGATTGGAGTGTAGGGTCAGGGAAGGAGTATGGGTGCAGGAGAGGATTCTGGCCTGGGAGACGGGTGTAGGAGGGGGTACAGGGTCTGGGTAGGAGTTTGTGACCTGGGGCAGGGGCATGCAAAGGGTTTGGATGGTGACCTGGGGGAGGGAGTTGGAGTGTGGGAGGGGCAGAGGTGCCAGAAGCAGGCTTTGGCTAGGAAGAGCTTACCTAAGCATCTCCAAGCCAGTAGCCCACCAACACCCCCAAGAGAAGCTGAGCTCCCTGCCTGCTGCAGCACCAGATCACTTTAAATTACAGGCTGTTCCCTCCATGTGGCTTTCAGCTCTAAGAGGGGGAAGAGGCTTGTGCTGCCCACATCCCCCAGGCCAATCTCTCAATCTCTGGCCAGTTGTTTCCAAATTGGGCTGGGGGCAGGGAGGATCACATGAAGCTTCCCCTTCCCTCCAGAGCAGAGAATCACGTGGACAGTGGTTTAAACAGCGGCAGCAGTGTGCCTGAGGGTCCTGGCAGGCTAGTCTGCAGGCCGGATCCGGTGGCTTGGTGGGGTCAGATCCAGCCTGTGAGAGGTATCTTGTTTATCTCCGGTCTTGTGGCTGCTCCGCTACTGGAGAACAGTTTGCTACTGCTACTACCTGCATGAGTTATTTTTCAGTTCTAATGGCAAAAAATCTGCCCTGTAATGCAAAGCACATAAATTCTACCCTGCTGATGATCAATTCAGAGAGTGATTATACCAAAAGTATGTGAAGTGCAGAAACATTTCTATACCTATACCCATTCTATCTGTTATACAGACTTTTACTTATGGCAGGGCCAGATTAAGGTCGCTGTAAGCACTCTCATAACTGTAGGCCTTTAAATGAAATTATGTATAAATATACAATGGAGAAATGCCCTATTGCCTCTTCGCCTAATATCACTTACTTTCATTTTCACTCTTGAAAGTGGTGCAGTGTGTGAGCAATTCATGGCACTTGATCCTAAAATAACAGCCATTTTGATGTATACTATGATTGTACTTAGGATGCACCCGATATTTAATTGGCTGATAAGGGGAAGTAAGGGGATGTTACCACTATGATTGTACAACTTTATTTAGATGTTTTGTTTTCTTATTTTCAAGTCCATTATGAAATTTTTTAGGCCCTAAACTTTTTCATAGGCTCTAGGCACTATGCCTATTGTTTCTGATGGATAATCTGGCCCTGAGTTATGGGTAGTTAGCATAGGTCAGGTTGAAATTAGGACTATTTTTTCTTACCCTAAATTCAGATATGGAAGAAATCAAAACAGTCCAACTTTGAGTTTTACCAGGGAATGTTCAAAAGTACCATACATAAATGATAGAGAAAGTCAGATTGCAATGCGTACTGGAGATTTTCTTGCTAGCAATCACAAGTTACTGAACAAGAAGTATAATAGTATTTTGAAGTAGAAGGAACAGGAACAAATCTTGTGCATGGTTATTAGGCATTTATGTTCACAGAGGTTATGACTGCATAAGATGCCTGTCTAATGAATTATCTTCCTTTGAGTTTCTCCACTTTTCATTTGGTTCTTTTTATTGAGCCTTTAAAATAAGTACAATCTACATTCTTTTCAAAGAAAAACCCAAAAGCTGAATAATAAATCTCATAGAAGGAAATTAGAAGATGTAACTAACCCCATCAAGAAAATGAACATCATGCAGTCAACAAAGTGAAGAAAAAATACCGAGCATTTGTAAGCCTAGCACTGATGGCAGGGAGTGGAAGAAAGTGATTCTTGGCATAAAAAAATTAAATCTCAAATGATACTTTACAAAAATAAATTCTTTATATTCAAAAATTAAAACTTTCCCCAGCTTCTTTGAGTTCTTCACCTGTGAGAATAAATTATAGTTTTATTATTTGTTATTATTAGCTACTGTTTATTTTGAAGCAATAAAGCACCCCCAAGCCTTTTGTATTATCCTATGATTTACCTATCTTTAACAAAGTTTGGTGGAAAATAATATTGAAATCTAGGTATAGACTCAATTGATAAAGTCAACAACTGTATTCTGTGAGGTGTTCTGGGGCACGAGGTGTCCTGGGGAGCATACCTCTAAGAGGAAAAAGGCCATCTGGACCAGTGTTCACTGCCATACTCTCGTCTACAGAATACAAGCTGGGGTCAACTCTCCTGCTTAATATTAAGAAGGGGAAAGTGAAGGACCAACTCACACCACCTCTAATTCACACCTTTGTGGGGAATCAAGTGCTGTGGTTGGTAGCAGACTCCCTTGTTTCTTATATCCTGAAAGTGTAAGGATTAAGAAAGGCACTTTATGCAATTCCCTATGCTCCTATACCTCGCTTTGTAATGCTGGGTTTACTTGCAGTATATTGGTCAGCCACCAGATGTCTCTGTGTGCTACATAGATTTGAAGGCAAGGTGTGTTCACTGGTTTAAAAAAAAAGAGACAAAGCGTGAACTTAAGCCATGTTGGTAATTGTAGCTGCTTTCCATAATATATGCCTTTTATTTGAGAGGGGGTAATTCTATATATCACAAAACACCCAATGAGGTGTAGACATGATCCAGTCCTTAATGTGGGTATATCACTCTGAAGATACATGAGCTGTATTAGTGCTAAATGTTGTTCTTATATAATCATTTTACTATCACTCACTACTAGTACTTGCAAAGTATGTTACTAGTATGTGGTCTTTTTTCTGTTTTTCTTTTTGATCTTTACTTACTGTTTTTGATTTCTCTTCCCATTGTCATTTACCTGCAACCGACACTACATAAATACACTTAGGTCTTCATTTTCCTTTTCTAAGATCAGAAGCATGTGATAATGTTATAATTAGAAGACTCTGGCCTCCCAGGATTCTCAGAGTTGCTGTCATTAGCAGTTGCTTTATACTGCATACAGCATGAAAATATTTGTGTGCTGGAACAAGAAAAAGGACCATCATTCGAGCTCATAGGAGTAAACATCTATCCGTTTTCATTGTTGGGGAAAATTGGGAAAGGATAACATAGAAGATGGGCGGATCCGTGCAATGAACTAGAGAATTGTTTTCATTATTGTCATTATAATTTGAGACCACAAAACCCTCTGTATTTTTCTAAATATCTGCAAGGCCCCAGTAACAATGATTTAAAATACGATTTTGTCCAGAAAAAAAATCAGAAAGAATTAAACCCATCAGTGATATCTACAGCTGAGGGAACAGTTGTGGCAGGAATTAGAGTGTTTTTGTACTTGAGCATTCAGACCTGCTGAAATAATCCCACACTTCATTAATTTGGTTTCTCTTTTTGATAGCAGTATCCCTGGGTAAAGTAAGGAAAGGAAAGAGCTGGGTTTTTTTTTTTTACAGAGAACAGCTGATTTTAGTGAGACTGGGCTCTAATCAGATCTACCAGTTTGAGCAATTCATGAGGTGGAAAGAGGCTAGAAAATGGGCCACATAATAGCTAACGGGCAATCCCTGAGACCATATCTCCATGCTGAAGCAAATATGACAGCTGCCACAGTAGGCCACAGCCAAAACATGTGATTCAAAGGAACGGTCCCTAGCTAGGGCTGTAACACACTCATTGGGTATGTTGACACCGAACAACAACAAAACCCAACCTTGCATCGGGCCTGTGTTAGCTGATTCAGGTTCATGGGGCTCAAGCTGCATGGCTAGAAAATTGTTGTATCATTTTTTGGACTCGGGCCAGTGCCCAGGTTCAGGGGACCTTCACTCCTTGTGGGGTGCCAGAGGCCAGGCCCCAGGATAATCCCAAATATCTATGCTACAGTTTTATAGTCTCGTAGCCTGAGGGAACAGTCTTGGCAGAGACTGAGTCAACTGATACAGGCCGGCTATGGGTGTTTTTATTGGAGTGTGGATATGCCCATATTCACAGTGGATTGGAAACAGAGGAGAGCATCTAACATGAACTACCCAGCAGATTATCTCCAGGCCCTTTGTGTACCACCTCTCACTCACCATTGTGGAATGGATGAGGGAGTGCCTCTATGCCTGTCCTTCACCTGGATTTTTTATCAAGACCTTTGGATCCCCTTATTTCTCTCTTACATTTTGTCATTCCAGCCCTTATGCAGGAAATAGAATTAAATATAATAGCCTTCCTGCCCTCTTGGTTTTAAAACGTGACACATCATTTCCACAGCTTCATTTGGCATGAACGAGGATAAGCAGACAGAGATGAAACACTATATCCTGTACTCAAAACCATCTCTTGTCTCCAGGCCCCATGTTGATCTCACTTGCATTACTTTTCTGCTACTGTAACTCAGGGAGACTGTTTGATATTACCCAGGGTGTATGGCCATGCTTTTTGGGAATTCAATAGAGCATTTTTGAAAATCCCACACAGAGTCTTCAACAGCGACAAAACAACTGAGAATCATTTTCACTAATTCTTCTGTTTCTCACAGTGCTAGCTGTATTCTGTATGACTCCAGTTTGGTTTTTAGCTACTGGCCATGCTGGGGATGTTCACAGCCTCTTGAACCCATATGCCTTTGTTGGACTATTCTATGTGCACCTCTTCTGAGCTCCTGAATGTGGTCTCATTCTGCCCAATAATATGCAAAGAAGCAGCTTTGCAGTAACTATTGTAAAATTATTCTGGTTTGTATTTTTGAGAAAGAAATAACAAAATGTAAGCAGCTGAATAAGGATACAGCATGAATAAAGAAGGTGGAGATTTCTAAACTAAGACCAATAGCAACAGATGGGCCATTTACACATACTTCATGGCTCAGCTTTAGTAGGTGAACAATGCATTATCTTACTCAGCAGTCACTGAGTGTATCTCGTTGAGATTTCCTATAATTTCTCTTAAGGGTTTTTTTACAATGAAATCTTTTTTTTTAATATTGTCAGCCTGGCAATAAACGAAGATGAGAAAATGCAGATTTTAGCTAAATTTTTGTCATTGCAGGAATTCTTTTGTCTATTGAGCTGTCTTCCTATAGAGAGACTAGGTGGGTGAGGTAATATCTGTTATTGGCCGAATTTCTGCGTATAAGAGACAAGCTTTGCAGCTTACACAGAGCTCTTCACAGACAAAAAGAAGAGTGCTGGGTAAGCTTGAGAGCCTGTGTCTCTCATCAACAGAAGTGGACCAATAAAAGATATTTTCCCTCCCACCTCCTCTCTCTAATATCCTGGGACCAGCATGGCTATATAATAACATAGCATACTATCTTATTGTAGATGTTCCTTAGGCACCCACTGCTGTAGCACAGTACCATCTATGTAACTGGTGAGGTGGAAGAAATTTTCTTAAAAGATAGCATTAGTTTAAACTTGTCAGTCACTCATTAAAGTGTTCAGCAGCGTCTAAGACAGTTCTGTGAGAGTCCAGAGGAACTTGGCATGAGCTGTGTAACTTCTAATTTAGCTGGATTTCTTGAGAGTGAGGGTATGTCTCCTGCAATGAGGAGTAATGGTAGTCCGAATTAGGGGGTTTAGTTCAAACTACCTAGCCCATGCCGCGTGTAGCCTTGGGCAGGGAGTCCGAACTACCGGGCATTTAAAAATGGCGGCACCTGGGAACATGCAAATAAAGCCCGGGATATTTCAATCCCAGGCTTCATTTGCAAGTTCGAATTACTACATTAGCCACTCTAGTTCGAATTAGGGTAGCTAGTGTAGACATACCCTGAAAGAGAGAGGGGTAGAGTCAAAATACTGGGTCATGCTATTGATTGACCCAGAGAGCTTTTGTATTGATTTTTCAAGAGTTTTCTTTCTGAAGTGCCTTTGTTGACTCCTTTTTTATTCCCCCTTTATTCTCATTTACCTTTTGGGGCTCATCTGGGAGTTCCCTACTTTTCAACTTTCAAATACATGTATTTCTATGCACTCCATTGATTTCAGTTCTACTTCTAATGTAGTTTTCCCTCATTCAGCAGCACTGTGGTTAAATGTTTCTGATACTGAATAAGAGTCCTCTTGAACTGTATCAGAATGTTTCAGATTGTTCAAACACAACCAACTATAAGTCCAGCGTAGAGTTGCCATGTGCCCAGTTTTGAACCGGACAGTCCAGTATTTGAGCTTTCTGTTCGGGGAAACAAATTGAGAAAATATAAATATCCGGTATTTTCTAAATAGGATGTAATGTAGATTGTGATGTAATGTCAAGTGTGTCCGGAATTTTTGTTGAAACCGTCTGGCAACCCTAGTCCAGGGGTGAATTTCCTGCTGGCTCATCGAGGGGGCAGTATACAGATCCATGATGCTTATGTGCAGCTTGGAGTGATCCAAGAAATTATGCAGATTGTTAAAGATAGTCATATTTTTAAAAGCATCTGGCTGAATTGGGGCTGTAAACCAAGTGTAAGCGCTGAAGAAAAATTCATTTTTCTTCATGTTGGAACAGCAAGCAGTGAGCTTATTCTCAGCAGCCAGTGAACAATATAAATTTGATGGACTAAAGCCTAGTAAATAGAGTGGGATTGGTAGTCCATTACAATGTGATCAAAATCAGGCCCTTACACTATTACAGTGGTGATAATGGCAAATAAATAGAAACTGGCTGTATTTTGCTTTTCTTTTCTTTGTTTTGTTTGCGGGGGAGGCAGATAGTTTCACTATATATCTTACTCATATCAGGACTTTTTTATTCTCAATGTCATTGTTCATTTTGACTGAAACATTAGCACATCCTTTAGCACAGAGCCTTTATGGCTTATAAAAGCTAAAGATTAGACTCTTCAAAATAAGAGAAAATAATTTAAGTTTTTCTTATTTGTTCTCCCTGATTTCATTAATTTAAATATACTGTATATAAAGCAGGGAGAGAAGGGAAGAGGAGCTCTGGGTTCACTTTTGTGGTTTTCTTTCTCTCTCTCTCTTTCTCTTCTTTTTCTTTCGGTTCTTGCACAGCACTCAAAAATATTTTTCCACATAAAATGTAAGTGCTCAGTGATCTCACGGGAGGAAGAACAGCTGGATCCTACCACAGAAGAAATTTCTACTATCCCATTTAAACTGTGGACTCTCAATGTTTATATCATATTCTATTCTGTTTTATTCAAATGAGACTATAAACACCTTCAGGCAGGAAGTATGTTATTCTCTAGCCAGAAGCACACTGTCATTTTATTAAAAATAGTAAAGTTATTTAAAATAATGCCATCACTTTTTATGTCTGATAAATGTTGAATAACTTGTCAGAATTGGAACAACAAAGAATAGTAGGAAAAATGAGAGAACATGATCACCAATATAGCAAAAAAGTATATCTTACTTCTTTTGCAGTGTCCGAAAACACAAAATGTCCAAAAATCTGAAATGTTGGGTACCTAAAGTTATGGATCCTAAAGTTATGGATCCTAAATAAGGACCCTACATTAAAAATGATCTGATTTTCATGGTGTTGAACCTCAGTATCTCTGAGGGAAGCGAGCACCAAGATGCAAATGAGGAATCTGGTGGGGAGAGAAAGCAATCTCTAGCTTGAATAACCCTTTTGCCAGTAGCAGTTGGCAGCCAGAAGGGCTGGGTTCAGTATCTAGGGTGGTTCTTTCAACAAGATAAGCAAACTGTCTGGAGCCCCCACCCAGTAAACTGGGAAAATTACAACCTAACCACTGGGCACCTTTAGAGGCAATTCTTCCCCTCTTGCAAGCATTGAGTGGAGATAGAAACAGTCTATTTGTTGGTTTTTATGTTTAATAACAATGGGTATGTCTACACTACCCTCCTAGTTCGAACTAGGAGGGTAATGTAGGCATACCGCACTTGTAAATGAAGCCCGGGATTTGAATTTCCCGGGCTTCATTTGCATAAGCGGGGAGTCCGAACTACCTAGTTCGAGCCCCGTGTAGCCGCGCTACACGGGGTTCGAACCAGCGGGGATTTAAAAATGGCGGCTCCCCGCTTATGCAAATGAAGCCCGGGAAATTCAAATCCCGGGCTTCATTTGCAAGTGCGGTATGCCTACATTACCCCGCTAGTTCGAACTAGCGGGGTAGTGTAGACATACCCTAATTTAGCATCAACCTACAGGTACACACATAAACAAAGAAAACGCATAAGCGAGGAACAATCCCCAGAGTCCACAGGGCAGAATCTTTTGCTTAAAGTTCTTTAGTCCAACCCCAAATCATATAGTGTGGTTTTCTAACACATCACTCAAGGCTCTGTCCAGTCAGTGCAGATCCAGAGTCCATAGGTACATCATCCTGATGTTTCCACTCAGTGGTGGCCCATCAATAGGTGACCTAGGCAGTTGCCTAGGGCACCAAGATAAATGGCTGTTGAGGGCTTTGAAGGTGGGGGTGCCAATCGTGTACCAATCATGCATTTTGCCTAGGGCACCTGTTGCCGGCAGCTCGTCTAGGGCTGCTCCTGTTTCCACTCATTGAGTATGTGGCAATACCACCTACTTGCTGCTCCTGCCAGTCATCCTGCCTGACCTTGCTTTGGTCAGCCACCTGCTCCTGCCAGCCACCCGCTGGCCACCTGCCACTGCTCCTGCCAGCTGGCAGCTTGCTCCTGCCAGCTGCTATTCTGCTGGCCAGCCTTGTGATAGATTTGCTCTAGGCAAACCTAGTGATTTTAGCTCTCTGTGATGTCAGCTTCTCCATGATTTCAGCTCTTAGCCTGCAGCACAGGCCAGCCAAAAGATTACAGCATCCAATGGAATAATAATTTAAAATAATAAAGAGACTCCTTATGGAGTCTGTTTTATTTCTATCATTAGAATGGGGAAAGGGAGGGTGAGGGAGAGAAACAGGTTGAACCTGTCTTACTGCTCATTACTGGCAGGCATGTTGCCTGCTGGTTTAGAGCTCTACCCTTCTCCACCTCCCCCAATTGACTTCACAGAGTTTGGAAGAGAAAGCCTTGTGCATCCAAGATTCTTTGCAATGACAGTGTCTCTCTTTTGAACTGAGTGAAACACAGTCTGCTTTTCTGCATTCCCAATAACTGCAAGCATTGGTGGCCATACTTTACAATTCCTACATTTAGAGTTAACATGGTTTGTGATCCCACAACAGCCAAATTGGTTACAATAGGAAAAATACCATTGTAACAATTGAATATCTAGCAGGCCTAAGCAACTCAGTGAGTTGTATTTACATAACCACACCCAGGATTTCTTTCCCATTCCAGCGTGAAGTATATTTACATAACAGTTGAATAAGCAACAGAGTGGACATAACCACACCCAGCATTCCTTTCCCATTCCAGCTGGCTGTAATGGAAGCATTGATTCAGACCCTGCTTACGCTTGGGAGACTGAGACAAAAGAATAGACAATTCTGATGGCAGAAAGGGTTGGGAAGAAAACAGGGGAAGACTAAAGAGTGGGCCAATGGGGAAGAAGTGATAAGGATGATGATGAATGAAGCCATTAAGAGGCATATGTGCAGACTGGGTGAATGCTGAAGGTGGATGTTTGGAAGGCCTCTGATTGTAGTGAGGGGGATTCTTACACAAAGGTTTGGGGTGCAGGTAAAAGATGATGGACTGACCAAGGGAACAACTGCTCTGGGGTCAGGTGATTCCAGCTGCTGCTATTGTGACAGCAGCAGTGGCCAGAGCCTTAGGCTTTTTAAATTTCCACTGGAGCCTCACACAGCACTAAGAGCTGCTGGGGGGAAGCTAGCCCCAGTTCCACCCCTTCCACCTGAGGCCTCACCCTTTCTGGAGATGCAGAGCTTGTCCTCCCTTACCTTACCCAGGGGGCCATCGAGGCTGTCAGCCCCACCGAGTAAAGGAGAGTGTGTGGGAATGGGAATGCTGAAAGAGAGAAGGTGGTGAAGATAGCGGGAAAGCTATTGACAGTGGGAGAAACAATGATGGGGAATAGCTGAAGAGATAATAGACTGGGGAACTGAGGGGCAAATGTGGGACTATTGAGTGAGGGTGATGGCAGTAACTCTGCCTATTCACTTCCTGGTGCCCTTCATCATCACAGGCATGAATGAAATTTGAGCAGATGAACATAGGTTGTTCAAATTGAAGGCCAGTCTGATTTTGAATAGTTTTGCCATTCATACTGAGCAATTCACACAACCTTAATCTGTACCTTTTAAAGAATTTTCATCAAGTCTTTTTAATCCATATTCTGTGTAGGACTTAATACAAAGAAGAAGGGAGCTCTGTCAGGGGACATTTTCTCTCTTAGTTATTCATGACGGAGGTACTGATATGAGAAATGCACTCCTAGATCTGTTACATTGCTTCTCAAGTGGCTGACTGCAGACATTGAGAGATTGCCCTCTGTAAAGATGATCTGATCAACATGTTTACTTAAGGAATAGCAAGCCTCTCTTCTGAAAGAAAGTCAATGGCTGGTAATATAGAGTGGGACAGGCTGGGATTAAGAGTTATCTTCAGGATTGCCACACTTCCAAGCTATTGTGCTAATTAAGTGCTTTAGTCATCTACAATTTTGGTTTTAATGGTTTCCGCTACAAAGCTCTGCAACTCTGCCTCATTGTAACATGTGGCACCAGCCCTACAGAATCTTCCATGTAGGGTGCTCTTTCAACTCTGCTATGCAAACATGTACACACACAGTTTCACATTAATTAACATTGTAGCCCATTTCCCATAAAAAGGCTGTGCACTTGAAACTAATAAAATGTACGAATATGAAGATGTGCATTTCTAGCCAATAGTCTTTTATCTTAATCAGTACCATGGTTATTTAATACTTGATTCAAGGAAGAAGATTTCATGTGAAAAAGTTATATTTTAGAAGACATAACACCAAAGAAAGGTATTGCTTAATCATTCTGTATCTCTATGTTTCACACAGAAGTATTATACATAGCCAATTAGCATAACTGTCTCCTTGAAGAGAAGCTCAATCCCACTCAGAATCACTGTAGACGGAGCTTGATCCTGCCTTGAGGGCGGGGGGCTGGACTCGATGACCTCTTGAGGTCCCTTCCAGTCCTATTATTCTATGCCTCCCCCCCCAAATCCTTAGTCACCCATTTCAGCCATTAGAAGGTATCTTTGTTCCTGAGGTTCAACCAAAATATAGCAATAGACAGGGTTTGACAATTAATGTAATCTACTCGCCCATGGCGAGTAGATTACAAGCCGGCACAGCCGCGCAGCGCAATCAGCACATGCGCAGCACGGTCAGCACATGCGTAGTGTGCCGAACCACGCAGCTGGCGAGTGGGGCTCGCTGCAGCTTGGCGAGCCCTGGAAATAGAGATGGTTTTTCAAACAATTTGCGTATCTTTTTCCTACTTTTCTTTGTAATATAGACCTAGCCTTTCTGACTTTGTCTTTCCATGGAAATTAAGCTCTTTGGAGGCTCTTCAGTTGTGTCTTGGGTGAAACTTGACAGTACAGGAAATAGGGCATTCTTGGCAGGAAGTCAGAGGAGTGCATGCATTGTCATTCAGAATGAAATACCACCTGTTTTCAAGATTGAGTTTTTCTTGATTGACAAAGCAGAACATGATTGTCAATAATGATTAACTCTTTCTGCTCTTCTTTTAGACCACTTATCTATGACAAAGTTGGTGGGATCAAATTCTGTTCTCACTTACACTGCACTTGCACACGTATACATCAGAACAGGACCTGTCCCATTTTGTCCACTTCTTTGTATCTAGAAGAAGCCAGTGATAATTGTATGTTTGTTGATGGGGCCCTTGCTGATCTCATCATCTGCTTTGATGGCAACTATATTCCTAGTAGAGATGCTACATGCATTCTGATGTCAGAAGCAGCTCAGTGTGACAGGTATTCTTTTCTGCTCGATCTGATCATTATTCTCCAATGCCAGCTTATCTGGTTCTGGCAAGCCACATCTCCTATGATTACTAGAAACTACCTGTGTTCTTCAAAGATGATTCATTCAGAAGTATGAGCCCATATTCTCACATGCTGAATGTCCCAGAAACATTTGAAGGTAGGAAGCCTAAAAGATTTCAGTGCCATCAACTGTGATTATATCAGTATTTGAAATGCTGCATGCTGATTCTTTGAATTCACATGTGTTCTCCTAATCTTAGACTTTGTCTGTGGAGCTTACTTTGTATTGTTTCTTTAGCAGCATGTTTTTCTTCAAACCAACCAATAAGTTGGTTATTTTTTGTTCAGTGCTCTCCAGGGATTTGTAAAGCCTCTTCCCACAGCTTTGCCAAAGCTCTGCTGATCTTTCCTGATCTTTCCTTCTTCTATCACTAGTGTAATGTGGACAGGGGATTAAAATATAATTGGAACAAGGGAAATGGTAAATTTGTCATAACTTGGAGTCTTTAAATCAAGATTAAAGATAAACTCTATTTCATCTGCAAGTTATTGAGCTGGATAGTTTTTACTCAGAAGAATAATTTCTTTCGTGGCAGCTAATTCCCGGGTAAAATTGAATGGCCTATGTTGTGCAGGAGGTCAGACTAGATGGACAAGTGGTCCCTTCTGATTTCAAAATCTACAAGAAGCTTTATCATTGCAATGTAGATGACCCAAGAGACTGCCAATTAGAACTTTGCTATTCTAATTTTTGCCCAAGTGGTTAATACTTGCTTATAGCAACTTGATTCGGGCTATGAGTCAGAGGCCATTGCGATGCATTTCAAAACTCTCTTCAAAAACGGTAAACATTTCTCAAAAGAAACCACCATTGAAAACCTCTGCAAAATTGAAGAAAATCTCTGCTGTTTTCACCCACATACAGATTTTGAAAATGTTTCAAAAGGGTGTTCTTTTTCCTGTCTGATTATAACATAGTGGGTATACCTGAAATCTGTTAGGATGAACCAAACAACATGATTGATGGTTACAACCTAGCTAGAGTGGCTGATCAGTCACCGTTTACTGAAATGATGAATTATGCATTTCAGGACTTAACATAAGGCATACTCTGCTAGGGACCAGCATAAATCTTTTAAAAAGAGTGCCATTTTGTAAACTACGATCAATTTTGTAACGTGTGTATATGGGAGCAGCATAATAGTAACTGATGAATCTATCAGTAAGTGTTCCAACTTTTTGTGGTGTTAAAAATCTCATCTTTTCTTTTTTTTATTTTGCATTCACTATTAAGTACAGCATAGAATCATAGAGCTGGAAGAGACCTCAGGAGGTCAAGTCCAGCTCCCTGCCCGAGGCAGGAACAATCCCAACTAAATCAACCCAGCCAGGGCCCTGTCAAGCTGAGACATTAAAACCTCTAGGGATGGAGATTCCACCAACTCCCTAAGTAACCCATTCCAATACTTCACCACCCTCCTAGTGAAATAGTTTTCCCTAATGTCCAACCTAGAACCCTCCCACTGTACCTTGAGGTCATTGCTCCTTGTTCTGCCATCCATCACTACTGTGAACAGCCTCTTTCCATCCTCTTTGGAACCTACCTTCAGGAAATTGAAGGCTGCTATCAAATCCCCCCTCACTCTTCTCGTCTGCAGACTAAATAAACCCAAATCCCTCAGTCTCTCCTCACGGGTCATGCGCTTCAGCCCCCTAATCATTTTGGTCGCCCTCTGTTGGACCCTCTCCCATTCGTCCACATCCTGTGTATAGTGGGGGGCCCAGAACTGGACACAATACTCCAGATGTGGCCTCACCAAAGCCGAATAAAGGGGAATAATCACTTCTCTAGATCTGCTGGCAATGCTTCTCCTAATGCAACCTCATATGCCATTAGCCTTCTTGGCTACGAGGGCACACTGATGGCTCATATCCAGCTTCTCATCCACTGTAATCCCCAGGTCCTTTTCTGCAGAACTGCTACTTAGCCATTCGGTCCCCAGCCTGTAACAATGCTTGGGATTCTTCCTTTCCAAGTGCAGGACTCTACACTTGTCCTTGTTGAACCTCATCGGATTTCTTTTGGCCCATTCCTCTAATCTGTCTAGGTCACTGTGGACCTTATCCCTGCCTTCCAGCATATCTGCCTCTCCCCCTAGCTTAGTGTCATCTGCTGATGGTGAAATCCATCCCCTCATCTAGGTCATTAATAAAAATGTTGAACAAAACTGGTCCTAGAACCGATCTTTCGGGCACTCTGCTAGAAACTGACCACCAACCTGACACTGAGCCGTTGATCACTCCCCATTGGGCCTGACGGTCTAGCCAGCTTTCTATCCATCTTATAGTCCATTTATCTAATCCATACTCCCTTAACTTGCTGGCAAGAATACTGTGGGAGACTGTATCAAAAGCTTTGCTAAAGTCAAGGTATATCACATCCAGGCTACGTCTAGACTGCAAGCCTCTTTCGAAAGAGGCTTTTTTGAAATATACTTTCAAAAAAGCCTCTTTCGAAAAAGAGAGCAGTCTGGATGCTCTCTTTCAAAAAAGCTCTGTTTGCATTCAAGAACGCCTTTTTTCGAAAGAGCACTTTTGAAAAAAGGCGTTCTTCCTCGTGAAATGAGGTTTTCCGCCATCGAAAGAAAAGCCGTGTTCTTTCGATTTAATTTCGAAAGAATGCAGCTGTAGTCTAGATGCAGCTGAAGTTTTTTCGAAAAAAGGCTACTTTTTTCGATAAAACCCTTGAGTCTGGACACAGCCCCACTGACTTTCCCATATCCACAGAGCCAGTTACCTCATCATAGAAGCTAATCAGATTGATCAGGCACGACTTACCCTTCGTGAATCCATGTTGACTATTCCTGACCACTTTCCCCTCTTCCAAGTGCCTCAAAATGGATTCCCTGAGGATCCCCTCCATGATTTTTCCAGGCACTGAGGTAAGGATGACCAGTCTGTCGTTCCCTGGATTGTCCTTCTTCCCTTTTTTAAAGATGGGCACTACATTTGCCTTTTTCTAATCATCCTGGATCTCTCTCAATCTCCATGGCTACGTCTACACTGGCCCCTTTTCCGGAAGGGGCATGGTAATTTTTGAGATCGTAATAGGGAAATCCGCGGGGGATTTAAATATCCCCCGCGGCATTTAAATAAAAATGAAAAGCTTTAGAAAAGCCGGAAAAGAGCGTCTACACTGGCTTCCTACTTCGAAGTAGGAATAAGATCCTCCGGAAAAGGGCGCTTTTTCCGGAGGATCGGGGCCAGTGTAGATGCTCTTTTCCGGTTTTTCTAAAAGCCGGAAAAAAGCGGCGGACATGTTTATTTAAATGCCGCGGGGGATATTTAAATCCCCCGCGGATTTCCCTATTACGATCTCAAAAATTACAATGCCCCTCCCGGAAAAGGGGCCAGTGTAGACGAGCCCCATGAGTTTTCAAAGATAATGGCCAATTCCCTCAGAACCCTCAGATGTATTAAATCCAGACTCATGGATTTGTGTAAGTCTAGCTTTTCTAAATAGTTCTAAATTGTTCTTTCCCCACCAAGGGCTGTCCACCTCCTTCCCATGCTGCATTGTCTAGTGCATTTGTCTGGGAGCTGACCATGTCCATGAAGACAGAGGCAACGCAAGCATTCAGTACTTCAGCTTTTCCCACATCATCTGTCACTAGGGGTATGTCTACACTACCCCCCTAGTTCGAACTAGGGGGGGTAATGTCATACGGAGTTGCAAATGAAGCCCGGGATTTGAATTTCCCGCGCTTCTTTTGTATGAAGCCGGCCGGCGCCATTTTTAAATGCCTGCTAGTTCGGACTCCGTGCCGCGTGTAGCCGCGTGGAACGCCTCGAGGTGTACAGCTAGTTCGGATAGGAAGCCTAATCCAAACTAGCTAGTCCGTGCCGCGTGTAGCCGCGTGGCATGGAGTCCGAACTAGCCGGCATTTAAAAATGGCGCCGGCTGGCTTCATACAAATGAAGCCTGGGAAATTCAAATCCCGGGCTTCATTTGCAACTCCATATGACTACATTACCCCCCCTAGCTCGAACGAGGGGGTTGCGTAGACATACCCTAGGTTATCCCTCTCATCCAGTAAGGGCCCCACACACTCTGGCTATGTCTAGACTGCAAGCCTCTTTCGAAAGAGCCTCTTTCGAAAGAGAGCGTCTAGACTGCACGTTGAACTTTCAAAAAAGCGGCTTGCTTTTTCGAAAGAAAGCATCCAGTGAGTCTGGATGCTCTCTTTCGAAGAAGCCCTATTTACATTGAAGAACGCCTTCTTTCGAAAGAGGAACTTTCCAAAGAAGGCGTTCTTCCTTGTGAAATGAGGTTTACCGCCATCGAAAGAAAAGCCGCATTCTTTCGATTTAATTTCGAAAGAACGCGGCTTGAGTCTGGACGCAGGGAAAGTTTTTTCGGAAAAAGGCTACTTTTCCCGAAAAAACCCCTGAGTCTGGACACAGCCTCTCTGATCACCCTCTTACTGCTAACATGACTGTAGAAACCTTTCTTGTTATCCTTCACATCCCTTGCTAGCTGCAATTCCAGTTGCACTTTCGCCTTCCTGAAAACTCCCCTACATTCTCGAGAAATATATTTATACTCCTCCCTAGTCATCTGTCCAATTTTCCACTTCTTGTAAGTTTCTTTTTTGTGTTTAAGCTCACCAAGGATTCCCCCAGTAAGCCAATCTGGTCACCTACCATATTTGCACTATGGCTCCATAGAAAGTGTTTCTTAGAGAATGGCCAAGATTTTCTAAAATGACTAGAGATTTTTGGATCTCTTCCATTTTTGGATGCCTAACCTGAGAGAGCATAAAGGGGCCCTGCTTTTCATCAGCTGGATCCAGGCCTGCTGATGGGAGGCAGTGGAAGGCAGGCAAGAAAGGAGGAGGCAATTGCCCAGGGCTGGGAGCTCCTGGCTGCTGTTACTGTTATTGTGGCAGTGGCAACATCTGGAGACCCCGGCCCCTTGAAATGCTGCCACGTGGAGTGCCATGCCTCATGGTCTGGGTAGCACTGAGGGCTGCCTGAGGGAGACGTGGCACTCTCCCAGTGGCACTAAGGGCTCCCTCGCTCCTGCCCCTCCTTTTCCAGAGGCACAGAGTATCCTCGCTGGGTGGATCCGCAGTGCTTTATAAAAATTAGGCACCTTTTTTAGATGTCTTGAGTTCAGCATTTGCTTTTGAAACTCTGTAACAGGATGCAAAAAAGGACCCGATAAATTAATGGAAGATAGGACTCTCAATGGCTGTTAGTCAGGATGGCCAGGGATATAAAAACATTCTCTGAAGTGACCCTACTCTCTATTTGCTAGAAGCTGGGAATGGGCAACAGGATAGATCGTTTGATGATTACCAATTCTGTTCATTCTCTCTGAAGCACCTCACGTAGGCCACTGTCGGAAGACTAGATGGACCTTTGTTCTGACTCAGTAAGGTCATACTTGTGTTCTTAAAATATTGGTCCATAATAGTTACCTGATTTACACCTGCTTTGTAGATCCTGTCTGACACCAAAATGTCTAACACAACACCCCCAGTGCTGTCCTGGCCATACTGGAGGATTCAGTCTTTCATTATTTGGTCAGATTATTAGTACTAGCAGTGCTGAAACCTACACAGTGCCTTCCTCCTCCTGGGTGCTAAACACCCTCAACTCCCATTGAACACAATGGGAGCTGACAGTGCTCAACAGCACCTTGTGTTGTGATCAGCACTTTGCTGGATCAAGGCCTTGTTACAGTAGAAATGTTCCATGGGGCTGGCATTGTGATGTATTACAAGCTCTATGGATGCATATAGACTGGCAAGATTTTGTGTAAAATCTTGCCACCTGTCTACACTGGCTGCGAGTATTTGCGCAAGAACACTGACTTTGTACTGTACAAAATCAGTGGTTCTTGCGCAAATACTTTGACGCTCCCGCTCAGGGATAAGCCCTCTTGCACAAATATTCTTGTGCAAGAGGGCCAGTGTAGACAGGCAAGTTAATTTCTTGCGCAAGAAAGCCCGATAGCTAAAATGGCCATCGGAGCTTTCTTGTGCAAGAAAGAGTCTACACTGGCACGGATGCTTTTGCTCAAAAGATGTCTTTTGCGCATAAGCATCCATGCCAGTGTAGACACTCTCTTGCACAAATACTTTTAATGGAAAAGTTTTTCCATTAAAAGTATTTGCGCGAAATCATGCCAGTCTAGTCACAGCCTATTTGTTTTTGCTGCTTTGATGCAAAGTTTAATCAAATCCCCAATAAAATCATAGGCTCTTTTTGCACAAGAAACCCCTGTAGAGCATCACACATGCCTTTTTATGCAAGAGCTGTTGCACAAAAAGGAATTATTCCTTGTGGGAAGAGGAATAAATCTACTCTCCAAAGCTCTTTGTCCTGTCAATTTACTGCTTGGGTTTTTTTGTGCAAAAACGTGCTTGAGGTGTGGACGCTTCACTGGTTTTTGCGCAAAAACCTTGTAGTATAGACATAGCCTTATTGGGTCTGCAAACAAAAATGATAGAAATACAACACAACAGAATCTTTGTACGCATGCTGGAATCTATTTAAATGAAGTCAGCAGATGTAACAGTACCAGCCCAATGAAGAATAACAAAATAGTGCCGATCTATGCTTGTGAGAAAGACCAAGTACAGTGGTGACCCTTTCAAAATGACAATTGCTTTGTAATGAAATAAGTTTATCTGTTTCTCTAAGACAAAATCTGTTAGCTAAGACAAAATCAGTAAGTTTTTAAGGCTGACCACTATACATTGCAAATGTAGATATTACTACTGCCACCTATTGATGAAAGTAGAGAATTGAAAGTGTTTTTGCTACTCCACATTTTTCCAAATAAAAATGAGAGAAAAATAGCTAATGATATTTGTTTGAATTCTTTACAGTCAAGATATTCCTACATTAATGTGGGTTTTAAGAGATGCTTTTTATCTGAGTTGCATTTTTGTAAAAGTAAGGGAGTTTGAAAATTGGTTCCTATCACATGTAAATACTGGATAAAGATAAGAGTTTCACAAAGAGGTTACATTAAGCCTAGAGAAGGGCCATCTCTAAAGTCCATGGAAGTTGATAGAAATCTCCCATCATTCCACTATCACTGGTTCTAGGCTATTGGAGGTAGCAGCATGTTAGCTGTCTCACTGATGGAGTATCTGAAGCAAAATGCAGGACAATGTAGCACTTTAAAGACTAACAAGACGGTTTATTAGATGATGAGCTTTCGTGGGCCAGACCCACTTCCTCCAGACTAACACGGCTACATCTCTACCACTATTCTACATGATGGAGTATCAGCATTCTTACTACTAACTTTGGTCAGATTACCATGCTAAAAATACAGTGCTCTGTCCAGTGCTCCCATATTGCCTTTACAATACAATGGTGGGCGATTTCCCAAAATAATTCAGAGTAGGCAAAGCCTAATGCAGTGTACCAATTTTGTCATGATTTCTAATACACTCACTGACCATTTAGAAAGAGTATAGAATAGACATTTTGGATTTCAGGCTGAGAAGGGTTCTTGTTTGTTCATTTGTTTTTAAAATAAGAGTCTTTAAGAAAAACCAAAAGGAATGTTGCTGAACTTCAGAATCCTGAAGCAGACTCATAAAAACTACTTCCCGATTTTGTGATAACATTCAGCACAATTACATTATGTATGTGCATTAGAAATGGTCTTCTTGCTCAGACCATACACTACATAGAAAAAGATCAGATGTGAGAGTGAACACGGATGGGGCAATGGAAGTCTCATCAAAGTGCTTCATGAGCACTTCCTATCAGCTAATAAATATGGAAGTAATAATGACTTTGTATTTTACGCGAGAGCCACAGGGGTAATTACTGAAAAGATACTAACGGCTCTAAATGGAAGGAAAATCTCAAGCCCTAATAAAGACAAATAGGTCTTAGCATAAGTAACTTATGAGACAATACCATCATAAAATACCTGTGCATTTCTAAAGTGTAAAACAGAAATTTTATTCAGGATCAGGAATAAAATCTATAGACTTCTTTTGACTATAGTGTACAATATTCAGAAATGTTCCAGATTCTGATATTTTTATTCACTTTTCATTAAGGTAAAATGTCATTTAAAACCCAGTTAAAAATGGAAAATTTACTTGACTGAGGGCTACAAGAGTTGAACAACATAAAATGAATAATATGTGATTGAAGCAACCCATCTTTAGATTTGGAATGTTTATTGGGTCAAAATTCTTATAGGATGAAAACATGTTTTTACTACCACAGATACTTTACTGCTTACTACCACTGTCTAATAGTAATACCATTGTACAATACATTTTCTATGGTATACAATTTTACTCAAGTAGCTTAACAGAGTCTAAAAAGCTTTCTGAAAATATTTCTCTTACATGGCGGTGAAACTATCCTTCTAGCTCAGAGTCATACAACAGATGCTTTCAATTATTTTAGGTCTGAAATGGATTTTTTTTTAGGGAGGAGAGGAAGACCTGTATAAAACTTAAATAAATTTGGCACCAATTAACGGTAGACTTTTTGGATTTAGAATGAGATGCTGTAAGAGATTTCAAACTTTTTGTGTGGAATAGCCTCCAGACCAGGCCTGGACAAAATATGGCCTGTGGGCTAGATCCAGCCCACCAAGCCACCAGGTCCAGCCCGCAGCGGGGAGCCCCAGGTAGGTTCCCTTGCTTGTCCCACAACCCCGTGCCCCGGGCAGAAAAGCGGCTGCAGGGCTCCATTTCTGTTTTAAAACTAGAGGGGAGGGGAAAAGTTTCAGGAGCTGCCCCATCCTCAGCACAATCCCATTAGCCAGTTTCTGGCCAGAAACCAGCCAATGCGACGAGGAGTCCTGTGGCACCTTATAGACTAACTGAAGTGTAGGAGCATAAGCTTTCGTGGGCAAAGACCCACTTCGTCAGATGCCCATGCATCTGACGAAGTGGGTCTTTGCCTACGAAAGCTTATGCTCCTACACTTCAGTCTATAAGGTGCCACAGGACTCCTCGTCGCTTTTGCAGATTCAGACTAACACGGCTACCCCTCTGATACTTGAAACCAGCCAATGTGAGCTGCTTGTTGGAATAACAGGCAGCCAAGAACCACGTCCCTTTTCCTTGGCCAGGCAAGCAGGCAGGCTGGCTGGGAAATGTTTTAAGCTCTGCAGGCAGGCAGGCTAGTTTGGCAGCTGGCTGGTAAGTCTCTTAGCCACAGCCTGATTCTGGCATGCCAGCCCTTTCCTGCCCCAACCCTCTGTTTCCCATTCAACATTCCCAAACCCTCTGTCCCCCTCTTACACCCATACTCCCTCCCAGATCTGGCACCCCAATCTCCTGCCCAAGATCACAATACCCTCCTACTCTAGGTAACACCTCAAGCCCCTGCACTCCAGTCCCCTGCCCTAGATCACTACCGCCTGCTTCATCCCAACTCCCTCCCAGACTCCAGTCTCCCTCCTGCACCCCAAGCCCTTATCTCAAGCTCCCTTCTGCACCTAACCTCCATCCCAGACCCCGCATCTCCTCCATTAATATCATGGAAGAGTGTGGCCCTCAATCACTTTCCAAAATCTTGGAGTGGCCCCCCTGTCAAAAATTATTGCCCACCCCTGCTCCAGACAATGAAGTTGGAAGGGACTAAGTTGATTAAACAAGTTCTTGCATCCTGTGCTGAGGCAATACCAATTTGGCTAACACCCTGCCTTAGCACAGCCCATGAATAGTGGTGTATCCCATATCTCAGGCTTCACCTGATATACAATGTCAGAAGCACACTGTATTTTGTAATCTGCTTTCCTTATTAACAGCATAGCTTAGATGTGTCGTACAGGTAATATTAATTTATTTTTAATTTGTTCAGAATTACACACATCAAATTAGCCTATTATGGTATGACAGGTAAGTGTGAAATATATCTTGGTGTGATTCAGTGTAAAATAGTAAAAGCTCCAGTCAGGGATCTTGGGTGTTGCATCAAACTGGTAGAGAAGAGCTAATCTGGAGTAATCTATTTTTTTAAGTGGATCAGAAATACACAGCAGGTTATTTGATTTATCTTTGCATGGCTTGAATTTGTCCTCCATAATTTATTTCTTTTTTTACCTGGGCTTGCTTGCTTTCTTTCTTTCTTTCTTTCTTTCTTTCTTTCTTTCTTTCTTTCTTTCTTTCTTTCTTTCTTTCTTTCTTTCTTTCTTTCTTTCTTTCTTTCTTTCTTTCTTTCTTTCTTTCTTTCTTTCTTTCTTTCTTTCTTTCTAATGGTAGCAGCTAACTTCTAGACATCTTGTGCTATTATTCAATCCAGACAGCTGCTCTTTGTACAGTGTTCTCTATCTCCAAGACTACAACTTGTGCGTATGATTGGTCATTGCTATAGGGAATATTCTGACAAAGTGGAAACGTATAGGATCTGACAAAGAAATCATGTGGCACCTTGTAGATTAAGAGGCTGTTGATGGGGTTGTTTCTCTGTAATTTTGTACCATCTTTCTCCTAGGTGAAATAACAACTTCTATGGACTACTTTTCATTAAAAAAATTAATATAAAAAATTAGCTGTAAAAGAAATTAGCTGTAAAATTAAGAAAATAGAATGGATTAGACTATACTTTAAATGTACGGTGAATGCTGTCCTGGTTTTTCTCTGTTTATCCTGTATGACACAATATTAAATTAGCAGCATAGGTTTATTTTCATTAATTATATGTCACCACTTAAAAAAACACCTTATTGTTGTTTATGGAATATTGTATTAAAATAGTGATCTACCACTGAACATTCTAACAGCTTATCAGCTGGGGCCTCTGTAAAGAAGCATGTGACCGGTGCCTAGCAGCAGGCAGCTATCCTAGGGTAATGTGGGATAAATTGTGAATCTTTGATTTAGGGAACAGCCTGCTTTTGTTTTTCTCTGTTTGGGGGTTCTTGTGTGTTAATGATTCTGACTTTTAGGAAATCAAGTAGTATTATGTATAGGGTGACCACATTTCCCTATGCCCTATATGGGAAACCAAGGGAGGGTTGCTGGAGCTCGGGATTTTAACCCAAAGCAGGGGAGAGGCTGTTGGCAATCAAGGCTTCAGCCCCACAGAGGGTGTGGGGGAGCTGCCAGAGCTCAGGGGTTCATCCCTGCAGCAGCCGGGGGGGGAGCCATCAGTGCTCAGGGCTCCACTCCCACAGTGCAGGGGTGAGGGAGGAGCTGCCGGTGCTTGGGGCTACAGCAGCTGAAGCTCCAATCTCCAACAGCTCCTTTGTCCACCTTGCAGCACTGCAGGTATGAAATTCAGCCCCACAACATGTGCTTGGGGCTCCAGCCCCACAGTGGAGGTGGGGGGAGGAAATGGATGGGGCAGGGGTGGGTCCCCCCACCCTCCAGTGGGAACCACCCAGGGACAGGTATTCAGTCCTGTGGCTGGGGTCATCTGAGAATAGGGCTGTGCTCCGCAGCCTGGGCTGCCTTTCAGTGGGGCTTCAGCCCCGCAGCCTTTCAATGGGGCTTCAGCCCCGCAGCGAGGGCCACCCAGGAACAGGGCTGACTCCGTGGTGGCAAAAGGGCTTCAGCTGTGAGGCAAGGGTCACAAGGGAATGGTACTGAGCTCCATGGTCAGGGCCACCCAAGAACAGGGCTTCCGCCCTGCGGCAAGCGTCATCTGCAGTGGAAAAGGGCTTCAGCTCCATGGGGGGGGGTCCATGTGGGAACAGGGTCTGTAGCCAGTGCTGGGGGAGCCTCTGAAAGAGGTTTCAGACATGGCGGGGAAGATGCTAATAGTTGGGGCTTCAGCCCCATGTTCCCCCCTTCTTTGGGGTGCACAGGGAGGGAAGACTCTACTGCCTGGTTTCTCCCTCGGCACCCTGCTAGACTCCACACTCCATGTGCTGGTGCCTGCTTTATCGCCAGCCACAAATAGGAGGCTACTGCAGCTGTGCTGACTGGGAAATTCACTTTTCTGTGTCTATGTAACCCACACACCTATGCTATGTCTATACTCGCGGCTTCTTGCGCAAGTAATATGCAAATGAGGCTAAGCGTGGAATATCGCTGAGCCTCATTTGCATACCTAATGAGCCACCATTTTTTCAGACGAGGCTTTTGCGCAAGAAGGAGCATCTACACTGCCCCTTCTTGTGCAAGAAAAACCCTCTTGCACAATGCCGTTCTTCCTGAAAAGCAATAGGTGTAACGGCGTTGCACAAGAAGGTGTTTCTTGCGCAAGAAGGGGCAGTGTAGATGCTCCTTCTTGGGCAAGAGCCTCTTCTGAAAAAAATGGTGGCTCATTAGGTATGCAAATGAGGCTCAGCAATATTCCACGCTTAGCCTCATTTGCGTATTACTTGCGCAAGAAGCTGCGAGTGTAGACATAGCCCCCCAGTGTGTTTCACTGTCCCATTGTGGCATTTAGACCATAGCAACAGCTAAGAACAAGAGACCTCTACAATTGAGAGCTAGCTGGCTTTTAGCTCAGAGGGTAGAGGCTCCCTCTACTAAGCTCCAGAAGTCCCAGGTTCAAGTGCGCCTGGTGGTGGTTACATATACACTATGAACATACCAGTTAAAGCTTGGTTAAGGCTGAAACAATGCCTGCTAAAGCCAGTAGGAGTCTTTCCATTGATTTCAATGGACCTTGGATCAGGGCTTTATTGTGCATAAGACCATTTACTGTCAAGTTGCTGAAGGAGCGGAACACACACAGTGAGCCTACTTGAGAACAACCATTCTGAAAAGTTCATCAATCAAAAATTCCATAGATAGTGTCTTCCTATTGGAAATTACGTGCTTGTGAATTTTAGCAGTCTTGGAGGGGTTGAGTAGGAGGCCAAATAATTCCATTACAAGAAGCGATCACCTACTATAAGAATGCAAAACATCATCTAACATGCACGTTCATTTTTTGATCCACCTTCCTTTGATGAACCTAGTTTTGATAATTCTTTAGGTACATACCCATCCCCCTTTTGGGAACAAGACAGAGCAGTCCTATTGGGTGTGTGTGGGGACTGGGGCCAGCAGACTTGTGTGTGGTGTGGAACTCAGCTTTGAGTGCACAGGATGCAATGTGTGAGCAGGCCAAAGGGAATCTATAACAGTTGTTCCTGCCATCCCCTGCAGGGGGTATGGATGGAGAGCTGTAGAACCTATTCCAATGAGCAAGAGTAGGTTTTACAGTACAATTCAGTGGGTGTTTCTGGCCAGGTGTTTGAGGAAAGGGCCATGTCCCTTAGCTTTCTGCAAACCTGCCAAGACCCAATCAGGCCTAGATACTCAGGCTGGCCTCCAGAGGGAGTCTGCAGTAGAGCTTGTGCTGTCTCTTTACTAGCATGTTGGACTTTGCCCTTTGAAGAAGAGCAGCATTCTAGAATGACCTGCGAAAATAAACCTGCCAAAAGGAAGCTGTTAGAAGTGTGTCCTGGTGGCTTGGATACACATCCACTGATAAGTAGTCCATGAATTCTAATTCAAGCTCTAATTCAGACTCCAGCTGTGGTCTTGGGAATTTATGGCCAAATTTTCCAAATTTGCCTGTAATTTTGGGTGCTTCAATTTTGAGCTTCCAACCTGAGATAACTAGAAATACAGAGAACTCACTGTTTCCATTGTCTTTAGTTAGACTAGTGGGTGCCGAGTCCCTTAAAAATCTGGCCTGAAGGTGCCTTAAGTTGGATAACTCAAAATGGAAACACTTATCATTAAAGTCCACTTTTGCAAAAGTGATCCTTATGACCCATAAAGACTCAGATTTTGTTTCATAATATCATGTACCCTGGGGTTTCCTTTGTAAGTCTGCCCCCTGATTAGTGAAAAGCTGAATCCCCACCACTGACTTTCATTATCTATTCAGAGCTAATATATAATCCACATAAAAACCAAGGGTTTTTTTTGTAGCAGTGCTGACACAACCATAGGATAAGTCTTTAGAATTTCATGTTATAGCAACATGCTGTTAAAACATCTGTCAGATACAATTTGAACTTGCTTACACGCATCCTTGTCGGGATCACCTAGATTTCCAATGCATGGCAGACTGGAAATTTTGTTGAGAAAATCCCCAGGAAGTCATCAAGGAAAAGAACCAGTGATCATGAGGCAGAAAACCGAAATAATATCTCCCAGATTTCTGCTGGAGCCATAGAAAGGGGTGGCAATTTTTAAACATGAGATAATAGACATTCTGAACTGTTTGCAAGTGCTGGCGGGAAGAGCTTCTTCAGGAATATCAGAAAATAGCTTAGTCTGGCAAGAGACAGCTGCCACCAAAAATAATTCTGTTCTCCAGAAAAAAAAATAGAAGGGAAATTATGTCATGAGTAGGAAATTATGAACATACTGGAAAATGGCATCATGCAAGACAGGGGTAATTGCATGGTTGCTGCAGAATATGAAAGCAGGAAAAACAGATGGCCAATGTTAATTCTTTGGTTCCCTCAGGCTGAATAACAACATTATTAGTAATGAGTTTCAACAAAGTAAGAGGAGCCAGCAGCTGTATTATTGTAGAAGTGCTTAAGGTGCTTATATTTACCTTAGCTAATGGAATGGTAGCTGAGAGTCCTTCTACTCATGGAAACGTCTGACCTGTTTCTTAATCTTACTGAGCTCTTTGTCTCAATTATGTCTTGTGATAGCTAGTTTCACAGGTCAATTATAAATTGTGTAAAAATGTTTACATCCTTGTATATAAAATTTTTTTAAACATTTTATTTGGTATCACCTTATTCTTGAATTATATGAGTGGAAATAGAAGTGTATTATTGTCCTTCTCTGTACTATGTATCAATTTATTTACCCCATTATGTTGCCTTTTACAAATCTTGTGTACGTTAGATAGATCTAGTCTATTTAATGTCTTTCCCTGGCTCTTATTTGCTTTGCCTTTCTCTGGATCTTTTCTATTGCTTCTATGTTCTTTCGGGGATAAGATTAACTTATTATTTGTAGAAAGGACATACCATTTGATGTATATTATAGTGTTACAATTTTTTCAGTATTATTTCTTTATCTTTGCTCAGTATGTCATAGCAGCCAAATAAGCAGATATTTGCAAGTAGCTACACACAGTGACACCAGGCTTCTCTCTAGAAGGCCTATGAATAGGTCAAACTGTTCCTTCTGATATCTTTTATCTTGCATTTGTCTACTCTCAGTTCCTTTTATATTACGGGGTGTTCTTGGCCTTTGCAGCTCCCCACAGGAAACCCCATGTTCTTAGTCTATGCTGTCCTTAAAAGGGAGGAACAAAGGAGGGCCTTCCAGGCCTGCCCACAGAGGCCAATCAGAGCCCATCAGCCTCAGAGAAAAGGAATTGCAGGTCCTGAGAAGTTCAGTTCCAGTCTGGGACTAGAGGGGCAAGAAAGGGTGTCCCTGTCTGGTCAAAGGAGCCTCAGGAAGAGCCAGAGTTTTGTTCTGGCTGAATTTGCTTAAGCTGACCAAGGCCTTATCTACACTGGCATAGGGAAGTTAAATTTAGATTAATCAGCTAATCAGATAGTTGATGGAATTTGCATGAACTATTCAATTAGTCGATAAGTGCGCCTCCACCTTTGAAATGTAGCAAGAGCCCCAGAGGCTCTTGCTACATTTCAAAGGTGGAAGTGCGGCGAGGAGCACTGGGCCAGCAGGGACTCAAGCAGATCTCCGAGCTAGCCCCGAGCAACCTGCTTTTGAAATGTACAAGAGTCCCAGAGGGCTCTTGTACATTTCAAAAGCAAAGCACTGGAGAGCACAGGGCCAGCCACTGCTTGAGTTCCCCACTGCTGCTCCTTGCACAAGGCACCATTTCAGGCGTGTAGGGGGAACAGCATCCGTGAGCTCCAGGACATGGCTAGCTTTTCATCCCATTCCCTGGACACTAAGGGAGTGAAAGGAAAGTGCTTGCATTCCATGCATTCCTCTCACACTTGGCTGGTGAGCTCCCTTCACCAGCCAGGTCTGAGAGGCATGCATGGAATGCAAGCACTTTCCCCTCATTCCCTTAGCAACTGGGAAATGGGCTGAAAAGCTAGTGCCCTCCCCCATGCACTCAAAATGGCGCCTTGTTCCTGCAGAGCTTCCACCTTTGAAAGGTAGCAAGAGTCTGTGGGGACTGGAGCCAGGAGGAAGAAATTGTGGATGAGGGTGCAGATGCCTGTGTAACCCACATACCTTCTGGGTGTGGCTCTCTGTCCTATGTAGTTGCACTTAGACCATTTACAGGGAGAGAGAGAAAATGAGCCTGCTCTACAATCTGAGCTGAGAGCCAGCTATCTTTTTAGCGCAAGCTGTAGAGGCTTATGCATTAAGCTCCATAGGTCCCAGGTTCAGTTCCACCTGTTGGCATTACACCTGCAGTCAAGCAGGGCCGCATTATGACTTTTGTGGGCCCTAGACACTTTTGCCTTCATGGGCCCCTTCCTCCATAAAAATAAATATTAAAAATTATTTTTGATATAACTTTAAATACTTCAACATTTTATTTTATTTTCTGTTTTAGGCAAAATTTAATTGATTTTCATGGGCCCTAAAAGTTTCATTTTTTTCTGATGTGAGAAAAAAATTAAAACACTTTCTTCTACCCTAAAAGTTAATTTTTTTCTTCTGATTTTAAAAGAAATTAAAAAATGTTCGTGGGCCCCTAAAAGTATTGTGGGCAGTAGGCACTGTGCCTACTGTGCCTAATGGATAAGTCAGCCCTGCAGTCAAGAGCTGTTTTCTAACCCAGAGGGGGCTAGCCTGTCACGCCACTTGAAGGTTGGGGAAGCACAACAGCAGAGTCACGCCTGGTAAGTGGCTTTCATTTTCTGGCACCACTGAAGCGAGCTATTGGGGGCTGGAGGGTTGCAGAAATCAGTCTTGGGACTGAGTGCTCCTAGTACTGACTGAGAGCTAGTCAGATGCAGAACAGGGTGTTGATGGACTCTCTCACTTCATGGTAATCAGCCTCACAGATGTCATCAAAAGTGTCATGCAGCTGCTGGGCTATCTGCCTCCTCAGGTTCCTTGCCAGAGCTGCTATGTTCACTGTCCATTAAGGGTAACATTCCCACACCACTGTGCCATAAGGGAGGGGCTCATTGCTACACATAGGCTAGCAGCATATAGGTGAGGACAGAAGCCACAGTCTGGCAGAAGACTCCTGTCTCAGCGAAATATCTTCCAACATGAACACAGCCTGCAGAAAATGTGTGGACATTATTATAGAGCCCCCCTGCTGTGTTAGCTCTCCCACAGACACACGTACTCAGACTACAGTAAGGCCCTGCAACAATGAAGTCTCCTTCCCCAGTGGTTTACTCACCATTTTGGGAGGCTTGTGTCTATAGCAGAGATGTTACAATGCATTTATTTAGGTAAACATGTAACCACTGTCTTCTGCTTCCCCAACCTCCAAATGGTGTGACAGGCGAGCCTCCTCTGGGTTAGGAAATATCTCTTGACTGCAGGTATTATGCCAACAGGTGGAACTGAACCTGGTACCTCTGGAGTTTACATGTGGGGTAGAAGGGAGTTTCCCAGGAGTCAGCACATGGGGAGATGGCTTTTAAGCTGGCTCCCCATGAACACCAGCTCCCACAAAGCTGCCTCCCTGCCCCCATGCTGTTGCCTCTGTATCCAGAAGACAGGATATTGGTTTAGATGGACTTTTGCTGTGACCCAGTATAGCCGTTCTTATGTTCTATCTGAATGGAGACAAAAGTCCATCTGAATGAAGTCTTTTCCAAAGCTCAGTGGTTCAGCATCCTGCCTTTGCCATTCATTCTTCCAGCCCAATAAGAGAAAAGGGCAGCATCTATATCAGGCTTCACACAGGCCATGCTAACCTTTACCAGACTCATGCCATCTGATTGATTTACTGGAGAAAAGTTTCTTCGGTCATCAACCATAAATGGCACAATAAAAAGGTAAGTAAAATGCACCATTTGATGTTTTTTAATATCATGTATTTGAATGAACACTTTCCAGTGCCCTAGATTTTGGGTGGTAAATCCATTGTTCTGCTCCTATCAACTGCTGACTTCCTGGTGAAAAGCCCTGTTTATTCACTACTCTCCAACATAAGGCAGAGGAAGAAGTTAAGAGAAAGGAAAGAATAGTGGAGACAGTAAGGGCTTGAAGCTAAGACCCTCGAGGTCAGCTTTAGTGGGCTATAAATCACAGCTTAGATGAGCTTGATCAGTGTGATGTGGGCAACATGATATGCTCTCTATACAGTGACTATCTTTACAGTGGGGATTCCATTTGCTGTCTTTCGTAGCAGAAGTTAATTGCTAATTTCTTTTTTGGAATCTTGGTAGGGTATTTTCTTTTTTGATTGTACTTATATTCTGAAGACAATACCAGTCTGACACTTTTTAGTGTCTAGACAGAGAACAAAGAGATGCAGCAATGGTTTCACAGGTAATGGCAAGCAAAAAAAGATCACACACACACCCCTTTTCTTCTGTTCTATACATGGCTGTGACAATCGAGCTGCTAGGATCAATCTGCTCTTTACAAGGAGATGCTGAGCAGCAATCAGTTCACACTGAGCAAAAAAGGTAGACGAAATGAACTCATGGAAACTGGTAAATACTATCACACTGCTAATCAATGTATAGCAAATGGTTTGAAAGCAGTGCAAGGAATACACACAGTTCAACATCTGACTTAGTTTGTTTTTGGCTGATGTAATGGGATTTCTATTTTGGGCTAAGAACATAATAACATAAAAAGGGCCATACTGGGTCAGACAAAAGGTCCATGTAGCCCAGTATCCTGTCTGCTAACAGCGGCCAATACCAGATGCCTTAGAGGGAAGGATCACAATAGATAATCCTCACGTCATCCCTCCCCTGTCACCTGCAGAGAAACAGAGGCTAGGGACACTGTTCCTACTCATCCTGGCTAATGGCAATTGATGGACCTAACCTCCACGAATCTACCTAGCACATTTTTGAACCCTGTTAAAGTTCTAGTCTTCACTTTGTTCTCTGGGTGAGCTAGGGCCTCAGAGGTCCTGGATCCTTATTTGATCACTCCAGTTCATTTATATGGATATTCTTAACAGATGAAAAACCTTAAAATTAATGCACTGAATTTCATATGCTGCTATTCGAACACAAGTGCCAAAATGCAAAATACTATCTATCATAACACATAGGCTATGTCTAGACTACATGGCTCCGTCGACGGAGCCATGTAAAATAGTTTATTCGGCACAGTCAAAGAAGCGGGGATTTAAATAATCCCTGCTTCATTAAAATAAAAATGCCTGCCGCGCTGTGCCAGATCAGCTGATTGTCAGCACAGCGCGGTGGCCATTTTTATTTTAATGAAGTAGGGATTATTTAAATCCCCGCTTCTGTGACTATGCCTAATAAACTATTTTACATGGCTCTGTTGACGGAGCCATGTAATCTAGACGTGGCCATAGGGTGCCACATTTACGGCATTCAAGTTCAGGGAGGGAGTGGGAAGAGCGGCCATGTGAGGGACACTCAGGGGAAGAGACTGGGAGGCTACAGAGCCCCATGGCCAAGGGCCAGAAGCATAGCCCCACGGCGGATGGGAGGGATCAGGCGTGCAGCCTAGCAGCTACAGGGTTTAGAGCCCTCTTGCAGGGCTCCCCTCCTGGTCCTCTGACATGGGGTTCTGACATCATACTCTCACTGAAGCAGTCTCTTGAAAAACAAATGATCTGGTGAAAATCTCTCTGAATGTATGAGTAAAGCATAGTGCAACAAATGAAATTGGTCATAAGTTGGAGAAGCCATTTGATTAGGCAACATAAATTCAGTATAAGTGAAAATCGTGTGTCTAGACGACATCCCTCTTTTGACAGAGAGATGTACATTAGACACTTCAAAATTGCAAATGAAGCCGGGATTTGAATTTCCCGCGCTTCATTTGCATAATCGCATCATGGCGCTCTTTCGAAAAAGTGCTATTTTGAAATTGAAACCGCAGTCTAGACATGGTACTTTGGAAAATAGAAGCCTTTTTTGAAACATCCTGTAAGAGGACTGTAGGGGGGGAGGTGCACAAGGGAAAATGCAGGGTGTTCTACAGAACCCCATGTCAGAGGACCAGGAGGGCTCTAAACCCTGTAGTTGCCAGGCTGCATGCCTGATCCCTGCCATCTGCCATGGGGCTATGCTTCTGGCCCTTGGCCATGGGGCTCTGTAGCCCCCCAGTCTCTTCCCTTGAGTGTCCCCCACATCACTGCTCTTCCCACTCTCTCCCTGAATTTGAATGCCATAAATGTGGTGCTCCAGAAGCTCTTGGAGGGTAGGAGAGGAGCTGCTGAGCACAGGGCTCAGCTTTCCCCTTAAGTGCTCCAGCCGGGAGCACTCACAGGGATGCCTTACCTCAGAACAGAAAACACAAAATAACTGGAGCAGGTGATATGGTAGGTCCCCTATGTGGGAAAATACCCCTGTCTACAGCATGTGTGGATCTGTAGGTATCACACATAAATCACTCTCTGAAGTAGTCTCAGATTAGCATAGATACAATATTATCATTTGACTGCTTCAGACTAATATAGCTACATCCGCCAAGTAGAGTACGTCAGTTGTGAGGCTATATACAGTGGGAACATTGGATTTGCCAGACTAGATCCAATTCCTGTAATGTAATATTTTGTATTTATATAATAAGTATTTAATGCTCATAGACCATTTCAAATATTTATCTTATGTTTAAAACTCACAAAAATTGAAATTTAAAAAGGATTGAGTTTATAATAACTGATCTCTTGGGTGTCTTTTTGCATTATGAAGCAGAATTCCAATTTTATTAGCTTTACAGAACTCTGATCCAATCATACTCTCACTGAAGCAATACTGAGTTTTGCCATTTATCTCAATAGGAGCAGGATCAACCCCTTGAGCTGTGGTTCCTTGAAATGAGAAATCGAGTTATGATTTTTTTAATTACATAACTAATGCTACTAAATCCTACTTCATTATTAAATAAAAAGCGATAGCCTGAAAAGACCTAAACAGAAGTATTTTCACTCACTTGAGAAGTGCAGGAACTGGCTTTCAGTATGAAAATATAGCAGTGTGAGAGAATATTTGGGTATGTATTATAACAACATATATGGTCTAAAATTATTTCAATTTATCAGTTACTTATTCCATATTTCCTGTTAATTTGGTGAATTTTGGGTATCTTTAATTAAGTAATGATTTGAGAATTAATATGTGTATATAATTTGATTAACAAAATGTAAGAATGAATGCTAAATTGGAAAAAGTAAAATAAAATTGGTTATGAGGCAACCTCAATCTGTGTACATTATTGTATCTTCACTGAAATCACCAAAGCTATGACAATTTGCAATAGAAGTTGAGGATTCACCCCAGGAGGCTTAAGTTTATCTAGAAGTCACAAAGTGGTAAATTTATTCTGACTGTGTGCCATTCTTGGGAGGCAAGTTTGATATTAATGGGTATATCCAGTGATGTCCTGTGACAATTTTAGCAAGGCACACAACAGTTCACTTGTATATTATAGATGGTCCAAAAAGGCATCCTCCCTACAGCATGAACTCACATGTATAGTGCATGTGAGATCACACTGAGCAGAGGTTTGTTCTCCGTGCGGACTGGAGAGTGTCATCTTACAATCTGGATTTGGCCAATAAATTGAAAGTTGGACTACACACAGCAGGACAAGCATGCAATGCATGCTAGGCATACAGAGTAGGTATATTTGATATAATTTAAACTGTGAATCCTTCAAACAGGTTCTTATCGATTTGCCAATCAAAATTTATACAAAATAAAATGTTATGGAGCTGTTTTGTGACAGTTCAATCAAAAATAAGTGTACTTTATAAAGTTAGAAATTTAAATAATTACTTAATACTGAAACAATACAATTTTGAATAGACTTTCCAGGCAGTAATTAAGAACCAAACCTTTTACACACATATTATATCCATGATTTCACTGAATGTTTCAAAGCTATTTCTTATTCTATCTGAAATTCGCTGTTACTACCTCAACTAAGTTGCAACGACAGTTTTAATTTGTTCGAGTTTTCAGGATACTCACCAAATGTTAAAGCAATGAAAATGTCTTTTGTAACTCTTCAGTGATCAAGCTTCTTTCTCTTGCCTTTCAATTTTGTGTGATACCACAGATCAGGCTGTGTAAAAAATTTCTAAGATGACACTAGTTTGGGGTTTTTTTGTTTTTTGCTTTTGTGGGAGGGGAAGGGGTTGGTTTTATTTTTGTTTTTGATGTATGCAGTTTCATTGGAAAAGTAATGTTCTGAAATTGTGTAATGAATTTTCCAGTTTCAGCACTTTAATCACCTGTTGACTCAATTTATATCTAGGCACCTCAGTTGAAACTTATTGGTGCACATTAGCATATTTTAAAGTCATTTATAGGTTTGATATAATCCCAATTTATATTTCCTGAGACATAGTTAATTTAAGAGTAATCAAGATGACACTTGGGTAAATGGAAACGTGTGTATGAAAGTCTTTATTACTTGTCAAGTAAAACTAGTTTATATATTATAGATACATTCTCCTACTCAGTTTGAGAGTTTGTAGTGGCTGCTTTCATAAGATGAGTAGAAACTTCAGTCCAAGGCATCTTGATTTCAAGATGGGATTATGGGGAGTTGAGCTTCTTTCTGCCTGTGCATCAGCATATTAAGACTCCAAACTCTAGTCATGCTGTTTCCATGGACCTTGAAGCTGAGACAACAGTTAAGGGGAGCCGTGCTAATGCAAATGCTTTTTTGTAGAGCCACTGGAACCCTGCCACCTAGCATAGCCACATTCCCTTTCCCACCACACACAACCATGTTCCCGTTATAGAATGATAGAATCCTAGTGCTGGAAGAGACCTCAGAAGGTCATCAAGTCCAGCCCCCTGCCCAAAGCAGGACCAATTCCAACTAAATCAACCCGGCCAGGGCTTTGTCAAGCCGAGACTCAAAAGCCTCTAAGGATGGAGATTCCACCACCTCCCTGGGTAACCCATTCCAGTACTTCATCACCCTCCTAGTGAAATAGTTTTTCCTAATATCTAACCTAGATCTTCCCCACTGTAACTTGAGACCATTGCTCCTTGTTCTGCCATCCGTCACTACTGTGAACAGATTTTCTGCATCCTCTTTGGAACCTCCCTTCAGGAAGTTGAAGGCTGCTATCAAAAAGGCTGCTCCCTTCAATAATGTCCAACTCCCCTAACCCCTACTGCTCCATAGAGTAGGCAGCCATGTGAGGAATTATGGGGAGGGGTGGCAAGGGGTAGTTAGCAGGACTGTGTGACAGTGTAGGGAAAATTAATGGAGAGGAATCATCCCTGTCCCAAATTAATGTCCCATCCCTGTCCTCCTTGCTCAGTTATGTCAAATGCAGGCTCCCCAGGACAAACAGGAACCTCCATCTGAAAAAAAACCCCAACCTCTCCCTGCTCCCTGTTACAGAGAATAATTCACGTCATCACTAACCTACGTATTTCTGTGCTAGCCATGTGAAAGTAAAGCCATGTCAAATGGAAGCTAACTGAATCTGCTCTGCATGCACATTTTCTCAGGTCAGTAAAAGGACATCAATAGAGTCATTTGCCTTTGGGTAATATGTGTTTTTCTTTGGAAGTATAATAGTTTTACTGATGCTGCTCTCCTACACAGAAGAGAAATACTTTTAAATTTGCACATATCCCTTTGGTACTATATATAATGCACTTCCATTTTTTGTTTTACAGGGATATCAAACCTGACAACATACTGTTGGATGAGCATGGTGAGTTCTTATGATTATTTTATCTCCAGCATTTCAATTTCATGAGCTGCCCCAGTGGCTCTGTGATTAATGCTGCCTGAGTTCATCTGAGAGACCGGGCTCATGTGCCAGGTCTGGTCTTTCTCCACAGCAACATCTCTGTCAAGTTTGTCAGCTGTCTTGATAGGCTCCAAGAAATCCCCTCCAGCCATATGGTGGACTCCATCCAAACAATTAAGGTTCATGTATTCCCACATGTATTCTTTCCAATATGTCTGGCTACAAAAATTGTAAGATTACCTATTGTCATATGTCATCAGCTCTTCAGTTTTTGCAACAGTTTTTTCTCTCATTATAGAGAAGTCACAGGCTTGATGTTTGAGCTTTCATACTTAACTGGGCCAATTATGTGTTAAAACCTTCCATACAGCTTAGATTTATGCTTTAGCAATTCCTACAATGAGACTGTCAGGCCATTCAAAATGGCACTGCCGTCTGTCTCTATTTCCAGTATTGTCATATGTTTTGTTTCTATTGCATGTGTCATGACACTGAATGTTTTGGGCTTGTTTTTTAAAAGAATCAACTCCTGGAAACCCATAACTATGTGGAAGCCTCTACTTTTGTTTAAAAATAAAAGGAAGTCTTTAGTCCTCATGTTCAAAGAAAAATTAGAAAACTAGGATTGCCAACTTTCTATTTGAAGAAAACCAAAGACCCTTGATCCACTTCACCAATGTTCCCTCTAATGTGCAGAATAAAATGTTATGTGCACTGAGGCATGTGCAGATCTGCACCATCAGCAGAAATGACACCTAGCTGTGGTTGATCTGCTAATCTTCTGGGTGGCATTTGAATGCCTCCTGAGTGGCCACACAAGCTCACAGGGAATACTGCACTCTGCCTCTTCCCAAAGTTCTCCCCTTTCCATTGTTCACTCTCCCCCAACCTTGCTCATTTGCACATTATCACTAGGCTGAGGCAGTGGGTTTGGGGTATAGGCTCCAGGCAGCCAAACTGGGGTTGGGGAGGGGGTGGGGTACAAACTCTGGTCTGGGGTGTGGGCTCCAGAGTTGGGCAGAAATGAGGGGTTCAGGGTATGGAAGGTGGCACAAAGCTGGGGCAGGAGATTGGGGTGCAGGAGGGGGTTGGGGGTTCCCCTCTGAGTTGGGGCTGTAAATGCTCCATGTGTTGTTCCCAAGCACTGGCGCAGCTCCCATTGACCCAGAACTACAGCCAATGGGCACTGCAGGGATGGAGCCGGGGGAGAGTGTGAAGCCCCAGGCACCAGTTCTGCCACTCCCGTTTTGCATTTGAACTGCAAAACAATAGGAGCAGCACAGGGGCAGCCCATGGAGCCTCTCTAGCCACCCCCTGGCTGTGTTTACACTGGACCCCTTTTCCGGAAAAGGGATGCAGATGAGACAAGTCGGAATTGCAAATGAAGCGGGGGATTTAAATATCCCCCGCTTCATTTGTATAAACATGGCTGCCGCTTTTTTCCGGCTCGTGGCTTTGCCTGAGAAAAGCGCCAGTCTAGACAGGATCTTTCGGAAAATAAAGCCTTTTCCAAAAGGTCCCTTATTCCTGATTTTAAGAGGATTTTAGGCACTTCCTTTTGGGTAGTTTAAAAATATGGGAAATGCCTTATTGAAAAAACTAATCACCCTTCATACAACCAGCTCACCAGTTTTGTGTGCATAATAGCAATAGATACAAGCACTTCAGAATACACAATAGAATGAAAAACTACATGGATTGCTGGAAGAATAATCTCCTCATTATTTCTTTGACAGATAAATATTAAGTTCTGTATCTCAAATGATAGCATCACCAGTGATTGTTCCTGTTAGAGTACCAGCATGATAGCCTGTCACAGAATATCTCTCGCATAATTCCCTCCTGGACTGATGCAAATATTTGATTTACAATTAAAATTGTCACTCTCATGCTTCATTGTTTTCTCTCTTCTTTTTATTCTGTGTATTTTTTGATTTCACAAAGCTAAAATGCCACCCACATACTGTCCCAGTGTTCTACACATTTATGGATATCATGCCACAGACGTGTCTTTTAATAAATTAAGGAGAAAACCCAGGAGGATGTATTTTTCCAATTTCTCTAACATCTCACTACTGATTCAAAAGCAGTAACACTGTTCAGACATATATATAACGCCTCTCAGTGGGGGATCTCAACTGCTTACAGACTAGTGTTGCCTAGCTCTTGTTTGGAGGTCAGGCATAAGTGCCGAGGTCAGTCTGAGCCCCTGAATTCTCTTCCTTCTCTACATCCTCAGAGGTGCTAATTGCTCCAGAGAGAGTAGGAAGCAGCTAAGGCCGTGGTTCTGCCCTCTTGTGCACTGGCTCGCACAGCTGGCTCCTGGTGATAGCTGTCTGTATCATCCTTAAAGAAGCAGCACACACACACTCTCTTTTTGCCAGAAAGCTCTTTCCATTCCCTGTGCAGCTTTGCTCAGGGAGGTGCCTCAAAGGCACAATATGGACCTACATAGTTCAGCTTCAACAACCCTCAGCGGTACAGAAGTGTCACCCTTTGTGTTAGTTGAAATAGCCATAAAATCCACTGGCAGAAAGGATAATATCACAGATCCTTACTGAGTTGTTGCAGATTCCAAGATAACTTGTTTAAGCGGACCGGATTATATCAAACCAATTCAGTGCATTTGTGGAGCAGTAGAGTTTCTTCTAAGGAGCTCTGGCACCACTGTTGAATCAAGGACTCAATAGAGAGAAGTGGTGAGGGGAAAATGCTGTTCCAAGGTACATTGTTACAAGGAGAAAATTCCAAAGAGACTTCATCATTTCATATATTTTAACACTGTCAGATAATCTACTCTGACCTCCTGATAAATACTTTCATCCAATTACTTCCGTATAGAGCCCAGTAACTTACTTCTAAATAAAGTATATGTTCCAGAAAGGTATGCAGTCTGGATCTAAAGAATTCAAGAGATGGAGAAGGCACCATTCTTCTTGATAGTCTCCTCCATTAATCAATCAATCAATCAATCTTACAATAGTCTGTGTGTCTTTACTACAGCAGTCAAGTTTAGGAAAAGTAATGAAGGAAAACATTCAAGTGTAAAGTCTAGAATTTTTCATATTGGTTCAAAAAGTTAGGAACATGGTGACCCTTTTTTAGTCTAGCTTCATCATTTCTGTCTAAAAATGCCTTCTAGATGACATCTTGAACAAAAATAAGAAGATATTTGGGTAATTGTGAAAAATATTAAGGACTATCAATTGACCTGCGTTAACGCCTGCGATTAACGCAGGACAGGATTAACGCGTTAATTTTTTTAACATGTTAATCGCATGAGTTAATGTTTCACTGCCCCTTTGAAGTGCCACTCCAGTGCTTCAAAGGAGCAGCACAAGCGGAGCAGGGAATCAGCTGGGGACTCCAGCTAATCCCCAGCTTCGCCTTTGCAAAGCCCCTTTGAAGCCCCGGAGTCCCCAGCTGATCCCGGGCTCCATGCAGCACTGTCCCATTGAAACGCAACCAATTAATCACAATTAAATTGTTTAATCTCTTGACAGCCCTACAAATATTACAGATCATATGTACAATATTGTCCCAACAATATATCCTTACTACTTGTTTCTAGAGAGTGAGAGCTGCAAAATTGGCCAATGCAATACTGATCAAAGGTGTAAAAGTAGATCTGAGACTCAGTAGCAAAGGAATGATATTTTAACCCATGTGAATGCATGAGACCGTGAAGTGATAAAGATGTGGAACATAAGAACAGACATCAGACCAAAGGTCCATATAGTCTAATATCCTAGCATCTGACAGTGGTGAATACCAGGTAGCCCAAGAAGAATGAGCAGGTCAGATAACTGCCAAGTGATTCCTTCCCTGTTACATAGTCCCAGCTTCTGGAAAAAGAATTTTTTTAAAAGAAGAAGACCATTGATGAAGGCCTATTTGACCCCTGTGTAAGGGGAAGTCCTGAACTGTTCCCAAAATACACAGATCTTATAAATTCCAAGGCCAGAAGGGAGCACTGGGATCATCCATTCCAACCTCCTATCTAACATGAGGCATAGAATGTTTCCAAAATAAGTCCTTAGAGCATATGTTTTAGAAAAACATCCAATCTTGATTTAAAAATTTGCAATGATAGATAATACACCGCAACCCTTGGAAAGTTGTTCCAGTCATTTGTTACTCACTGTTAAAAATGCACGTATTATTTTCAGCCTGAATTTTTCTAGCGTTGACTTCTGACTATTGGGGATTGTGTTATACCTTTGGGTGCTAGAATAAAGAAATCATTAATAAATATTTGTTCCCTATGTAGGTACTTATAGACGGTATTCAAATCACTTCTTAATCTTTTATTTATGAAACTAAATAGATTGAGCTCTTTGAGTATCTCACTAGAAGGCATGTTTTCTAATCTTTTAATCATTCTTGTGGCTCTTCTTTGAGGCCTCTCCAATTTATCAGTCTCCTTAGATTATGGACTACAGAACTAGACACAGTCTTACAGCAGTGGTCACACCTGTGCCAGATACAAAAGGTAACAGAATCTCTCTGCTCCTATTCAGGATTCCACTGCTTATGCCTCAAAGGATCGCATTAGGTCTTTGGTCATAGGATTGCACTGGAAGCTCATGTTTGGCTGATTATCCACCACAACCCCCAAATCTTTTTCTTGCATTATTGCTTCCCAGGATATAGTCCCCCATTCTGTAAGTATGGCTACATGCTTTGTTCCTCAATGTACAGCTTTACATGTAGCCATATTGAAAACACATCTTTTTCCCTTTTGGGGGTAATGAGGTCTCACTAGGCCAGCTGTCCTGGTGCCATTCCAGGTAGTTTTGCTGTTCAAAACCATGCCAACTTCCTAGTGGCCAGTAAAGTATCCTGGATCTACCCAATACTTTGGTGGGACCCTATAATCACCAGCCAAGGTCTATACCATTTCAACCATTTCTGCCATTTCCCTGGGATGCCTCTTTCTCTGCCAAGTTTCTTCTCCAGCAAACTTCTGAGTAAAACCCTTCCCAGTCCTTCTGCTCCTCTCCCTTCCATGCCCCATTCAAAGTTTCCTCCTTTCTCATAAGCGACGAGGAGTCCTGTGGCACCTTATAGACTAACTGAAGTGTAGGAGCATAAGCTTTCGTGGGCAAAGACCCTCTTCGTCAGATGCATGTCTTTGCCCACGAAAGCTTATGCCCCTACACTTCAGTTAGTCTATAAGGTGCCACAGGACTCCTCGCCGCTTTTGCAGATTCAGACTAACACGGCTACCCCTCTGATACTTGACTCCTTTCTCAGGAGGCCAGAGAATGAGTGCAGACTTCCATAGTATAGTCCCTTCTGCTCTCACTTCCTGGCTTTCTTTCAGCCTGCTCCAGCCCAGCTGGGCTTCTGCATCAACTAGTGCTTGCTAATTCTAAATCTCCCCTCGGTTGTTTCCTATAAACTTTAATTGGCCGTGGCTAGCCCCATCAACCCCATTAACTGGCCCTTAAACCCCATCAACATTGATGTAAGGTTAACACTCTCATCACAGTTTGACAAGCCTATAATTATCCAGGTATTTCTGTTTATCCTTTTTAAATATTGGCAAATCAGCTTTCTTTCCATTTTCAAGAACTTCCTCTATGTTCCAATACTTATTGAAAATCAACATTAATGATACAGTGAGCTACTTAGGCAATTCTTTTAAAACTCTTGAAAATTAATTATCTGGCCCTGCTGATATTTTAAAATAGCTAAATTTAGTAGCTGCTGTTTAACATCCTTCTGGGATATTAATGGAATAGAAAAAGTGTTTTCATCATATGAGACTCTATTTTCTATTTCCTCCCAAATACAGAAGGATTTATGAACTCTTCTGCTTTTTCTGCATTATTATTGACAATTCTACCATTTTCATCTGACCAATATCATTGTCAGGTTATTTTCTCTTCCTAATATATTTTTAAAACTGCTTAATGTCCTCAGCTCTGCTGGCTATACATTTCTCCTTTTATCCGTTTGTTTCCCTGACCAATTTTACACAATCCCTAGATTCTGGTTTATAGTCATTATTGTCAACTTCCCTTTATTGCCATTTGGTATATTTATTTTTTGCCTGCTTTCACGTCTCCCCGAAACCTGATCAATCTTTAAACTAATGTGCCTTCCTCCTCAATTGTGGGGCTGCCCATGGAGTGTTCTTAAACAATTTCCATTTATCATTCACATTCTTCTGATTAAATTCTTCCTCCCAGGTGATGTCGCTTGTAATTGTTTTCAGCTCTGTGAAATCATTCAATCACATCAATAAAGAAATTCAAAATAGAAAGAAACAAATCTGAGTAGAAAATTTAAATGTTTAATTCTTTTACAAAAAGTCTATGGCACAATATATATATTTCAGAAGCGTTAATCTTATACAGAAGTCGCATATGGACTGCATGCCTTGTATTAGTCTGGATGTTTCATTTTTTTCACATGTATGTATAATGTAAGCAAAAAATGTTCACCCCCCCCCCAAAAAAACCATGTTTAACCTTTGCTAATTGAAGATGGACCATACATAACATTGAAACAAGTTCTGAATGAGATTAAAGCTGCTGTCCTAATGGAAAACCACTGGGAACCATACCACAGTAAGATAGCTGGGCCCTCTGTTACCTAAAGAGTAGCATAGGGTTGATTCCATCATTATTTTCCAACTTCCAGAGCAGAACATTTAGTTTTTATTAAGAGGCACAAATTCTCCATTTCGTTTCTTTGCATTATCATCTAAATATTAATGAAGCCAGGAGGATTTATGTGCATGTGCCGTCTTAAGTTCTATTTATACTTTGCTTTGTTTACTTTCAGGTCATGTTCACATCACTGATTTTAACATAGCTACTATAGTGAAAGGATCAGAAAAGGCTTCCTCTATGGCTGGCACTAAGCCATATATGGGTAAGTTTGAAAAACCATTGTAAAAATACATACAGCACATTTCAGTGAAGTGTCTCTAATTCAGGATGTTCTGGTCTGCATGTCTGATACCTCTAAGCAACTTGTGCATTAGTGAAGTATGGTTTTAGAAAAACTTGTAGTCAGCAGTAGCTCTGGTTCAGACCAGCATCTCATTTCATCTGAATCCCCCTGAGTTTGAAGATACGAATAAATGGCTATACTTTTGTTCCTATTTCTACCGTTTGGGAAAGAACGTGTAATATCAGCTTTGAATGCATTAAGCACATGCTCACATGCTTTCCTGAGTTGGGGCCTGAGTATCTCAAGAGCATGACTGCTGATTATGGCCCCAATCCAGTGTGACAAAGTCAGACCTGATAGCTATAAGAGAGTGGTGGAACTCAGGTTTATCAGCCCTAGAGTGAGAAAGGTCCTTTTGCCTTTGAATGGTAAAAATTGATACCTTGGGGGGTGAATTAGAGACACCTGAGTTGAACTAAGGGCTGCTGGTCATTGAGAGTACATAAATACCCACTGTGGGGGGGGGGGGGATTAGCCCTCACCCCTTACTCTTCCAAATCTTGCCCACAGAGCACACCCAGCACCCTCCCCGCCCTCCCCGCCCCCATTCTTGGAGGGTGATGTGGCCCCAGCCTCCAAGCCCCAGAGCACACCAGCTGGGTGGGCAACTTAGCCTCACCCTCCTGAGCCCTGGAGCACCAGAAAGGCAGGAGTGACAGCTGCAGCCTCCTCAGTTCTGGAATGAGAACAAGTGGAGTGGCCCAAATTGGGGCCATCCCAAAGGGAGATTGGAGCCCCCACTGCATCAAGCAGAAAGCAGAGGAAGGGAGGCAGGGCCATGCTTCATTATTTGGAGAGGCACAGCTCCTCCCTCCCCAGCCTATCATACCCACTCCCCATGCTTCTGAGTGACTTTATTAACCCCTCTTCTGGTGAGAATGGGGTGGGAAGGATGAGAAACAAACTGTAGCAGGGTTAAGGGCAGCAGGGAGAAAAGGCCTTCCTAGATAGAAGGATGTTTTCCTTTTAGGGAAAACAATCAAGTTAATTTCTGTTTTGGGAAAGGGCTAGCAACAAGAAGCCAGCGTAACAAAGCACTGCCCCAGGGTGCAGAAGAAGGGTTAATAGGATGGTGAAAGGAATGGAAAACCTACCTTATATAAGGATACTTAAGGAGATTGTCTTCTTTAGCCTCATTAAACAAAGACTGTGGAGAGATATGATCACTCTCTATAAATACATAAGAGGGATAAATACCAGGGAAAGAAAGGAGTTATTTAAGTTAAGCACCAATGTTGACACAAGAACAAATGAATCGTAAATATTCTTAACAGCTTAAGATGGGACATTAGATGGGAAGGACTCTGAGCTATTACAGAGAATTATTTCCTAAATGTCTGGCTGGTGCCAAGTGTTTAGCTGGTGGGTATTGTCGATATGTTTAGGGTCCAACTGATAGCTGTATTTTGGACCAGGAAATAATTTTCCCCAAGATCAGATTGGTAGGGATCATGGGGGGATTCATGTTCACTTGCAGCTTTGAACTACACTAAATGGTAGATTCTCTGTAACCTGAAGTCTTTAAATCATGATTTGAGGACTTCATTAAGTCAGCCAGTGGTTAAGGATCAATCACAGGGAAGAGTAGGCCTGCAATATGGAGGAGGTGAGATGGGAGTATCATGATCTCTTCTAGCTTTAATGTCTGAATCATTGGGGAGTTAGCTGTGCAAAGTGGCCCTTAGATATGATTTGCAGTCAACATTCTCCTGCATAAAATATCAACTCATATTATAGGTCAGGCCTGTTTGCATTATTGATGCTATGTTCTTGCAATATGTTTGGTTAATTTAAAAATACTAAAATATGCTAATAATCTTATTTCTATATATCATTTTATATATTTTGCATAACATTTAAATTATTTGGAGACTGACAGCCCCCTGAGACCTCCCAGATGGCAGCCTGAAGAGAGTGCAGCCAGGCTCGCAGTAATGCGTCCACGAGAAGCACCAAAGTGCCCAGGGGCAGTTGTGGCTCCATGTTGCAGAGTGCTGTAGTGTCCCGAGTGAGGGCAATCAGAGCACGCAGAGACAAAATGCTTTGCTGTACTTCATTGAGGGACAAGCAGGGAAAATCTGAGAACCGGCTGTCCGGGGGGGGAGGGAGGGGGGTCCATTTAAGCACAGGCCTCAGCCACACAAAGTAACTCCTAACCTGATGCTCTGCCGCACCTGATTCCAGCCGGCCTTAAATGCGATTCAGCATCCACTCAGTGTGAACGTGCTATTTTGAAATAGCAAAATGCTATTTTGAAATGCATTTTGTGTGTAGACACGTTATTTTGAAATTACTTATTTCAAATTAACTATTTCGAAATAAGATATTTCGAAATAACGCTGTAGTGTAGACATACCCCCAGAGAAATGTAGATTTACAAGGAGTCCTAGTCAACAATAAACATACATTGAGTCAGGTTTATGTTAATAGTGCCTAGAAGTTCTAGAAGAAACCCAGTTAATGTTCTGACATCAACATTAAACCTTACAGTAAAGCAAAAACAACCTAGCCTCTTGCTCCGCAGTGCCTAACACCCTTTGACCCCCACCCCTACAGTCCATGACAAGCTCCTCTTGCCCCATAACCCCATCATGCCCTCACCCAACATCCCTTTGTCCTCACCCCATGCCACCCCCCGCACTCCGGAGAGCGAAGCTGCTCTCTCTAGAGAGCGTGGCTGTTACTGCTGCATGGGCGGGAGGGGGGGGTGGAGTGGCCCTCCTCCTTTGCATGCCCTGCCTCCCCAAGTGCGTCTTGGATCCCCATGGGTGGGGGAGCACAGAGCCCCCAGCTGACCACCATTACTGAGGGGGGAAAAGGGTGGGAGGCACCTTCTGCTCCATCTCCTCCTGCCACCGCTTCAGCCCCAGCACCATTGCCAGCAAATCAGCCACACAGGAGGGGGAAGAGGGGATGCCCCAGGGAGGCGTCTCCTGCTCCACGTCTTCCTGCCATCACCTCAGCCCCAGCGCAGCTGGCAGTAAAAGCGGCTGCACAGGCAGACAGAGCAGTTGGTGGTGATTTGCACGCTCCCTCCACCTTTGTGCCCCCTCCTCTCCAAGTGTGTCTCCCTCAGGGTGGAGGAGAGATGCAGGGGGACAGCTCTTCCTGCTCCACATCCTTCTGCCACTGCCTCAGCCACCACGGCTGCTGGAGCTGAGCCACCGTGAACAGCTGGCTTACGTTCTGACAGCCGCCGTGCCCCGGCAGCCAGCAGTTCACAAACTGGCACCAGTCTCTGGACCATCGGTTGGGAACCCCTGATCTAGATGGCATTTAGTCCTGCCATGAGGGCAGGGGACTGGACTTGATGGCTTCGCAAGATCCCTTCCAGTTCTAGTGTTCCATGATTCTATGTGACAGCACAACTGCAGTGAGGCCTCTGACAACACAAAATAAGGAGGACACTTAATTATGGATACATTTTGCATTCATTAGCCTGAGACTATGGCATATTTATTTTAAATGTGTAGAACCAACATTGTGTTAGACATCAGCATGATGCTGCCTGCTTGAAGCTGGTGTAGAGATTTCGCACACATAGTTAAGTTCAGGACTTAGGTTGGGTGGTAGACCACAAGACATGGCAGATTAATGAGATGCTATAGGGTAAGTGCATGTATGCAGCTAATTTCATCTAATAAGTATTTGCTCTGATGTAATCGTATTAAAATATGAGGATTAAAACCTACTGCAGTATATTAACCACTGAAGGTGTGAAAAAAGGAACAAAACTCTTCTAAATCAGCTTTCGACCAGTCACTAGAAATTACCAGCATGTGCAAACTTGAAGTCTCATTTTACTGTGTACCCCACCGATTTCCACTTTCACGTATATTAATAGAACTCTGTCTGGAAGTTAGTCATGATAATTTAGAATTTTGCCCATTAGCAAAATGGAAAAGGGATGCTGGTTACCTTAACTGCAGCGTCAATGTTGACAATCAGTTTGTACTAACGGGCCTCTGCATGACTCCATAGAGTAATATAGGAAGAACAACATTTCCCTGGTTGTTGAGCTGCATGTTGTTTTTGTGCCTGCTATAATGCTTCCAGCTGCTCCATAAGGTTCTCCGCTAAGTCACAAGCGCCTGTCTTTATAGCATATGCTTATGCAATATGATTGAAGGCACTTACTCAACAGTCAAGTCAGAAATGTTTGTTTTGCACAGAAGGGCTGTGTCTACACTGGCATGAATTTCCGGAAATGCTTAAAACGGAATACTATTCTGTTTTCAGTTTTTCCGGAAAAGGAGCATCTACATTGGCAGGCTGCTTTTCCGGAAAAGCCCTTTTTCCGGAAAAGCTTCTGTGGCCAATGTAGACGCGCTTTTCCGGAAAAAAGCCCCGATCGCCATTTTCACGATCGGGGCTTTTTTCCAGAAAAGACTACTGGGCTGTCTACACTGGCCCTTTTCCGGAACAGTGTTCCGAAATAAGGACTTATGCCCGAGCGGGAACAGAATAGTTTTTCCGGAATAGCGGCTGATTTTGTACAGTAGAGCATCGTTGCTTTTCTGGAAATTCAAGGGCAGTGTAGACAGCGGCTGATTTTCTGGAATAAGTGGCCCAGTGTAGACACAGCCCAGATGTTTAAGGGTGTCTTTCAAGCTTTTCATCTACCCTCCTAACTCACAATTGCCAGAGCTTAACTCAGAATGAAGCCTTGTTTTGATAGACAGATCTGAGGCAGTTAAGCTACATGGCCAGTCTAACTCAACTGTGTGCAGGTTAAATGAGCTGAGCTTCATTGAGAACCAAACCAGCTTTCACCAGGATTTCATTGTTGGAAACCTGGTCCTGCCATCTGATGCCCAGCAATTGTCACGGGTGTTTCTAATGGAAATTGTCAAGCTTTATAGTGTGTCCTTGATAACAGAATCACATTTCACACCTCTTGAGGAGTGTGCTGAGGACAACAGCATTACAGACTTGGGTTTCTGTCTGTATACAGATTCCATTTTGCTTCCAGATTAGGGGAATCTGGGCAATGCCCTTCTCACCCCATTTTCACCATGTAGAGGTGGGGTTGGACTTATGAGAGGCAAAAAGGAAATGTAAACTTTGTGCAGTAGGAGGTAAACTGCTACTTACTGTCCAAAGAAGTTGATATTTACATTTTCATTGGAGGGGAAAAGTTGTTTTTTCCCTGTATTTTTTAAACCACTATTCCTTTAACTAGCAAATTACTTGCTACCTCTCTGATTTAATTCCAGCTTTCTATTTAAACCTCAATTGATAGAATTACTAACCTTCCCTGAGATTTTTTTTTTAATGAGAAGTGAAAATTTATACTGGAATGCCGCTGTGCAAATGCTGAGAAAGCTGAGAATGTACCAATCAACAAATCTAGGGATATTATTTCAGAAATTAAGTTGCACTCACCCTTTTCACTGAAATGCCTGTATTAACCAGTATGGCCCTGACTCAGCAAGGTATTTAGGCATGTGTTTAACTTGAAACATGAATAGCCCGAATGACTTCAATCGATTTAAAGTTATGAATATGCTCAAATACCTTGTTGAATTGGGGCCAAAGGGATTTAGGTGCGGAAAGATACAGAGGGTTACCTAGTTTATTTCATAAAAGTGCCTAAGTAAGTTAAGCACCTAATGCTCTTTGAAAGTCAATGGGAGTTAGATGCCTAAATGAGTTAGGGTATGTCTACACTACAGTGCTAATTCGAACTAACTTAGTTCGAATTAGTTAATTCGAACTAAGCTAATTCGAACTAACGCATCCAGACTAAAAAACTAGTTTGAATTAGCGTTTTGCTAATTCGAACTAGCATGTCCACACAGAGTGGACCCTGAACCGGGGTTAAGGATGGCCGGAAGCAGTGCCGGCAGGGCATCAGATGAGGACTTAGAGCGTGGAGCTGCTGTTTCAGGCTAGCCAAGGGCTGTGCTTAAAGGGACCCGACCCCCACCCCGGACAGACAGTTCTCAGGGGTGCCCCGCTTGCAAAGCAGTCCTGGCTTGGATTGCCCGGAGTACCCACACTAGGCACATCACAGCACTCGGCCATCAGACCGGCTGCACTTGCCGCAGGCTACCATCTGGGGAGAGAGGGAAATTGGGGGGCTGCAGGAGAGCTTCCACCCCAGAAGCCCGCAGAGCCAGCCCAGTCCTCCCCATCGGGGGCTTGTACCCCATTCCTCCCCCACCTCCTTCCACTTACCCCTCCCTAGCCCCCCTTCCTGATGTACAAAATAAAGGACAATTGTGTTCAAAAATAGAATCTCTCTTTATTGAACAAAACTGGGGGAGACTGGGAAAAGGAGGTGGGAGAGGGGAAGAGAGAGGCTGAGAGAGGGGAGGGCAACTAAAAAGATCAGAGGTTTGGAACAGGTCCCATATGAAGAGAGGCTAAAGAGACTGGGACTTCTCAGCTTAGAAAAGAGGAGACTGAGAGGGGATAGGATAGAGGTCTATAAAAGCATGAGTGGTGTGGAGAGGGTGCATAAAGAAAAGTTCTTCATTAGTTCCCATAATAGAAGGACTAAGGACACCAAAGGAAAGGAATGGGTAGCAGGCTTCAAAGTAGTTACAGAAAGTTGTTCTTCACAAAGCAAAGAGTCAACAAGTAGAACTCCTTGCTGCAGGAGGCTGTGAAGGCTAGAAGTAGAACAGAGTTTAAAGAGAAGTGAGATAAAGTGATGGAGGTTGGGTCCATGGAGTGGTGTCCCTGCCCAAAGTTTGTGGAAGGCTGGAGAGGGATGGCACGAGACAGATGGCTTGGTCACTGTCTTCGGTCCATCCCCTCCAGGGTGCCGAGGGTTGGCCGCTGTCGGCAGACAGGCTACTGGGCTAGATGGATCTTTGGTCTGACCCAGGACGGCCATTGTAAGCTCAGGGCTCAGGGTCGGGGGTCTCAGTGGACCACCTTGATTTTCCTGCACACCTGCTCCTGGGTGGCCAAGCTGGCATCTCTCCTGCCCTAGATGGCCGCTTTCCTGTGCCTAGTGCGGAGGTCGTGGACGAGGTCCACGATGTCCGCACTAGACCAGGCGGGTGCCCGCCTCCTGTGGTCCCGGGCAAGCTCCCGGGAGCCGCCAGCCTGGTCCCGGGAAGAGGGGGAGGGCTGGGGGGCATCGGGTGCCTGGCTCGAGCCGTGCCAGGTGCAGGGTCTGCTAGCTGGGTGCTGGCAGGCTTGCACCTGGCACGGGCATGGTAGCCAGCCCGTGCCCCTTTTAGGGCTCCGGGGCCGGGAGGGGGGCAGACGAGTTTCCCTGGTGTTGGCCAGAGTGGCCACCAGGGAAAGCTGGGGAGGGCTAGCCTCCCACTAGTTCGAATTAAGGGGCTACACACCCCTTAATTCAAACTAGTAAGTTCATACTAGGCTTAGTCCTCGTAGAATGAGGTTTACGTAGTTCGAACTAAGCGCTCCGCTAGTTCGAATTAAATTCGAACTAATGGAGCGCTAGTGTAGCGCCTATCAAAGTTAATTCGAACTAACATCCGTTAGTTCGAATTAACTTTGTAGTGTAGACATACCCTTAGGTACTTATCTGTAAATTTAAAAATCTAAATCCTTGTACATCTAGCACAAAGGCTTGGATTCTCAAAGGTGTTTTGACAGCTAACTCCAAGTGATTCCATGAAATGATTACCTAAATGCTCAGAGGTGTTTTAATACCTCTGAGCATTTAGGTAATCATTTTATAGATCTGGGCCTAAGAACCTTATTCTGTCACCCTTATTCTGTGAATGGTTCCCTTAACATCAATGGACTACTTTCATCACAAGGTACTACCCAGTATTTATAAAGGCCTTAAATCCCCGATGCTGTGAGGTACATGCTGTAGGTGAAACCTTGCTCCCACTTGGAGCTCTTCTGGAGTCAATGGGTCCTATGTGGGCATTGGGATCTGGCCAAATATTTCTGGATTAATTCAGAAGCGATGTAAAACACACTTTCTGAAATTAATGTGGCACTATACAAGCATTTTGACTTTCACACTCTCTTTTTATTTGGTGAGGAATGCCCTTTGGATTTTACATAATAGCTGATAAAATATACAGTTTTGGACATGCATTTTATAAAAATAGCAACTGGTTTCTCAGACCCAATCCAAAATGTATGGTGTGAAATCCAGTCCCAGGTTGAAGTGAGTGGGATTTTGCCACTGACTTTGCTGGAACCACGATTTAACTCCCGATGAGTAGTTCTACCTGCTTGAGCTTTTGTACCAGTTAAGTAAAAACAAGGTAACCCAGAATGCAGTTTCCTTTGTCTCCTTTGCCCTCTCCCATTTGGGAATTGAATGTTAAATATGACAGGAACCTATCATTGAGAAGAGCCTTTGTGGAAGTTGTTTTTGATTTGGGTAACTATGGGACTTTGCAAATGGCACTTTGTGTATGGGCATGGGCAGAGAAGTCAATATGAGTGTTAGTCCTTTTAGATTATGTATGGCATGAAGTCAGCTACCCTGCATTCCTTGACACTTTGTTAGCACATTGGGGTTATATAATTCTTGAAGTGTATACACCAGCCCAGTGCAGACAAGTGTTTATGGTAGGATGACCTTTGTACCATGTGTGCACTAAAGACCTAATCCAGCTCCCACTTAAATCAGTGGAAGTCTTTTTGTCACTACAATGAAACTGCATTGGGCACTGAAGGAGGCAAGGCTCTGCATGTAGCCTTATGCACCTTTTCAAGTTACTAATTTTTGTATGATAAAAATTTTGAAGGGCTCCCTAGGACTCTTGGTTTATTTGCATTCATCATGTCAATTACAGTTAGTGGATGGGCCCTTCATCTCTTTCAAGATTAGACTCTCAGTACACTTTGTGCAATAACTCTTCACCATTCTTCCCTCACTGCACTTTTCTTTTTTTGTTCTGTCTGCATCTCTATTTTCCTTATTCTTTTACCCTATCATTTGCCTTCTCTCTTTTGTCTCTCCTTCCCAGTCCTTTCCATCTTCTATGTGTCTTTGTTTTTCTTCCTCAATACTACATTTCTATCTTTCTCTCCCTCTGCTCAGTTCCATTTCTTTCCTGTCTTCATTTCCTCTTTCTCTTTCTAATATTCTTCCCACTGTTTCTTCTCCCACACAAGATGTGTGTGTGTGTATGGGGGGGGCAGTCATCTTCCCTTCTTGACTGTGTAGTAAATGGGCCAGAGTTTCACCTTTTTCTGTTGTGGCCCGAGGAAAGGACAATCTGACAGCAATGTTTAGTATAGAGGAGATAGATGATCCAATTTATCTGCTTGCTAGCAAGCAGAGCACAGAGCTGCCCCACATACTAGTTATTCTGTGCTCCAACAGGCAGGAGACTGGCTTTGGATACAAAGGTGGACCGGTGCTTTTGTTGCCCAGATTTTGAGGTCCGCTAATGCCTCAAGGATCTGTCTTCATCTACAATGTGTCTTCTTTTAATATCAATATGGTCCCATTAGAAATGCAGTAAATCTCTCTCTGAGATGTGTTTTTCTAATTCTGTTTTGTGAAAATGAGGAAGCAGACTCTCTGCTTTTGGAGATATTGGTTTGGTTTGTCCTCACCCTGTGCTTTCGTTTGATTGATAGAACACAGGATCATTGTAATCCTGACAAAATTATTAATTATTGTGAGGAGCACTCATCCACACCTATGATTGATTCACATCTTTCTACACATGGGTCAGATTTACAAAGGTATTAAGGCACCTAACTTCCATTAAAGTCAATAGAAATTAGGTGTCCAACCTATGTAGGTGTTTTGAACATCCTACTAGATGCCTATCTGCCTCTTTGGGAATCTAATACCTTTGAAAATCTAGCTCCATCTCTTTTGATCAAATTGTGATTGTGGCTTTGAATTAACAATCTTCAACTACACAATATAGATTATCTTGCTATTTATTCATCAAAGAGACTTTGATTCATACAAACTTGTCTTTTCTTGGACTAATTAATAAGTTATCTCTTGCAACTCTGTATTTTATGTACTGAGAAATTTACATTGTGATTTCCTGTTACCCATGGCTGCAATTTAGGCATCTATTCTCCCCCACTGACTAGTCTAACATGCACTAGGAATTTTGTTGAGGATTGTACTTCAATGAATTCCCCTATGTTGGCATGTTAAGATTAGCCATAGACCATTTGGCCTAATACCAGAGAGTATGCATGTATGTTTGCATTTTACTAATTAATTGGTAACCACACTCAAGTGCATGGTCCTTGCTAAGATATAGAAATATAATCTCCCCTATCCCTAGCAACTTTGCTTCTGATGCTTCAAAGACTTCTACATGTGCCTAACTTTACTCACTCAATCGGAATACTCCGTGCATAAAGTTAAGCCCATTTTGCAGGTTTGAAGCCTACAATTTAGATGCATACTTTTGTATGACACACACAGTATTAGTCCTGTGTGTTATTTATATGTATAACCTTACCTGTCTAGGTTCTTATAGAGCCCCCATCTCTGTGGTATATGAGTGCCATTGAATGAGCAGAGCCTTCTGCAGCTATCATATGCTATGAACGTAAATGATTCTTATCTCTCACACAATGGTATGCAGATTTCTCACTTCTTCACTGATGCTTAGCATCTGGAGATAATGCCACCACCAGTCTGATTGACTATTGTGTCAAAGCATTAGTTCTTTAGCAATAGTCATGTGCATACCAATGCAAACTCCCTCGCCTGTTAGATAAAAGGCTATCTAACTATCATTTTTAAATTTTTATTTTCAACTTATAGTAGCAATGAGGACCTCAGAACACGACATTTCAGAGGAATTAATGACCGGCTAGGGTTAGGAGCACTCAGCTGCATCTGAGGACATAAGCTATTTCCAGCCAGTAATTAATCTTCAGGAATTGCCTTGCACTGCTATCATTATTGCTTACACGTATTGCAAACCAAAAGATGCATTAGAAGAAAATAAAGGTCACTTAAAAATGTCTGCACTGCATTTTTCCCCCTCTCTCTCTTTCACTGCTTTTGCACAGTTCTAGGCAGCCCATGAGAAGCCACAACAATACCTCTGAGGGTGAAAAATCACTGCTGTAAGCCTCCCATAGCTTCCTCAATCAAAACCAATCAGATTCAAATGCAGTACTGGGATAGACACTCTAGAGCTCTTCAATTAGGTTCTTACTCAAAGGTTGAAACTAAAAGAGCTCATCAGAAAAGAAACTTTCTTTCCTGATAGCAGCTTTGTAGGTAAGGTCCCATTGGAAGCAAGACTGAAGGGAAAAACAACTGAGGAGAGTTGGAACTATTTCAAAGGGACGTTGTTAAGGGCCCAAAAGCAAACAATTCCGCTGTGTAGGAAAGATAGAAAATATGGCAAAAGACCAGCTTGGCTTAACAAGGAGATCTTGCATGATCTCAAAATAAAAAAGGAGTCATATAAAAAATGGAAACTAGGACAAATAACAAAGGATAAATATAGGCAAGCAACACGGGAATGCAGGGGCAAGATTAGAAAGGCAAAGGCACAAAATGAGATCAAACTAGCTACAGGCATAAAGGGAAACAAGAAGACCTTTTATAAATACATTAAAAGCAAGAGGAAGACCAAGGACAGGGTAGGCCCACTGCTTAGTGAGGAGGGAGAAGCAGTAACAGGAAACTTGGAAATGGCAGAGATGCTCAATGACTTCTTTGTTTCGGTCTTCACTGAGAAGTCTGGAGGTGTGCCTAACGTAGTGAATACAAGCAGAGAGAGGGTAAGTTTAGAAGATAGGATACACAAAGAACAAGTTAAAAATCACTTAGGAAAGTTAGATGTCAGCAAGTCACCAGGTCCTGATGAAATGCATCCCAGGATACTCAAGGAGCTGATAGAGGAGGTATCTGAGCCTTTAGCTATGATCTTTGAAAAATCATGGCAGACAGGGGAGATTCCAGAAGACTGGAAAAGGGCAAATATTGTGCCCATCTATAAAAAGGGGAATAAGAACAACCCAGGAAACTACAGACCGGTCAGTTTAACGTCTGTCCCAGGGAAGATAATGGAGCAGGTAATTAAGGAAATCATATGCAAACACTTGGAAGGTAATAAAGTGATAGGGAATAGCCAGCATGGGTTTGTGAAGAACAAGTCATGCCAAACTAATCTGATAGCTTTCTTTGATAGGATAACGAGCCTTGTGGATAAGGGAGAAGCGGTGGATGTCATATACCTAGACTTTAGTAAGGCATTTGATACGGTCTCGCATGACATTCTTATTGATAAACTAGGCAAATATAACTTGGATAGGGCCACGATAAGGTGGGTGCATAATTGGCTGGATAACCGTAGTCAGAGAGTTGTTGTTAACGGTGCTAAATCCTGCTGGAAAGGGATAACAAGTGGAGTTCCTCAAGGGTCTGTTTTGGGACCCGTACTGTTCAATATCTTCATCAATGATGTAGATATTGGGATAGAGAGTACCCTTATTAAGTTTGCAGATGATACCAAACTGGGTGGGGTTGCAACTTCTTTGGAGGATAGGGACATAATTCAAAATGACCTTAGCAAGTTAGAGAAATGGTCAGAGGTAAACAGGATGAGGTTTAATAAAGAGAAATGCAAAGTGCTCCACTTAGGAAGGAACAATCAGTTCCATACATACAAGATGGGAAGCGACTGTCTAGGAAGGAGCATGGAGGAAAGGGGTCTAGGGGTCATAGTGGACCACAAGTTGAATATGAGTCAACAGTGTGATGCTGTTGCAAAAAAAGCAAATATGATTCTAGGTTGTATCAACAGGTGTGTTGTAAGCAAAACTCATGAAGTCATTCTGCCGCTCTACTCTGCACTAGTTAGGCCTCAGCTGGAGTACTGTGTCCAGTTCTGGGCGCCACATTTCAAGAAAGATGTGGAGAAATTGGAAAGGGTACAGAGAAGAGCGACAAGAATGAATAAAGGTTTAGAGAACATGACCTATGAAGCCAGGCTTCATGAACTGGGCTTGTTTAGTTTGGAAAAAGAAGATTAAGGGGGGACATGATAGCGGTTTTCAAATATCTAAAAGGGTGTCACAAGGAGGAAGGAGAAAATTTGTTCCTCTTGGTTTCTGAGGACAGGACAAGGAGTAATAGGCTTAAAGTGCAGCAGGGGAGGTTTAGATTGGACATTAGGAAAAAATTCCTAACTGTCAGGGTGGTCAAATATTGGAATAAATTGCCAAGGGAGGTGGTGGAATCTCCCTCTCTGGAGATATTTAAGAACAGGTTAGATAGACATCTGTCAGGGATGGTGTAGACGGAGCTTGGTCCTGCCTTGAGGGCGGGGGACTGGACTCGATGACCTCTTGAGGTCCCTTCCAGTCCTATTATTCTATGATTCTATTCTATGATTCTATGAACTGGGATTCATCTCAGAGGCATGCCAGGGCCCTCATTTGGTAATGTCCGACTGTGCATACTGGTGTGATCATAACAGTAACCTCTCAAAGAAGGTAATCAATATTCTCTGTTTGGGCCAGTCACTCTGAAAGGTAAAACTCCTCAAACAGATTAATTTATCATGGTCAACATTTTCAAACCTGGGTGCCTTGAAGTGAAGCACCTAATTAAAAACGGCCTGATTTTCAAAAATACTAAGCATTTACCTTTGGGCCATTGAATTCTGTGGGAACAACGGATGCTCACCAGACTACTTTTCTTTAGGTACCTAACTTCAGGCAACCTCACTTTAATGTTAGCTCTGAGCAATGTTGTGGCCTATGTATAGGGTCTTTCAGAACAACTGATGTTAGTTTAAATATTGTTTTATATGATCATAAAAAATGAGTATGATGTTGTTTGCAATTATATTTATATTCCCTTTGTTGCAAGAGCGTACAAGTTAATGTTGGATACTGAGGACATAACACAAGTTGGGAGCAGAATTATCAGTAGATTAACTAAAAATTCTAGTCTGTTTTGTCATTTTCTACAACACACCTATAACCATAAACTGTATCATTGTTATTATGCTGTCGAAGTATGATCATTTGGCTGCTATGACAACTGCAGAGTGGAATAATATCTATATATTAATTTGTCAGAAATGATCTATTTCATAACATGTACTTGAAGTTCAAAGTACACAATTAAAATGAATAATGGTGAGCATGGAACACTGATGTAGATAGATTAAGGCAATTTGGAGTTAGTCATGTCTAGTAATATTGGGCAGACCCATCAGAACAACTGTAGTACCCTGAAAGAAACATGTTTTGCAGTTTTTCTGCTTAATTATAGTTATCAGAGTGAGATCATATTTGGAGAACAGCTAAGGCAAAAAATGTGATGGGCTAATGTATCAAAAGTCCCTATACTGAGAAATCTGGGTGCAGAGGCAGGAGGGTAATTAACATTTGGAAAAATTTACCAGTGATGGTTGTGGATTTTCTATCACTGGAAATTTTAAAATTTATTATTGGATTTTTTAAAAAAAAGCCACACATACTTTCAACAGTAATTATGATAGGGAAGTGCTATGACCTTTGTTACACAGGCAATCAAACAGATGATCATAGTGATCCCATCTGGCCTTAGAATCTATGATGATCCACAATAAGATGGCATTGTAGTTCTTTGAATGATAGAGGGATACAATATCTTAAAACATAGCACTCTGGAAAAGGAGACTGTATGATGTTTATTCATTAAAAACAATGGGAGGACACTTGAATGTATACAAACAGACTCTGTTTACCAGCAAATAGGTTCATTTTGTCAATTTTCAAGAAAGCAAATGAGCATAAAATGTAACAGGATTATAAGTATGTTAAGAGAAAAAAAGTATAAAGGTGCAGGAGAAAGAAATTAATAACTCTGAGAGTCTTCGCAGTTAAAAGTGTGAGCTTGTTCATTATCATACCTGCTGGTAAAACATCCTTGGTATCACTTACCAGTTAAAGTTAACATAGATGTCCTAACGTGGAACATCGACTTCTCTCTATCCCAGTCTGTTTCGCTACCACTCTAGGTTTCCAATTTTATTCAATATTGTGTGGAATGGGTGCGACCTTCACTCACAATACCATTGGAATGTACAGTGGGACAAACCTTTTTACATAGGACAAAAGGTTGTTTGGTCCCTGAGATCTTCATTTTCAAAAGTGTCCACCGTTATGGGTGCTGGTGTCTTAGGGTCTGATTTCCAGAAGTTCTCAACATCTACAGTTTCTGTTGAGTTCAGTCTTTAAAAGGAGCAGTGAAACTACTATACAAACTAACACACAATAAATAGACATAGTGATATGGAGAGAGGAAGGCACAATATAGTTATATGGAGAGAGGAAGGCAGAGACGGGAGGAATGTTACCAGGGCTATCCTTCCCATGAGGCAAACTGAGGCGACCGCCTCAGGTGCCAGACTGTGGGGGGGGGGGGCGCCTCTAGGACCCAGAGTGTAGAAAATTGTGTCTGATGCTAGTGCATATGTCTTCTCTCTGCTCTAGATGCACAGAGATAGTGGAGTGCTGTGCTGGAGGAAGGAGGGCACAAGAGACATAACAGGCAGGCAGGAGAAAAGGGGGCATGGGGGCATCATTTGAGCTCCCCGCCTCACGTGCCAAAATGTTGTGGGCCAGCCCTGAATGTGACAAAAATGAAATCCCTTAGATTCAATGGGAACTGCAGATAACTCTGAAAATCGGGCTTTTGTTTTAATTCTGTAAGGCTTCTGCTTCGAGAATAAACTACCAAAAATGCTGCCTTCTTCTGCCACTTGAATGGAAAGTACCTAGCCAGAGGAAAGCACTATGTTAGCAGGTTCAGGACTCAGCAAGCTCAAAATCACAGGCACAGCAAGAAGGCTATGCTGAAGTGACAGGGGACCAATTGAGGAGAAAGGCAAGGACTGGAGATCTAGCCTGGAAGCTGGCTGTGTAAATGTTGTTGCAGGGACAGTTTCAGTAGTAACAACAGCAGGAGGAAACAGGCAGCCACCTGCATCGAGGAAGGTAGTGCAGTGCAGTTCCAGGGAGACTTAGCTTTAGAGCCCTTTTCTGGGTGGCCTGTCAGAGCTGAGTTAGTGGCTGTTGGTCTGAACTTTATTGTCACTGTTGAAGTCCTTATGTTTAGGGGCATTTGCACCCTTTATTTTTGTCAGTCCTAGTAAGTCCTCTATTACTTGCTTGAAACCTGTGTTTTTGGGAACACATCAAGAACTGAAGGGTCTGCATCAGACCCTCCTCTGTGAGGTTGTAGTACCTAGAGCTCATGCTACTAGACATTGAGAAGGACATGCTGCTCCTTTTCAGGATTGCATTCTCTCATGGATCCATAATTCAGCAAGGTGGTTATTGTCATGCCCTGAAGTTCACCAATCATGTTTACTCCTGAAGGAATTCTGTATGACTGTACATGCACAGAATTAGTGTTCCCTGCATATTTCTTTGCTTCCCCTCAGAAAAATGACTTCTGATGGGGAAGCAAAGGGAAGCCCAAAAGAGTGGTCACGTGTCCAACTTTCTGCTGGGATGGGGCAGAGGGGTGGGTAGTCATGCATGTGAGAGAAAGAGAGACACTCTGTCTGTCTTGCTTGTTATTGTAGCATGTTTGGTGTGGAAAGGCAAGACTTTGGAATGTTTCTGAGGAGGTGGGCTTGGCACAGAGAAGAATGTAGCAGCCTGTCTGCTTCGTGAATTGTTTCATTGTCTTTGTGAATTTCTCCAGGAATATAAAAGAGATGTAAATGTTTTTTAAAGATTTTTTTACACTGCCAGAGTGGTGTAAAGGAAAGTATGGACTTATAAATGCTTATGGTGCTTTAGTGATAAGAACTGGTCTAAATTTGGGGTCTGAACAAAATTCATATTACAATGTGCTCCATTAATTGTTTGGCACTTAGCTTTCTGGAGATAGTTAATAGCCAATATAAATTGTGAGATCGATTCCTCAGGCCTCACTTACTCTTCAGTTGCCTATAATGTAACACTGAACATATGACTATATATTTGTTGACTAATAACAAGAAATAATGGGTCAAAACGTCACTACATTACTATTAGACAAATGCAGTTTGGAGATTTCCTCCAAAATGCTCTCACTCTCATTCTCCATCCATTGTATTGTAATTTAAATAAATTCAGAAAATAATTGAAACTGGCATGGTTACAGTCCAATATTTTGGCAACTAAAATATGCAGAATTTATCAGAATTTTAAAATATTGTGTACAGAATTTGTAATTGTTTGGTGCAGAATTACCCCCAAAGTAAATGCAAATTACAGAGCTTTGTGATGAAGATCTGATGGTATCCTATGGACCCAAGTTCCCAATTCAGAAACATGCTTAGCCTCTGATGACAGGACAAGAAGCAGTGAACTTAAATTGCAGCAATGAAAGTTTAGGTCAGACATTAGGAAAAACTTCCTAATAGAGTGGTTAATCATTGGAATAAAATTGCCTGGGAAGGTTGTGGAAACTCCAGCATTGGAGATTGAGTGAGTTAGACAAGTACCTGTCAGGGGTGATTTGGATGGTGCTTGACCCTGCCTTGAGTATAGGGCACTGGACTTCTCAAGGTTCCTTCCAGTTCTAGTATTCTATGATTCTGTGCTTAATTTGAACCACATTCTCAGGCTTAAACACATTACTGTACACATGTGCTTAAGTGCTTTGCTGAATCAGGGCCCAAGGTTGACATCCTGGTGCCATGCAAGTCAATGGCAAAACTTTCATTGACTTCAGTACAGCCATATAAGATCACCATGTAACTTGCCATAATTGATACAACACCTTAACTCAAACTCTTCTCATCTTGTAAAGCAAGTGTTTAAATCCTAAAACTGTCGCTCAAGCTGTTGGACTACAGAGAGTTGCTCTGGATGAAAAACAAATACCATTAAAGCAGAGAAAAGCTGCTTATCTGGTTTAGAAAATAGGAGCCTAAATGTTAATTTTCTGATCTGAGAACACTGTCACCAACTTAAGGTGGGAAAGCAGCACACCTTTAAATAGACCTCAAAACCAAACAAACATTTGGCTCTGCACTGGAACTTGAAGCACATCCTGCTGATCAGTCTAATTCAGGGATGAGGTGACATTGTTCACTGCAGCTCTCAGACACAACAAATAAAACAAAATGAATAAATAACACAGTTGCTGAATTAGAAAACCCCCGCTGTAGTTGTCTGGCAGTGTTACAACCCACTCACACAATTCTAACATTACATCAATAAAGCACTTTCATTGCTGTCCCACAAAAAATGAAACAGGGACCCTTCCCCTCATTGAAACAGTGAAGCTATGAAACAAGTAGTGAGGGTCATGCAGCACCAGTATAACAAAGTAATGTGCCTAGATAGCAAGCAAGCCTTCCTTACTGTCTTTCAGCTCAATCATTTTTAAAATGTCCTGATATATGAATGAGGCAGAATTATGACTCGTGCATGTAAGAAAAACAAACTGTTATATTCCAGCAGTACATTTCATAAAGAACTTCTCTCTATGTACTTACAGCTTAAGATGTGAATAATGGGTTTATGGGCTTTCTGAATTTACCACTTAAGGGAGTTTAATCTAGATCTCCAAGATGTGTCGTGAAATGATAAAAAAGTCACATACATCTCCAAAGGAGCTCATTTTATTTAGTTAAAACTGATTCCTTAAATGAGCGTCAAACCCCGGTTTGCTGCCCTGAACTAGGTGTGTCTAGATTAGAGGATAGATGATTTACTGCCACATTAGCGTGTGATTAAAAGTGATGAGACTGTAATGTAGTACATTAGTCTAGGTGCTATGGCCATGAAAGAACTCACCTAGTAATTACAAACTAGCGCCATGATTCTACTTCTTTGGGCATCATGGTTTAGAAATTACCCTAAGAATGTGATGTTTTCACAGGGGTTACTGAGATGATGCTGAGGCTGCTTTTTCATTTCATATCTTTTCTCAGTTGTATGTGATTTCCTACAGATTCTACAGATGTCTTGTTGAGAGGGGGGGTTTCTCTTACTAAAGTTAATTAATACTATATCTGATTTGGAAAGATGAAAGACTTTTTTGTTGGCAAGCTATTTCTGTGGTATTGATCACTTCCTAAAGAGTTTATTTATCACAAATTAGGCCTGATTTATACATAACTAGAAGCCTTTCCTAGCATTATGCAGGTCCTTCAGAGCAGGGAGCAGGCAGCGTAAGAGCTGCAGGAGTCAGGGCAGGGCCTTGGGGAAGTGGGGAGCTCTGGGCATGAGGCTGGGTGCGTGGGAGATGCAAGAGTGAGGGTTGGGGGTTAGGAGGTGTGGTGGTGCAGTTGGGGTTCCCCCCAAATCCTGCACCCTGTCTGCAGCAAGGACAGACTCCACCAGCCAGTAGAATAGAGGGTTTATTGCTTCTCCAGGATAAAGCACAGCCTAGACGTGATATTGCTACAGGAGTCTGGGCCAGGATGCCTCAGATCCCTTGGGTTAGGGTGGTCCATCACCCCCCTAGACCTCCAGCCCCCAGGTTAGCCTCGCTCCCTCCTGTTTCCCCGCCAGCAACTGAAGCCTCCTGTTGGTCTCTGCCTCTCTCCCTTTGTCTCTCCCCCTGGGAATCCCCTGTTATCTCCTCAGGCTGAGCCCAGGTGTCTGGGTTAATACACATTTGGGTGAGTCAGTGGGAATCACACATCATAGTGCAGGGAGACCCCGCAGGGGGACAGAGCAGACAGCATCCCCACTATGCCACAGAAGGGGCTCAGGATAAGGGTTCAGGAGTGAGGAAGGACTTGAGGTATGGGATGGGGTGGCTTCTGGCTTCTCCCTGAGGGCAGCCCAGGGCAGCAGAGACTGAACATCCCACTCACCGGCTTGTCCCCAGGGACTAGTGGGGGGTCTCTCTTTCCCCCAACCTTTCCCAGGGCAGGGGCCTCTCTCGCTCCTATCCTTGGCCCCTCCTGAGGTGAAGGGGGGCTCTCCCTCCACTTCTGGCCCAGCCTGAAAGAGGGCAGGCTCCCTGCCCCCTAGATGGGCCCCTGAGGAGGCTCTCTCTATCCCCCTGGTCCCTGCCAGAGCAGGAAGAGCTCCCTTCCTCCCTCCCTGGCCCTGCAGGGCGAGGCGGGCAGCAGGGGCTCTCTCCCTCTCCCCTGTTTACACCAGAGTTAAATTTGGTGCACAGTGTTCATTTATTCATTTTAATCTTCCAGGCATTAAGAAGCAAACATATTTCAGTTTTTTAATTTCCCCACTTCAGAAATGCATTTACCTCTATATATCTAGAAATATTTAATAAACAATGAATTAAAAATCTAATGATTTTTTCAATGCACAGTTGGGTATTTTTAAAATAATGAATAATATTTTGCCTGCTTTATTCTCAGCCTCTAGCAGGGTAATTGTCTTCTGAGCTAGGTAGACATGTTCCAATATAGAGCTTTCCACTGGAGGCTGTTATAGTATACTTACGTATAGGGTAATGTCTAGAAACCTGGAGAACTCTACTTCAGGAAGTGTTTGAAGAGGTGGGACTTTATCTTTCAGATCTGGCCCCCAGCTTACTTTGATCCTGCTTGCTGGGAGGTTTGGAGCTTCCCCACATAGCAGGGTGAGCCAGCACTTGCCCTCCAGCCCCCGCGGCAAGTCTCCAAGCTTTGGTGCCCCCCACAGGTCTGGGGCACGAGCACTGGCTCATGCCACTAAGCCTTGTTTCAAGTCAGGTCAAAGTAAACTGGGGGCCAGAACCAGCCTGTGGGCCGTGTGCTCCCCTCCCCTTTTCCCCAATATATACGGTCCTCCCCGATATGTATGGAGGAAAGACTACAGCCTGAATGTTGGACACCAAGCAGTGTAGTTGGGCATGCAAAACCCTCAATTTCTTTTGTACACACCTGAAAGAAATTCTATGTTTCTGAGTGCAGATTGGGTGGTTACTTTCACCCAACTGCTCACTTATTCATTTTTCCAAATGCAGATGTTATTAACAAGCTAATCTTTAACCTTGAAAGTACAATGTACTTCATTCGATTTTATTTATTTATTTTAGCTCCAGAAGTGTTCCAGGCTTTTATGGATGGAGGCCCAGGATATTCATACCCAGTAGACTGGTGGTCACTAGGAATTACAGCATATGAATTGCTGCGGGGTTGGGTAAGAGTGTTTGGTTTTCTTTAATGTATTGCCTGACAGTTGAAATGTTTGCAGTGTCTGTCTCCTTTTGCTTAACTTTCATTCCAAACTTTGGGCGAACACGACATGAGATTTGGGTTTCCAGTGTACCTTCCAACTAAAAGTAATTTCCTCATTTATATTTTGTTGTGAAGCTTTCTCCCAGCTCTAGTAATTATTTCATGTCAGCTCACAAAAAGGGGAGAGAAAATTGCATGGTATGTTCAAATGAAACTTTTTAAGGGCCACACCTGCAAGCTTTGCTAATGAAACTGTTTATGTAAATATGAGCTACAGGACTGAGTCCTCAATGCACGAGTATATCAAATTGGAAACAATTACAATTTGTCAATGGAGAAGTTCAGTATTATGGGATTTTATTATATCTTTGCTCTCTTGAGCAATACCTTAGAATGGTTAATATAATATGCCAACCCATTTGGACCAACCACAGGAGAGGCGTATCAGCCAGAGCGCTCATTACTTATTTAATCAATTATGTGAAAGAGCTTGATGAAAAATCTTCCAAAGCATGGTTGAGTTTCAAAGAAGATAATGAAAAATTCCATTCTGTTTTGTTCCCAAAGGAATAAAACACAACACTGTTCAATATTGAGTTAGCATTCCCCATGGGAGATAGCACTTTAAATAAAAGTGGCTTATGGTTTTCATTTTTCATTTTATATTTCATCCCTTTTTTGGAGGTGGGTAGGGGAGAGGAGGATTTTATAACTCCTTGCTGCATGATGGAATACCTTGTCTAGAGAAGTCATAGTTACTGCTTGTATTACAGGAACACCAAAAGGCCCCAACACCGATCAGCTCCCATGGTATAAACATGTGGTATCAAACAGAACCCTGACCTAAAATTTCAAATTCTAAGTAGAGCAAACAGGATAGCATGTAAATGTTTAGTCCAATGGTTACATATTGACAAAGCTTAACATAACCAAAAACAAAGTATTGTCATAAGTGTTGGCATCCCCAATAAAAGGCACTGCTACCAGTTCTGCTTTGGATAAAAAACCATGAAAGAACCCCATAGTGCTTTAACAGCAGTCTGTTGACAGATGGGGTACTCAGGAAGAGAAAATTGTGATGGAGTGCACAACAGAGGAATTCCAGCCCTGATTACAAAGAGCTGCCAATTACTTTAATAACTGAATAATTATGTAGATTAGGTAGGTATGTATTTGCCAAGCTCAGAACAATCTTCCCAGAATGAATTTCTCTGATAAAACATGGCTGGAATGGAAGCTGAGTTTCAAAACCATGTTAAAATAAAAACACCACCATCCCTCTGATGACCCAGGTAGGCATTTCTGTCTTACTGAGTTGGGTTTGTTGCTTGTGGAGCAGGCTGTCATGCTGGAGAAAGATTAGTCCATGGCCTTGTCTAAAGTAGGGGAATAGTGCTTGTTTTTCTAAATTGTAAGCCCTATTTTCTATTGTCTAGAGAAGGTCCAATCAGAGGAGCACAAAGCACAAGAGAGAAGGAGTAATAGGGGTAAGGAAAAGTACTCAACACCTATATATGTTCCTAGCCATTAAACACACAAGCTTCAGGCCCCCAGTGAGGAAGCAGGGCTTATACAGGACTGCAAGGTCATGCAGCTTGCCCAGTTATTTCCCTTACTCCCACATATGGCTCATTTCCATAGGAGCAAAGGAATTGCCATACTGGATCACAGCCATGGTCTTTCTAGTCATGGCTCTCTGTGGCTAGCACCACATGTTTCAGAGGTAGCTGCAGGGATCCCACAGGAAGCAGAACCACAAAACCATTAATGCAGGGGAAAAGAGAGGCTGAGAGAGGCATAAACTTGCTATCATGTGTCCAAATAATTTGCCAGTTAGATCGTATCTCACTCTGGAGCTGGTGATAAAATACGGGTACTATACAAAATGGTCTGATGGAGATCATGAGAAGTTAAGTAAAAAAAATTAATTGCTTTTTGGTGGTGTTGGCTTTATGTTCTTGTTGACCTCCACCCTTGTTAGATGGATCTAACCTTGTGTGGGGGAAGGTTCATAAAACTCACAGCTGTTCTTGTTATATGGTACTGCGCAACACCAGCCAGCCAAAACAGCATGTTATGAAAGCAGGGCTGTAGCTACCATAGCAGTTTGGAATTTATACTATACACTACTCAGTGAATGGTTCCCTTCCTGCGTATCATAAAAACTCCCAAGAGAGAAGCCAAGAGAAAAAATACTCCACTCACACTCCACTTGGGGCACTGGGGCATGCCCTGTTCTGGCCAGCCAGTGCAAGTGCTCTAGAACTTCTGGGGTAGATAAGACTGCATTATAACTCACAGGCTCGTCTTTGGATTTGGAGGTTTCATTTAAGGATGAGAATGGATAGGTCAGATATAGAGTAAGCACTGTGTGAAAAGTGGAAGTGGTGCTTTGGTTTTTTTTATCGTTTTTCCTGTATGAGCTCTTTTGAGAGCACAGTGATTGTCTGATTTCACACACAGTTGCTGTTGGGACATTTAGCACGCTTGATGAGATATGTCATATGATGTGATAGGCATTTGTAGGACCCAGGGATCTTGAAAGATGTGTTGTGAGGGAGGGGGTTGATCATTGCAACATGAAGATATGTCTGCGGGTTTTGCTTCAGTTGTTCTGACAGGGTCTGGTACCGCTTTAAGTTAGCATGTCCTTGTGCATGGGTAGCTTGCTTCTGACAATGAGCTTGAAGAGGCTGAGGGGTTCTTCATAGGCCAGAAGAGAAGATTCAGAAACATTTTCTTTCAGGATGAGGTCCTCATTGAGCATGAGTAGATTGGTTTTATCTATCACAGGTCTCTAGGCAGACTTAATAGCTGTGGTATCTTCATAAAAGTCTGGCAGAGCTATGTGTGCTAGCAGATGCAGACTAGAGGTCAGTGTGTAAAAGTGTCAGAGAGGTAGCCATGTTAGTCTGTAACTGAAAAAAAAAATAAAAACAATGAATGTCTTTCAGCATCTTAGAGACTAACAAAAATGTAGATGGTATCATGAACTTTCATGGGCACAATCCATCTGAAGAAGTGGGTTGTACCCGTGAAAGCCCATAATACTATTTTCTCTAAAGTGCTGCAGGTCAGTGTATAGTTCAAGCATCCACTAACAATATGAGGCCCACTGAATTCACACACCTAACAAGCTGAATGTGGCAGCTCCACTTCCAGACCTCAGAACTGTATTCTGAGTGGAATAAACACCAGGCTAATGCAGCTGTGTAAAAGACAATGGGCCTGCTCCCTGAAAGTTTCCCAATCGTTTTTATGTTAAGGCAGTACAGAAAGAGAGCTTCCATTTCAGGTAATCCAGTTCAGACTAGTATGTCTAGCTATGGTCAAGTTTTACTCCCAAATATATGACAGTTGGATGGAATGGCAATAGCTGTCTTTTGACACAAGTCAGAGCGGGTTGCTTAGCAAGGTGATTGTTTTGATGGAAAGTAGCTGCCATTGTCTTGATTTAATTGAGAATTAGTTTCCATTGCTGCAAGTAATTGGCCATAGTGTCCTGTCCTGGCTAAAATTTCCTTTGATCCTGTAGAAGTCATTTCCAGCAACACAGATGGAATCAGCACATGCATACTTCTCTGCTTGGGTTTCAGGAAAGTTACATGAGTGTATATTGAACAAAAACAGAGCCAAAACTGACCTTTGTAGAAGGACCATTGTGGAGCAGTTTATGACAACTGACTTTCTCCCTGTCTGTCATAGTAGAGCTTTGGTTGCTAATCATTTCTTAGATGAACTGCACTATCAGCTTACATGAAATCACTTTTAGCAGTGTGGCAGGCAGATTGATGGGCCACACACTGTTGTAGGCTACCATGAGATTAAATAAGGATTGCGCCAACTTATTTTCCTGTCTCAAATGCAGCTTTTATGTCAGTGAGATGAAGTTTTTGGTCTTAGGTGCATTGTCCCCTCTGAATCCAGCCAAAATGTGAGGCAGTATGCCAAAATGTGAGACAAGTGATGCTCAACTGCCTCATTAATCTGCATCAAGGTTAGTCTTTCCATTGATTTTTAGAGACAAGGGGATGAGGAAATGCTTTTTATTGGACCACCTTCTGTTGATGAAGGAGACACACGTTTGAGCTTTCACAGGACCTGAAGAAGAGCTGTGTCAGCTTAGAAGCTTGTCTCGTCAATTGAAGTCGGTCTAATAAAAGGTATTACTTCACCCACCTTGTCTCTAATATCTGCAACCAACATGGATACAAAGACTCTGCGTACAGCAATTTATAGGTACCACACAACACAGAAATTGCTGGTAGCTATTTGGCTCTGTCAGTGGTTTACTTTTGTTGGAAATGGAAACAACTCTGATGTTTGCTCGTCAGCAGCCTTTTGGAATGCTGCAATTCTAGATACAGCTAATCAGGAATTGAAGCAGCTAGCTTTTGGTGTTTTGTCCAAAATGAGAGATTAACTCATTATTGACATTGTATATGCCAAAAGCCTTGTTAGGTTGCAGTTGTGTGTATCCATGTTCAGTTCTTGAGCAGAGAAAGGTGACATCAGGTTTGCATCTGACTAGGCACCTGCCATCTCTTATTAATTACAATTTTAACTGTGTGGCTGAAAACTTCGTCTTATTTAGGTGGTCTGCCACTGGCCACAACTGGGATTCAATGGAGTTTTCTGTAACTGGGCATTGTTTCTTGCTAAGACTGGAGTCTCTTGCTTTTAATAATTCATCAGGCTTTGTGATTGAATTGAGTGCTATTCAGTTTGGAAATAGTTTCTTTCCATTGCTCTTGCCTGGTTTGGTCTAAAAAGTGAAACAAGGTCTCTACATCTATCAACAAATTCCTATCCATTCTTGGCAGAGTTAATGTAATCTGATTATGCTGCTCCTGTAAACCCCAGGAATGCTCAAGTTAAAATATTATACCATGCTATGATAGGGTGGACTAGGCCCCAAAGCCCCTGCTGGAGGCTTGTGGCTTTGCTACACTGCACCCTAGGGGAAAAACAGTAGAGAAGTCTTCCTGGAGTGGTGGTGTCAGAGGCAGCCAATGAGATCCCAACAAGCCATTATAGAGAAAGCTGCTGGGCCAAAGCCAGCCAGTTCCTCTTTGGAGCACAAGGACTGCAGACTAGGTGACTGGCTGGCTGTTAGAGCAGCAGTACCATGGACAGCTCACTGTGGAGAATTTACTGCACACTGAACAGATGCCCAGGGTTGGCTATTGAAGACCAGGTATGCTGGTAGGAAGAGCTGTAGAACCCTGGATAAGGTGCTGCTGGGACTTTTGAGACAAATCACTGAGGTAAGGGCAAGAATGGTGCAGTGACATAGGGAAATGGCCCAGGGAATGAAAATAGCAATACAGCTGTAATGATTGGGACATATCACACAACTGCTATTTAGAGGATCCCTGGGCTGTGATCCAGAGTAGTGTGTGGGCTTGGGTCCCCCCAGCCGTCCAGTAGATATTAGGGATGTTAAAAAGCATGTTATTTAGTAATCGTGTAATCAACACAAAAATTGTCAACTAGACAATTAATCAATAAGGGATAGCATGCAATCCTGACTCGCACCAGGTCCTGGGAACTACCCGCACTGCAGCTCTGCAGAAAAAGTAATTTAGGAGCTGGGCAGGTAGGCAGCCCAGCTCAGTCCTGAATCGTACTTCATTTGGGACCTATCCCCACTCTCTGTACACCTAGCTCCCAGAATATTTTGAATGCAGAACAGTGGGGGGAGCTCCAAGGACCTGGTATGAGCCAGGACTGAGCTGTGCTGCCTCCCCGCCTGGCTCCTAAATTACTTTCCCTGCAGAGCCACAGTTAGGGTAGCTCTGGGGACCCAGCACCAGCTGGGACTGAGCCACGTTGATGGCCAGCCCTCTAAAAATTTACTGGCAGGGGAGGGGAAGATACATGTTGTCGATAGCATTAACCGATAAGATTTTGCTTTTCAGTTAATTGTTTAATCGTCTATGCTATTACATCCCTTGTAGCTACTGTGGAGGAAAAAGAAGCCTGGTCCTAAGACAATCCAGAGGAGGGAGTTCTGGAACTCCACTCTGTCCTGGAGCAGAAGTAACAAAAGCATACAGGCACATAACCTCAGCTAAATGGAGGCATTCATGAGAAGAGGGTGAACAAGTTACACATCCTTACAACTCATAGAGTGTGATGACAATTAATAATAAGACTGGGTGGAGTGATAGTTTATGAAAAAACTAATACACTTAAAGAAAATGGTAAAAAGCTGTTTTTATAGTCTTATAAAGTTGTGTTCTCAACAGAGGTAGTGTGCTCTAGTGAGCAGAACAGGAACTAGAGTCAACGTTTTTGGGCTATCCTTGACTTTGCCATTGACTTTAAGTGTCCACTGTGAGAATTAAATAATTGTGTGTGAAACCAGATTGTTGAGGGGAAATACTTATAAAATGCAAAACCATAATTCTCCCATTTTCCCTTCCCGGTGTTCTGCATAGAACAAATCACTAGTAACATGATTCTCAGAGGGACGAAGCAGCCCACTTCCCATTGAAAAACATGGGAGCTGCAAGTGCCTAGAATATCAAAAGAGACAGCCAAAAATACCATGAAGCTTGGATAGTTCAAATTAACCAAAAAACATCCATGGCAAATTTTTTGACAGTACTCTAAAATATGATTGAGGTTGAAGCAGTATAATAAGCTTAAAAAACAAATTGTTTTGTAAGATCAGCAGATGCAAGCGGAAGCATGACTGCAAACATGTCCAGTTACTGACCAAGCAAACAAACTTAATTTCATCATGTAACCATAAGAGGATGGGGAATATGGATGGTTTGAGATATATAAGATCTGGTTTTATATTTTGGCTCTGACACAGATTTGTCATATTATCTTTGTCAAGTCATTTAATATCTCTGTGCTTCTATTACTCATCAGCAAAATGAAGATATTGATTCTTCCTGTCTTTGTCTTGTCTATTTAGATTATCTATTACTAAGTGTAAGTACAGCACCGAGGCTAACGGTACCCTGATCTCTACTGTGGCCTCCAAGCTCATCTTCTGTTATTACTACTAAATAAATAAATAACCTACACATCACACAGACGTCTCCCAGGGACAAAAATATTCATAAATCTAGTTTTAACTGACCTTGAAAGACTTCCCACTGCTATAAATAATACAAAAGTTTCTTACAAAGGAAAAAAAACTAAAAAGATATAAACCACCATGTATAGTGTTTACATTCTTTATTACTAAAGAAATGAATACACAATCCACACGAGAAGTGTTAGTCTTGTCTTCTATGTTTAGAGAAATGTTGTTTTTCAGTGTAAACAATAGTGAGTAGGGAAAACAAGGATTTTGTTTGTTTGCTGTGTTTATAACCTTTGTTATTGATTTTACATTGATATTATTTTAACTTTACCATAGAGGCCCTATGAAATTCATTCAGCCACTCCAATTGATGAGATCCTTAACATGTTCAAGATAGAAAGAGTTCATTACTCATCCACATGGTGCAAGGGCATGATAGCATTGCTGAAAAAGGTAAGACAGTACAAGTGCTGTTTTCAGTCACCTCCTCCCCCAAGTCACCTCCAGGGTCTATCATACAAGCAAGATACAGCTCCTACAAGTGTCAGGTTGTTTAAATCTCATGGCTAGAGGGAAAGGTGCCTTTCCTTGGGCTTTTCTGAACAACAGAGATATGGCATTCTCTCTTCTGAAGTTGGCTTATTGTTCTCCTAGCAGTCTGAAAGAACAGTTAAATTTATCTTTTTAAATGACATTGCTATAAGGAATTTGAATGTTTCTGAAACAGCTCTAGAGGTGAAGGACATCTGCAGTTCCACAGATCAAGGAGTGACACCTCCTATGTTGCTGGATTCTTGCCTCCATCCTAGTTGGGGGCCTTACATTTTCCATTTACTTGCAGTCCTTAGCATCTCTGCTAAGATTGCCAGAAAAGTTACCTAGAAATTGAAGAACTGCCTCTCTGCTAGTGCCAAGCTCCCAGAATTGCACAGCAAAAGTTATCTGAAGCCTCCTTGCTAGAAGTGGCTGGAAATCACAGGCTGGATGCCACAGGCTGGACATTCTCCATGAAATCCCATGACACTGGAACTAGCTTTCCTGTATCAGTCCACCTGAGCACAGATTCCTCCATCTCTCAGTTACATTGCAAGCTATGTCTTTGAGCAAGACTAGGGTTGCCAACTTTGTAGTCACAGAAAACTGAACACCCTGGCCCCACCCCGCCTCCTTGCCCCATCCTTCTCCAAGGCCCTGTCCCTGCTCACTCCATCCCCACTCTGTCACTTGCTCATTTTCACTGAGCTGACTCAGGGAGCTGGGCTATGGGAGGGGGTGAGGTCTCTGGCTGGGGGTACACGCTCTGAGGTTGGGGGGATTAGAGGATTGGGGTGCAGGAGAGATCTTAGGGCTGGATGGCCTAAGGGATTTGGAGTATGGGAGGAGGCTGCAGGCTGAGGCAGGGTGCATTGGAGTGTACCCTGAATGGGTTGTGGAGCCAGAGCTGTGGAGACTGGAGTGCAGGAGATAGCTGGGACTGAGGGATTTGGAGTGTGGGAGAAGGCTCTAGGCTGCAGCAAGGAACTTGGCAGTGGGAGGGGGTTCCCACTGGGGGTGCAGGCTCTGGGGTGAAGGATCTGGTATGCAGGAGTGGGATTTGACCTAAAAACAAGGGGACCAAGAGGGATCAGCGTGTGGGAGCAGGTTCCAAGCTGGGGAAGAGGGTTGAGACATGGGAGTGGTGCAGGGTGTGTGCTTCAGGAAGGAATTTGGGTGAGGGAAGGCACTCAGGGCTTGGGCAGGGAGTTGGGTTCAGGGGTGTGGGCTCTGGGCAGCGTTTACCTTGAGTGGCTCCCTGAAAATGGTGATATGCCCCATAGCTCCTAGGAGTAGGCACAGTCAAACAGCTCTGTGCACTGCCTCCACAGCTCCTATTGCCCATGGTTCCTGTCCAATGGGAGCTGCAGAGCTGGCACTCAGGGCAGGGGCACTGATCAGAATCTCCCTAGCCATCCCTTCTCCAAGGAGACCAGAGACATGTCGCTGCTTCTGGAGAGCCAGGGAAGTCCATTCAGGACCCTGCCAGCCCTACCAACTGGACTTTTAACATCCTGGTCAGCACCAGAGTCCTTTTTTAACCAAGTGTTCTGGTCAGAAACCCTAAGCAAGAAGTGTTTTTAGATGTACCACTGGAATACGGATGGATAAACTACAGATTTCCATTTGACAGAATGAGCAGTCTGGCTTTTGTTATACGGAGCAATGAGATGGCGAATTTTCATGGACATCCGGGAACTCGCTGCAAAGATATGTTGTAATGAACTGAAAGTGTACACGGCTGATGGCAAGTAGTGCCAAATTATGATAGGAAGTTTCTTTTATCATCACTTGGATTCTTGTCCACTAGTAAATGGACTAGTGCTGCTAGCTCTTTTCATATTCTATACTCCACTGAAAGGCTCACTGCCGGTAATTAGTTTACCTTAATGTTATCTGCAGTGTTGTTGTAGCCATGTTGGCCTGAGGATTTTAAGAAAAACAAGCTGTGTGAGGCAATATCTTATAACGGACCAGTTTCTATTGGTGAGAGAGATGAACTTTCAAACTATACAGAGCTCTTCTGCCAGTCTGGGAAATGTATTCAGATGATCATGTAGTAATTTTTTTAAAAAATACGGGGGCTGAAGTATGAGATGGTTCTCCAAGCTCTTGATGATTAAAAATACTATTGTCTACATTAGTAAGATGCATTTGCTCTTCTTGAAATCCTTATGGCTTAGTGTCTTAGAACATGTATTATTTTGATCACAGCTCCTCACTAAGGACCCTGAGTGCCGCCTTTCAAGTCTTGCAGACATTCAAAGCTCTCCATACTTAGCTGATATCAACTGGGATGCGGTCCTGGAGAAAGCTGAGACACCAGGCTTTGTTCCTAATGTGAGTCGATATTCAAGTTGAACTAAATTTGCAAATCCCTTATCTTGTCATCACAGTCATGTTAACCGTTCACTAATAGACAATTGCATTTCTTTCTCTAAGGGTGTTTCAGTGTTTTCCTTCAATGCACATGCCGAATTAAATTCTGCTCTCATGCACCCTGCTGTATAAGAGAATAAACTTTGCATTAGGTAATTAGGTAATTGATCAGTGGTTGGGGTGGACCTGTGCTCTGAGGTGGTACTGAGCACTCTGTCTCATGCACTCAGCTGGCTGGTTCTTGGTCACACACTCTAAAGCTAAGTCAGACTGATGACCATGTGTAGATTCAGGGAGGAATTTCCCCTCAGGTCAGATGAATAGTGACTTCAGGCATTTCTGCCTTCCTGTGCAGTGTGTGGATGTAGTTCACTTGCCAAGATTTTCTGGATATCTCTTATTTAATCATTCTCTGCCTGCCATTGCAGGCACCTCAGGGCGTAGTGCATGTTGGTCCCTCCTGTTCACTCTCCATGGCACACAATATTTTAGTCTCCTGTGGGTCCAAATGCAGTGGTTGGATTTAGTGTGTGAGCGCTGGGTAGTGTCAGTGTCCTGTGATATACCGGAGGTCTGGGGTCTCTTCTGTGACAAAAAAATAATCATTAAACTTGGTTCACTTTATTTTCTTTCATACAAAAATGGTTCTAGGTCAGACTAAAGGGTAGCCAATTTTAGGTCTGATCCCACAAACACACATGCACTTAACTTCAAACACAGGAGCAGTTTAATGGAATTAGTGGACTGCTCACATGCTGAATGCTACACAAGTGCATAAGTTCTTGCAAGTCAGGACTTTTGCTTCTTATAACATCCTCATATTCTAATCCATTTTGGTATGAAAATATTCTATTCCAGATTCCTGAAGAACAGGGGACTGGACTGGATGACCTCTCGAGGTCCTACTTTTCTCAGTTTGATTTATTTTCTAAAAGACAGTTTTCCACTTTTGAAGAATTGAATTCTATTTCTACAAATGATTCAGTGAATGAAGTCATTTGAGAAAATGAATAAAAAGCAGTGAATGATTTGCTAAAATGCTACTTGGACTTTATTCTGTCATAAAAAGCTCGATTAAAAGTTCTTGTGGAAAGCTCCCCAAAATGATATGTTTGTCGCAGATTTTTGGTTTGGTTCTGGGGTTTTTTCAAACCTAAAAAATATGGGCTAGTATCCAGTAACATAAAAACTCCCACTAACATCAAAGGGAGCATGATCAAACCCTAGAATACTTCAGGTCGATATCACATTGTATTGGTTAATCAGGCAAATGAGGCTAGGTGAATTACAGAGATAATGTTCTTGGCCTCTTTATGGAGAGGAGCTAGCTGTACTTCCTGGCATCTGATCCAGAGTGATTACTGGAAGCCACATACCTCATCCTTTCAGCAAAAGCTTACGGTGCATAGGCATTGCACAGCTTCTAGCAACAAGCTTAAAAGAGCAATAACAGTTGCAGCTGAAATAACACTGTCAAGCAAATTGCAAAGGGGGTGGGAGAAAAATAGCCCATCTAGCTGGTTTTAGGAAATGATGGATGAAATTTATTCTAAGAACACACTCGCAGAACCAAACCATTTTAACATTTAAGAGAGGTTAAAGTGACTGGGACTTTTCAGTTTAGAAAAGAGGAGACTGAGGGGGGATATGATAGAGGTATATAAAATCATGAGTGGTGTGGAGAGGGCGGATAAAGAGAAGTTATTTATTAGTTCCTATAATAGAAGAACTAGAGGACAACAAATGAAATTAATGGGTAGCAGGTTTAAAACTAGTAAATTAAAGTTCTTCTTCACACAGCGTGTAGTCAACCTGTGGAACTCCTTGCCAGAGGAGGCTGTGAAGGCTAGGACTATAACAGAATTTAAAGAGAAGCTAGATAATTTCATGGAGGTTAGGTCCATAAAAGGCTATTAGCCAGGGGATAGAAATGGCCTCTGTTTGTCAGAGGCTGGAGAAGGATGGCAGGAGACAAATCGCTTGATCATTGTCTTCGGTCCACCCTCTCTGGGGCACCTGGTGCTGGCCACTGTCGGCAGACAGGCTACTGGGCTAGATGGACCTTTGGTCTGACCCAGTACAGCCGTTCTTATGTTCTTATGTAACTCCATGTGGATAAAGCAGAAGAGAGCTGGGAGGTGAACTCTATCTTCACTGAACCAGGGCCAGGGTGCAGGATACCTTGGCCATTCTATCCGTAGCTTCTACTTCAGCCTAGGAGCAGAGGTAATGGCCACACCACTCCACACCAGTTGTGCAGGGTACTGGATACATGGACCCTCCACTGACCAACACCTGGCTCCTCCCTGGCTCGGTCCCAAAGGCAGGGCAGGCGCATTGCCTCATTCAGGGCAATCACAGAAGCCATGTGTGTGGTACACAAGGAGAATACAGGCACCCCTCGCAGCCATACAGCTAGTGCCCTCAACTCTAGACACTGCTTGTGCAGGGCCAATTCCTCATACCAAGAGTGAATTCTTTTAACAAAAAGTTCATCTCAACTACTGAAAACCTAAAGGTTACCTCCATTTCTTATATACTATATTTCAATGCTGGAAAATACTTGTTCTCATAAACCAGTGTTACTTTTAAGTTACTGAGCCAAATTCAGCCCTAGTGTGAGCAGCACAACTCCATTGGCTTATATAAGGATGGAATTTGTACCGAGAAAGCAAGCTTATAGTAAATTTTGAGGAGGGTCAGATGAGTGCTACGTCACCTTGAGAACATGCACTACCAGCTACCATCGATGTGATTACCTTCACAGGTACAAGCTAATAGAAAAGGAAAGCAAAAGGAAATATTTAGATTTTTTACCTTGTATTTATTAATGCAAAACACATAATTCTATTTAATCACAATTGCTAAAACAATACACGTAATCAGAGATTTCTTATTAGGGATTTGAAATCATCTGGGAATATAACACGAAGACCTGAAATCACCAATTGAGTTTATAATTATGGATAGTGTTGTGCTATTCCTCTCCCAAGCAAGTTACAGATCCTGAGTTTGTGGAAAATGTCATAGGTCTGTTGAGGTCAGCTTATGACTTTGGTGGAACCAGCATTGTCCTTTATGTAGAATACGAGGCTGTATAGGGCACCCAAAAATTTGAGCCACTAATGTGTCTTAATGTCCACTAAGGATGTTAAGTAACAGTTAATTGACTAGTCATAATCAATGGAATTTCCATCGACTATTCAACTGGTCAATAGGCACTTCTGCATTCCTCCTATGAAATGAGTGGGGGCTCTTGTACATATCAAAGGAGGAATGCGGAACTCCGCATGCAGCCCAGGGCCAGCGGGAAATGTCCCCACTGGGGACTCTTGTGCATTTCAAAGCGGCAGTGCAGCATTGAGCCTGGGATCAGCAGGAGACTCAGAGTCCCCTGCTGATGCTGGGCTCCCCTGCTGATCCTGGGCTCCACGCTGCACTGCTGATTTGAAATGCCACATGGAACCGGGGTCACCAGGGTCATCTGGAGACTCCCCAGGTGGTCCCAGGCTCTGCGCGGCATTTCAGCAGAACCCGGGATCAGCTGGGGACTCCTCAGCTGATCCTGGGTTCTACGGAAATGCTGTACTGGGCTCAGCTGTGTGGCGCTGCCACTTTGAAGCAACCTCCTTTCCCCTCTTTGCTGCCTCTATCTGACAGAGGCAGCAAGCGGGGGAACTGACTAGTTGACGGATTATCGCTAAACATTTGCTTATCGGATAGTCGACTAGTCCTTAACATTTCTAATGTCCATCCATCCAGCTCTTCCTAACCCTGTTTTGTACCTCTGCTTCCTTTGGAGAGAATGTAGTTAACTTAAAAGTAAAAAAAGGCTGCCAGACCTATTAGCAGACACTGAACGTGTGAAAGCCATTCAAGTGGTAATGAAGCCATTTAACATGCATTTGCTGTTTAAAATTTGCTTTAAAATAATTCATTAGTGTGTTGTTGAAGATTATAAAATTATATCTCTACAAAATTGTCATCCCCCCAGGCTGACATTGGGCATAGGGACACCAGTTTAATAGTACTTTGTAGGACTCCATGAATCCTAAGGACGTCTCTCGGTGGAACAGTGACAAATGACATCAGCTGCATATGTGCCCTGATGTCTCTAATAAAACTCTAAGGCTCCAGTCCCAAATACTTATGCATATGATTGTCCGCAGATGTATGTATTCCCATGGAACTCAAAGTTACTGCTGAACATATTACAAGTTGGATCTTCCTGGTCCAGCACCCTCAGGATCTGACCAGTCCAGAACAAGGGAATTTACCAGACCAGGGGAAGTCCCCTGCCACTGGAACCTGAGCCCTCCACTCCTTCCCACTTCCGGCTCCACTTTGGCTCTGGCTGGCCCCCTACTGCCAGCTCCCCTACCACCAGCCCCACCACTACCAGCCAGACTGCCAGCCACGACCTCAGCCCTGTTGCTTCCAGCTGCTGGTCTTGGTTCTGCTGCTGCCGCCAGACAGGCTGCTGGCTCCAGCCCTGGTGCTGCTGGCTGGGCTACCAGCTCTGGCCTCATCCCTGGTCCCTCTGCGAAATGGCTCTGGTCCTAGGCAGTCTGTTGAGTGACATCCTAGCTCCTGCTGCGGCTATCTCTCCTGTGACTAGGCTCTTGGTCCAGGGCTCTCTGATCTAGGAACATCCATGGTCCTGCCAGACCACAGATGTTGCTGGAACAGAGAGTCCTAGTTTTGGGAAGTTCAGCCTGTAGAATCAAGGCCAACATTTTGTACCAAAACACTTTCGGTGCCTAAAAATTTCTTGCACCTAGGTTTGAAAATTTTATCCCTACTACTTTTTTTATTGCACACAGTTCTTCGCTTCTTTTTAACTTGTTTAGTGTATTTTGACAAATTTTAGGTTTGGAGGTTGGGGGAGGGTTTCCTCCTAAGTTCAAATCTTTTTAGAGAACCTTATCCATATTATTTTCAGGAGAGTCAAGACATGTTTGCAAACCTTATGTTGCAGAAAAAATGGTATTTAAAAGTAATTTGCAAGGCAGATGTAGAAGCTAATTGTTTGGTACTGTTTCTCAGACAACTGAACCACCTCCATAATTATAGTTGATAGAGAAAATGATAGTGACTATGAAAGAAGAGGGACTCCTGTTCCCAGTTTCGGTCCTATTTGGAAATAATAATATATCTGTCATTAAAATGTATCTAAAGATGCATTACCCCATTATATTTTGGTTTGGTCTGTTTGGCTTGTCTGTGTCTAGCAGGCATGGCATACATAAAATGGGCATGTTTTCTCTGATCAGATCCAAAAAAGAAAACAATATCAGAGACATCTAGATCAGCTGCTGTCGGTCTGCTCTGGTTTGTTTACTTAAGAGCTGTGCAGCCACAAAGCTTTGTGACTTCCATTGGCTGTGATTCACCATTTGCAGCCAATAGGAGCTGTGAGGCTCTGTGGCTGCAGAGCCGGTTAAGTAAACAAACTGGAGTGGCCTGGTAGCAGCTTTCTCAGTGTGTGTCCGCAGACTATGTTGAGAAACACTGATCTAGATGCAAAATTATTCCAGTGTTGATATTGTCTGAATATCGTCTTTCTGTAAAGGATAAAAAAAATTCCTGTCCATCAAAGGTAAAAACATTTTTAAACTGGGGGGAAAACAGAGATCCTTCCCACAGCTCGCCAGCCCACGGGTTTCAGCAAAGCCCTGCCCTGGGCCACTTCCTACCCCTCCTGCTACCTCCTTCTGTCCGCACTGGGGCTATGGGCAGGTTCTTGGTGCTCCCTGAACCTTCCCCAGTCACCTGCCCCCCCCTTTTCCTATGTTCCGGGGCAGCTTTTCATCCTCCCGACATCTCCGGCCCCACCCATTATGTAGTGCGGGGTGCCATCAGCATGGGCAGCCCACATTGTACATTGGGCGGGATGCCATGCCCTTGCTTAGCCCTGCCTCTTCCCAGATGCGCCACTACCGCTGAGCAGGCAACACAATGGGTTGGACCAGGTTGCAGAGGGCTCCGAGGGCCCCAGAACACCGGTGCCCCATCACATATGTTCACACCAGAATACAATAATATCACAACTCCATACCTTCTCCAATTTGTCCGCCTCTTTCTGAAAGTCTGGTGCCCAAAACAGGACACAGTTTTCCAGCTAAGATTTTACCAGAATGGAGTGGTGTGTAAAAATCATATTTACAACACTCCTGCTAACATTATCCTCCCAGGATAATGTTTGTTTACTTTTGAATAGTATTACATTGCTGACTCATATTTATTTTGTGATCTATTATAACCCCAAGATTGTTTTCTGCAGTACTTCTTGCCAGACAGTCATTTTGTATTTGTACAACTGATTGTTCCTTCCTAAGTATAGTGCTTTCCATTTGTCATTGAACATCATCCTATGTATTTTAGATCATTTCTTCAGTTTGTCAAGATAATTTTGAATTCAAATCCTGTCCTCCAAAATGTTTGCAGCCCCTCCTGGATTGGTATGGGCTGCAGATTTTATAACTGTGCTTTCTATGCCATTATCCAGATCATTTTTGAAGATATTAAACAGAATTGTACTCAGAATCAGTCCTTCTGGGAAATATTGACTTCCAACTTGACTGTTAACCATTGATAACTGCCCTCTGGATACACACCTTATGGTGGGTTCATTTAGGCTGTATTTCCCTAGTTTGCTTATGAGACGATTATATCAGATGTAGGGATGTTGAGGACTAGTCGACTATCCAATAAGCAAATGGTTACACTGCTCTACAGCCAAAATGCTTCTGAAATAAATGTAGTCAAACTTTACTAATTCTGGGTCAGTGAGAACGAAAATGATGCTTACAATTGTTGATTGGCTCTAGTTTTCAAGATATGCTATTTGGTCAGTATATATGATCCTTGACTTGTGAATGGCGGAGGATAAGTGAGTTATAAAGGGAAGGGATCTCAATTTAAACCAGAAATGACTAAAATACATCTTTGACTGGATCTATGAATAAATCTATGACTGGGTTTGGACAGTACTTGCTTTTTAGGCAAAACAATTAATCTGAAGCTGGTATTGCATCATACATGATATGAATTGCATCATATTATTCCTAGAAGTCATGGATGATGCAATCATAATGAAGCTTACATCACTCTGCTGAACAAATTGCCCTATATCAGCTCTAGATATCATACAGTGTCGTGCTCTCTTCTTTGTCAGTGTTTGATTTTGCAAAGGGACACATTTCTGTTTAGCAAAAGTGAGCAGAGATGCCACGTACTTGTGTGAACAGTACGAGGCTATGTTTGTGGTGAAGTGACTTTTGCATCACAAAAGCTCAGTATAACCACGATGGCTAAGAAAGCCTAACACCTTTATTTTGGCTGCAAAATTGGAGATCAGGACAAGAGGTGGGCCCCACACATATGCTGCAACACTTGTGCAACAAATCTTCGCCAGTGGTTGAACAGGAAAAGGAAATCTATGCCTTTTGCAGTGCCAATGATTTGGAGAGAGCCAACAGATCATACCAGCAATTGTTACTTCTGCATGGTGCCTCCAATTGGGAAAGGTGTGTCAAAGAAGAAAAAGTGGACTGTACATTATCCAAACATTTCATCAGCTATACGCCCAGTACCCCACGGAGAAGGACTGCCGGTTCCTGATGCACCAGAATCATTCTCACTTGAGTCAGACGAGGAGGAGGATGAAACTTCTGGTCCTGAACCATCGATGTCACAGGACCCACATTTTCTCCCATCCTCCTCCTCTGAACCACACCTCATAACACAAGGTGAACTGAATGACCTTGTCAGGGATTTGGAACTACCCAAGAGTAAGGCAGAGCTGTTGGGCTCCAGACTACAGCAGTGGAATCTCCTGGCAGGTGATGTTAGGGTTTCCATGTTCCGTGACCGTCAAAAGGATCTTGTCCCATTCTTCTTCATGGAAGGTGATCTTGTAGCCTGCAACAACATCGATGGTGTGATGGCAGTCCACAACATCGTTCACGATCCAGATGAATGGAGACTGTTCATTGATTCATCGAAGACGAGTCTTAAAGCTGTTTTGCTGCATAATGGCAATGTTTTGCCATCAATTCCAGTTGGTCATGCTGTCCATATGAAGGAAACCTATGACAACATGAAACAATTTTTGAGGTGCATAAACTATGACCAACATCAGTGGCAGCTTTGTGGCAATTTGAAGGTTGTTGCTCTCTTGCTTGGTCTGCAGACTGGATACACAAAGGACTGCTGTTTTCTCTGCAAATGGGATAGTCGTGCAAGATATTCCCACTACATCAAGATAGATTGGCCACTCTGACAGTCATTGGAGCCTGGGAGGAAAAGTGTTCAGCATCCACCACTTGTTGAATCAAGGAAGATTTTGTTACCACCCTTACACATCAAGCTGGGTCTGATGAACTTTGTCAAGGCCATGGACAAAACACAAGCAGCTTTCAAGTACCTCCATGGAAAATTTCCAAGGTTAAGTGAAGCTAAGATAAAGGAAGGTGTCTTTGTTGGTCCTCAGATTCGTGAACTTCTTCGAGATGACACATTTGACCATGCACTGCGTGGCAAGGAAAAGATGGCATGGAAAGCCTTCCAGTTAGTGGCAATAAATTTTCTCGGAAACAAGGCAGACAACTACAGGTTGTTGGTGGAAAACCTCCTCAAGGCATACAAAAGCCTTGGTTGCAACATGTCACTAAAAATACATTTTTTGCACTCTCATCTAGATTTTTTTCCACTGAACTACAGAGCAGTGAGCGACGAGCACGGCGAGTGATTTCACCAGGACATTGCAACAATGGAGAAACACTATCAGGGCAAATGGAGCCCATCAATGCTTGCAGACTATTGCTGGACAGTGACAAGAGATGCTCCATTTAATGAATACAAGAGATAAGCCAAGAAGCACCAAGTAGACACTGAATAGGACTAAACTATGTACATAATAGTTTTTTGCCTTTTGTTTCATAATCCATTTTATTTATATAACCCTTTTGCTGATTTTTAAAGTGTTACATAAACAGGACAGGTGAAATATTATTATGTAAAGCAACCATAAACACATGAAAGACCTAGGTTTACAATTTATAATTAAAACTCTACTATCTACACAATATACATAGACGTAAAATGTAAAAACTTAAATATCTTGGAAACAGTAGCCAATCAGTTGTTTTAATTGTCATATTTGAATTCAGCACATCAAAATACATAATAAATAGCACATTTTATCTCTGAAGCAGATGACTTCTAAAAAATTGTAGACCAGTGTTATCAGATAGTCGACAGGATAGTCGAGGTACTTCAAAGTAAAAGGGAGGTACTTCAAAGAAGGGCTAAGAAGGGGATACTTCAAAGGAAGGTAAAAGGAGAGGTAAGAGAGGGGTACTTCAAAGCAACAGGGGGGGCCGGGCACTATGTGGCGCTAACATTTTGAAATGCCACCGCAGCATTTCAAAGAGGCAGCGCTGCACAGCTGCAGCGCCAAGTGGAGCCTGGGTTCAGCTACCTAGAGCCTGGGATCAGCTGTGTGGTGCTGCCCTGTCAACTAGTCGATTCAAAAATGCATTGACTATTCGATTAGTGAATTACTCAATACTTAACATCCTTAATCAGACAGTATTCCCTCAATTTTTTTACGTGAATGTGCACTAATATGGAGGTGATTTGTCACCAGGCCTGCCATCAGGGAAGCCAAAGAGGGCACTTCCCCAGGACCTGGTGATCAAAGGCCCTGGGCTCCTTGCTGGACCCAAGCCCTTTAATTCACTGCCATTGCTCTGGATGGCACTCTGGATGGCTCTGAAGGCTGGTGGGGGAAGGCTGGTCTTCTGCCTTGCCCCTTCTACTCAAGGCTCCAGCCCTTCCCAGACCACAGAGCCACCCCTCACCTTGCTCAGGGGTCCAGAAATGCTGTTGTGTATCACCTCCATATTGGTGCACATAACAAAAGTTATTCTACACATGGAGGCTACGTCTAGACTGGCCCCTAATTCCGGAAAAGTCATGCAAAGCAGGTAAGTCAGAATAGGGAAATCCGCGGGGGATTTAAATATCCCCCGCGGGATTTAAATAAACATGTCCGCCGCTTTTTTTCCGGCTTGGGGAAAAGCCGGAAAAAAGTGTCTAGACTGGCGTGATCCTCCGGAATAAAGCCCTTTTCCAGAGGATCTCTTATTCCTACTTTCAAGTTCACTAGTTTCACCCGTGTTTTCAAAATAAATAAAGATTTTGTCATGCCCACAAACTGGAGAAATATCTTAAGAATGGATGTCGTGAGTGTCAAATCCTAGATTAATGGGCTATTGTGCCAGCAAGCTACTAGGGCTGATGAGGGAACTGCTGTTAATATCAAAAGCTACATCTGTTTTCCCAGTGGAGTCAGATGATTAACAACAAATTGCTGACTGGACACCATTTGAGTATAAAGTTTCTTCCTATCTGACCCCTTGTATGAGCACCTACCTGCTAGGTTTGTGGCTACATAAACCTCAGAGCAAGACCTTGCCTCCTTGCTTGGTTCCTGATAGCTTTCCTGTTTCCTCACTCTGCCCCTCATTGCTGATGTTGGCTTTGACCCTTGGCATGGACACAATCCTGAATTTTCTCCTGGTTCTGGCCACTAGGTCATTCAACCCACTTCATGGCCCTGACAGAAAGAGAAAAGGAACCTTATAAATAAAATAGGTTTTCCTTAGCCTCCTGTGAACTTTCTCTGCTGCCATTCAGATCCCAGGAGAGTGTTCGGCAAAGGAAAAGGCATTGTGTGTGAAGGGCTCTAACTGATTCCTTGTTTGTTTATTCTCCCCTTGATGTGATCAAGTGACTTTAGATCTTGCATGTGAACCACAAACTCAAATTAGGGGTGCAGAACTCATTTTAAAATACATAAGTGAAATGTGTAGAAAAGGAGACAGTTCATTCAGTGGTGCTGGAAACAAAACTGGATAAAAAAGGCAAAAAACAAATTTGTTGAAAATTTTTATCATTGTTCATAAGTATAAATAAGCCTGGGAGAAGGAAGAGGAGCACTTCATTGTAACAAGAAGGGGTCAATCAGTTCTTGAGATGCTAGTGGGGACCCGCCCTAAATTAACTAGATCGACATTCACTCTTTGAATTACGTCTATGAATTTTTGCTGAAATCCATAGTAATTATAACAATTTATATCTCTTTTGTTTCTGTGAGTCAAGGCTGCTCTTAAGCAATGTCTGCGCACGCACACACGCGCACACACACACACTTCTCCAAAAGAATCACTGAGTGATTGACTGTTTTACCTTGACCCATAGTACATCAGTACATGAATTGAGGATCTGTTCAGCCAATAGCTGAAACATTTAAAAAATAGCATGGACTCAAAGAGACCGTAGGTACACAATGTGTGGGAACAGGCATTGTTTGTTAGGTCATTTAAAAATATCAGTTTGTATGATAAGGAAGGACTTATCAGATTTGACATGGTTTGCTTATTCCTATGGTACATGTACTCTGCATCCAAGGGCTGCTTCCATTATTTTGAAATATTTTTTTAAATAACAGGCATGCTATTTCACCATCCCTGTAAACCTCGTTGCACAAGGGTAAAGGAATGGCTCGAAATAGTGCTATATTTTGAAATTTGGTGCTGTGTAGAAATAAAATATTCAAATAAGATATGCAATTTGCATTGCGCACATTGCATATCTTATTTCAAGTTTAGGGTGCAGTGTAGACGCACCCCTAGAGTCAATATGATTGTCAACAGAGCTAGCTAAAAAGTCACAGACTGGTATTTTCAAATACTCAGGTATTTTCTACATTCCTATACCTCAGTATACTAAACAATTTAGCACACAGAATATTCTTCTCCCAGAGAAAAAGAGTCAGATTTTTTTAAAAGCAGTGACTATTTTCAGTTACATTTTTAAAAATTATATCTATATCTATATTTATTACTATTGCCCATTGGGATTGTTTATTTTTGCACCTTTCATGTTTGCAGTTGTTTACAAACCTGAAAATGCCCAGGCTCTGGGATTTTTGTGCCCTTTCGTCATCCTTTTCTTCCCACAGCTGTGCAATGGAAGGTTCATGCCTGCAGCTCTCAAGTCCTTATGCCAAAAAGTTTCTTGCAGCAGCAATAGCTGAGTCTCTGGTTGACTGCTACTGAGTATTCACGTAGAACTTTTGTGTTCAAAGATCTGCACAGACATTAATTAATTAATTTTCACACATCTGTGAAGTAGACATGGTCAGGATTATCCCTATTTTATGTGTGAGAGAGCCACAACAGAGATGATGTGACTTTCCCCAGGATAAATAGCTAAGGAGTGGCAGAGCCGGGATTAGAATTGACTAGCTCGTGAATCCAAACACTGTCCACTCCATCAAACTACAAAACTAGAGCTAGTTGAGATTTTTATAACCAACATTTTTCCCCCTAACAAAATATTATTCTGTTGAAATTGACTTTTTCCTCAGAAAAATATCAGTTTCAACTAGGAAATGAACAAAAAATGAAATTGAACAAAAACCTCATTTTGACATGTTACATCATTTCATTTATATTGAAAATGTAAAAAAAAATTCTTTGACATTTCCAGTTACCAACTTTTCAGAAATTTTATTTTGTAAAAATGTTGATATTATGACTTTTTAAATTCTAATTCAGAATGGCAGCTAATTTCAAAATCTCAGTTTCTCACAGAAGAATAATTCTGCATTAACTTTCATGATAAAATCCTCTCCCACTCCCCAGTGATAGTACAGGCAGTCCCCGGGTTACGTACAAGATAGGGACTGTAGGTTTGTTCTTAAGTTGAATTTGTATGTAAGTCGGAACTGGTACATATTGTAGGGGAAACTCTAGCCAAACATTTCTCTAGAGCTCAGTTTTATTCTCCCACACCTCACTTCGTTCAGTCTTTTATTCTCAAGCTGAGGTGTCTGCTGAGAAAAGCCACTCCGCGTCTCCCAGGTCTGCTGGGGGGGGAGGGCGCTAGCTTCGCGTCTCCCTCGTCTGCTGGGGGGAAGCAGCTAGTGTGGGGTTGCCTCACCCCGTTTGTAAGTAGGGATCCGATGTAAGTCGGATCCATGTAACCCGGGGACTGCCTGTAGTGTGATTCTGTAGCAACTTCAATGGAGGAACTCCAGTTTTATACCTGTGTAGTTGAAAATAAACTCTACACATTTATGATTTTATTCTTAATCTTTCTTGCTGATTTATTCACCGGTTAGTATGCTGCTTGTATTGGGCTATAGCAATAGAATGGTTCTGAGCTCACACTTGCCCTATTTCAATAAGGTTGTTAAGCATTTCTGAATTTTTAAACAATTTGGCTTCTATAGGACTACTCACATGCTTGAATATCTTGTTCAAACAGACCCATTTTCACTGGATGGAAATAGGTTTCCCCTATGCGAAAAGGTCATAAACAAGCTCATTCTGTTCTAGTCTGGTTTACACTCCTGTAATTTCCCAGCGTAGCTGTGCCAGCAAAATCCCTAGTAGAGGTGCAATTATACTAGGAAAAAGTCCTTTTGATGTATTTTGCTCAGGGAAGCGGTTTAACCTATATCCACAAAAGCTCTCTCTTGCCAGTATAGGCTTTGTCTCCACATGGAGGGATTGCCAGTATAATTATAGCTTTCTAGCTTAGATGAGACCTAGCATTGACTGCAGCAGGAACAGGAGCAGGTCTCAGTGCTGAATTTAAGCCCATGTTGGCACCACATTCTCTGTAGCAAATTACAAGATTTTCTCTCTAGATAAAAATATTACAGCTCTTTATGAAGTGTTCTGGGCAATAGCAGAGGGTTTTACCCTGATTCCCAGCACCACAAAGGGGGGTCCTATAGTTAAACTGACACTCAGCTCTTCAAAAAATCTAGCAGTGTCTATGTTTTCTGCACAAGCAATGCCTCTGAATCACTTCCTGGCCATGCCTCGTTTCTGTGGTTACTTAACAAAGTGGAGAAAACTCCATATTCATTGGGTTATACACCTCTCTGTTACAATAGTGTAAATCTGGAAAAACTTCACTCCAGATTTACCCTTGTATAAGCAAGAAGAGAGTCTGTCTGTCTATCTATCCATTTGTACATTATACTTCATCATTTAAACTTGGAACTTCATTACTGGAAATGAAGGTCACTGTTTCTGTTTCACAGCTGGAATGCTTAAAATAGAAAACTAGGCCAAATACACTGGGCTTCAGTAGAGTTACATCAGGCATGAATATTGTCCCGGTCTATGGTCCCTTCTGGCCTTTGTATTTATTTAACAAGCAAGCAAAAAGACATAATGGTATTCTGAAAAAAATAACTTTGTATCCTTTTGTAACAGAAAGGAAGACTGAATTGTGACCCTACATTTGAACTAGAAGAAATGATTTTAGAATCCAAACCCCTTCATAAAAAGAAAAAGCGACTTGCAAAAAACAAATCCAAAGAAGGAACAAAAGAAAGCTGTTCACTGGTAAGTCAGAGACTATGAGTGTAGTCATTCATTTTCTTTCTTTGAAGGATTTGATCAATCAAGTTCCATTTTCCCAGTTCTTCAAGTGATTTAGTACCAATGTTAGTTAATTTATATTTATCTGCAGTCTCAAAATGCCTCCAAAACAAGGCACAAAGCAACAGTTTTTTTCAGTCATGAAAATAATTTGAGCAACTTTAAGACTTAAAATGCTAAAATATACTTCTTTAAGAAAATTGCTGCCAATTGGCAAATGCACTTCCCACACATGAATGGAAGAAGTCATAAGGAGTACTTACTCTGCAGCTGATACTTAGGATGACAAATGTGCAGCACACATACTGCATGTCTATAAAAGTTGTAAGGGAAATCTAATTTTTTTTCCTCTGTAGTAGTCTTGACTTATGCATTCCTCATCTAAATGCTCTTTGTATAAAAATCCTAAACTTTTCAAGGAGATAAACAATAATCATTTTCCAAGCTCAAATTTCCAATACTATGGTATTTTATACATTCTGTTATTGTTTCAAGTGGTTTTGAATGCTCACATAGTGTATATTTCTTAGAACTACCAGTCTTTAAAATATTCAAGAATTCTCTTTTTTATCTCCTTTAAAAAAAACCTGACAGTACACTATATTACATCTTAGAGGATATGAAAATGCCACTTGATCATATTAATTTGTAAGCTACTTTGTTCAATGTCGGTTCTGTTGTTGTGACTTTGTGTACAAATTTCTGTCACTTACAATCAACATATTCATGTTTTTAAAGAATGTACACCTGCAGCAGTGTTTGGAAACTGTGAGGAAAGAATTCATCATATTCAACAGAGAAAAGTAAGTATGTTCCTTAAATGCCTATTTAACATACACTGATAAAATTAATTTCAAAAGGAGAAATCTCCCCCACCACAAGTCGTAACAAAAATGATTAATGATCACACCAAGCTAAAAGCCTTTATGTGAAATAAAAGGCTGGACTTCTATCGATTTCCCTGCTGCATTGTCTGTAGTGTAGCAATTTTGTTATTCTTCCATCTCTGAAAACAAGCCAGAATGCTTACAGTGAATGTGTGGTGAAAAGAAGAGGTAAATGTCACTAGCAGTCTCCAGAGAAGCAGTTAACAATTAAGCAAAAGGACTATTATACAAAGGGTCTGCTTTTTCACGAGTAGAACAAAACCTAAAGAGGTGACGACTCATTAAATTTTAATGAAGTAAGCCACAGTATTCTGATGTGGATAGTCTTTGTATATTCGTCCTCCAAAATCCAAGACTCCATTACTTCTTTTCATCATAACTCAACATTTAGAGGGAAGTGATTCCTGTTTACAGCCAGCAGGCATGGCTAGTGGTCGAAGCATTAGCTAGAATCAATGGAAACACGTTTGAGTCCCAAGATAGTAGACACCCTCCTTTGTCCTAATAATACATTGGAGTCCATGTAGTTTACTATGGGAGGGGTGTCTTCTATGACTATAAGATATGACTATAAAATTGTAGATCTGTCTTTGTCAGTAAAGATCCAGTGGCAATTACCCCAGTCTCCTTGGCCACAGTTTCCTTTTCCCTGATTGTGCTGTTTTCAGTAGTTTCATCTAAGTATCATTGTGCCAGAGAGAGAGCAAGCACAAGTCTGATTCTGTAGCCTGGTGTCACAGGATCGCTGCAATGCAACCAGCTTTGCAGTAGTCTGTAGGAGGAACCATTCAGTGCGCCAGATCCCCCATCTTCTATGCAGCGTCACTGTCTCCTTGGAGTGGACCTCTGAATTTTTGGCACTCCAGCTTCACATTGAATTCCATTCAGTGAATCCAGCTGAGATAGATACATGGTAAAGACTTCTATGCTTTTCCTAGTTTAATGCACCTCACCAAGCATTTCCAGTGACATTCAAACGGTATTGTCAAAACAGGAAGATTTATTAAGTGGAACACGGCATGGAAAGACCTTAAAGTAACATACAAAACTGAAGGTCCATTCTGCTTAGCCAGAGCCCAGATTAAGCCATAGTGATTCCCTTTGTTTGAGATCTATCAGTCTCTCTATCTGACTTCGTCGGTCAGACTCCAGGTAAGAGACCCTACACCTTCCAGCAGCCAACTCTCATCCCGCACCTCAGACCTCTCCAGGCTTTTGTTCTCCAGCTGAGGACTGTTGGGCAGCATCCCTGGTGAGAGGTGAGGGAATCCATGCCCCTCTGGGATGTTGGTTATTAGATATCAATGACAACTGCATTTGGCATGGTCTTCTCAACTGCTCCATCAAAATGGGAACTAAAGCCTGCATTGGTAGGTGACACTCACACCTATGTCTCTTAGCATGCCCAGAGAACAAACTGTCCTTTTCCATCCCCACACTGCAACAATGTGACATAAAGGGGAAACCAAGGTACATGTAGGCTTCATAAAAATCCCACTTTATCACACCAAGTGATAAATCCCACTTTATCACAGCAAGTGATGGGAGATAGGAGATAGGAGACCCCAGATGCATTCACTCTGTTCTAATAAATGTACTTTAAAAATGATTTATACTTTAAAAATTATGTATACTCCTCTTTCACAGGAGAAATTGAGGGATCCCTATACCAGAATATTCTATCATCCACTCACCTGAGAGTGGTTCAAATTCTTTTTCCCCTCAGAAAGTGGGGGGACTTGAATGGGGGTGTCCCAGAGCCCAGGTGAGTACACTAACCACTGGGCTAAAAGTTATGAGGGAGAATCTCCTCCCAGCTGTTTTGCGTGAGTTTGTCTATAGTGCCTGATCCTGTAGACAAGCCTTGAGCACATTTACCAGATTGGGCCCCGCAGGGCTGGTTTGTGCATCACTTTGGGGCTTAGATGTCTGGATGCCCAGATTGAGGCTTCAGTGCATGTGCTCAGAGATAAAATTATGGGTGTCTATGGAACTTTTATTGTGAGAAATTAGGTGCAGAGCAAGTGTAGGCACCCGCAGTGTTTGTGACAGATAAACCAAGGTTTTGTGAATCCTGGTAGGGTCAGATTCTGGGATGTAGGCTGATAAAATGGCAGTTAGGAAAATAATTCCCGTTATAATATTCTTGTGAGTGAGAGAGAGAGAGAGAGAGAGAGAGAGAGAGAGAGAGATTCATATTTTCAGGGTGAATGCCACACATCTATTTGAGGGATCATACATGAGGGGATCCCAAAATTTAGTAATTTCACAGGCCACCTAAGATTGATTTTTGTACATTTGGGAACAAAGAATGGAGGCCATCCTTATAGAATGGGGAAGTTTCTCTTGGGAGGCTACAACTCTGAAAATGACATGGGAGTGATGAGGGAAAATCAGCTGATCATGAACATCCAGTGTGATGCTGCAGCCAAGACAGCTAATGTGATCTCTGAAGGTAATTAACCATAATCAGCTTACCAGGATTGTGGCAGATCCTCTATCCCTGGCAACTTGTAAATCATGACTGGATGTTTTTTCTAAAAGCTGAGGTCTAGTTCAAACAGGAATTGATTCACAGGTCAGATTAAATGACCACAATGGTGCCTTCTGGCTTCATAATCTATGGATATATGATTTGCAAAATTCTAATGGAGAGTTCACTTGTGGTGAGTAATTCCATTTTACTAGGCTTCAAATCTTTAATTTTTATCAGATGGTAGTTATAGTAAATTCAGCTGAAGAAAAAGAAAATCCTGGAACACAGGTGCACGTCTATCAACTTATTATGTCTTGATTGGCTTAACAGTATAAAGGAGAAAAACCCACATGCAGTCTTGCAGTAGGCCAGACATTGTTCTAAGTTAATTGAGAGTATGGTTTGGCTTTACTTTCAGCACTGAATTGCATTAGGGCTTCATGTACTTTTCAGAGAAGTTAAATTACGCTGATAACAGTGACCAAAGGTCAGATTTTGAAACAAAGTGAAATAAACCTTGTGTGCACAGAATCAAAGCAATGGCATACAGAAAAGAACAGAATACACAGAGTAAATCAGCACAGACCTCAAGATGACTTTCTTCAGAGTTTTCCAAACCATCTATTTCCAGCAAGTTGTACTGAGCCAGATCTTTCAAAAATTTTGGTTTTAATCTAGTTCTTGTGGTTAGCCACAGATAATGACAGATATAAACTGTTTCTATGTGTACAATATAAGATATTATCATGTGACCATATCAATTACCCCATTATCCTCTGTTGAATCCTTTCCTCATTGTTTTTTTTTTCTGTCTTCTCATTCCTTCCTTTAATATCCTTGTTTAAATTAATATTAATCCCAGATTAATAAAAATGGGATTTTTCAGATGAGAAAAGAGGCTACTAAGGGGAGATATGATAGAGGTCTCTAAAATCATAGCTGGTATAGAGAAAGTAAATAAGGAAACATTATTTACTTGTTTCTATAACACAAGAACTAGGGTTCACCAAATGAAATTAATAGATAGCAGGTTTAAAACAAACAAAAGGAAGTATTTCTTCACATAAAGCAGAATCAATCTGTGGAACTCCTTGCCAGAGGATGTTGTGAAGGCCAGGACTTTAACAGGGTTCAAAAAATAACTAGACCAATTCATGGAGAATAGGTCCATCAATGGCTATTACGTTGGGGAGGAAAGGTGTCCCTACCCTTTGCATAAGCTGGGAATGGGTGACAGAGGAGGGATCACTTGATGATTGCCTGTTCTGTTCATTTCCTCTGGCACACCTGGCATTGTCTACTGTCGGAAGACAGAATACTGGGCTAGTTGGACCTTTAGTCTGACCCAGTATGGCCATTCTTATGTTTTTATATAGCTGTTAGTGCAGGTACTAATACATCATACATAAGTGACTCACCACCGTTTCTTATTAACATGACTGTACATTTTTATATCACTGTTTCTTTGCACACCCAAGAGCTGCCTTTATATTTCATCTGAAAATATTTGATTATCACCTCAGATGAATCTTCGCTATTAAAAGCCAAATTCTGCTGTGGCTTAAATCTTCTGCCCCCATTTACTTCAGTTGCATAGAAATGGGTGTAAATCAGGTCAGAATTAGGCCACTGCTTTCAGGTGAAAGGATGGGAAATTGCCAGAACAAAGTAGCTGTGAAAAGCTTCATGAACTTTCTTATCAGATAATCTTTTTCCTGAGCAGCAGGTTCTATGGTAATTTGGTACAGTTAGGGTAGCATGAGGAATTCTGCCAGCTCTGCAACACCTTTCAATTTAATCCCTCCTTTCCCCCCATCACTTCTGTTTTGTGGATAAAACAAGTCAGTTGTTATTGTCTCTGACATCTGAGAATATCCTTGGACTGTCTGACTTTCTCTCACCATGTACCTTTCATCCTGCATCAGATATCACACAGAAGAAAATATTCAGTATTTATTGGGTCATATTTTTCAAGCAGTCTGTGGTATGACAAGGAACTTTTTGACTATATTAAAGGAAGGTCAATGGGACTTTGAGCTTCAAGAATGGGCTCTGTAAACTGTCATAACTCTTTACTGAAAGTCTAACTGTCAGTTGACTACCTTTTTGCAGTGTTTATATAGCTAAGATTTAGCAAATCAGTTCTGGCAGATATGGAATTTGCACACTATATTTCATATACTGCTTTTTGCAGATGGCCAGATAATCTCCACTACGTGGAAGTAATTGAACACTGAAGAATATAGAGAGTGTTATGTGTAGGGTGAACTTCAAGAGGGCAGAATTAGAAAAGCACCAGTATTCCAGTCAAATGAGTGGATTCAATCCAATAGGCTGGTCCTTCAAGACGCGGGATTTTCTAGCCATGTCTAGCACTGTCCTTTTTCAGTAAAATTAGAGATTATCTTGGAGTTAATTTCAGATTAACATGACTACCCCATCTAAAACTTTCCTTTTCTGGTTAGTGTTTTAAAATGGCAGCGGAGTCATACACATGCTCTGGACAGTTGTAAGTTTTTGATGGAACAGAGAGAGGTATGATAGCATACAAAATGAGAGAGACTGTTACAGGCTGACAGAGCAGCATGGTGAAGGTCCAGGGTCAGCTGTTGGTGAAAGTGACCTGACAAGCATCAGGACATGCAGAGACAGCACGGGGAAGCAATGATATGCATTTGCAAAATAGGAATTGGCAATGGAGCAATAAGGCTGATGTTGACTGTTTTTCCTGCCCATTGGGTTTAACTGCATAGGACTCGCCAAATAAACAAATGCATTATCCCAAGGTTTTCAGAAATAGGTACCCAAATTTTGGCATGCAGACATGGATACAGCATATGGAGTATGGAGACGTCCATGTCGGTGTCAAGTATCATGAGAATAAAACAATGTGGTAATTCCCTCAAAACAAAGGATTAGGTTGGCCCTTTTCTTACCATTTGAATATTTATGGTGAGAAGTTGTAAGGGTAGATGTTGTGGCGGCTCTGGGTCAGAAGCTCAGATGGGGCACTGGAAATCGCCATAGGGTACGTCTACACTACAACGTTAATTCGAACTAACGGATCCAGACTAAAAAACTAGTTCGAATTAGCGTTTTGCTAATCCGAACTAGCATGTCCACATTAAGTGGACCCTGAACAGGGCTTAAGGATGGCCGGAAGCAGTGCCGGCAGGGCATCAGAGGAGGACTTAGAGCGTGGAGATGCTAGCCGAGGGCTGTGCTTAAAGGGTCCCGACCCCCACCCCAGACAGACAGTTCTCAGGGGTGCCCCGCTTGCAAAGCAGTCCTGGCTTGGATTGCCCAGAGTACCCACACTGGGCACATCACAGCACTCGGCCATCAGACCAGCTGCACTTGCCGCAGGCTGCCATCTGGGGAGAGGAGGCAATCGGAGGGCTGCAGGAGAGGTTCCACCTCAAAAGCCCGCAGAGCCAGCCCAGTCCTCCCCATCGGGGGCGTGTACCCCATTCCTTCCTCACCTCCTTCCACTTACCCTTCCCTAGCCCCTTTTCTTGATGTACAAAATAAAGGACAATTGTGTTCAAAAATGGAATCTGTCTTTATTGAACAAAACTGGGGGAGACTGGGAAAAGGAGGTGGGAGAGGGGAAGAGAGAAACTGGGAGAGGGGAGGGCAACTAAAATGATCAGGGGTTGGGAACAGGTCCCATATGAAGAGAGGCTAAAGAGACTGGGACTTCTCAGCTTAGAAAAGAGGAGACGGAGGGGGGACAGGATAGGGGTCTCTAAAAGCATGAGTGGGGTGGAGAGGGTGCATACAGAAAAGTTCTTCATTAGTTCCCATAAAGAAGGACTAGAGGACACCAAAGGAAAGGAATGGGTAACAGGCTTCACACTAGTAACAGAAAGTTGTTCTTCACAAAGCACAGAGTCAACCTGTGGAACTCCTTGCTGCAGGAGGCTGTGAAGGCTACAACTAGAACAGAGTTGAAAGGGAAGTGAGATCAAGTCATGGAGTTTGGGTCCATGGAGTGGTATTAGCCAGGGGGTAGGAGTGGTGTCCCTGCCCAAGGTTTGTGGAAGGCTGGAGAGGGATGGCATGAGACAAATGGCTTGGTCACTGTCTTCGGGCCATCCCCTCCAAGGTCCCTAGCATTGGCCGCTGTCGGCAGACAGGCTACTGGGCTAGATGGACCTTTGCTCTGACCCAGGACGGCCATTGTAAGCTCAGGGCTCAGGGTCGGGGGTCTCAGTGGACCACCTTGATTTTCATGCACTCCTGCTCCTGGGTGGCCAGGCTGGCAGCTCTCCTGCCCTAGCCAGCCACTTTCCTGTGCCTAGTGCGGAGATCGTGGACGAGGTCCACGATGTCCGCACTAGCCCAGGCGGGTGCCCACCTCTTGCGGTCCCAGGCAAGCTCCCGGGAGATGCCAGCCTGGTCCTGGGAAGAGGGGGAGGGTTGGGGGGCATCGGGTGGGTGGCTCGATCCGTGCCAGGTGCAGGGTCTGCTGGCTGGGTGCTGGCAGGCTTGCACCTGGCACGGGCACCGTAGCCAGCCCGTGCCCCTTTAAGGGGGCCGGGGCCGGGAGGGGGGCAGACGAGTTTCCCTGGTGTTGGCCAGAGTGGCCACCAGGGAAACCTGGGGAGGACTAGCCTCCCACTAGTTCCAATTAGGGGGCTACACACCCCTTAATTCGAACTAGTAAATTCGAACTAGGCTTAATCCTTGTGGAATGAGGATTACCTAATTCGAACTAAGCACTCCGTTAGTTCGAATTCAATTCGAACTAACGTAGCGCTAGTGTAGCGCCTATGAAAGTTAGTTCGAACTAACGTCTGTTAGTTCGAACTAACTTTGTAGTGTAGACATACCCTTAGTTATGCATGTTCTTAGCAGACCTGTGCTTGTGGATTCCATGAGCCCAAAAGTCTTCTTTCCCAGGCTGCAAAATGGCCCTGGAGGAAGCCACTCTACAAATTCTGCTGCTCCCGAGGCAATGATAGCTTCTTTCAGTAACCCTACCTTATATGCAGGGATGAGTATCCATGAAACTGAATAGCAGCCAATCCACCAGCCTCACTCCCATTTATTCCTTGGGACACCAATCTCCTTAATGCTGACCCTCCCATTTATCTCCCTCCCGCCCCCACAATGGCACTTTGGGAGCCCCTAAAGTTGTGTACACTTTCTCCACAGGCTACCTAGATCCTCCCTCCCTGTGGAACATGACCAAGGTTTTCAAAAGCAACTCGTCATATTGTGAGTTTCAGTTTTAAATTATGTCGCATTTGAGGCTTCCTAGAGGTGACTAATTTTATGGGGGAGTGGGGTTCTCAACTCTTTCTGAAATATCAGCTTCTTCTTTGTTATCTCAAGTTGGGCAACAGAAACCAAGGCCACCAAAATCTCTACTGAGCTTTTGAAAATCTTGGTCCATTATTGCATCAGTTCAGTTTGTTTTGGGACCTCCTGAGAGTTCTGACTGTCCCATGCAGTTGAGTTTAATATACTTTACTTTTCTCTTTTTTGAATTGGCCAGTGCTCCAGATATGCCAGTGGCAGAATTGCCAGTGGGCAAAAGGTTTATTTTTATTAGTCTACTTATTTCAGTTGAACATCAGCTACAAATTACGGAACTCATTTTTGGTCACTGTGCTGTGGTGTTCACCTCACAACCATAAACGAAAGCGCAGAAAGGACCAATTAGTTTGATTGACCCCACATGCGGAAAATAGGCTGGAGAAGCAGCCTCCTGATTGGAGGATGAAGCTCCCTTGAGCAGTTATAGGCTGGACTAGGACAAAGCTGAGAATCTGGCAATGGAAAGTCTTGTAGTGAGGTAGTGTGCAGCCACCATCTGTACATTAGATTGTGAAGGAGCACACCCGTGAAAAGAATAGAAGTCTGGCCCTGAGAGAAGGGCAAACATCAGAAGGGGAAACCACACAGTGACCTGGCTAGTGGGCTGAGTCAAAAAGAGAACTCTACACCTCCTAGAGCAGTGGTCTCCAACCTGTTTAACCACCAGATCACTTTTTCAATTTAAGTGCAATGTAAGATCTATCTCAAATCCAAATACTCTTGCCCAGCCTCCTTCCTGCTCCTTCTCCAAGGCCCTGACCCTGCTTACTTGGCCCTCTTTTTCTCCCTCCCCCATTCTCCCTCCCTTTCACCAGGAAGGAGCAGAGGGTTGGGGCACAGGCTCTGGTTTGGGGCTAAGGGATTTAGAGTGTGAGGGGGGGAATCTGGGCTGAGCCAGGGGCAGGGAGTTGGGGTTCAGGAGGGGGGTGTTCAGGGTACAGGCTCTGTAAGGGAGTTTGGGTCTAGATGGCTCAGGGATAGGGCAGGAGCTTGAAGTGCAGGAGGGGGTTCATGATTGGGGCATGGGTTTGGAGCACGCTCCAGATGAACACTGCTTACCTCAGGTGGCTCCTGGGTGGTGGTGCAGTGGGCCTAAGGAAGGCTCATCCCTGCACTGGCTGGCCCTGTACCACTCTCAAAAGCATACAGAAAAGCACCCCATTCCAAGCCCTGTTGTGTCCCCTCCCTTATCACTGGAGATAGAATACAGGGTGGAAGAGGGGGATCCTCACATCAGTGCCCCCTCCTCTCCCTTCCCTTCCCAGAAAGCAGAAGGTTCCCTGGGGGGTGGGGGGGGGGCGGGAGGGGGCACAGTGGCAAAGGGCAGGAGACAAGGAGCAGCTGAAGTGCTGGCACTTGACCGCCTCTTGGCCAAACCAGTAAAGATCACCTGTCAGAGGCTCCAAGATCTACCAGTAGATCCCGATCTACTGGTTGGTGACCACTGTCCTAGAGCAAAATAGGGATCACTTAGAGAGAGAGCAACAAGGTAACAAGATTTCAAGGGGAGGCGTCAAACCTGGAAGAAAGCTAATCACCAGCCAAGAGGAAGCACAATCCACAGTGCATGAGAACCTCATGTCAGGGACATTTTAACACTGTTTACATTCTCCAAAACTAGCACTAGCATATCCTATATCACGTCATATCAATGTGCGTGTGTCATCCACATAAAATGGGCAAATGGGTTTATGCAGAGATAATCTAAAGATGATAATAAGATTAAATATTTCTTATTGTTCTTGAAAGGCTATACTAAAATGTCTCAGTTAAAAGATAAACAGACTCTGCACAATATGGAGTACTGTACAATCTTTGTATTACAAAAAAAAAATTATTTCTAGAAAAATCCAGCAATAGATTTTCCCCCAGACATTTGTAGAAGTATCCGAAATTGTATTCTAACAGTTTTGTCATCAGTTTAAGAGGCTGATTTTGTTTAGTAGAGCCTTAATAAAAATCCCCTAATGAAAAAATCCCCTAATGAAAAAAACATAGCTGAAAGCTATATTTTCAATTCCCTTTAAAAAAAAATGTAAAGACATAATCATGTTGGTTGTTCATGATTTCATTAAATGGGCTGAACACAGAATATCCCTGCTATTTTTCCAATGTTATCATCACTAGAGAAATCTTTGTGGCCAACTGCTTATACTAACAAATGCGCAATAATCAAAATAGCCAAAAAAAAAAAAAACCCACACGAGAGACAGAAGTCTGAGCTAGTGGCTTGGCAAGCAAGAACATCCAATTCTTATCCCCCAGGGACTTTTGAGCCAAAGAAAGCTCTTCTTGGCCATTGATTCTAGTGACCTGTAGATCAGGCGCTTTGACAATGAACAGCTTCTCATTCAACTCTCTAATTTCAACTTCCCTGTATGTTATGTAGCTCCTGGTATTACTTGTTGTCGTTAAGTCCCTAGTCATGCAACAACAGAGGGAAATAATTGTTTGGATTAGTCCTTCTAAATCATTAATAGTTAACATAAATTACTGCACAAAAATGGAGCAGTTTATAGCTAAGAAGCATTTACTGGTCCCGAGAAGCCAACCAGACTCAATAATGTTTAACAAGGTATCTTTTTAATTAGGTAAGATTGCTGATGAAGACAGGCAGGAACATCCATTAGAAAAGGGACAAGAATGAGATTAATAAGAAGTAGCACAGTGACCTGAAATGCTGAGAGAGATAGGGGTTTAAGATGAAGCAAAGTCAGCAGAGCATACTTTGAGTGGCAAAAAGGAAAAAAAAGTGTAATATAAGATCCATTCAAGAGACATTCAGCTATTATGGTGATGAGTGATATAAATACCTAGACAGGCATTACAGATACATGAAACCCCTATTAAGAAAAGCAAATCCAGCCAGGTACAGAATGAATCATAAATATTCAACTCCAATCAAACTAAAATCACAGGAGCGTGCTCAAGGAACCTGTTTTTAAATGGCAATGGAGAAAAAGTCTGGGATAACAGAGGACACGTCTGATCCTACAAAGATCAGATCCTGGTGCCGAAATTATTGGGTGAGGGTGTTAGGCCTGAGTTATGCAAGAGACCAGACTAATTGATTGAATCAGCTTAAAGATCTATGAAAAGTTCTGAAACCTGAGTGAGCGTCTACACAGCAATTCCGTTATTTCAAAATAAATTTGAAATAATGGGAGTCTTATTCCAATTTCTGAAAACCTCATTCCACGAGAAATAACACCTATTCCGTAATAGCTATTTCAAAATAGCTGTAGTGTGGATGCTCCGCTGCTGCTTTTTCAAAATAGCTCCTCCCCAGAGCCAATCAAACGAATTACTCCCCAGTGCCTCCTGGGACTCTAAATCAAGGTAGCACATCCACATTAGGGAAGCCTGTCTTGGACTAATTTTGAGGCTTCCCTGTAGTGTAGATGGGCTATTTTTAAATAATCTATTTCAGAGTATTTCTTCTGGAATAGTTTATTTCGAAATAAATATGCAGTGTATTCAGCACTTGTAGGATCAGGACAACAGGGTCCAAGCATGACAGTTGTTTAGAGAATTACAGGAGGAAGAGAAAAACAAAGCAACCTAGCTCCTTCCTGCACAAATGTTAAGGTTAATGTTAGCCTCATGTAGCGGCACACTGAACACACCAACACTATTGTCTGAAGAGAGGAATACATGCGGCAGCTTGATACTAAAGTAGAAGCTTGGAAGTAGAACAAACCTCTCAGAACCTCTATGAGGGTATGTCTACACTACCACCCTAGTTCAAACTAGGGTGGTAATGTAGGCAACTGGAGTTGCAAGTGAAGCCCGGGATTTGAATTTCCCGGGCTTCATTTGCATAAAGCCGGGCGCCGCCATTTTTAAATGTCCGCTAGGGCGGACTCTGTGCCGCGCGGCTACACACGGCACGGACTAGGCAGTTCAGACTAGGCTTCCTAGTCCAAACTACCGTTACTCCTCATTTCATGAGCGGACATTTAAAAATGGCAGCGCCCGGCTTTATGCAAATGAAACCCGGGAAATTCAAATCCCGGGCTTCACTTGCAACTCCGGTTGCCTACATTACCACCCTAGTTTGAACTAGGGTGGTAGTGTAGACATACCCCGAGGTATGCTAGCATTAGCCGTATTATACAGATGGTAGGTTAAGTGACTTACCCAAGATACCACAGGAAGTTTGTTGCAGAGCCAAGAATTGAACCCAGATCACATATACACAAATCCATCCATCTTTCCTCTTTCCTGGAGCATACCTACAAAAGGTCTAGATACCAGGGCTACGTCTAGACTGGCATGATTTTCCGCAAATGCTTTTAACGGAAAAGTTTTCTGTTAAAAGCATTTGCGGAAAAGAGCGTCTAGATTAGCATGGACGCTTTTCCGCAAAAGCACTTTTTGCGGAAAAGCCTCCATGCCAATCTAGACGCACTTTTCCGCAAAAAAGCCCCGATTGCTATTTTCGCGATCGGGGCTTTTTTGCGCAAAACAAATCTGTGCTGTCTACACTGGCCCTTTCGTACAAAAGTTTTGCGCAAAAGGGACTTTTGCCCAAATGGGAGCAGCATAGTATTTCCGCAAAAAGCACTGATTTCTTACAGTAGGAAGTCAGTGCTTTTGTGGAAATTCAAGCGGCCAGTTTAGACAGCTGGCAAGTTTTTCTGGAAAAGCGGCTGATTTTCCGGGAAAACTGGCCGGTCTAGACACAGCCAGGAGGTATAGCAGCTGAGTTGATTCTGAGTGGAGGAAAGAAGACATGGTCTGTTCCTGACAGATAGTGGGGAGCATGTACCCTCTATCTATTGGACATTTCTTATTGTTGGAGACTGGTTACTGTTTAAGAGCTGTGGCTTCTGTTTTGTCTCTTAGGAGTGCGCATCACATACATTTTGTGTCAGGTGTTTCTAGGAGGGCAGGGAGATAGAAATGTCAATATTTATAGCCACTTTTAGGCTTCAGCTAATAGCTGTTTCTGGTTCCCTGACAGTCTGCTGCTGCTAGGAAGGAAGGAGAAGTTATATTGTCTAAGCCATCCGGCCACCACATGTTTTTTGTCTGTGAATATAAACTCTGCCTGACACATTTATGATCGTGTATGGTCAGCGTAGACTTTCCCATGCCATAATTCTGGACCTTTGTTGTGATAGCCATTCTGTGGCTCTCATGAGTCCGTTTTGATTATAGCACTTGCTGGCACACCTGATGGAAGCACAGATACGCAGCATTAAGCAAATTGGTATTATTACAAACCACACCTAAAGCCACCAGAAAACAATGACATGCCTTTCCTTTCAAGAGCCAGGAAGTAGGGGAGAGAAGAGAGGGCAGAGGAATCCCCCTGCAATGATAGATTGCTGTTCTGGGGTTGTGTCTGTTTGTCTCATGGCTTTACATCAGTACATGTCAGTGAGCTGCAGCATTGCATATATCAACCGGCAACTTCAAGAAATCATGCTGCTGTGGGTAGTCTGCTGACAACCTTTCAAAATGAGAAGGCTCTTGTGCGGACCTCACTCACCAATAGTAAAAGTAATGAGGAGTCCTGTGGCACCTTATAGACTAACTGGTTTATTGGAACATAAGCTTTCGTGGGCAAAGACCCACTTCATCAGATGCATGTAGTGGAACTTCCAGAGGCAGGTATAAATATACTGGCATACGAAAAGAGTACCAATCAAGAGTAAGGCTAGAGATAACGAGGTCAATTCAGTCAGGGAGGATGAGGACCACTTCTAGCAGCTGATGTGGAGGTGTGAACACCAAGAGAGGAGAAACTGTTTTGTAGTTGGCTAGCCATTCATAGTCTTTATTTAATCCTAAACTGATGGTATCAAATTTTCAGAATAATTGTAACTCTGCAGTTTCTCTTTGAAGTCTGTTCCTGAAGTTTTTTTATTTCAGGATGGCAACCTTTAAATCTGCTACTGTATGTCCAGGGAGACTGAAGTGTTCTCCTACAGGTTTTTGTATATTTCCATTCCTGATACCTGATTTGTGTCCAATTATTCTTTTACATAGGGACTGTCCAATTTGGCCGATGTATATAGGAGAGGGGCATTGCTGGCACATGATGGCGTATATTACATTGGTAGATGTGCAGGTGAATGAACCCATGATGGTGTGACTGATCTGGTTAGGTCCTGTGATGGTGTCACTGTTGTAGATATGAGGGCAGAGTTGGCACCGAGGTTTGATGCACAGATTGGTTCCTGAGTTAGAGTTACTGTGGTGTGGTGTATAGTTGCTGGTGAGAATTTGCTTCAGGTTGGCGGGTTATCTGTGGGCAAGGACTGGCCTGCCTCCCAAGGTCTGTGAGAGTGAGGGATCATTGTCCAGGATGGGTTGTAGTCATTCAATAGTAGTCATTCAAGGCCAGGTGGGAAATGTGTCTTTGTCTGGAATACATTTTAGAAGGCTGACTACTTCTAGGAATAATACATATACATAAGCAAGAGTCTGGAACAATTTACAAACAGGAATTAAGTATGTGGCTTTGATAGGCTAAAGAGCCAATTGGCCTTATTTAAGCTCCACAGAGACTTATTATCCTAGGGTATGTCTACACTATAGAACAAGGTCAAATTAAGCTACGCAACTTCTGGCGCTGTTCACACTGCAGGAAATGGAAGGGAGGACATTATCCCTTTGACTTCCCTTATTCCTTGAAGCAGGACTACCAGCCTGGACTGGTGTGCCCCTCTCAGTTCAAATTAGCTGTCTTAACTAGACTCGCTAATTCAAACCCTGAAAGATCAACAATGGCAGCTTTTATCTTTTCTGTAGTGTAGACATACCCCTATAGATCTGTGGGAGATTTTTAGGAGCAGTCTTCACCTTGCTTGTATACTTGTTTAAAAGGCCATCCCTAGCCTAGGAAAAACAAACATGTTTTAGTTAATCTGTTTTAAAACACTATTGTAGACTATCTTATCTTATCTTATCTGGTCAAGGTCATCTGGGAACATATTTTTAAGCATGACCTATTTTCCTAGTCTGGGTTGAATCTTAATGCTAAATTAGGTTTAATTTTTTAGATGGTGGCACATCACTTGCTGTTTTCATTTGTTTACTGTGTCTCTGGAGCCTTATTTTGCTTTGTCTATTCCCATGAAACATCTGAGATTGCAAGGCACTGTGTAGGTCACAGTACCACAACATCTGGTCTAATGTGTCTCTTGAATTCCGCTTACCAATATTTCACGTTAGTCAGTCTTTAGGTGCACCTAAACCCATTATACTTGATTGTAAAGTGTCAGTTGATGGAAAATTGTATTTGCAGACATTAACTGAACATAATTACTCAACAGGAACCATCAACCTGAATCAGTTGTCTATGGTGTATGCATGTTTTTCTGAGGATTTTAAGAAAGAGTAGGCATAAATGTCAGAAGAGTGCCAGCAGTGCAAGAAGGTATTTAAGTATGCAGGCCCATTTCCTTCAGTATTTTATCTGTAATGTTAAGCTAGAGTCAAAACATAGATCTCTGTGTATCAATTGTATTTAATTTAATTGAACAGATTTATTTGATTACCTGGTAAGCTAGTGAGCTACCACAACACACATTAGTAAGCAACGTTAGGAAGTGATGTAGCATATAGGTGATTGTGGTATATTATGAATATTGTTTTTATTGCAGTAGTGCCTAGAGCACCTTCTTTGGGTAATAGATGCTGTTCATGCATCTTAGAATTTAAGACCTTGACCTTGCAATAACACTGGTAGATCCTGTGTTCACATGGAGTTCTGATGTCACCCCCGGCATGTGAATTTGTTGTGTGCACCACTATGAAAGTGAGGTCACACATCACCTCCATGCTGGTGCACACAACATTCATCCTGCTCCGGGGTGGGAAAAATTACTGGGAACACTGCTTGCCACCCAGACAAACTGGACTTAGTGACGAATAATCACTTACACCAAAGATCACTGGCAATGTGTGAGGGGGCCTGAGGGACCACATGCCCCTCCCCAACACTGTGTGGGTAGGCGGGGAAAGGGGCCAGAGCCCCTGGGTGGCTCAGGGGATCAATGGGGAGGGGAAGGTTGGTACCCACAGCAGAGGTCAGGTACTCTCTGAAGTGGCAATGTGGCTCTGCTCCCCCAGCTTCCAGCAGAGTGGGAAGCAGAGTCATGTGGCGGGCAGCTGGGGGTGGAGCCGTGTTGCTCGACTTCCCCTTACCACTGCCAATGAGTGTGGGGGGACCCAACCCATGCTACTGCTGCCAGGCTCCTTACTAGTTCCCTGGGCTGTCGCATTCAGGGAGAGGTATTTGGACCACCCACTTAGAAGCCACAGGAGTCCCAGAAAAGTCAGAGAATCCATGACTTCCATGAGCTCCCTGAGACTTGCTGCCTTAATCACACACAGTGGCCACTTACTTTCAAATGAGCATTTCCTTTTAAAATTCTTCATTTGAATTTCACAAGATCCCCTTTTTTGTCTGATGGGTTATTTTGTTACAGGGGTATTTGCAATGTAAATGTTTGCTATTACATTATAACTGCATGCAAATAAGTGATATTACATTAGTTTTCATAAAGTTTAAACACCAAAAAATCCTTATATATTTAACAGTTACCTTGATCTATCTTCTGTATTAATACACAAGTGAATTGACCTGGTCTACCAGCGTCACACAGATGATTCAGTTTAATGCAAAATCATTGCTGCATCAGTTCTGCTATGAACTGGAACGCCTTTGTTATCTATTCCTTTAAAATTCTATGACTCTGTTATAGGGCTAGCTGCCGTTTGCTCACTGATCCGCCATATCTATTAGAGAGGAGATACTGTGCTCTCTTGTGAATCCTTGACTTTTATTCATTCCCATTGTTATTCTTTCCGTAATCTAAATTAACATTCTCGCCAAGTGAAAGTAAATATTTTCCTCCCAATGTGGAAATGAGCAACATGACACGTCTGTTTACCTAGCAAGAGGATCATGTTTTGTTTTGCTGTAAGATACAACTAATAAAAATTGAAGAAGAGACTAGGCTTTGTACATTTGCACTTCTCTGGTTGGTTAGTTTGTTTTCAGCGCATTTGTGGTAACTCCCACAAATGTTGATTATTTAGTGAGGCAAATAGCAATTTCAGCAGCAGAATTTGTATATTTCTCTTTCTTCTGTGTCTTATTCATCTTACGTCTAGACTGGTGTGTCCAGAGACTGTGTTTGGTCTTCCTCTTTTTTTTAGGAAGAAAAAATATGCTCTTGCAGGGAGCCCTGTGTACTTTGTTCTACGAGGAATAAGGGGCCATATGGCAGAAAAGCCTCTTCTGGAAAAGCTATTAGAAAAAGCGGAGTGCAAGTTGAGTAGCTTTTTTCAGCAAAGGACTGTAGTCTGGACCTAGCCATCTGTAGCTAGGAAAAAAAGCTGGCTGATGAGAACTAAATTCAGTGATGCAGGTATAAGGCAAACAATAACATTCAGTTATGATCTGCAAAATACTCCTAAATTGTTCAGGTTCACAAATATTTAGAACAGCAAAAGCCAGTTCCTAAGGAAGGGGAGGAAAAAATGTTAAGGTATGTCTATACAGCAAAGTTATTTCGAAATAACAGTCATTATTTCGAAATAACTTTACTAGCGTCTACACAACCAAACCGCTATTTTAAAATTAATTCGAAATAGCAGAGTGCTTATTTCGAATTTGGTAAACCTCATTCTACGAGGAATAACGCCAAATTCGAAATAGCTATTTCAAAATAAGTGCTGTGTAGACACTTATATCGAAATAGGGGGCCTCCAGCCTTCCCAGGGTGCCCTGGTGGCCAGTCCAGCATCAACCAAGAACACTCCTCTCCCTCCCTCTCCCCTGAGCCCTTAAAGGGGTTGACTCTGGCCACAGTGCCTGTGTCAGCTTCAAGCCTGCCAGCTCAGAGCCAGCAGTCACTGCCCCTGACCCAGTGGCCCCAAAACAAGAGCCAGCAAGCCACTGGCAGCCAGCCCTCCACCGCTCCCCAGGAGCAGTCTGCCAGCTCCCAGGAGCCTTCCAGGGCCCGGAGAAGGTGGGCACCTTCCTGGTCCATGGTGGAGATCATGGACCTTATTCAGGATTGGGGAGGATGCCCCTAACATCCATGATCTCTGAACTAGACAGAGGAACGCGGCCATTTATGGCAGGATAGCTGCCAGCCTGGCCACCAAAGGCCAGGAGTGGGTTTGCATGAAAATCAAGGTGGTTCAGCGAGACCCCCAACCCTGAGCCCTAAGCTTCCCCCCCCCTTCTGCCCTTAGTTTCCCCCTTCCAGCTCCCTCCTCCCAGGTTCCCCCCTCCCCTCTCCCACCCTCTCTTCTCCCCTCTCCTGCCTCCTTTCCCCAGTCTCACCAGAGTTTCATTGCCCCCACCCACCCAGTTTTGTTAAATAAAGAGAGTTTGTGTTCATGAAAATACATGTATTTTATTTGACATCAGGAAGGGGGGTTAGGGAGGGGTAAATGGAAGGATGTGAGGGAGGAATGAGGCACAAGCCCCTAGTGGGGCACACAAGGGAGACTGCTACTGCCTGCAGAACGTGCTGCCAGGCTCGCAGCAACACGTCCAGGAGAAGCACCAGAGTGCCCAGGGGCAGCACTGGCTCCATGCTGCAGAGTGCTGTGGTGACCTGAGTGAGGGGAACCAGAGCACGCAAAGAAAAAAATGCTTTGCTGTCCCTCAGTGAGGTAGGCAAGCAAGCAGGGAAACCTTAGTACCGGCTGTCCAAGGGGGGTCCCTTTAAGCACAGTTCTCAGATAGCCTCAGGCAGCAGCCACACAAGGTAACTCCTGAACTGATGCCCTGCCAGAACCGGTTCTGGCCAGCCTTAAATGCAATTCAGCGTCCTATCAGTGTGGATGCACTATTTCGAAATAGCAAAATGTTTTTTCAAAATACATTTTGTGTATAGATGCGTTATTTCAAAATAAGCTATTTCCAAATAACTATTTCGAAATAAAATATTTCAAAATAACGCTGTAGTGTAGACAAACTCTTAGAAAATGCAGACAGAGAATGTATCATGCTTAATTCTTATGTTCTGCAGTGGTAGCCACACATCAAGCCAACCTGTTTATTGTCTAAGAAGTTATATTGATCTATATCTCTATATTTATATATATTGGTTAGTCTTTTTTTTTTTTTTTTTTTTTTGAGACTCTAAGGTGCCACAGGACCACTCATTGTCCAAGAAGTTAGCTTACTTATTGATATTTTCTTCTATTGCAGACAGCCATTGTCTGCAATTGATGGTAAAATGATGGCACTAAAAATAACGAGGGAAGGATTCAAAGGGAGCCTATTATTTTTATAGGATATGTACACAATGCAGGTCCTGAATATTACTTTTTTAAAATTGTCCTATATTACATTGTGTGTACTCATGGGGGAGGGAGGTATATGAGCTTCCAGCAGAAGCAAACAAAGAATTGCTGTAGCATCTAAAAAAGCCAGTTGCTGAGTCAGAAAAGAAATAGAAAGAAATAGAATCTGAGCCCCCCATCTGCATTTCATTGTCTTGTCAGCATAATTTTAAAATTATGACACTTAAGTATCATAGCCTGTTTTTTAAGGATTTTCTTTTCACCCTGACTGAAACCATTTGCCAACAAAAGAAGACCAGGAACAAAAATTGTTACGTGAAATGGAGACGTGCTCTCCACACTATTCTGCAGCATCCACTCAGTGGCATTATTGAGCTTCATTCTCAGGACCAGCCTGTGAATTGCACCCTGTAGCAATGGGCAGTGGGCATGTGCTGAGACTGGACATGGAATGACCCTCTAGTGAAGCCCAAAATGATCCTAGTGAGCAACTGCTAGCAGCTCACCTGTTTGCTCCCCAGCAAACCTCTCCTGTTTCCCCCAGTGATTTACCAGAGACTGGAGTAATTAGTTTGGCCAGCTGTGTTGTCACAGCAACCAGCGGGTGAACAAACAGTGTATCAAACAGTGGGAAGACTTAGTGAGCTCTCACTTGCCCGAGACCCCCACATCAGGTTTGCAGTTAGCACCCTTCTCCATTTAAAGCACTGGGGAATGCTGATGTCAGGGACTCGAACCCAGATGGCATCCGTTCGTTGTCTGACCGCAAAGAGACAGGCAACACCAGCAAGGTTTAATCATAAGCTCTTTATTGAAGAGTGCACACAACAATAGAGAGCGGCCCGTCTCCAAAGAGAACAAGCCCCAATTTTATTAACAGGTAGGCTTATATAGACAGTTCCGTCGTGTCATAGACTACTCGGCTAAGCAACCCACCCCTCTTTATCAGTTAGAAACTTCTAGTATCCATGCACACATGGCCAACTATACATCATGGCCTTAAGCAATTCATAAAGCATCAGCAACTTTCTTATCAGCCCAGAAGACAAGTACCAGGCAACAAGGAGACAGTTTGTTAAGACCAAAAGGAGAACATAAACAGGGAGTTTGGAACAAACAGGGGAAGAGCAGAAACAGGGAGTTTCCTTATCAGTTCTCAAAACAAACTGTTCCTCATCACAGCAGGTACAAGAATGCAGCTTTTTACATATCTTGCTTTTGCAACTTAAGCAAGCACGGCTCCAGTTCTGCCCAGGGACTACCCAAAAACCTTTGTTACGTCTGCTTTAGCATAACTGCACTAGGCCCAATATTCTAGGGCCTAACACTGGGGTACGTTACCACGTCACGTGTACATTCAGAGCACTGCACAGACAAAGGTGTCAGTCTTCATGGAGCCCTGGGATAGTGCCATCATCACCCTCGTGTCACACTTGGAGAAGAGGGCTGAGCACTTCAGTGATGCACTGCCACTCAGTGAGTCAGAGCCGCTGATTTCCAACCCTGGGTAAAGCCAGGCAAGTACTGTTTGGCCCCAGTTAAAATGGTAGGTAATTGCCACTACAGTAATCCCTTAGTCATTTGGGTCAGTATGGGAGAGTGAGCGGAGCCATGGCTACTTCTTTACACACTCCTTTTTCCTCCCTCCCCCACACATTCCTTGTAGAGGAGAGACCCAACTGGGGCAGAGTGGTAAGAGGGGAGGGGGGGAAAGGAGGCCCTTTCCTTGACTAGCTGTTTTCCTTGAATGGAAGCAGGATCAAGCCACGAGAGAATACATTAAAAGCCACCGCACCTCTCAAAAGGTGGAGTTCCCCACTGGTAGATAAATAAGAAAAGTGAAAAAAGGGGTAGAGAGAAGGCTAGGGATGGCAAAGAGATCGAACAGGTGTAACTGAGGGCACAACTGGGCCCTGTGTACCATGGAATATGTAGCTATCCCTAAACCAGTTGGCACAGTGCTATGATATGATGATTTGTCCACAATTGTTATATGTATAATTTTAATCCCTGGTAGACTGAGAAGACAGCAGGAACAAAGTGGGCAGACATCTAGTCTGGAGAGCAGAGCATCCCTTCAGACACAAGGAAAACTTCAGGATGGGCGCAACAACAACCTTCTTGGACATGGGTGCACAAAAGGCTGCAGCAGCTAGTTGGACACACCTCTTGTTGCAGTTTACCACTGAAAGGCCAGTGAAGGCTCATCTCTGTGCACAGCTTGATATTTTGCCTTCCCTGCAGGAAAACTAACTCCTATGAAAAGGGCAATCCCATTGCTGAGTACAACAAAGATACAAAGCACACAAATTGGGAGCTCAATTTACACAGATGTCACTGTTCCTTTTTTGACCATGGTACCAGACAAATTACCATTAGCAGCAAAACATAAGTGTTTTATATGTTGCCCCTTCTTTTGTAACCTCTTCAAAATCCTGGAACAAAACTTGAAACAGTTCATTTGGACATTTCTCCGAGGTTATCAGATTTCTGGTTACTTGCAGGTACAGTGTTGTGTCAGGGCCAGCTTTGTCCTTTAAGATCTGACATTATCCAGTGAAATACTCTGCCATTTCTGTTAATTAAAACAATCCACTGAAACTGGATACTGGAATTTTGTGAGACTGCTACACAGTGTGAACATTTACCATCGAGGTCATAAATGTATGTATACAATGTAAATATATGTAATGTAGCGTGAAATAGACCAAATATCTAAATTTAATTTAACTACCTGAAGTGAGTTGAAATAGCATGAATGTATTCACATTGTTCTTTACACTTTATACATTCTGCTTGATAGTCAAAGACTTGATCTTTGTCTCATTAAAGTCAGTGAAGTTTGCTGTTGATTTTAGTGGAGGCAGAATCAGACATATTGATAGTGTATTATTATGAAGGTGAAAGATCATCGTTAGGATGCGCAAGCTAGAACTAAAAATCTGAAAACTAAAAATGTTAGAAATTTGCTCATGTCCATAATGTTTAGAAAGAAAGGTGTTATAAACTGTGAAAAAGTAATGTGTCTTGTTTCCACTTATCAGTTCTGGTTAAGAAATGTCTTGAGTAGGGAAAAATACATCCTCTTAGGAATAATGTTGATACAAAACACTTTTTAAAAACAAAATTGTTGACACCTCCATATATTTATGGTACTTTTATAATTTGGTACATTCTCATTTTGTTAATAAATGCATAATTGTTCTGCTGTACTGTGCTTTTAATATTTTTAAGATCAACATCTGTAAGCCAATTTCCACTTTCAACTTTTTAAAAAAAATAAATTAGACTTTTTAGAAGTGATGATAAGCATATTTTCTTTATAGTACTTTCTTTACAGTACTTTCTATATGTATTGATTATAACTTAATTTTTTACACAAATCCTATTTTTTCTTTATAAACTGAGTCTATTTTTAGATTTGGTTACATATTATATATAATTTTTGGCATAAAACTTTCATAATTCAGATTTGTACAGCTCCATGAACTTATGCAGCTTTCCCATGAATAACTTAACAGCTTACAAGTCTAGTGTAGTGAAATAGAATGACTTTAGATCTGTCATCTGAAAATGATGTTTGTTAATTGCTTAGCTATGGCATAGATTGGAATAAACACAAATTCAAGATAAGGATCTGAATTTTTTCTCGGCCCACAGAGGGCAACTTTCATTGTCCAAAATAAATTTTTTTGCTTATCCTTTTTTTAGAATAATCTTGTTCTTGCTTAAAGTTTGTTTCTCTTAACAGGAAGCACAACTGATACAATTTCACATGGTTCCTAGAGACTCCCATATTCCTACTGTAATTTAAATGAACATACAGGAAATGATCATGCAAGTACACATATGAGTGACTTCTTTTTGAGTAGTCCCATAAAAGAGAACGGTACTACTCACATTAGTAAATGTTTGCTGGATCAGTCCTATCTATGAAATTTATAGGTAGCACCATGAAATACTTGTAATACATGATGGAGCCAGAACAATGGTAATACACATTGTAATCATGATTGTTTGGAGTGAAATTATATTTCTGTTACCATTGCCTATATTTGGGCTTGTGCATCATTGGCAACATAAGGGATTCTGTGTGCCTGCGGCAAGATGTAAGGAAAGTAATGATCCACTCCAGAATTTCTTTATATCAAAATTTCATCAACAAGCAACTGAGGATTTGTCCTGAGGTTGAGATATAATTAGCAAGAGGAGCAGACAGCCAAATAAGGTCTGATCCTGCAAGTTTGCTGAAGCCAAGAGGGATTTACACCTCATAGAAGATACTTAGGCTCTCACTGTGTAGTCCTCCAGTGTGTAGTTCTGCTCTTAAACAGGCACTTGGAGGGGAGGGGGTCCATGCTCAGTGCTGCTCCATTTAGGAAGCAAATATGTTCACTTTTCATGAAAGCTCATGGACCTAGTATTCACCCTTCTCCAACCAATCTGCATTCACTGGATGCTGAAAGGCTAGCTAGGTTCTTGCCATTCTGCACACCATCATTACCAGCAAACTTTCTGGAGGTCAATCTGTGGCCTCCAGTTTCTCCTGTAGAAGCTTGCTGATTTCCAGCTATAACACCTGTGCAAAATCATAACCATCCACATATTTGTGCCAGTGTAGGTGATTGGCCCAAAATTGGATTGTCTGGTGATGATGCCGAAGAAGATAAGAGACCCAGCTGCCACTGCTGTCAAGGTGGTAAGAATAGTAACTCATTTCTATCACTCCAGATGAGAATTAAACCAGCTCTCAAGCAGTAGAGCCAAGAGAGCATTTGATATAGTTACTTTGGAGATCACACCCATACTTTGGACTCAACTCAACTCCTCTTGAAGTCAATCGGCATCTTTCCATTGATTTTAATTTGAACTCTCTGATTTCCAGCATAAGGTAATAGAAGATTAAAGAGCAAAAGAAAGTTAATTTATCCTCTAAATGTGCTTCATATCTCCTTGATGTCATACACCTGTATTTAGTAACAGAAATGGGAACAGGAAAAAGAGGCCTGGACAAGCTGAAGATGAGTCATGGATAATTATTCCAAAACACAAGGATGACCAGGAGAGGTCAAAGGGTATGTCTACACTACAATGTTAGTTCGAACAAACGGACGTTAGTTCGAACTAACATTCATAGCCGCTACACTAGCGCTCCGCTAGTTCGAATTTGAATCGAACTAGCGGAGCGCTTAGTTCGAACTAGGTAATCCTCATTTTACGAGGATTAAGCCTAGTTCGAACTAGCTAGTTCGAATTAAGGGGTGTGTAGCCCCTTAATTCGAACTAGTGGGAGGCTAGCCCTCCCCAGGTTTCCCTGGTGGCCACTCTGGCCAACACCAGAGAAACTCTATGCCCCCTTCCCGGCCCCGGACCCCTTAAAGGGGCACGGGCTGGCTACGGTGCCCATGCCAGGTGCAAGCCTGCCAGCACCCAGCCAGCAGACCCTGCACCTGGCACGGCTCGAGCCACCCACCCGATGTCCCCCAGCCCACCCCCTCTTCCCGGGACCAGGCTGGCATCTCCCGGGGGCTTGCCCTGGACCGCAAGAGGCAGGCACCCGCCTGGGCTAGTGCGGACATTGTGGACCTCGTCCACGACCTCCGCACTAGGCACAGGAAAGTGGCCGTCTAGGGCAGGAGAGCTGCCAGCCTGGCCACCCAGGAGCAGGTGTGCATGAAAATCAAGGGGGTCCACTGAGACCCCCGACCCTGAGCCCTGAGCTTACAATGGCCGTCCTGGGTCAGACCAAAGGTCCATCTAGCCCAGTAGCCTGTCTGCCGACAGCGGCCAACCCTAGGGACCCTGGAGGGGATGGACCGAAGACAGTGACCAAGCCATTTGTCTCGTGCCATCCCTCTCCAGCCTTCCACAAACTTTGGGCAGGGACACCACTCCTACCCCCTGGTTAAGACTACTCCATGGACCCAACCTCCATGACTTGATCTCACTTCCCTTTCAACTCTGTTCTAGTTGTAGCCTTCACAGCCTCCTGCAGCAAGGAGTTCCGCAGGTGAACTATTTGCTTTGTGAAGAACAACAACTTTCTCTTACTAGTTTCAAGCCTGCTACCCATTCCTTTCCTTTGGTGTCCTCTAGTCCTTCTTTATGGGAACTCAGGAAGAACTTTTCTGAATGCACTCTCTCCACCCAACCCCTGCTTTTAGAGACCTCTATTCTGTCCCCGCTCCATCTCCTCTTTTCTAAGCTGAACAGTCCCAGCCTCTGTAGCCTCTCTTCATCTGGGACCTGTTCCCAACCCCTGATCATGTTAGTTGCCCTCCCCTCTCCCAGCCTTTCTCTTCCCCTCTCCCACCTCCTTTTCCCAGTCTCCCCCAGTTTTGTTCAATAAAGACAGAGTCAATGTTGGAAGAAACGTTATCTTTATTTTGTACATCAATAAGAAGGGGGGCTAGGGAAGGGTAAGTGGAAGGAGGTGAGGGAGGAATGGGGTACGAGCCCCCGATGGGGAGGACTGGGCTGGCTCTGCGGGCTTCTGGGGGTGGAAGCTCTCCTGCAGCCCCCCGATTGCCCCCTCTCTCCAGATGGCAGCCTGCGGCAAGTGCAGCCGGGCTGATGGCCGAGTGCTGTGATGTGCCCAGTGTGGGTACTCTGGGCACTCCAAGCCAGAACTTCTTTGCAAGCGGGGCACCCCTTAGAACTGTGTGTCCGGGGTGGGGGTTGGGACCCTTTAAGCGCAGCCCTTGGCTAGCCTGAGACAGCATCTCCACGCTCTAAGTCCTCCTCTTATGCCCTGCTGGCACTGCTTCCGGCCATCCATAAGCCCTGTTCAGAGTCCACTCAATGTGGACTTGCTAGTTCGAATTAGCAAAACGCTAATTCGAACTAGTTTTTAGTTGTAGACGCGTTAGTTCGAATTAGCTTAGTTCGAATTAACTAATTCGAACTAAGTTAGTTCGAACTAGCGCTGTAGTGTAGACGTACCCAAAGTGAGGAAGAAATACAACTGAAAGGGCTCCCCAGGGCTCAATCATCCTTTATAACTTTACCATCCTGCATGATCTCAGATCACTGGGCTTGTCTGGTTTATTCAAGGCAGAGCAATACTTTATTTCCGGTGTAAAATATCTGAGACATCTTTGAGCAGACTAGGGTGTGGGTCTAAACAGCTTGTTGGTATTTTTTATGACCATATTTTAGTGCAGTGGCACTTGCTTTTGTAAATTTCAGAGCTGAAGATACACAACCCCACAATAGTTCCAGGGCAATATGTGCCGGATACTATCTTCTAATCAGTTTTCTCTTTCTGTGTTGGATATTAAATATCAGCACATTACCTACAGCGTTCGAGTATTGTCTTGCAATAGAAATGGCTCATCTGCAAGCATGACAAAAATGATAAAGGGACAATTACCAGGACTTTGGTCGTGGATCCTAGGACACTTTGGGCAAGTACCTCAAAGAATTATATAATCCAGTCTGTCTCATAGGCAGCAATTCATTTAGCTAAATAATTTAGCTTTTTTTCTGGTTGCAGAATGCATACAATCACAATTTTGAAATTGCTTGGTCAAAATTGTTTACATATTTTAGATTCTTACTTTATAGTAAAAATTCTGACTTGATAATAAATAGAGGCCTGTGACTATTTGAATTGTGTTGATGAATTATTAGTGGGTAGATAAGTCACCTGACATGATTTCCATGGCCTCATTGGATGAGTGCACAAATACCTCTAGTCTACATCTACACTGCAGGTCTACGTCTAGACTGGCATGATTTTCTGGAAATGCTTTTAACGGAGAAGTTTTCCGTTAAAAGCATTTTCGGAAAAGAGCATCTAGATTGGCATGGACGCTTTTCTGCAAAAGCACTTCTTGTGGAAAAGCGTCTGTGCCAATCTAGACGCACTTTTCTGCAAAAAAGCCCCGATCACCATTTTTGCGATCGGGGCTTTTTAGTGGAAAACAAATATCAGCTGTCTACACTAGCCCTTTTGCGCAAAAGTTTTGCGCAAAAGGGACTTTTGCCCGAACGGGAGCAGCATAGTATTTCCGCAAAACGTACTGATTTCTTACAGTAGGAAGTCAGTGCTTTTGCGGAAATTCAAGAGCCAGTGTAGACAGCTGGCAAGTATTTCCGGAAAAGCAGCTGATTTTCCGGAAAAACTGGCCAGTCTAGACACAGCCCAGGCTTCTTGCACAAGAACTATTTTGTGCAAGCATTCTTGTGCAAAAGGTCTTGTGCAAGAGCACATCCACACTGCCATGTGCTTTTGTGCAAGAGCTGTGCTTTTGCGCAAGAGTGTTTATGGCAGTGTAGACACTCTCTTGAGCAAGAACGCTCTGATGGCCATTTTAGATTATACCAAACTGGGTGGGGTTGCAACTTCTTTGGAGGACATAATTCAAAATGACCTTAGCAAGTTAGAGAAATGGTCAGAGGTAAACAGGATGAAGTTTAATAAAGAGAAATGCAAAGTGCTCCATTTAGGAAGGAACAATCAGTTCCATACATACAAGATGGGAAGCGACTGTCTAGGAAGGAGCATGGCGGAAAGGGATCTAGGGGTCATCGTGGACCACAAGTTGAATATGAGTCAACAGTGTGATGCTGTTGCAGAAAAAGCAAATATGATTCTAGGTTGTATCAACAGGTGTGTTGTAAGCAAAACTCGTGAAGTCATTCTGCCGCTCTACTCTGCACTAGTTAGGCCTCAGCTGGAGTACTGTGTCCAGTTCTGGGCGCCACATTTCAAGAAAGATGTGGAGAAATTGGAAAGGGTACAGAGAAGAGCGACAAGAATGATTAAAGGTCTAGAGAACATGACCTATGAAGCCAGGCTTCATGAACTGGGCTTGTTTAGTTTGGAAAAAAGAAGATTAAGGGGGGACATGATAGCGGTTTTCAAATATCTAAAAGGGTGTCACAAGGAGGAAGGAGAAAATTTGTTCCTCTTGGTTTCTGAGGACAGGACATGGAGTAATGGGCTTAAAGTGCAGCAAGGGAGGTTTAGATTGGACATTAGGAAAAAAATCCTAACTGTCAGGGTGGTCAAATATTGGAATAAATTGCCAAGGGAAGTGGTGGAATCTCCCTCTCTGGAGATATTTAAGAACAGGTTAGATAGACATCTGTCAAGGATGGTGTAGACGGAGCTTGGTCCTGCCTTGAGGGCAGGGGGCTGGACTCGATGACCTCTCAAGGTCCCTTCCAGTCCTATGATTCTATGTCCAGTGTGAATTCATTTAACACCATTCAGCAATCATGCCTATGTGCCTATTCAGGGGTATAATGGAGCAAAAGGAGTCTTCTTCATTCATCTGCATAAGATACAAGTTGAACATTTCTAATCCTGCACTTTCTGGTCTGGCAACATCTGTGGTCAAGCGGGATTTTAGTTAGCCAGATGTCCACTGATCATGGGTTTGACCAAGTTTCCCGCAGTCCCATAAAATTTCTTTACAGCCACCAGTCCTAATTCTCAGTGTTCTGTGCTGTTATTTAGCTCTAATTTACCCCTAAATGTCTTCTAAGAGACCCCTGAGCAGTGAAAGTGGCGGTAATGCTGCTAAACAATATTGACTTTCATGGTTGGGCAAATTCTCTGGTTTTACACTGGTCAGGTCCCGAGGGTGCTGGACTAGAGATGTTTAGCCTATATTTGTATAGAAGATAGCACCAAAAATAGAGCAACTTCTGCAGCTGACTACTCTCCATAGCATGCAGGCAGGAGGAGAGTGGGCATTAGCTAGAAGTACAGAAAGCCTTAGCTCCAATCCACCAACGGTCTAGTCAGTACATCTTAGCCTGCGCATCGGGGGAATCATCTACACTCAGTCCTATGTGTTTATATTATAGGAATGATACAGCTGACTTTCCCTACAGAGTAATCCCAATCTGGTACCAAGTGTGAGACTGATGCAGCACAACCCCATTCAGGTCCTTGCCCAGGGCTTGTAGCAAACCGTTGATTTAGCTCTTACAATCTGACTCAATATTCATGGAAATCTTTTTGTGGAATCTACTTTTCATATGAGACTCTGTGAGAGACTGATCTGATTTTTAAACAAGTATTTTGCAATTAGACTTCTGGCATGTACTGTGATCGCTAAATAATAATGAAGCTGTTATGCAAATTGTGATTAATCATCTTTGCTTCCATCACAGTTATGTTCCTTCTCTATTACTGATTGGATCAACTTTTATTTTTTATTTTTTGGCCAGCAGGAAAAATTGTTTTGATATTTTTAGCAATCATTTAGTAATGCAAATTAGGTTGTTATAATCATGTTTATGAGAAAACACACACTCCAATCAGGATCTTAATAGTGACTGATATTAGTTATGCTGTCTATGGTAATGAACTTAGCTCAGTTCATTTTTTATTTTTAATTTGTAAGAAAGAATATGTCTAATCAATTAGAGCATTTTCACAAAATAGCTAAGCAGTCATCACAAGTCCTTTCAGAGAGTCAAATATAACATTTTAAATACAGAAAGTTTCTATTGTTCAGAGATTTGATTTTAAAAAATTAATGAAGCATCATATAAAGGTCCTAAGACATACATGGTATTTAACATGCCTTAGAGGAAAACAGACCTTATGACAAATAAAGCCACTCCACAAGCCCAACCCTGGAAACATTTTTGCACATGAATAAGTGGACTCTGATGAGCAGTTCCATTGACTAATGCATGGAACAAAATGACTCACATGAATACATTTACTCAGAGGCATAAATGTTTCCTGGTTTAGGCCCAACTTGGAATTTAAGTTATGGAAAAAAGTGTTTGTGTTTCTGGGGTTGGACAGAGATTTCACTTGAAAAATGTCCTTTTTTAATTATAAACAATTTTGTGTTCTTGAAATTTTGCAGCAGTGGTTATTTTTTTTACATGAAGAAGAATCCAGTAGAATTTTATTAGCAATTATAACTTCCTTATGCGATTTTAAACCAGAACATTGAATTCAACAGCAGGGATTGCATTTTCCTTCCAGTACTTTGAGATAATTTCCAGAGAGCCTTATTCAATTTTTGGTTTAGGTTTATATTGTCCCGGTTAGAGACATATTATGCCAAACATAAAAGCCACTTGCTGCCCCAAGGAATTTACATGCTAAATATTTGAGATATAACATAAAGTTAGTACTATGCAAATGGAGCAAAGGTTGGTTAGAGAAGCAGCTATCAGTAAAATCATTGTAGGTATAATAGGTGACAGTTAAATACAGCCTTATTGCATTGTTCTCTTTTAAATTCTATACCACTTTACACACACATGAATATTCAACTTTCACTTGTATGAAGTTGTATGAAGTACAGGTTGAGCCTCTATAAACTGAGACTCTCTGATCTGGCTACATCCGTGGTCCAGAAGGACCGAGGATGTTCCAGGACCAGAGAATCCCAATGGAGGGCTGGTGGCTAGGCTGCCAGATGGGACCGGAGGAGCCCAGTGTGCCCCAGCGAGGCTGCCTGCTGGGACTGGGAGCCTGGCGTGCTGGGAGCTGGGCTTCCCAGCTCAGCAGGAAAGGTCAGGGGATCGGCAGGGCAGTGGGGCTGTTGGCAGGGATGCGAGCCAGCCAGGAGGTCAGTGTCTGGTCCAGGGCTGGGGTGGTTGGTAGCAGGAGGGCCAGATATGACCTCCCCTGGTCCAGAAAAATCCTGGAACTGTTCAAGTCCATGAGATGCTTGACCAGGGAGATCCAACCAGTAGAACTGAAAGGGTAGGAAAGAAAGAGGGTGGTGTTCTACTGGCTGCAGCTGCTATTGTTTTCCTTCCTCTGAGCGAACTTGGGCCCACTAGACCACAGGGATTGGTAACAAATATCAGCTGCTGCAGGATGGACAGAAGGGAGGTGAATAAAGTTTAGATGATAAAATATATACAAAGAATAGTATCTTGTTTCCTCTCAGCATCCCTTAGCCACACCAAAGTTGCTGAGTTTTAGTCACAGCCTCTGGGGGATATTTGCTTAATGCTGGAGAAAGACTCTACAGAAGTGAAAGAAAATCTGCAGTGTTGTCTCCTGCTTTGCTTCTGCTCCCCATTCTTGCCCCTCTCTCCACTACCTCACTTTCTGACCATGGCAGGCATGTGAGAGAGCAAATTATTGACACTTCTGCCTTCTCCCTAGTCACTCGGATAATTATTTCTCCCTGTTCCATTTGCCACACATGACCAATGAGCAGAGGAGAACTGGTTATAAACAGGGCACTTGGCTCTGTTTCTGACCGAATGGGCAGCACTGACAATTAGTGTGACTGAAGGGAAGAAGTATTGTCAACTTCTAATAGTGCTGGGAGAATCAGGGGAGCAGGCAAGCATTTCTCCCCCTGCCTCAAGGTGTCTTTCTCCTCTCCCTTACCTCCAAGCCCAGTGTCATTTAGCCTCCCCACAGGAACCTCACTAGCTTCTTTTTTCCCTAGTCGAAAGCACTGTGGTCTCTGTGAATGCCTCAACTTGAGAAAGGATTCCCAGGAACTTCGCACTTGATGATAATTAACACCACAGCCTTCCCACACCTTCAGCATCCCCACTCCCAATCTGTCTACCTAATCTGTAAAGTGCTTTGGGATCCTGCTGGCTGGACACTGCTGTTCTTTTTATCTCAGTGCTATTCAGTCCAACAAGAGTCCTCCTAGACTCAAGGTAATTATTCAGTTTAGTGAATGATATCGGTGTCACTCTGCTCTTCTGTCTGCCTGTGCTATTTACCATTGTGGTCTGTATCTAATACTACCTCTATGACCCAAGGACATTATTATGTGGGCTGCAGGTTGATCTAGTGGCTTAAACTATCACACAGTGGCATTACCTTCCAGGCAATACTGAACCAAACCTTCACCATCTTGAAACCTCCCCTTTCAAACACATCTGTCTTCACTGATTCTGCCCAAGCCAGGCACTCCATATTTCTGGCTCATTGCAATTAGCATTTCTGAAGAAGCACTCATTTTGCCTGCTGCACAATTATGCACCTGGTGAGTCAAACTCCTGAAAAGTGCCTTGTGGAAATGCTGATAGTTTGTTAACAAAAGTTATCCAGTCTGAGTGGGCAAAATTTGAACTTGCTTATAGCTGTAGCTCATACAGACTACTAATGCACAGAGGTGATTATTAATGGGACTCTGAAATATGAGTTCATTCTATTTAGGGACACAAGCATATTGGGTAATTTTCCATGGAACTAAAATAATCATAACTACCCAGTCTGGCTACGTCTAGACTGGCATGATTTTCCAGAAATGCTTTTAACGGAAAAGTTTTCTGTTAAAAGAATTTTTGGAAAAGCGCGTCTAGATTGGCACGGATGCTTTTCCGCAAAAGCATTTTTTGTGGAAAAGCATCCATGGCCAATCTAGATGCGCTTTTGTGCAAAAAAGCCCCGATCGCCATTTTCGCGACCAGGGCTTTTTTGCGGAAAACAAATCTCAGCTGTCTACACTGGCCCTTTTGCCCGAATGGGAGCAGCATAGTATTTCCGCAAAAAGCACTGATTTCTTACAGTAGGAAGTCAGTGCTTTTGTGGAAATTCAAGCGGCCAGTGTAGACAGCTGGCAAGTTTTTCCGGAAAAGCAGCTGATTTTCCGGAAAAACTGGCCAGTCTAGACACAGCCTCTGTGTATACCCAAATGCCCCTTTACCTGCCTGAATGGTGCACAGAAGAAGGCGCACAAGCAAATATTGTGCACCTTCTTTCAAAGGGCTTACAATAATGTGACCCTACATATTTATATGTGAGTAGCGTTGATTACCATGGATCAGAAGTAAATGATTTTTTTAAATTATTTTCTACTGAAATATGTCCTTTGTTTTCAGATCTCCCCAAGAAAATCCAGGAATTCTGTACTTTGAACTGTTTTAAAATTTCTGAATTGTAAATAGAAGTCCGTGTAAAGCTCAGCCTATGTTCAAGTAGGGGGCTGGATGTCTGGTTTTGTTTATCAGAATGTCCAGTTGAAAAGGGACTCTGCGGGCTCCAGGAACACTGCTGACCTCTCTCCCTCAGGAGCTCTCATTCTGGAAAAGGGAATGCAGAGAGGGGTAAAGGGGCTGAGGCTGGGACCATAGCAATGAGTAGGGGTAAGAGTGGCTCCTTGGCAGGGGGCCAATTTTTGGTGGTGGGAATTGGCCTGCAATGATCAGATGGAGCTCCAGCATGAGGTTGACAACCATGGCCAGGAGCCAATCCCCAGGTGCAGGGCTGGCAGGCAGGAAAGTGAGCCTGGGGTCATCAGTCAGAGCAGTCCCAGACTGAAGCCTTCTCCTATAGGGTGACAATATTTCCCTACACTGAAAACAGGCTCTGTGGGGCTGTCCCAAGCTATCAGATGTCATCACTCATCCCCGGCACCCTCATAAACATTCCTCCATGCCCCCCAATAGAGCCACATGGGGGGTGGGGAGAAGAATGGCTCTGGCTGGGATCTGGGCAGTAAAACAGGATGCCAGCGTGTGAGAACTTTTGCACTCAGAGCCAGGCAGTGAAGCCATTGGACTTTAAGCCACTTAACAGTGTGATGCCCCTTTGGGGGCTGTGATAGCAGAGGTGCAAGACGTAGGCTCCAAGTAGTAGGAGGCCCAAGGATATTCCAGTGAGCCACCTTAGTGAGATGGGAGGTAAGTGGGATGCCATCGTATCAGATTTTGGTATGGTGCGAAGGCAGCAACTCCTGGCTGGTGAGAGAAACGAGTGATGGGAAGGAGGTCACTCTGTGACGTGAGCAACATGGAACAGGAGATGGGCAACAGGAGATGGGGAGAAGGAGTGTCACTCTAGGCTGGTGGAACAAATCTTGTGGAAGGGTCAACTGATAAGTTGACAAGCGCAAATAGGATAAATGCCCAGTTTTGCCCCCCCAACAATCGGAATGTCAGGGACAGTGCTTAAAAAGGGAACTGTCTCCACCAAAAGGGGACATATGGTCCCCTAATTATAAAGAAAGAGAACAATAGTAAAATATCACTTCGCCAGAAAACCATGGTACACCCATATCTTGACAAATCTATGCAGAGCTCGTTGGCCCAGCTCAAAAAAAAAAAAAAAAAAAAGAGAAGAAGAAGCTAGAGTGGAATTGGAAAAGGGCAACAAATATGATTATGGATGTGGAATAGATTCCCTATACGGAGAGATTAATAAGACTTGGACTTTTGAACAGAGACAAGTAAGGGAGATAGGATAGAGGTATAAAATCATGAGTGGTACGGGGAAGGTAATTCATGAAGTGTTACTGATGCCTTTTCATAACACAAGAATTAGGGTCACCGAATGAAATAAATAGGTAGCAGGTTTAAAACAAACAAAAGGAAGTATTTCTTCACACTGCACAGTTAACCTGTGGAAATCTTTCCCAGACAATGTTGTGAAGACCAAGACTATAAACTGGGGGTCAAAAAAAAGAAATAGCTAAGTTCATGGATAGGTCCATCAATGTCTATTAGCAAGGATTATCAGCGATGCAAAACCATGCTCTGAAGTGTCCCTGGTCTATGATTGCTAGAAGCAGAATGGGGGACAGGCGAGGGTACACTTGAAGATTACCCATTCTGTTCATTCCCACTGAAGCGCCTGGCATTGGTCACTGTCATAAATCAGGATACTGAGCTAAATAGACTATTGGTCTAACCCACTGTCAGGGCCAGATTGCCACTTAGGCACATGGCTACAGGTGCCAGCATTTTAGGGGCATCTTACCAATCTAAACCTGTGTGTAATACGAAGATCAGCTGTAGGTGCAGTGGGAAGGGGGAGGTGCTGAAGCTACCATGTCTATGTGTCTATTGTGTTCTTTATACATACTAAGGCTGGAGAATCATAGAATCATAGAGCTGGAAGAGACCTCATGAGGTCATCAAGTCCAGCCCCCTGCCCAACTCAGGACCAAGCCCAACTAAATCAACCCTCCCCCACTCTTCTCTTTTGCAGATTAAACAAACCCAAATCCCTTAGTTGCTCCTCATAGGTCATGCGCTCCAGCCCCCTTATCAATTTGGTCACCTTCCGCTGGACCCTCTCCAATGAATCCACATCCTTTCACCTCATAGCCTGGTGATGAACAGCTTGCACTGCTGTCCGATTTTCGTTCTGCCATTGGCTTACAGTGTGGCATCTTTATAGACAACCTGCTTGCAGTGTTGTTTCCTATGTTTTACTGATGTTTTCACTCATAAATTTCTGGTCACATCTGTTATTTACCTGACTTTTCAGTACGTAGATTAAATTCTGCTAACTTAGGCATCCGTTACTTGCTGCTGGTACAGAGGTGGGTAAATACTCCCCTGTGAGCTGGATTTGGTTCCCCAGTGTTAGCCCCTAGCAGGACACCATCATTATATTTATCTGTGTCTCCACAGGTACTGGTGATTGCAAGTCCTGTGGGCTATGGATCACCATTCCCAGCAAAAGGGAGCTGCAGGAAGTGATGTCCTGGACCGCACCACTTCCCGCTGCTCCCATTGGCCAGGAACAGAGATCTGCAGCCAATGGGAGCTGCCATCACCAGTACCTGTGAAGGCATAGGTAACTATAGTGGTAGCAGCCCTCCAGGGGCTAACCGTGGTGAACTGCTGCTGTTTTATTGCCCACCCCCATGCTGGTATATTGCTAAAAATAATATTCTTTGCTTTACTATTTTTGTAGCAATTGACAACTCTTTCCTGGTAATTTTTAGCAAGCTATTTTCCCTCTTTTTAACATGAGTCTGGTTCATAGGCTAGCTATTGGGATCACATGAAAATTGGGTTTTTAGGTCAACAGGAGGCAGGCACAAAACACCCAGAGGGTGCATGCCTTCCAGCTGTGCTCCAGGCTCCACCCCACTGCACCAAAGCCCTACCTTTCCCCACCTCTTCTTGCCCTCACTGCATTCACACCCCTCCTCTTCTCACCCAGTTCCTTCCCCTGCCTGGGGGCATCCTGTGTCCTCCCCACAAATGCTGTGAAACAGCTAATCATGGCAGGTAGTAGGCAGGGGAAGGAGGAGGAGATGCTGGCTTGTGAGGCCCACCATCAGGCAGGCAACACTGGGGTGGGGGCTGGATGGGAGCTGATAGGGAGGCTTCTGGGAGTGCTCAGCACCCGCCAATTTTCTCCTGAGCGTGGTTCAGGCCCAGGGCACCCATGAAGTCAGCGCCTATGGTTGTTACTAACTTCCTGGGGTATATCTTTATGATGAACTGAAAAGCTAGATGCAAGGCTGTAGTGTTATTTAACACCATTTTCTACCCCATTCATAATACTGTTTTTGTTTCTTGGCCACTGCTGTGCATTGAGCAGATGCTTTCATTAAACTTTGCACTGTGAAGCCCTGATCTTTTCTACTGAGTGTTTTCTGTTAATTTAGAGACCAGCAATGCGTACAAGTTATTCAAATTGTTTCTTCAAACACACTTTACCTTGAATTTCCATCTACCATCTGGTGTGAGTCATCTTGCTTTGTTAGAAAAATAAACAAATATGCTTCGTTCATACCACAGAGAAATCAGTGTTCTTCAAGATCATATCCATATCATTTGGTTATAGCTAGACAAATAGCACAATTGATTCTGTTTTTAATCCTTTAATAAAATAGAGCAATTTACTCAGTTGGCAGCCGATAGCAATAATGCCTAAAGCTTTTTATCTGTAGTAGCCTGCTTTAGCAGCTGCCCTTCCAACTATCCCTTAATTGGTCAGTAAGTACATGTATATTTGGCAGAAGGTTTATTTTAATATCTGCTGAGGACATTTGGACAGCAAACAAGTGCACTTAAACTTCCTGAAGAAGCCAATCATCGATTTCTCTGTGCAATAGAAGTACTGATGATGAATCCTGGAATCTTTTCCACAACAGCAACCTCATTACAGGACATAGCTACATTTTAAATTTTGCATTAAGGCAAAGTTACAATGAAACCTCATACATTTGGCTCATTTTTAATGGAGTAGTATCTTCATTGAAAGAAATTAGTTGTGATCAGCTTTAAAGGAATCATCTTCTTATTAGTTGCCTGTCAAAATGTATGGGCAAAGGAAAGCATTCACGGAAGTAAAATATCAGATGTTTTCTGACAAGTGTCCCAAAGAAACTTTGTTTTTTCACACCAAATAGGAAGCCTAAAATACAATGAAACATAACAAAATCTGAAGCTAGAAACTTGTAACATATACCCCATCTTTACTTCCTAGAATTTGAGAACTGCAAACTATCTATTAGACAGGACAGAAAATGGATTTAGATTAGGCAGAAAGGGAAAGAACAGAAAAGATTCTAAGAGGTAGAAGCACAGACTCTTCTCCAGGATGGCTACGTCTACACTGGCCCCTTTTCCGGAAGGGGCATGTAAATTTCACCAGTCGTCGTAGGGAAATCCGCGGGGGATTTAAATATCCCCCGCAGCATTTAAATAAAAATGTCCGCCGCTTTTTTCCGGCTTTTAAAAAAGCCGGAAAAGAGCGTCTACACTGGCCCCGATCCTCCGGAAAAAGTGCCCTTTTCCGGAGGGTCTTATTCCTACTTTGTAACCGGAAAAAGTGCCCTTTTCCGGAGGGTCTTATTCCTACTTTGAAGTAGGAATAAGACCCTCCGGAAAAGGGCACTTTTTCCGGAGGATCGGGGCCAGTGTAGACGCTCTTTTCCGGCTTTTTTAAAAGCCGGAAAAAAGCGGCAGACATTTTTATTTAAATGCCGCGGGGGATATTTAAATCCCCCGCGGATTTCCCTACGACGACTGGTGAAATTTACATGCCCCTTCCGGAAAAGGGGCCAGTGTAGACGAGCCCGATATGTATTCCTTGGTTTTGCATTTTATAATGTTTTGCTCTTGAATGTTGCAGCTTCCTGAATAAGGTTAGTTTCTTTAACATCAATAGGTAAGACTTAGCCAGACACTGATATTTAAACAAGATGAATAGCAATTATCAATAGATGGACTTCAGCTTGAATTTTCATCCAAGTCTGTTGAAGTGTTTGAGCTTTCTTCTTCACCTCACTTCTATCTTACATAATCTTCTCTCTACTCTTTCCCACCACAGCCAGACAGGTCTTTTCACCCTCTGAACTTTTGATGGCAAACCTAGGCCCTCTGGTTCCCACTAGGGATGTAATAAACTAGTCGACTATCTGATAAGCAAAAGCTTATCAGATAGTCGACACACTAGTCGACTTGTCGCTTCCCCCCCTTGCTGCCTCTATCAGAAAGAGGCAGCAAGGAGAGAGAGAGAAGGGGATTCCTGGGGGAGCTGGCTTAAAATCCAGTTTCCTGAGATCCAGCTGTGCGGGAGGGAGCAGGGGCACAACGGCAGCGTTCCACCTTTGAAATGTACAAGAGTCCCCACTGGTGCTCCTATACATTTCAAAACGGAAGTGTCAAATGGAGCCTGGGGCCAGCGGGGGATTCAAAGGATACGTCTAGACTACAGGCTTTTGTCAACAGAAGTTTTGTCAATAGATACTGTCGACAAAGCTTCTGTCGACAAAGAGCATCTAGACTACATCCAGTTCTGTCGACAAAGCAAGCCGCTTTGTCGACATGACAGTGTAGATGCAATGGACAGCGTAGCTGAACTAATGCCTTCTGTCGACAGAACTTTGTTGACAAAAGGCGTTATTCCTTGTAGAATGAGGTTTACAACCATCGACAAAACTGCTGAGTTCTGTCAACGTTAGGTCGACAGAACTCAGCGGCAGTGTAGACGCAGGTATAGTTTTGTCGACAAAAGTCCACTTTTGTCGACAAAACCCTGTAGTCTAGACACACCCAGATTGACATGATATGGGAGGTTAAATCTGTAGTATAATATCAAGGAATAGTCCTAGGGCAAGGATAGGTGATTATAAATATTTACACATCTCATAGGGGTGCATGAATACCAACTTTGCTTGCTTCATTGGTTGTACTAGTTTAACATGGGATAGGCACTTGCTATTTAGAAGTAGAACATCTTAGGGCTTGGCTACATGGTGAACCAAGCGATGATTATGCCACACAACAGCTTGTCATGCACTAATGTTCCCTGCCATATGAACATTATTATGACACAAACTCTTGGAATACAGTGTAGCCTAATACACTTTGAAGCCGTGGCACATTAAGCCGCACCCCAAGACTTTGTGCTGCTGGGATGTCCATATATGATGTTAGTGTGTGACAATCTGATGCACTGTAGTTTCACACCCTGGCTTAACCTGCCATGTAGACAAGACCGTAACTTAGTATTTACTTACGATTATCAAGAGCTTTAAAAGTAGGTGCCTAGAGCCAAATACTCAACTACTGTCAAGTGGCATAGCACCCCAAAAATTAACGGAGCTTTGCCAGTTTACACAAGTGGAAGAACTGAACTCATAGCTTTTAACTGAGTGCCTAAAAAATAAGTCTCATTTTCAGAAGTCCTGGGCTCACCACAATTATTGTAAATTGCTGTAGGGACACATTTTATTTAAATGTTGATCAATAGAAAGAATGTAGTAGATTGTGTATGTGAATTCTCTCTCTTCCTTAACCTCTTTAATGATAATGTGTCACATGTGCTAGTTCATTCTGGCCATTGGAGGTGATGTTAATTAAAAAATATGTTTGTATTTCCATCCTGGTTCAATATGAAAAAAAATATTGCTTTTCTCCACTACTAGGTTTCTTTAATAAAAAAGAAATTTATAACATTCAGTTCACTTTCTTTTCTCCTTTTAAGTCCATAAAAAAGAAAACTACATTTGAGACTGCTACTAATACAATTTAACTATTATACCCAAAGGTTACTCATTAGATAGATGGCGATGATCAGTTGCTCTGGGTTTGAATATTTCTTCAAGTTCTTTCAATACGATTTCCTGACTATCTCCAGAATTGGCCACATTAGATTATATAATCTTTTGAAAATATAAGTTCTTCCTGTCCCTCCAAAAAGTCACACAGTTGAATAAACTTGTAAGATGGAAGAAAACTAGTCCTTCCAATTTTCTTTCTCCCACCTCCCACCTCTCTATCCTACTACACTTTTTCTCTCCCATCATACCCCTTCATTTCTCTTTTTAATAGCCTTATCTTGCATTCTCTCTTTACCCCACTTTAGTGTCTTCCACAGACAGCGATATGTATTCTATTTCCTGGCTGTCATCTATCTCTACTCAGGCTCTCAGAATCCAAGATAAGCAGATGTGTGCTATTTACTAGCCTTGATGCTCCCATGATAGGTTTCTGTCTGAAGCCACTAGATTCCAAATAAAATAGCTTCAAAATTCTGCAATGTGCCAGAATTGCAAGATTTATTCCCCCACCCCATTATTTTAAGTCCCTTGGGCTGTCTGTGGACACACACTCAGGTTGTAATGCCAGATCTATTAAAGCGCTGCAAATGCAGGCATTCAGAGCCTAAAGAATAGCATGCAGTGATAAAAAGATAGTGTGTCTCTTCTAAGAGTAATGTTCTTATCCCGATGCTGATCAGCACTAGGGGTACGTCTAGACTACAGGCTTTTGTCAACAGAGGCTTTGTCGACAGATACTGTCGACAAAGCTTCTGTCGACAAAGAGCATCTAGACTACATCCAGTTCTGTCGACAAAGCGGCTTGCTTTGTCAACATGAGATTGTAGACGCAAAGGACAGTGTAGATGCAATAACGCCTTCTGTCTACAGAACTCTGTTGACAGAAGGCGTTATTCCTCGTAGAATGAGGTTTACCTCCATCGACAAAACTGCCAAGTTCTGTCGACGTTATGTCGACAGAACTCAGCTGTAGTGTAGACGCAGGTATAGTTTTGCTGACAAAAGTCCACTTTTGTCAACAAAACCCTGTAGTCTAGATGTACCCTAGCTGATGTCAAATATCCCTAGTCAGTGCACACTTACACATAATGTCAACCCCTATTATGAGTACAGCTAAAAGGTTACTCACCTTTTCATAACTATTGTTCTTTGAGGTGTGTTCTTCACATCCATTCTGATCAGATGTTCGCACACACAGAAGGAGCCTGAGGGTCAGTGCTAGTGGTCTGGTGACAGGAACTGGTGTTGGGGGGTCCAGTGCCAGTGACTGACTGCTGGGCTCTGGGGCCAGTTGTCAGTGCCAGTCCTGTCAGGGTGTTGTGGACAACTGTCAAGTCATCCTCACTGCCATGGAGATAGATCTCTGTATCCATGGTGCCAGACATGTTCCCGCTGGACTCAGTGCTGAGGAATGCTGTCATGGTAATAAGGGATCGGAAATGGTGCCAGGCAGTGTCGGGCTGGTCACTGGAAGTGCTGCATCACGACGGCTTTGCCTGTGGATAGTAGTAGTCTCAACAGTAATAACCAAAGACTGCACCACAGTCATCTCTATGAGAACTCTTGTGGCTTCAGAAGTGTCTGGGGTGGAAGATGGCTCCAGCACCTCCATGTGGCACTGTCCTGCCATAGAGTTCCTGTGTGCCTTCTGGGGCGCTAGAGCCAATGGCACTGACTCTTGCTGTCTGGAAGCCGAGTTCTACCTCGGGTGCAGATCCCTTTTATACTGCTGGGGATTGGTGGTGCTGAGGGCTTCTCACACTGAAGTCCATTCTTGGTACCACGTCACATGCTCCGCACTCAGGTCCTGAGCCGTGGCCACCTGAAGCCAGTGAACAAAGTGAGGATTCTGGGCGCAGATGCTTCAAATGGAAATCCTGCTTCTTTTTCTTCCTAGGTTTAAAAGCCCTGCAGATTTGTCACCATTCAGTCTAATGCATCTCCCCCGGTCACTTCAGACATAGAGTAGTGGGGGGGTCACTATTTGGCATGGGCTTGTGGCATGTGCCGCAAAACTTAAAGCCTAGGCTCGCAGCATGCCTCAGAGCCCAGGAAGTGATGAGGGGATGGGAAAAGATCCCACTTACAAACATCTGTACTATCTACAACTATATCTGTGCTAACAACTACAAGATAAGAAAACAAGAACTACACTAGGTAATTATGCAAAGGAAGCACTTGCAAAGCGAGAGAGATCCATTTCCAATGGCCACCATGGATGATAAGAAGCTCAACAGGGCAATATATTGAATGCCATGAGTAGGCCACTCCAGGGGGCTCCCCAGCTAACCCAAAAAGAGCTGCTCAGGGAAAAAGCTTCCAATGATCACATACATGGTGTGCAAACACACGATTGAAATGGATGTGAACAAGCTGTCAAAGAATTATTTTTCTTTTTAAAATTTCAGGCTTTCATTTGGTCAGAAACCTGAAATAAAGAAGATTTTAAAAGCAGAAAAGGTTAAATTTTGGCTTGCCAAAATCCCAACCAATGAATTTCAGTTCTGTATTATGTTTTTTCAACAACAATTTTATTGAAATAATGTTGTTAAAGTTGACATTTTCCATCAAAAGTATTTTAGAGGAGCCTTACTATGGACACATTCTACCAAGAAAGGCTGACATGCTAAGGAGATTGCAGCTCTCTTGGGGTATGTCTACACTACAAAGTTAATTCGAACTAACAGACGTTAGTTCGAATTAACTTTGATAGGCGCTACACATGCAAACCGCTAGTTCGAACTTAATTCGAACTAGCGGAGCGCTTAATTCGAACGAGGTAAACCTCATTCTACGAGGACTAACGCCTAGTTCGAATTAAGCAGTTCAAATTAAGGGCTGTGTAGCCACTTAATTCGAACTAGTGGGAGGCTAGCTCTCCCCAGCTTTCCCTGGTGGCCACTCTGGGCACCACCAGGGAAACTCTTCTGCCCCCCTCCCGGCCCCGGAGCCCTTAAAGGGGCATGGGCTGGCTACGGTGCACGTGTCAGGTGCAAGCCTGCCAGCACCCAGCCAGCAGACCCTGCACCTGGCACGACACGAGCCAGCCACCCACTGCCACCCAGCCCTTCGCCTCTTCCCGGGACCAGGCTGGCGGCTCCCGGGAGCCTGCCCGGGTCCGCAAGAGGCGGGCGCTCGCCTGGTCTAGTGCAGACATCGTGGACCTCATCCATGACCTCTGCACTAGGCACAGGAAAGTGGCCGTCTAGGGCAGGATAGCTGCCAGCCTGGCCACCCAGGAGCAGGTTTGCATGAAAATCAGGGTGGTCCAGTGAGACCCCTGAGCTTAGAATGGCCGTACTGGGTCAGATCAAAGGTCCATCTAGCCCAGTAGCCTGTCTGCCGACAGTGGCCAACACTAGGGACCCTGGAGGGGATGGACTGGAACAATGACCAAGCCATTTGTCTCGTGCCATCCATCTCCAGCCTTCCACAAACAGTGGCCAGGAACACCATTTCTACCCCCTGGCTAATACCACTCCATGGATCCAGCCTCCATGAATTTATCTAAATTCTCTTTAAACTCTGCAGCAAGGAGTTCCACAGGTTGACTATTTGCTTTGTGAAGAAGAACTTTCTTTTATTAGTTGAAGCCTGTTACCCATTCATTTCATTTGGTGTCCTCCAGTCCTTCTATTATGGGAACTAATGAAGAACTTTTCTTTATGCACCCTCTCCACACCACTCGTGCTTTTATAGACCTCTATCATATTCCCCCTCAGTCTCCTCTTTTCTAAACTGAAAAGTCCCAGTCTCTTTAGCTTCTCTTCATATGGGACCTGTTCCAAACCCCTGATCATTTTAGTTGCCTTCCCCTCTCCCACTCTCTGTCTTCCCCTCTCCCACCTCCTTTTCCCAGTCTCCACGAATTTTGTTCAATAAAGAGAGTTTCTATTTTTGAATACAGGTGTCCTTTATTTTGTACATCAGGAAGGGGGGTGAGGGAAGGGTAAGTGGAAGGAGGTAAGGGAGGAATGGGGTACGAGCCCCCGATGGGGAGGACTGGGCTGGCTCTGCGGGCTCCTCGGGGCGGAAGCTCTCCTGCAGCCCCCCGATTGACATCCCCCCGGATGGCAGCCTGCGGCAAGTGCAGCTGGGCTGATGGCCGAATGCTGTGATGTGCCAAGTGTGGGCACTCAGGGCACTCCAAGCCAGGACTGCTTGCAAGCGGGGAACCCCTGAGAACTGTCTGTCCGGGGTGGGGGTCAGGTCGCTTTAAGCACAGCCCTCGGCTAGCCTGAGACAGCAGCTCCACACTCAAAGTCCTAATCTGATGCCCTGCCGGCACTGCTTCCGGCCATCCTTAACCTCGGTTCAGGGTCCACTCAATGTGGACATGCTAGTTCGAATTAGCAAAATGCTAATTCGAACTAGTTTTTAGGTCTAGATGCACTAGTTCGAATTAGCTTAGTTCGAATTAACTAATTCGAATTAAGTTAGTTTGAATTAGTGCTGTAGTGTAGACATACCCTTGGAGAGATTTGAAGGTGGCATCAATATGCAGTGTGGCTATATCCGTTTGTAAAACAGGGAAGTGTGCATTTTAATAGCCACAAGCAAAGCTTGAGAGCTGGGAGAAAAGCAGAGCAGCATCCAAAACAAGCTGAAGCACATTCATTTGCAAACTAAACAGACCATTTTGCAATAATCTAAATTTGTAAGCAAGGAAGTAAAGGAAATAAAAACGAGCCTCAGAACGGGATCTTGTACAATCTATTGCAAAGCCTTGAAGCTAGCGTGTAATTGAAGTCACTAACACAGCTTTAACTACAGAGACAGGGGACATTACAATATAAGAAAATAGCCATCTAACAAGCAAAACATGCAGAGGTGTTTTGTTTGTTTGAACTATACACTGTGTATTGAATTGGAAACCTACCCAATTATGTGTTAATGAGATGAAGTGCAAGGTCCATCTCAATTACCTGTTCTCCAGCTCAGCTACATGCAGAAAAGAGACCAGTGTTCAATTTATATTCACAGTATGATGATGGAGACATGATTTGGGTTCTTCAGGTGAAAGAATATTCTTACCAATGAGACTTAAGTTATTATGATGCTTACATCTGATGTCAGCCGAGAAGGACTATTTTTGTCTAGATTGGAGCAAACCAAATCTTAATATCGGTATATGCTGCTCTTCTCAGTTTATGTCACTTTGGCTGGAAGGGGTTATAGAAAACAAGGACTAGTTTACAAAAGTACTTTCAAAATCATCCATCTTCTCCAATTTTAAGAGATGCTTACCTATCATGCCACCTGGATAGTCTTACAGAGATTATATACTATTTTGGGAATTGATTATATTTAATGATTACTTCTGCTGTCTGAAAAGTTTGGTACAGAAAGGAGGAAAAAACATGATTTTGTTAACCTCTCTCTAAAAGGCAGTTTGGTGAACCTCATTAACAACAAAGCTTTGGGGAGGAGGTGGGGGACAGGAAGACAGAACTGTGCACCAGAGGAGAGCAAAGAAAAGGTTAAATATTAATTAGGGGGTCTGTAAATGAGAGTTTCAGGAATAACAAAACAGAGGGGAAAGTAATGGAATGAGTGGAGCCCTTCTATCAATATCATCAAGGTACCAAATAGGTCCCTTCCATTTAGCAGATACAAGAGAAGCCACTGATCCTATTAGGGATCCATTTCCTTGGAGTGATGAAAGCACCTGTGTGAAAGCAATGGTGTCAGCTGCAGTAAAACGTTTCTTTTTGCTTTGAAGGTTAAAATCTGCTCAATACAAACCCATCAGACTGTTTTCTTCTGACACACTCCTGGAAGTCATCCCCACTGACATTCTTCTCTTTAAATATGGCCACAGAGTCATGACTTGCTAGTGAAGAATGTTCTTCTTACTGCAAATAAAAAATAGAATGATAATTAAAATAGTTTTATAACAATCAAATCTATGTATTTCCACCTCTTTTTAATTGAACATGTCTCTCGCTTACTACCAAACATACACACATCATTACTTGACATCTCCTATTTTAATTTCCTGCTGTCAGAGGTTTATAAATTTGCCAAATTGTAACTGTTTGGTGAAATTTTTCACAGTGTCCCAGGGTTAAACTTTTTGGAAAAGTTCAGCCAAAATGGTTCAGCCATTTCCAAGAATGAGGAACAAAGTGAGAAGGTGGGTCAGGGTCTGGAGAGACTGTGACTGCAGGGTAGAGAGAGAAACTGTGACTTGTTATGCAAGTGTCTTGAATGAGGAGAAGATGCTGAGACTGGTTGAGTACGGAGAGTTTGGGACTTGGACAGTGAACATGAAGAAGGAGACTCGGACTGTCGGACAAGGATACTAAGACTGGGATACGGGGCCAAGAGTGACTTTGGTATGGAAACTAACATTCCCAAGACTCACCATTTCCCTGCAGTCAACAAATATCTGTAAAACCAACTGGCGTATCCCTCTCTGCTGTTGGATCACAAAGCACTCTCAGACTTTAACACCAGACTACAAAGGGAAACCTCTGAACTGTCATTCATGCTTAAATTTGACACTTTACACCTGGGTCTCAACAAAGATGCTAATTACCTTACCCATTACAAAGATAGCTTCCCCAATTATCACTTCTAATATCATTAGCTCATAGACATTAACCTCCCCCCTCATCCCCTCTCTGTTCTGAAATTTGATTTGTCCTTTTTATACGTGTTCCCTTTTTTTGATTGTATCCCTTTGGTATATATGGTCATGCCAATTTTGTTCCACAATTTGATCTGAGGAAGTAGGTCTGGCCCACGAAAGCTTATCACCTAATAAACCATCTTGGTAGTCTTTAAAGTGTTGCATAGTCCTGTCTTTTGTCTTAGTTATTCTGGTAGCTGATAAGGCAAAGGTCTATGTTGTAGATTCAGAGGTTCCAGCCCTGCCGGTGAACCATGTGGATGCCAAGATGATGCGACACAATGGGAGCTGGGTGAAAAATGCACTTCTAGCTGGGTGGAAAATCTGGAAAATATTTTGCCCTGATGTGGAACAAGGAAGCTGTGGGAGCCAGGCAAACAGATGCTTAGTCAAGGAGCCTAGAAGCCCTTGAGATCAATGGAGTCTGAGCTGCTGTCTAGCTTATAAATCAGGCTGTGGAATTGTCAGCTGGGCAAGCTACCAAAGAGCCATGTGATGCCACATGACTGGAGCTGGTCAGGAAACACATGTCCATCTACAATTCTGGGTGAAAATAATTTTTATGGAACTGTACCTTGCAAAGTGTTATTCCAGGAAAACCAAAAAGTTCCCCTTCCAGAAATGTTTTTTGTTTCCAAATGAAAAATAGTCTAAATGAGAAGCCTTTGGAGCCCAGACTTCATAATAGCTTGCCAGATAAGCTGCTGAAAAGCCAGTGAGCCTGGAGAACCACATGCTATGGAGCAGTCAGGCAGGAGAGCTGGCAGAAAAGTTTGTGGTGAAATTTCATTGCATGGAACAAGTCACTTACTATAAACCATCATTTTCTGATGGGTAAAACATGTTGCCAGAAAGTCTCTGCCCGGTTCTATGTATGATGGAATATCTAGTTTCCCAATTTGCTTTTTAAACCTCAAGGAAATTACACACAGTAAAACGATGTTAAAAGATTATTAGTAACATTACAACATCCAACACACAGAAGTTAGGAAATACCAGACGAGTTGGCTGTGTACCTTGTAAGGCAAAGTGACCCTTCCATATGGAGCTGCTTTCAGGATCAATTCCTATAGGCAGAGGTGGTTGAAATATTTTGACTTTTTTTTTTTGAAAGCCAATCCCCCCAAAAATAGAAGAAACTGTTTGGCTATTTTCCACCTTGGGCTGCACCTTTAGGTCATGAAGAAAGTTACTATCCCAGAATAATTGCAAGAAAGCCTTTACATTACCTCGTCACTCCATCATACACTTTGTTTATGCCAAACCTCATACAGAAAGAAAACATTTAAGACAAAATCTATCAAGTGCACTATTTTTTTCTTATCTAGCCATGTTGTTTTAGCATCTTAAGCTCAATTTGCACAAGCAGCTCTCCAGTTCAGGAAAGCTCTTGTTTCTTGGGGTACATGATAAGGAGATTAGCACAACACTGTGGCCTCTCAGGGCAGGATATTCATTCACATTCTCACTGCCCCCAGCTTAGAACCATACCTACTGGGCACAACAGAGGTGTTTGTGATTCTAGTGCTCACAGACAGTTCACATATTAATTCTAACCCATATTTACGGTTGCTCAAGTAGCCTTTTCGAGCTGAAGTTTTCCTGGCATAGTCTCAGTGTGCGTTAGCTGGATCAAGGTGGGCTATGATATACCGCATCCTATATTGTCTGTAAGCCAGAGCCTTTGGAGTCCTAAATGGGTCCCTACAGATCACAACAGAGACAAGTGAGGTTTAGTGCTCCCAGCAGGATTAATAAAGAGGAGTAGCCTTTCCTTAGATGTGTTGTCTCCAGGATTCTTTGTGCTAGGCCACCATTTTTCTCTACAGCTGAGCAGAGATAAATATAGTATCTACTCTCACTTCAGTTTTCACTACAACAACAATTCTTACCTTCCCCCGGGGCTCTGCCATTTGAGATTGACTTTTTAAAGTGCTGTCCCTTATTGATCTCTTATTGACAACAGCACTCAAATAGGTTGGCCAAAGCTTTGCTCTAGACATGTCCCCCCCCCCCCCAGGCTATTCAAAGACAAAATTGTTCATTAAGTGCATATTCCATGAGGCCTGCTTCACATCCAGTCAAACTCTGCAAGCCACAATCTTTGAGCAGTATGTCAAGTACACATATTGCTCAAAGATATATACTAGGAAAGACTGGCAACTAACCGCTACAAGTTACTTACTATTTATGAACAGAGGGAGGAGAGGAAAATGGAAACATCTCTTGTTGGGGGCTTTGGCTGCTACTTCTATACACAGCTTTGTTCCTAGCTATTCTTTTAGTTAGAATTCTGCGTTCTGCAACCAGCATGGAAATAATGAGTCCCAGCTAGATGCCTGTGGGACATTAGTACTCGACAGCACACATTCAGACTCACTGAAATGCACTGGTAGGAAAGAGAAAATGTACACCTAGAGGAAATCTTCATCTCCCACTGAAGGGCAGCATATGTGCAAACAAAGCAGAGATGTCATGTATAACAGCAAAAGAAATTACCTATCAATTGTAGGACCAGTTTTAATGAAGCTAATTAAGTCAGGCTGGATGTGTCTCATTTGGATCATTTGATGTGGAGATGCAAATATCAAAAATGGGGAAATTGCCTTTGTAGTGCATTCACTAGTTAAGATCTTTATTCAAGCTTAAGTTGACAGTAATGAACTTGCAAATGAACTCAGGTTCAACTGTCTCCCTCTGAAATCGGGTGATAAAATTCTTTTGCAGAAGAACGGCTACTTTTAAATCCATTGTGGAATGTCCAGGAAGGTTAAAATGTTCCCCTACAGGTGTATGTGTATTACCATTCCTGATGGCTGATTTGTGAATTGGGAACTAAATCCTTTTTAAGCAGTATCTGCCAAGCAAACAGAGCTCTCTGACATGAACACTGGAAGGAATCCTAACAGTAAATCGTGCAGTTCGTATCAGGGGAACACTCAGTGAGTTTTCTGCAAACTGATGGGTAGCTGACCTTTGGCACAGAGATTGCTTCACTCAGGTTTAAAAAAAACCTTCTAACCATGAGGTCAGCCCATCTGAGTAATCAGCAGCCACATGAGCAAATGGATGGGATGGTGGTACAGTAATACATCATGATTAATGTGAAGGGATTACCCTTCCAGCTGTGTGAAAAGCATACAAAGCTGGCTACAGGTATCAATTCTAGAGAAAGACCAGCTGGGTGGGGGTTTGTCTCTATTTAATTTTGGATGTTGGGAAAACTGCATGACTTTAGAATGCACAATCTTAATTATTTTTGTAAGGTTTGAGGAGTACACGTTGACTTATTTAAATATGAATATGTTGTGTTCATTTTTTATCTGTTGTAAGATAATGAAACATTCTCCTTACTCTGTTTTGGATTCTCTGGGTTCTTTCCTTATATTCCTATTGAAGTTTAGCCACCTCAGTGAAGCATGAATCCTGGTGATAGAAGGATTGGAGCCTCTATCTTCCATCAGTCCATTTTTAGTCCAGGAATACCAGCTCATATGACTTTCAGGTTAGTCATATGAATAACGTCTAAGCAGGGCTACTCAAAGCCCCGGGGGCCATAATGATACTGCACATGCTGAGGGCCTCAACTTAAATGTGAATTCATATACATGCAAATATATGCAAATAGCTTTTCACACTGGCAGGCGTTAATACAAAGATTAAGGCAAGTCTACACAACACACAGGCCCCATTTAAGTCAGTTCTGCTGATATTAATAAAATGCAGTATTTACCCAATTTCTACCCATATGACAGCATGAGCAATGACAGTCCAGGAATTTAACTACTAAAATGTATATCAACAGAAGACCATTATATTGACTACTTTTTTGTTTTGGCCCATGGGCCACGTGTTGAGTAGCCCTGGTCTAGAGGATCAAACTTCATTAGTCAGCCATCATTAGTAAACTTCATTGGATAGCATGCATGATTTAAAAAAATTAAAAGCAAGAGGCAATATAGCAGCAAGTTAAAAATAGCTAATACTTTGGTCACAATAAAAAGCACACGTGGGGGTCAAAAACTCAATGTGAGATATTGTATCTAGTGTATCCAAATGCAAACACACAACTACTCAAATGGGGACTGAAAAGATAACTACCAGCATTATAAGATACCATTTGTTTCTGACATTTCCAGTGCACTGTCATTGTAAATCAGTGTTAATAACACTTCCTCTGATCCTGTTACTGACCTAGTATTCTACTAATTTCCTAAATCAATATGGCTTCATAATTAGTGTGTGTTCAGTAACATCAAATGTGTCATCTAAATGCATCTGTTCAGGAATTTAAGCAAGTTTACACCCTGTTTTAATACTAGCCTTTTTTTAAATAAATAAATAAATAAATAAATATATATATTTCTATTTGAGCTGTATTTAAGATAGCTTATTTTTCCTAGTGTGTGTTACAGCCCAAGAAAATGTATCATCACATGGAGAAAACAGTAAATGTATGAAGTCTTTGTTATTTAATGTGTACATTGAGAAGTCTCTTCACATTTGTTCTTTGTAAGTTTGTCACACTTGCATTGTGAGGAGGATGCATAACTCACAATTTTTCTAGTTTTTTGCAACCAGCAAGCATGTTAAAAAGACATTAATCAAAGCCTGACAAAACAAAACAAGCAGCATTGTCACAGTTCTACAATAAAGCTAAGCCAAGCAAAACAATATATTCTCTTTGTTTGACTCTCTGCCACTAACTCATTGATTGTTTTTCAGAAAAATTCAGTGTACACAGAGTAGACAAGATATGGAAGTCTTTACATAAACTATACATATTACCTTATTTTTATTTTTCACATTGATATATAATAAATATGGCTGGCAACTTGCATTTTTTATGTCCAGCACAGAAACAGAATTTTCTACAATGAAAGTCTAGTTTCCTCAAAGATTTGCCAAGAAATTAAGCCATGCTCCTATAAGATTGTCTCACCAGTAAGGTAAGTTAATCAGGGTGAAGCTGGGAAATTGAAATTCTATGTGTTTTAGCTGTGAAATTTTGTTTTAAAGCATGTCACAAATAGTTTCAATAATGTCAAAACATGAAATCAGTCCATTTTGATATTTTCAGAACAGAATGCTTCTACTTTTTGTTTTAAAACAACTTTTTATGTCAAAGTGTATTGTGATATATTCTATAACAAAATGTTTTAATTGGCTCAAACCAACATTTTCTTTAAAAAAAATTGGTTTCCAAGGACCTGAATTTTGATTTAAAAATGTTCAGGGACCTTTAAGCCCTCTGGCTCAGCCCTTGCCCTGCTACCCCACCCTTTCTCTGAGGCCCCACTCCCGCTCACTCCATCTCCCCTCCCTTAATCACTTGCTCTCACCCACCCTCACTTACTTTCACCAGGCTGGGGCAGGGGTTGGGGTGCAGGAGGGAATGTGGAGTGCAGGCTCTGAGAGGAAATTTGGGTATGAGGTGTGGCCTCTTTTCTGTGCCAGAGGATGTGGGAAGGGAGGTGAACTCTGGGAGGGAGTCCGCAGGTGTAGGAGGGGGAGAGAATGTGGGCTCTGGGTTATGCCAGGGAATTGGGGTGCAGGTGCAGGCTCTGGCTGGATGGTGCTTACCTTCGGCAGCTCCCATAAGCAACTAGTACATCGCTGTGGCAGCAGCTCTTATGTGGGGGCAGCTGGGTATTCTCCATGCTCTGCCCCACACTGGCCACAGTTCTCGGCCAATGGGAGCTGCAGAGTTGGTGCTCAAGGCAGGTGTAGCTTGCAGAGACCCCTTGCTCCCCTCTCCCCCCCCCTCCCCCCCCCGGGACCACCTGGGTGTGGCATGGAGACAAGGAAGGTAAGAAGCCTGCCTTAGGGCCACTGTGCCACCAGACTTTTAGCATGCAGGATAGTCTGAGAGGGAAAGGAAGGAATTGAGAGAAGGAAGGCGAGGAATTGATCAGTGAGGCCCCTGGACCTCATTTTGAGAAACAATGGAGAAAACCATAAGAGTAGGTGGGCAGCATGTTGTATATTGAGGTTTCTGTCTTCTGTTAATCCTCTGTTCATCTGTTTGGGGTAGACTAAATACTGTACAAATGGATTACAGACAGTCCATGCCCCTCAACAGCATACAGCAGACAGTCTAAACTGACGGAGAAAGGAAGAAAAGATTACTCACCTTGTACAGTAACTGTGGTTCTTTGAGATGTGTGTCCCTATGGGTCGCTTTAGATGTGAATGCACTTCTGCAGCCCTGGATCAGAAATTTTCCATTAGCAGTGTCCATTTGTCTCATGCATGCACTCTGTATAACCTTGTGCCTGTTATGTGGGTATATAGAGCTGTATGAGCAAACTTCTCTCAGCTTCATCAACCTATCCAAACGGAACAATCCAAAACAGAGGGAAAGGAAAGTAAGTAGGTTCAAATGAAGATTCCATAAGGTATGTAGGTACCAGGTTGAGATCCCAAGTTGGAGTAAGATCCTTAACCTGGAATCTCCAGACTGTTAATAAACCTGGATGACATATTTTCTAAAAATAAAAACCCCTCTTGTGGGGAAATGAAAAGCTGATATTGTGGAGAAATGAACTGTAAGGCTATGTCTAGACTGGCATGATTTTTTGGAAATGCTTTTAATGGAAAAGTTTTCCGTTAAAAGCATTTTCGGAAAAGAGTGTCTAGATTGGCACGGACACTTTTCCACAAAAGCACTTTTTGTGGAAAAGCGTCCGTGCCAATCTAGATGCACTTTTCCGCAAAAAAGCCCCGATCACCATTTTCGCAATCAGGGCTTTTTTGCGGAAAACAAATCTGAGCTGTCTACACTGGCCCTTTTGCGCAAAAGTTTTGCGCAAAAGGACTTTTGCCCGAATGGGAGCAGCATAGTATTTCTGCAAAAAGCACTGATTTCTTACAGTAGGAAGTCAGTGCTTTTGCGGAAATTCAAGCGGCCAGTGAAGACAGCTGGCAAGTTTTTCCGGAAAAGTGGCTGATTTTCCGGAAAAACTGGCCAGTCTAGACACAGCCTAATAGAGATAACTAATAAAACCTGATTGTTTCCAGAAGATAATCCAAGATGGCTGAGACTGGGGAAGTTTCAGGTACAGTACAGTGGCAGTGACACCAGTGTTTGAGTCTCTTCCATTTCTGAAGGTAAGTCATTTGAGTTTTCTTTTCCCATTTAGTAACACTTTTGATTCTTCTGAGCAGGTGGATTGTAATCTCCAGAACAATAGAGGAGACATACTCAGAGACGGAGGGCCCCTTGGTTGGGGTGAAGACTGATGGCCCACATAGCAGGAGAGGAGATGAGTCACAGTTGGAAGCTGGAGTGCCAATTGAGCACACAAATAAAGCATGTAAGTTCACCAAGCTTGTGTGGAGGCAGGAAAAGGGAATAAGGGAATTTGTGTGCAGCCATCTTGGTCTTGTTACCAAGAGAGCAAGAGTCAGGCTAAGTCTGAGGCCTGACAACACAAGATCTGTAATTAGACTCTGCCTTTGCCTCTCGCCTCCATACAGAGATAAGGATAGAATGCTGACTCTGGCAGGGACCTTGAGATAAGGAGCATCTGGGTGGAACTAAATAACTGTTAGCCATTGGTGTTTGTAATGGGAAGGAGACTAATTGTTATTGTTATTATATCTAATAGACAGTATATAAACTGCTTCATAATTGCTTGTATTCAAAGATATGCCTCGAAAGGGGGGGGCTCCCCCCCTGTCCGAACCAGTTTTTCCCTTGCTGCAGCTCGTAATAAAACTGCCTCTGGCTACTTGTTGCTTACAAACTCAGAGTGAGGACAATGTTTTCTTCCACAAAGGATATCCTGGTCCTTGTCCTGCCTGACTTTGTTCATCACTTTAAAATAAGTGATGTTTCAGGGATATACAAAACAGGCCTTTTGTCCAAGAAAAGCATCTCCCAAAGAGTGGAGATATAGGCCTTCTCTTGAGCAGAATAAGGTGGACATGGCAAATACGTCCACCTGTTTAAGGCCCCCACATCTGGAATGTCCAATGAAGGTTCAGCATCCAACTCCCATCCATAGTACTGGGAGAAACATTTGCTGAGCATTGCGGCTGCAAGATTCTTGACTCTAGTAAGGTAAGTGACGGCACTTTGAATCTGATGGGCTTGTACGCCTGTCCTGTAACTTTACAGCTTTGGTGCACAGGGAGTTCTTGCTCCTCCCTGTTTGTTGATACAAGATGTGGAAGCCACATTACCCACCATGATTCTGATTGATTTGCCCTGGCTGAGGGTGGGAATGGAAGGCAGGCATTTCTGATTGCCATGAGTTCCAGTAAGTTGATGCAGAGACTAGGGATGTAAAAATGTGCTTAAAAATGTAACCACGAAAAAACACAGCAGTTACACGGTTACATGCGCTGCAGGATCTGCAGTATAAAGTGTATCCTGCAGAGTCCACAGTGAAACCTTCTCCTTGGAAGCAGGGCTGGCAAGGGCTGTCATCCCTGCTTCCAGGGAGGAGGCTCTGCTTCCGGCCCTGCTCCTGGGGAAGAGGTTTTGCTGCTGCAACTAAGCTGCCTTCCCTGGAGCAGGGCCAGGGCTGCTGTCAGCCTTGGGGCAAGTCTTTATTTCCACTGAAATAGCTTGTCACTATATTTTAGCACCAGAGTGTGGGTAACTCTTGGCAAACACTGATTTCCTATTGACAGTTCAACCCCAGGGTTCTGTCGTCTCTGACCAACATGGCATCTTTATTTGTTAGCAGCACAGTTCTTAACAAGCTAATTCCCCTGTCCTTGTTTGATCTTCATCATTCATGTGCAGAGATGCTTGTTGCATCATCAAAATGTTAATCCTAAGAGGAACAGCTTCTCAGCTATGAGTTATGATCACTCCAATTTCTTTTTCCTTGTATTGGTTAATAATTCTCCAAACTGCCTGGGTACTGCAGAGTCCCGTGATCTATCTTACCTGTTAATGTTCCAGCCATGTTTGTTCATATCGTTTACCCTCATCTGAATTTGCAGTCTGCCAATAAGAAAGATTAGTAGGGAGAAAAAAAAATCCCCCACACAGCCAAAAACTGCATAAGAGAATATAAAGAACAAACAGCAAGTTTGTTAAAGCCCAAAAGAAAATAGAAGCAAATGCACATACTAGGTTGGATTGATTCAATGTAAGCTTGTAATGACATCTTACAATACAATTAAAGCCTACACCTGGAGAGAACAGAACCACTGGCCCAGTGTGAAACTAAGACAGAAGAGGAGTTTTAATAACAACCCTTTTTCTTTAGTTTGCAACCTTCAGCATAGAAGAATAAGAGGCATTTCTTGGTCACATGCAGAACCTGTTGTTATCTGACTTCCACATAGGGTATTATCAGCCAAGTTTTTTATCAATTATGGTGGGATGAAATCTTTGCTGAAGTTAGGAATTACAGACAATAGAAGCATTCAGTAATTCCGCCTTAGCTTTTAGGTTAAAATCCAGGAAGAGAAATGTAACAGTTTGATGTTGCCAATATATTAAAATCCTCTGGGGGAAATAAAATTATTCCAATGCTCATTTACCCAGTGGTCTGTCATTCTGGAAACTGTGCATTAGAACTGATTGCAGTGCCAAGCAGCAAATACATGACAGATGTCAAAATATTTTAAATAATGCAGTATCTTAGGGAGACAGAACAGTGCATGAAGACTGACAAGTGAGAACCCAGAAGACCTGAAAGAGGCAGAAAGGGGCAATAAAAAATGGTCTAGCAATTGAGATACAAAACTCTTACTGAAGGGATCGGGGTTCTGTTTCCAGAGGTGCCATAAAATTCCTGTTTGACCTTGCGCAAGCAGCTTTGTTATTGACCCCAATGAGTGCAGAAACAGACTTTTAATATCTCACTGCCCTTTATGTCAAATAGGAATAATAACTTCACTAAAGGAGTGTTGTGGGGATAGATGCAGAGGTGTTTGGATACTCTGGTGATGAACACCATAGAAAAACATACAAGTAAGAGGACGTTTGTGTTGTTATTCACTAGCAAGGCTATGAAATATTTAAATTTAAAAGTAACTTTTTCCATTAATTTATATGAAGAAGGCCCATTTTCACCCCACTTTTCCATTAGCAAATGAATGGGTGTGATAAGGTGGTTAAAATATCCTCTGACAAGGAGTTTGACAGTTTGACTGTCTGCTGCATGAAGAAAAATTTCCTTTTGTTTTAAACCTTCTTCCTATTAATTTCATTTGGTGACCCCTAGTTGTAGAACATATGCTTCCTGGGTCTTTTTATAGGGACCCAAGCCTGAAATCTTCATTCAAGCAAAATCCTAAGGGCACATCTACATGGCAGCATTATTTTGGAATAATATAATGTGTGTCCACACAGCAAGCCATTATTTTAAATAATGTCAAGCTGGAGGACTTCTTATTCCGACTCATGGTAGCCCTCATTTCACAAGGAGTAAGGGAAGTCAAAGGAAGAGTGTTCTTCCTTCAACTTCCTGCTGTGTAGACAGCGCCAAAAGCTGAATTCAGCTATTTGGACTTCAGCGACATAATTGATGTAGCTGAAGTTGCATGGCTTAATTCGAGTTTTGCTGTGTAGACATGCCTTGCGTTTTGAATGCATAAGAAAAAGAGGGATATAAATAGTTAAGAGGATCTATCAATAAAGTTTTACAGAATTCTCAGAGATTAAATACATTTGTCCCCTGAACAGCAACTCTTTTAGCCAAGATAACAAGTATAACATCTCTCACAGTACAGATGCAGTCTCAGTTTACTAAAACCATTACTGCAGAGGTTTAAAAAAATGCAGCTTTTTAAAAATTTACTGTAGTTAGTTAGCTTGCAACTTATTGAGGGACAACCATCTAAAATATAGACTATATTTGGCAAGAAAATATTATTTAGCAACCAGGTCCCTGGCTTCCAATGTACACTTTGAGAGTCCTACTAGCGTAACATAAACTGAACAGCAATCACAAACTCAAATGCAATGAAAACAAACAGAAAAGAAACTGACTCAACGGTCTGGCCAGAGATCCATGCCAAGACTAAAGAATAGGAACACAAGGTACCTGAACTACAATTCCTGGGAGGCACAGAGGTGACATTTTGAATTTTTTTTAAATCAATTTTTGGCAAAAATATTTGGCTAATAAAATCAAAAATTTCTACCACAGGGAGGGAATAGAACACTATTTCCTCTACCAGCTCTCAGACACTCACTCAGTTTTGCTGTCTATTTTACAGAGGCCAAAGTGACATGCCCAAGGAAGGCATTGGCAGAACAGAAATTAGATTTCAAGTTCTGCTCTGTGCTCACTCTGCTTGGTCACCCGGAAATTTATTGACTTTCTGGAAGTGTCTCTTGAAACATTAGAGCTTCACATTACAGCCAGACCCATTTTTTAACAAATTGCTTTTACACTCTCTGCAGTGAGTCTGCAGCTCCATATACAGTAAAACTCCAATTGTCTGGCATCCAGTGGTCCAGCACTCCCGATAGTCCAGCACCAACTGGAACCCAGAAGTGCTCCGGCCAGCCGGACAATTGGAGCTGCTCTGTGCCGATTCCCCAAGTCTGCTGCTGTTGCTGCTGAAACTGACGAGCGGTGGACTTGGGGAAGCTGCTGGGTTGGTCCCGCAGCACCGCCCTTCACCCCCCTGCTCCCACTGGTAGACTTGGGGAAGCGGCACGGAGCAGAGCAGCTGGGGTGCTGCCGGGTTGGTCCCGCAGCGCCACCCTTCACCCCCCTACTCAGCGCCCAGCACCCCAGTTGCTCTGCTCCGCAGCTTCCCCAAGTCTGCCACTCGTCAGTTTCAGCAGCGACAGCGGCAGACTTGGAGAAGCTGTGGAGCAGAGCAGCTGGGGTGCTGCTGGGTTGATCCCACAGTGCCACTCAGGTAGGGGCAGGACTGCAGGACTAACCCGGCAGCACCCCAGCTGCTCTGCCCCGCCACTTCCCCAAGTTGCCGCTGCTGCTTGCAGCCCCAGCTGGCCTGTCACCAGCAGCTGCGCGGGGCTTCCCCCGCCTCCCTGCAAAATGGCAGAGGGTTCACCACATGCCGCACCGTTCCACACCAACACCCTCCCCCCAGACCCATCACAGCCCCCCTGCCGGAGTACCTCTTGATACTGTGGTGTATCTGATAATCTGGCACCCCCTGGGTCCCAAAGGTGCTGGATTATCGGAAGTCTACTGTACTGCATATATTTCTAAATTTCAGGTTGGAAAGAAGACGTATTTAACTTTCCAATAACCCAAGTGAAATTTAGACGCTGAAAAGGACTGAAAAAACATATTTAACTAAAATGACTTTTGTAGAATCACTTTGATAGCATCTAATTCCACACAGACTTTTGTTGCAATCATCCTTTCTTTTTTGAAAAAGGTGGTTGGCTTCACAATAGTACAGAAAGAGAAATTGTTTATGGATGCACTATACGTAATATTCTCTAAGAAGCAATTGAAGTGATGCTAAAGATAATGCTATCTTTTGAACACCCAACCTATGTAATCTAGTCTAAAGATGGAGAGCTTCCATTTTCATCTGAATTGATCATTTTAAAAAGTCTTTTATCCTTCCCTTTCTGCTCCACATTTCTTACATGCCCCCACATCTTGAGAATCAAAGTTCTGGCTATAGACTACTAGCAAGTACTTGTATCTGCAGTTCAGCCATAGCTAATGGCTTAGATACTGAACTGAGCTCCATTTTCTGTTTCTGAATGACCACAAACTTTGATTATTGTCTGTTTGTTCATGATTCAGAAATTTGCAAATGTTTACACACTTTTTTCATCATGATTGTTCATGAACCATTCAATTTAGCTACACTTTTGACTCTTTGTGGGTTCCAGTGCGCAGTTGGTCACCTATGTCACAGCATTTTTTGTTCCCTTCCCTCACTGGATCACATAAACAGGACAGGAGAAAGCATTGGCAGCCGGTAGTGTAGGCAAATGAAGGCTGGGGGTGGGTGGGGCTTGGCTCCAGGGGCAGGCCTCAGGAAGAAGGGCTGGACCTTTACCCACTGCCCACAGAAAGCAAATAGTCGCCCATACAAACACTTTTGCATC